>NC_089581.1:87679879-88384611 GCF_019320115.1 Miscanthus floridulus | reverse complement strand
TGGATGCTTTTTTGTTTTGTTTAGATATAGTGCTAGCTTGAAGCAAGATATGTGTATGGTTTGTAGCTGACGATAGCCATACAAGCTCGAAATCTTTGGGATGTGCCCGATGGAACACCTACTGTGACGGTGGGTCATGTGGAATCTCGTTTTGGTCTATTGGGAGACAAAGTTGGTGTCGGTGCAAGATAGGTGCACGTTTAGCGCCAAACGTACCATAGGCTCAGAAAGTCGTTTTGGCTAATGATCTACTCCTAACTATGAGCCTCAAGTGATGCTTGTTTTGTTCTGTTTCGATATAGTGCTAAGCTTGACATAAGATCAAGTGCACGGTTTGCGCCGAACATACCATGGTCTCAGAAATTATTTATTTTGGATGCCCCCAATAAACGCCTAGGTGACGTGGGTCATGTGGAACTGTTTTCGATCCGTTGGAGATAGTGTTGTGTCGGTGCAAGTTAGGTGCACACGGTTTGCCGCAAAACGTCCATAGGCTCAGCATTCGTTTTGGACGTACCCGATGGTACTCCTAGGTCACGAGGCGAAATGGAAGCTCGTTTTGTTCTGTTCGGGGATAGTGTTAGTGTCGGTGCAAGACTAGGTGCACGGTTTTGTTACCACATGTACCATTGGCTCAAAAATCATTTTGTGACGTCACCCCGATGGTACTTCCTAGTGTGAGTAGGCTCAATTGGAATATATCGTTTCGGTTTACGTTTGGACAGTGCTAACACTTGACATAAGTTCGGTGCACGGTTTGCGCAAACGTCCATAGGTCCAGAATCGTTTTGGACATAATGATGTTACTCTAACTCCTATGACGAGGCTCAAGTGGATGCCTGTTTTGTTTTGTTTGGAGAAAGTGCTAAGCTTGACGCAGGATAGGTGCATGGTTTGCGGCGAACGTACCATAGGCTCATACATCGTTTTGGATGCACCCGATGGTACGCCTAGGTGACGTGGGTCATGTGAACCTTGTTTCGATCTGTTTGAGATAGTGTTAGTTGTGCATGGTTTTTGCGCAAACTACCATAGGATCAGCATTCATTTTGGATGTACCCGATGGTACCCCCTAGGCGACGAGGCTGAATGAAGCTCGTTTTGGTCCGTTTGGAGATAAGGTTAGTGTCGGTGCAAGATAAGTGCACGTTTGCGCCACATGCACCATTGGCTCCGAAATCATTTTGAACGCACCCGATGGTACTCCTAGTTTGACAGGCTCATTGGAATATCTCATTTTGGTTCGTTTGGACATAGTGCTAATCTTGACACAAGATAGGTGCGCAGTTTGCACCGAACGTACCATATGGCTCAGAAATCATTTTGGATGCCCCATGGAACTCCTAGGTGACGTGGTCTTGTGGAATCTCGTTTCAGACATAGGTTTAGAAATATTTTGGACATAATATGTACTGCCCTACGTGATGAGGCTCAAGTGGATGCTTGTATCGTTCTGTTTGGAGATAGTGCTAAGGTTGACATAAGATAGTGCACGTTTGCGCCAAACGTCCCATAGGCTCATAAATCGATTTGGACATAATGATGTACTCCTACGTGACAAGGCTCAAGTGGATGCTTGTTTCCTTCTGTTTGGAGATAGTGCTAGCTTGACGCAAGATAGTTGCACGGTTTTGCGGTGAACGTACCATATACGCTCAGAAATCATTTAGATGCACCCGATGCAATGCCTAGGGCTCGTGGGTCATGTGGAACCTTGTTTCGATCTGTTTGGAGATAGTGTTAGTGTCGGTGCATGGTTTGCGCAAACGTACCATAGATCAGCATTCATTTGGATGTACCCGATGTACTCCTAGGCGACGAGGCTGAAATGGAAGCTCGTTTTGGTCCGTTTGGAGATAATGTTTGTGTCGGTGCAAGATAAGTAGTGCAACGGTTTGCGCCACAAATGACGCATTGGCTCAGAAATCATTTTGAACGCACCCCGATTGTATCCCTAGGTGACGAGGCTCAAGTGGAATATCTCGTTTTGGTTCGTTTGGACATAGTGCTAATCTGACAGAAGATGGTGCGCAGTTTGCGCTGAACGTACCATAGGCTCAGAAATCATTTTGGATTCACTCGATGGAACTCCTAGGTGACGTGGGTCATGTGGAATCTCATTTCGGTCTGTTGGGAGACAATGTTCGTGTCGTGCAAGTAGGTGCATGGTTTGCGCCAAACGTACTACAGGCTCAGAAATCATTCTGGACATAATGATGGTACTCCTACGTGATGAGGCTCAAGTGGATGCTTGTTTTGTTCTGTTTGGAGATAGTGCTAAGCTTGACGCAAGATAGGTGCACGGTTTGCGGCGAACGTACCATAGGCCCAGAAATCATTTTGGATGCACCCGATGGAACGCCTAGGTGACCTGGGTCATGTGGAACCATGTTTCGATCCATTTGGAGATAGTGTTAGTTTTAGTGCAAGTTAGGTGCATGGTTTGCGCATAAGGTACCATAGGCTCAGCATTCGTTTTGGACGTACCCGATGGTACTCCTAGGTGACGAGGCTGAAATGGAAGCTCGTTTTGGTCCGTTTGGAGATAGTGTTAGTGTCGGTGCAAGATGAGTGCACGGTTTGCGCCACATGTACCATTGGCTCAGAAATCATTTTGGACGCACCCGATGGTACTCCTAGTTGACGAGGCTCAAGTGGAATATCTCATTTGGTTCGTTTGGACATAGTGCTAATCTTGACACAAGATAGGTGCGCAGTTTGCACCGAACGTACCATAGCTCAGAAATCATTTTGATGCGCCAGATGGAACTCCTAGGTGACATGGGTCTTGTGGAATCTCGTTTCGGACATAGGTTCAGAAATTATTTTGGACATAATAATGGTACTCCTACATGATGAGGCTCAAGTGGATGCTTGTATCGTTCTGTTTGGAGATAGTGCTAAGGTTGACATTAGATAGGTGCACGGTTTTGCGCCAAACGTACCATAGGCTCAGAAATCGATTTGGACATAATGATGGTACTCCTACGTGACAAGGCTCAAGTGGATGCTTGTTTCCTTCTGTTTGGAGATAGTGCTAAGCTTGACGCAAGATAGTTGCACGGTTTGCGGTGAACGTACCATAGGCTCAGAAATCATTTTAGATGCACCCGATGCAATGCCTAGGTGACGGGGGTCATGTGGAACCTTGTTTCGATCTGTTTGGAGATAGTGTTAGTGTCGGTGCAAGTTAGGTGCACGGTTTTGCGCAAAACGTACCATAGGCTCAGCATTCGTTTTGGACGTACCCGATGGTACTCCTAGGCGACGACGCTGAAATGGAAGCTCGTTTTGGTCCGTTTGGAGATAGTGTTAGTGTCGGTGCAAGATAAGTGCATGGTTTGCGCCACATGTACCATTGGCTCAGAAATCATTTCGACGCACCTGATGGTAACTCCTTGGTGATGAGGCTCAAGGGGAATATCTCATTTTGGTCCGTTTGGACATAGTGCTAATCTTGACACAAGATAGGTGTGCAGTTTGCGCCAAATGTACCAGGCTAAGAAATCATTTTGATGCGCCGATGGAACTCCTAGGTGATGTGGGTCATGTGGAATCTCGTTTTGGTCTGTTGGGAGACAATGTTGGTGTCGGTGCAAGATAGGTGCACGGTTTTGCGCCAAATGTACCATAGGCTCAGAAATCGATTTGGACATAATGATGGTACTCCTACGTGACAAGGCTCAAGTGGATGCTTGTTTCCTTCTGTTTGGAGATAGTGCTAAGCTTGACGCAAGATAGGTGCACGGTTTGCGGTGAACGTACCGTAGGCTCATAAATCGTTTTAGATGCACCCGATGCATGCCTAGGTGACGTGGGTCATGAGGAACCTTGTTTCGATCCATTTGGAGATAGTGTTAGTGTCGGTGCAAGTTAGGTGCACGGTTTGCGCAAACGTACCATAGGCTCAGCATTCGTTTTGGACGTACCCGCTGGTACTCCTAGGTGACGAGGCTAAAATGGAAGCTCGTTTTGGTCCGTTTGGAGATAGTATTAGTGTCGGTGCAAGATAGGTGCATGGTTTGCGCCACATGTACCATTGGCTTAGAAATCATTTTGGACGTACCCGATGGTACTCCTAGGTCACGAGGCTGAAATGGAAGCTCGTTTTGGTCTGTTTGGAGATAGTGTTAGTGTCGGCGCAAGATAGGTGCACGGTTTGCGCCACATGTTCCATTGGCTCAGAAATCATTTTGGACGCACCCGATGGTACTCCTAGGTGACGAGGCTCAAGTGGAATATCTCGTTTCGATCTGTTTGGACATAGTGCTAATCTTGACACAAGATAGATGCGTAGTTTGTGCCGAATGTACCATAGGCTGAGAAATCATTTTGGATGCGCCCGATGGAACTCCTAGGTGATGTGGGTCATGTGGAATCTCGTTTTGGTCTGTTGGGAGACAATGTTGGTGTCGGTGCAAGATCGGTGCACGGTTTGCGCCAAACGTACCATAGGCTCAGAAATCATTTTGGACATAATGATGGTACTCCTATATGACGAGGCTCAAGTGGATGCTTGTTTTGTTTTGTTTTGCTTGGATATAGTGCTAAGCTTGAAGCAAGATATGTGTACGGGTTGTCCCGAACGTACCATAGGCTCAGAAATCATTTTGGATGTGCCCGATGGAACTCCTAGGTGACGTGGGTCATGTGGAATCTCATTTTGGTCTATTGGGAGACAAAGTTGGTGTCGGTGCAAGATAGGTGCATGGTTAGCGCCAAATGTACCATAGGCTCAGAAATCGTTTTGGACATAATGATGCTACTCCTACTTGATGAGCCTCAAGTGGATGCTTGTTTTGTTCTGTTTCGAGATAGTGCCAAGCTTGACATAAGATCTGTGCACGGTTTGCGCCGAACATACCATAGGCTCAGAAATCATTTTGGATGCACTCGATGGAACTCCTAGGTGACGTGGGTCATGAGGAACCTTGTTTCGATCCATTTGGAGATAGTGTTAGTGTCGGTGCAAGTTAGGTGCACGGTTTGCGCAAAACGTACCATAGGCTCAGCATTCATTTTGGACGTACCCGCTGGTACTCCTAGGCGACGAGGCTAAAATGGAAGCTCATTTTGGTCTGTTCGGGGATAGTGTTAGTGTCGGTGCAAGATAGGTGCACGGTTTGTGCCACATGTACCATTGGCTCAGAAATCATTTTGGACGCACCCGATGGTACTCCTAGGTGACGAGGCTCAATTGGAATATCTCATTTCGGTTCGTTTGGACATAGTGCTAAGCTTGACATAAGATAGGTGCACGGTTTGCACCAAACGTACCATAGGCTCAGAAATCATTTTGGACATAATGATGGTACTCCTATGTGATGAGGCTCAAGTGGATGCTTGTTTTGTTTTGTTTGGATATAGTGCTAAGCTTGACGCAAGATATGTGTACGGGTTGTGCCAAACATTCCATAGGCTCAGAAATCATTTTGGATGCACCCGATGGAACGCCTAGGTGACGTGGGTCATGTGGAACCTCGTTTCAATCCGTTTGGAGATAGTGTTAGTGTCGGTGCAAGTTAGGTGCACGGTTTGCGCAAAACATACCATAGGCTCAGCATTTGTTTTGGACGTACCCGATGGTACTCCTATGTCACGAGGCTGATATGGAAGCTCGTTTTGGTCTGTTCGGGGATAGTGTTTGAGTCAGTGCAAGATAGGTGCACGGTTTGTGCCACATGTACCATTGGCTTAGAAATCGTTTTGGACGCACCCGATGGTACTCCTAGGTGACGAGGCTCAATTGGAATATCTTGTTTCGGTTCGTTTGGACATAGTGCTAAGCTTGACATAAGTTAGGTGCATGGTTTGCACCAAACGTACCATAGGCTCAGAAATCGTTTTGGACATAATGATGGTACTCCTACATGATGAGGCTCAAGTGGATGCCTGTTTTGTTTTGTTTGGAGATAGTGCTAAGCTTGACGCAAGATAGGTGCACGGTTTGCGGCGAACGTACCATAGGCTCAGAAATCATTTGGATGCACCCGATGGTACGCCTAGGTGACGTGGGTCATGTGGAACCTTGTTTCGATCTGTTTGGAGATAGTGTTAGTGTTGGTGCAAGTAGGTGCATGGTTTGCGCAAAACGTACCATAGGATCAGCATTCATTTTGGACGTACCCGATGGTACTCCTAGGCGACGAGGCTGAAATGGAAGCTCGTTTTGGACCGTTTGGAGATAATGTTAGTGTCAGTGCAAGATAAGTGCACGGTTTGCGCCACATGCACCATTGGCTCAGAAATCATTTTGAACTCTCCCGATTGTACTCCTAGGTGACGAGGCTCAAGTGGAATATCTCGTTTTGGTTCGTTTGGACATAGTGCGAATCTTGACAGAAGATAGGTGCGCAGCTTGCGCCGAACGTACCATAGGCTCAGAAATCATTTTGGATGCACTCGATGGAACTCCTAGGTGATGTGGGTCATGTGGAATCTCATTTCGGTCTGTTGGGAGACAATGTTCGTGTCGGTGCAAGTAGGTGCATGGTTTGCGCCAAACGTACTATAGGCTCAGAAATCATTCTGGACATAATGATGGTACTCCTACGTGATGAGGCTCAAGTGGATGCTTGTTTTGTTCTGTTTGGAGATAGTGCTAAGCTTGACGCAAGATAGGTGCATGGTTTGCGGCAAACGTACCATAGGCTCCGAAATCATTTTGGATGCACCCGATGGAACGCCTAGGTGACCTGGGTCATGTGGAACCTTGTTTCGATCCATTTGGAGATAGTGTTAGTTTCAGTGCAAGTTAGGTGCACGGTTTGCGCATAAGGTACCATAGGCTCAGCAATCGTTTTGGACGTACCCGATGGTACTCCTAGGTGACAAGGCTGAAATGGAAGCTCATTTTGGTCCATTTGGAGATAGTGTTAGTGTCGGTGCAAGATAAGTGCACGGTTTGCGCCACATGTACCATTGGCTCAGAAATCATTTTGGACGCACCCGATGGTACTCCTAGTTGACGAGGCTCAAGTGGAATATCTCATTTTGGTTCGTTTGGACATAGTGCTAATCTTGACACAAGATAGGTGCGCAGTTTGCACCGAGCGTACCATAGGCTCAGAAATCATTTTGGATGCGCCAGATGGAACTCCTAGGTGACGTGGGTCTTGTGGAATCTCGTTTCGGACATAGGTTCAGAAATCGTTTTGGACATAATAATGGTACTCCTACGTGATGAGGCTCAAGTGGATGCTTGTTTCGTTCTGTTTGGAGATAGTGCTAAGCTTGACATAAGGTAGGTGCACGGTTTGCGCCAAACGTACCATAGGCTCAGAAATCGATTTGGACATAATGATGGTACTCCTACGTGACAAGGCTCAAGTGGATGCTTGTTTCCTTCTGTTTGGAGATAGTGCTAAGCTCGATGCAAGATAGGTGCATGGTTTGTGGTGAACGTACCATAGGCTCAGAAATCATTTTAGATGCACCCGATGGAATGCCTAGGTGACGGGGGTCATGTGGAACCTTGTTTCGATCTGTTTGGAGATAGTGTTAGTATCGGTGCAAGTTAGGTGCATAGTTTGCGCAAACGTACCATAGGCTCAGCATTCGTTTTGGACGTACCCGATGGTACTCCTAGGCGACGAGGCTGAAATGGAAGCTCGTTTTGGTCCGTTTGGAGATAGTGTTAGTGTCGGTGCAAGATAAGTGCATGGTTTGCGCCACATGTAATATTGGCTCAGAAATCATTTTCGACGCACCTGATGGTACTCCTTGGTGATGAGGCTCAAGGGGAATATCTCATTTCGGTCCGTTTGGACATAGTGCTAATCTTGACACAAGATAGGTGTGCAGTTTGCGCCAAACGTACCATAGGCTTAGAAATCATTTTGGACGTGCCGGATGGAACTCCTAGGTGACATGGGTCATGTAGAATCTCATTTTGGTATGTTGGGAGACAATGTTGGTGTCGGTGCAAGATAGGTGCATGGTTTGCGCCAAACGTACCATAGGTTCAGAAATCGTTTTGGACATAATGATGGTACTCCTACGTGATGAGGCTCAAATGGTTGCTTGTTCCATTTTGTTTGGAGATAGTGCTAAGCTTGACATAAGATAGGTGCACGGTTTGCGCCAAACGTACCATAGGCTCAGAAATCGTTTTGGACATAATGATGGTACTCCTACGTGATGAGGCTCAAGTGGATGCTTGTTTCGTTCTGTTTGGAGATAGTGCTAAGCTTGAACCAAGATAGGTGCACGGTTTGCGGCGAACGTACAATAGGCTCAAATATCATTTTGGATACACCCGATGGAACGCCTAGGTGACGTGGGTCATGTGGAACCTTGTTTCCATCTGTTTGGAGATAGTGTTAGTGTCGGTGCAAGTTAGGTGCACGGTTTGCGCAAAACATACCATAGGCTCAGCATTCGTTTTGGACGTACCTGATGGTACTCCTAGGCGACGAGGCTGAAATGGAAGCTCGTTTTGGTCCGTTTGGAGATAGTGTTAGTGTCGGTGCAAGATAAGTGCACGGTTTGCGCCACATGTACCATTGGCTCAGAAATCATTTTGGACGCACCCGATGGTACTCCTAGGTGACGAGGCTCAAGTGGAATATCTCATTTTGGTTCGATTGGACATAGTGCTAATCTTGACACAAGATAGGTGCGCAGTTTGCACAAAACGTACCATAGGCTCAGAAATCATTTTGGATGCGCCCGATGGAACTCCTAGGAGACGTGGGTCTTGTGGAATCTCATTTCAAACATAGGTTCAGAAATCATTTTGGACATAATAATGGTACTCCTAGGTGATGAGGCTCAAGTGGATGCTTGTTTCGTTCTGTTTGGAGATAGTGCTAAGCTTGACATAAGATAGGTGCACGGTTTGCGCCAAACGTACCATAGGCTCAGAAATTGATTTGGACATAATGATGGTACTCCTACGTCATGAGGCTCAAGTGGATGCTTGTTTCGTTCTGTTTGGAGATAGTGCTAAGCTTGACGCAAGATAGGTGCACGGTTTGCTGCGAACGTACCATAGGCTCAGAAATCGTTTTGGATGCACCCGATGGAACGCCTAGGTGACGGGGGTCATGTGGAACCTTGTTTCGATCTGTTTGGAGATAGTGTTAGTGTTGGTGCAAGTTAGGTGCATGGTTTCACAAAACGTACCATAGGCTCAACATTCATTTTGGACGTACCAGATGGTACTCCTAGGCGATTAGGTTGAAATGGAAGCTCGTTTTGGTCTTTTGGAGATAGTGTTAGTGTCGGTGCAAGATAAGTGCATGGTTTGCGCCACATGTACCATTGGCTTAGAAATCATTTTGGACGCACCCGATGGTACTCCTAGGTGACGAGGCTCAAGTGGAATATCTCATTTTGGTTCATTGGGACATAGTGCTAATCTTGACACAAGATAGGTGCGCAGTTTGCACCGAACGTACCATAGGCTCAGAAATCATTTTGGATGTGCCCGATGGAACTCCTAGGTGATGTGGGTCTTGTGGAATCTTGTTTCGGACATAGGTTCAGAAATCATTTTGGACATAATAATGGTACTCCTATGTGATGAGGCTCAAGTGGATGCTTGTTTCGTTCTGTTTGGAGATAGTGCTAAGCTTGACATAAGATAGGTGCACGGTTTGCGCCAAACGTACCATAGGCTCAGAAATTGATTTGGACATAATGATGGTACTCCTACGTGAGGAGGCTCAAGTGGATGCTTGTTTCCTTCTGTTTGGAGATAGTGCTAAGCTTGACGCAAGATAGGTGCACGGTTTGCGGCGAACGTACCATAGGCGCAGAAATCATTTTGGATGCACCCAATGGAACGCCTAGGTGACAGGGGTCATGTGGAACCTTGTTTTGATCTGTTTGGAGATAGTGTTAGTGTTGGTGATATGAACCCGCAAGGGTTTGTGGTTGATCTTTCGATGAGAGGCGTGAGATAACTCGATTGGTGGATGGAGATGACATTCACGGCCCGACTACAGCCTTCCAAGACCGCGCCTTAGTGACCGATACACCACTTCCCATGGTCGTCACGATCTTGTGGAGCACGACAACCAGCCCCTAGGGCTCCCGTCCTGCAAGTAATCGAAGAACTAGCAAGAACGAGGAAACAAGCACTGAAATTGCAAGATAAAATTGAAGGTTTCACACTGAATCTTATTATGAGTGGGGTTCCGAAGACAAGGAGACGGGCGACTGGATCAGCATGCGCGCCTACAAGCAAGTAGCGATGGCTAAACTTGATCTAAACAAAACCCAAGTGTTCCTGGTGGCGGCTAAGGGGTATATGACGTGTGGAGGACGACCACAAGAGAGTTTGGGTCATGCTCCAACCCTAGGACGTGTCCCTACTGGACTCTAAACGATACAAGCCCATTGGGCTAACTTAAGGTGGCGCAGCACCCTGGATAGAATAGACCTCTCGGTGATTTTTGGACTGTTTACACCGCTTCTGAGCAGGTATGAGTACGAGGTCAGATCCGTATGAAAGTAGACTTTATTAGCTTTCCAACAAGTCCAGAATCACCCCAATCCGACTCCGTATGTAACCGTGGCGACCGTCGCTAGTTGGAGGTGTGCTGCAGTCCGAATCCAGCCTACGCGAGTCCTTTTCCCTTTCGGTCTTCTCCTTGATTCCTAATCAAAACAAGAGTGCACGTGTCTCCAAGATCTAAAAAGGATGGACAAGAGCTCAAGAAGGAACTCACTTGATGATTAAGTTTTCGAGCACGAGCACGAGTAATAGGACCAGCAGGTGTCGGCGTGGATGTATGATCGGTGTTGATGTCCTCATCAGTTGGTGCAAGTTAGGTGCACGGTTTGGGCAAAACGTACCATAGGCTCAACATTCGTTTTGGACGTACCCAATGGTACTCCTAGGCGACGAGGCTGAAATGGAAGCTCGTTTTAGTCCGTTTGGAGATAGTGTTAGTGTCGGTGCAAGATAAGTGCACGGTTTGCGCCACATGTACCATTGGCTCAGAAATCATTTTGGACGCACCCAATTGTACTCCTAGGTGACGAGGCTCAAGTGGAATATCTCGTTTCGGTTTGTTTGGACATAGTGCTAATCTAGACACAAGATAGGTGCGCAGTTTGCACCGAATGTACCATAGGCTTAGAAATCATTTTGGATGCGCCCGATGGAACTCCTAGGTGACGTTGGTCTTATGGAATCTCGTTTCGGTCTGTTGGGAGACAATGTTAGTGTTGGTGCAAGTAGGTGCATGGTTTGCGCCAAATGTACCACAGGCTCAGAAATCGTTTTGGACATAATGATGGTACTCCTACGCGACGAGGCTCAAGTGGATGCTTGTTTTGTTTTGTTTGGAGATAGTGCTAAGCTTGACGCAAGATATGTGTGCAGGTTGTGCCGAACATACCATAGGCTCAGAAATCATTTTGGATGCACCCAATGGAACGCCTAGGTGACGTGGGTCATGTGGAACCTCGTTTCGATCCATTTGGAGATAGTGTTAGAGTCGGTGCAAGTTAGGTGCATGGTTTGCGCAAAACGTACCGTAGGCTCAGCATTCGTTTTGGACGTACCCGATGGTACTCCTAGGTGACGAGGCTGAAATGGAAGCTCGTTCTGGTCCATTTGGAGATAGTGTTAGTGTCGGTGCAAGATAAGTGCATGGTTTACGCCACATGTACCATTGGCTCAGAAATCGTTTTGGACGCACCCGATGGTACTCCTAGGTGACGAGGCTCAAGTGGAATATCTCATTTTGGTTCATTTGGATATAGTGCTAATCTTGACACAAGATAGGTGCGCAGTTTGCACCAAACATACCATAGGCTCAGAATTCATTTTGGATGCGCCCGATGGAACTCCTAGGTGACGTGGGTCTTGTGGAATCTCGTTTCGGACATAGGTTCAGAAATCAATTTGGACATAACGATGGTACTCCTACGTGATGAGGCTCAAGTGGATGCATGTTTCCTTCTGTTTGGAGATAGTGCTAAGCTTGACGCAAGATAGGTGCACGGTTTGTGGCGAACGTACCATAGGCTTAGAAATCATTTTGGATGCACCCGATGGAACGCCTAGGTGACGGGGGTCATGTGGAACCTTGTTTCGATCTGTTTGGAGATAGTGTTAGTGTTGGTGCAAGTTAGGTGCACGGTTTGCGCAAAATGTACCATAGGCTCAACATTCGTTTTGGACGTACCCGATGGTACTCCTAGGCAACGAGGCTGAAACGGAAGCTCATTTTGGTTCATTTGGAGATAGTGTTAGTGTCGGTGCAAGATACGTGCACGGTTTGTGCCACATGTACCATTGGCTCAGAAATCTTTTTGGACGCACCCGATTGTACTCCTAGGTGACGAGGCTCAAGTGGAATATCTCATTTTGGTTCGTTTGGACATAGTGCTAATCTTGACACAAGATAGGTGCGCAGTTTGAACCGAACGTACCATAGGCTCAGAAATCATTTTGGATGCGCCCGATGGAACTCCTAGGTGACGTGGGTCTTATGGAATCTCGTTTCGGTCTGTTGGGAGACGATGTTGGTGTTGGTGCAAGTAGGAGCACGGTTTGAGCCAAACATACCACAGGCTCAGAAATCGTTTTGGACATAATGATGGTACTCCTACGTGACGAGGCTCAAGTGGATGCTTGTTTTGTTTTGTTTGGAGATAGTGCTAAGCTTGACGCAAGATATGTGTACGGGTTGTGCCGAACGTACCATAGGCTCATAAATCATTTTGGATGCACCCAACGGAACGCCTAGGTGATGTGGGTCATGTGGAACCTCATTTCGATCCGTTTGGAGATAGTGTTAGTGTCGGTGCAAGTTAGGTGCACGGTTTGCGCAAAACGTACCATAGGCTCAGCATTCGTTTTGGACGTACCCGATGGTACTCCTAGGTGACGAGGCTGAACTGGAAGCTCGTTTTGGTCCATTTGGAGATAGTGTTAGTGTCGGTGCAAGATAAGTGCACGGTTTGCACCACATGTACTATTGGCTCAGAAATCATTTTGGACGCACCCGATGGTACTCCTAAGTGACGTGGGTCTTGTCGAATCTCGTTTCGGACATAGGTTCAGAAATTGTTTTGGACATAATAATGGTACTCCTACGTGATGAGGCTCAAGTGGATGCTTGTTTGGTTCTGTTTGGAGATAGTGCTAAGCTTGACATAAGATAGGTGCATGGTTTGCGCCAAACGTACCATAGGCTCAGAAATCGATTTGGACATAATGATGGTACTCCTACGTGACGAGGCTCAAGTGGATGCTTGTTTCCTTCTGTTTGGAGATAGTGCTAAGCTTGACGCAAGATAGGTGCACGGTTTGCGGTGAACGTAACATAGGCTCAGACATCATTTTGAATGCACCCGATGGAATGCCTAGGTGACGGGGGTCATGTGGAACCTTGTTTCGATCTGTTTGGAGATAGTGTTAGTGTTGGTGCAAGTTAGGTGCACGGTTTGCGCAAAACGTACCATAGGCTCAGCATTCGTTTTGGACGTACCCGATGGTACTCCTAGGCGACGAGGCTGAAATGGAAGCTCGTTTTGGTCCGTTTGAAGATAGTGTTAGTGTCAGTGCAAGATAAGTGCACGGTTTGCGCCACATGTACCATTGGCTCAGAAATCATTTTGGACGCACCCGATGGTAGTCCTAGGTGACGAGGCTCAAGTGGAATATCTCATTTTGGTTCGTTTGGACATAGTGCTAATCATGACACAAGATAGGTGCGCAGTTTGCACCGAACGTACCATAGGCTCAGAAATCATTTTGGATGCGCCCGATGGAACTCCTTGGTCACGTGGGTCTTGTGGAATCTTGTTTCGGACATAGGTTCAGAAATTGTTTTGGACATAATAATGGTACTCCTACGTGATGAGGCTCAAGTGCATGCTTTTTTGTTCTATTTGGAGATAGTGCTAAGCTTGACATAAGATAGGTGCACGGTTTGCGCCAAACGTACCCTAGGCTCAGAAATTGATTTGGACATAATGATGGTACTCCTACATGACGAGGCTCAAGTGGATGCTTGTTTCCTTCTGTTTGGAGATAGTGCTAAGCTTGACGCAAGATAGGTGCATGGTTTGCAGTGAACATACCATAGGCTCAGAAATCATTTTGGATGCACTCGATGGAACGCCTAGGTGACGGGGGTCATGTGGAACCTTGTTTCGATCTGTTTGGAGATAGTGTTAGTGTTGGTGCAAGTTAGGTGCACGGTTTGCGCAAAACATACCATAGGCTAAGCATTCGTTTTGTGTCGTAGAACCGACCAATTTATAAGAATACAAGTACAATGGCAATCCGCAAGCGGTCGCACTATCATACTTGAACCCATATAAACCCGGTAGTCCATCGAGTACCACGACGGGTCTCGATAAACGATTTACAACAACCAAGATCGTACAGGATTCAACATACATGCCACATATTACATAAAGTTCACAGATACTTTTCATCATCAGAGTACGAATAAAATTTATTACAAACCGAGTTTGATAAATAAAGCGGAAGCAAATAAGTTCGAAGATAAAGTTTCCAACATAGTTTGATATAGTGCCAAGCCAGATCACGGTCCACAAAAGCAAGGATAGGAATTAATAAAGAAGCCTGCCCAAGGCTTACTCCTCATCCACAGCGGGATAGAAGCAACTCTTGCAATACCCGTGATACACAGTGCCATCTACAACAATGGGAAAATAAACCCTGAGTACGAGAAGTTACTCAGCTAGACTTACCCGTCATGAACCAGAAATAAAATGACTCCAAGGATTATGCAAGGCTGTATAAGTGGACGTAACTTGACAATATTTTGCGTAAAAGGCAATTTACCCGTTGTACAATTATGATTCCTTTACCAAGTTAATTATAACTATCCATTTCTAGATTAGCAACTATCCTGTGCCAAACATGTGGTATATCATTTAGCAGCATACAATAGTAACCATAGCAGGTATTGTAATTTCATTTTCATCCAAACCATCATGTTTCATAACACAGTTACTACGATGTTGGGACTAGCCAAGTTTCTCACTATCCGGGAGAGACGGCGATTTGAATCGATTTCAACCAGCTGGGAATTTATTCCTAACACAAACTCAGGTCTACCAGCCACGATAGCCTTAGGTCACCTTTGGTACAACTCCGGTACACATTTCACGGGTCCGTACTGCGCCGCACAATCTAGAACACCAGATGCCAGGATGCTCAGGCCAAGCCTACCCTTGGGCTCAGTCTGATCGTTCCCCGGAAGGAGCGCACAACAGAATGATTCCCGGCCTGAGTTGAATTACTCGGCTTCGCGGTCGGAACGAGTTATCCGGCCAGCTAAGTGAGAGGCATGCGTTCAATCTTGTCAGAAGCGCCAATAACGGTACAGTCCTTAATCGACATAGACGGGGATAAATCCACACCCAAGACCTCCATGTCTTGTCGCTTCTCTATTGACTTCCCGTCCGGTCTTGATTTACTTTTACCCTATGGTTCTTGTTCCACGATAGCAAATATAGCCAACCGTGCTCCGGTATCCACCTATATCTCGCAGGTGACAGGACATCACCCGACTTCTATCGGTCTAAGCATGGCTAAGCATATATATTCGATCCTGGACCTATACCGATTAAAGGTGTAATATCTGGACAAGGAATGTACATGCATCAAGTGGTTTCATTCAACTCTTATAACCTAATGCATCAATCATAAATACGTAAGTAAACATTTGTAAATTACTGGGAGACTTATAATGCTCCGAGGCTTGCCTCGCAGAAAGGAAGTAGGGCGATGGTCAGGGCACTCTAGAAGCTCTTCAGGGTTCTGCTCCACGCCTTTGGGAGCTGTGGCTTGTGGATCCTCCTGCTGGTTCCCTTCCTCTGCTTCTTCGAATTCTAGCAACGTGATCTCTTCCTCCGATCCTAGATGCATGAGTATGGCATAAGTATTATGAATGCATAATGTTAACAAGTGCATCATGTTTATTGAGTAGGTGCATATCTCTTCTTGATTATTACTGAATCTACTTCGACAATGCATCGACTATGCCACAAACAGTAGTTACTTGTTTCACTCATAACTGGAGTTCTACTAATCCAAAAACAGTGATCCTGGACTTGCTGGAAAGCTTATCAAATTCTCTACAACTTTGTTATTAACCATTTTTACAGTACACATCAGTTTCAACATGCAACTCATCAAACCCTAGAATCAGTCCAGAAACTATTTAATATGCAACATAAAGTAATAATACTTCTACTTCATGTAATCATGCAAAATTTGACAACATAGGATCTACCAACAGTTTAAGCATACCAAATACATTTAAGATAATATAATGGTGAAGCCCAAACTATTTATTTAATTGCCTTTATTATTTTATTTAGATATCTAGGTTAAATAATAAACATATATTAGATATACTTCATAAATTCTCAAACATTTACAGTGCCTTACTAATGCTATCAAAGGACTACTATAAAAATTTCATGTCATTTTACTAAGTAGAACATTCTATACAAAAATGATAAGGCAGCAAGGCTTGAAATAGCATAAATGGAAAATCCTATAGAAAAGTGTCAAGCAATAGATTTCCTATTTTTCTTAACATCCATATGGTACTAGGATTACCTCCAACAAATTTCATGAATTTTGGACTCATAAATAATTTATAAAAATTCATGCAAGGATTGACTATTCATAAAAGAAAAATCTATAACTATAAATCTACCCATGCACTGGTCCTTAAATTTTTACCAGAGTTCATATATGACAAGAATAGCTTACCACAAAAATTTCATAATTTTTGGAGCATAGGAACTCTAGATATAAAATAAACAAATTTGAATGCATTCAAAAGCACATTTCAAATCCCTATTTAAATCTCCAAAACTTTCTACTGTAAATGTTAAAAACATATTTTTCCTAAATACTACACCTCCTAAGGAACACTCACAAATTTATTTCACAATTTTAGGAGCTATCAACTAAAGATACAAAAATAACAAAACACACTTGAATCTGGAATTTTTGAACTATCTTTAAAACCTAGAGTCGCTAACAGTAGGGACCCACGCGTCAGTTGGACCCACTGGTCAGCGAGACCAAAACAGAGCCGGCGGCGTTGAGCAAGCTCGCGTGGCCATAGCTCGTCGACGGCGAGTCCGCCGGCGGTGACATCATCATTGAGTGATCCCTGTGACCTAACGCGTCGATTGGTCTACTTGGCCGGCCCTATCGTCGACGCTAGTGACGACGGCGGCGGCCATGGCGGCTCGGCGAGGCGGGACGTCGGCGGTACGCCGCTGACGACCTCGGCGGCTCAACCTAACGTGCGGACAAGCACCTATGAACGCTAGAGGACCTAGCGCGCTAGCTAACGGAGCGGAAGGTGGACTATGGCGGCATGGCCACGACGACGGAGTTGGCGACGGGGCTCCGGTGAGCATTTGCACGGCGCTAGCGCTTACCGAACTCGAACAACGGGCACTAGGAGAAGCAATGGGGTGCTAGGGAGACAATGGAGGGATTGCGGTGATGAAGGAGCGGCTAGGCGCGGCTTGTGCCGTCAACGACGATGGTGGCGCTGCGGGAGCTCGGCGGCTACGCTTGCGGGTGCTGCGGACGGCGAAGGAGGAGCGGGAAAGCAAAACTGAGGGCGCGGACCGGAGCGGGCGGGTGCTGGCGTGATAATGCCGCGCTCAGGCGCGTCGTGGCCGGCGCGGTCAGGGCGCTGGCAACGCACGGCCATGGCGATCTCCACGTGGCGCGCGGTGTCTGAAGCCAGTCGGCCACTGTGCCGGTCGATTCAGTTAGTTCAGACACAATAGGAGCAGCCTGACAGTGAGTTTTCATGTTGATTTAACTGCTAATCCATGGCTCTAATTCATAAATGATCTAAATGACTTTCGTAGTCCTAAGTACCAGCTACAAATGTTGTTCAATCATCTCGTGCTAATTCGCAACCGAAACTGAGAAAAATCATCCCCAAAGTGAGCCTGTCAGTCGGTCAGTGACCCACGACTTAGAAAATTTTGTTAAGTATTGAAATGTTAATTTGCTGATTCTTGTGATCCAAATTCAAGCATGTTAGGAGATGAATCAATCAATGTCCCAAAAATAAAAGTTGTTCCTTATACCAAATACTACAACTTTGCTTTAGTGATCTCCTCCATGCAAGGTCTCTAACACCTAGTTCCAAATTGGTCAAACATGTCACTTTGAAATCATGATACAAACCCAAACCATGACTAATGACCAAACTAGCCCTAGCCCTAAATACCAAAGTTGTTCATAATGATATCCTAAGCATGTTTAAGCAATTTGCAAGGTCACTCAATCATTTTATGTAGTAGTCACTCATAGAGCTATTTAAAGTAATCACATGAAATATGCCTTAAAGGCTTGATTATGAAAAGTGACTTTCATGAACCATGCCCTAATTGCTAACCCAAGTGTGGTTACATGTTTTTGTGACTCACATCTACCAAGTATGTTTTCATTCATGATTATTTGCATACGTACAAAGAAACATGCAAAAACAAGCAAACGTTGCATATGTTTCAAGAAACACGAGATAACAAGCAATGTTTCATATGTTTCCATCAAATGTTTCAATTGTAAATGATGATTTATGAATGCTTGATGCTCATGCTCATGTTATGCAAGTCAAGTTATGCAAGGCTAACACCCGAGGTGTTACAGCCCCTCCCCCTTATAAAAATCTCGTCCCAAGATTTGCAAGACCTACCATTCTTGGAAAAAGGCGGGATAAACTTCTCGTAGATAATCTTCTCTTTCCCACGTAGCATCTTGTTCACTATGATTGTTCCACACCACCTTATAGAACTTAATAATCTTACTCCTTGTCACTCTCTCCATCTCTTCTAATACTCGAATTGGCTTCTCTTCATAGGTCAAATCCGATTGAAGCTGCACGTTGGTGGGTGCAATAGCTTCTTCCGGTACTTGAAGACATTTCTTTAACTGAGAAACATGGAACACATCAAAGATTGCACTCATCTCTGGTGGTAGTTGTAGCTTATATGCAACATTTCCTTTTCGTTCCAAAATTTTGTATGGCCCTACATATCTTGGTGAAAGCTTCTTTTTCATCCCAAATCTTTTCACACCTTTCATGGGTGATACTCTCAAGTATACATAGTCACCCACTTCGAAAGTCAGTGGTCTTCTTCTTCTGTCGGCATAACTCTTCTGTCTTGATTGAGCTGCCTTCATATGTTGTTGGATGATACATACTTGCTCTTCGGCTTCATTGACAAAATCAATACCAAAGTATCTCCTTTCACCGGGCTCAATCCAATTCAATGGAGTTCTGCACTTTCTGCCATACAAGGCTTCAAATGGAGCCATTTTGATACTCGCTTGATAACTATTGTTATAGGAGAATTCAGCTAAAGGTAACCATTTCTCCCATGAACCTTTTGAAGATATAACACAAGCTCTAAGTAAATCTTCTAGGATTTGGTTCACTCGCTCTGTCTGTCCTAAAGTTTGCGGATGATAAGTTGAACTTCTGATTAGCTTGGTTCCCAAAGCCTGGTGTAAGTGCTCCCAGAAACAAGCTATGAACTGTGGTCCTCGATCTAAGATTATGGTCCTAGGTACTCCATGCAGTCTCACGATCTGGGAAACATATATCTCAGCATATTTCCCAACTATATACCATGTGTTCATGGGTATAAAGTGTGCTGACTTGGTGAGACGATCAACAATGACCCAGATTGAATCGTGACCTTGTGGCATCATTGGAAGGCTTGTGATAAAGTCCATGCTGATTTCCTCCCATTTCCATCCTGGAATAGGCAATGGCTGAAGTAATCCAGCAGTTTTCATATGGACGGCTTTCACTCTACTGTAATTATCACACCTAGCAACATAGGCTGCGATCTCTTTCTTCATCTTAGTCCACCAAAAACGGGTTTTCAAATCTTGATACATCTTACTACTACCCGGATGGATAGACAATTTGGATGAGTGAGCTTCATCTAAGATTTGATTTCTTAGCTCATGGTCTTTTGGTACCACTAGCCGGTCCTCAAACCATAATACACCTCTTTCGTCTAATCTAAAATGTTTGGTTTCTTGCTCTTGCATTTTTCTCTTGATGTGACTTATTCCTACATCTGTCTGCTGTAGCTCTATAATTTTGCCCTCAAGCAAACAACTGATTGTGATATTGTGTAGTACAGTAGGATGTAGCAAGTTGAATCCATCTTCCAACAATGCTTCCACAGTGTTGCAATGGGACTTCCGACTGAGTGCATCGGCTACTACATTAGCTTTACCCGGGTGGTAATGCACTTCTAAATTGTAGTCCTTAATTAATTCTAACCATCTTCGTTGTCTCATATTTAGCTCAGGCTAGGTAAAGATATACTTGAGGCTTTTGTGGTCAGTATAGATATGACATACATTGCCCAACAAGTAATGTCTCAATATCTTTAGTGCATGGACAACGGCTGCAAGTTCCAAATCATGTGTAGGGTAGTTGACTTCATGTTTTCTCAATTGCCGAGAGGCATATGCAATTACTCTCCCTTCTTGCATAAGCACACATCCTAAACCTATTCTAGATGCATCACAAAATACATCAAAAGGCTTTTCAATGTCTGGTTGTGCTAGCACAGGTGCTATAGTCAACAAAGTTCTAAGGGTGTGAAAAGCTGTTTCACATTCTTGTGTCCATTTGTACTTCTCTTCTTTCTGAAGTAGCCTAGTCATAGGCTTAGCTATCTTTGAGAAGTCTGGAATAAACCGACGATAGTACCCTGCTAACCCTAGAAAACTCCGAACTTCATGAACCGAAGTTGGGGCTTTCCAATCCATGACCTCTTATACTTTGGATGGGTCTACTGAGATTCTATCTCTTGATAAAATGTGACCTAAGAAAGGTACCTTGCTCATCCAAAATTCACATTTGCTAAACTTGGCATATAGCTTATGCTCCCTCAGTCTAGATAGGACAATCCTTAGATGCTCTTCATGATCTGCCTCATTTTCTGAATAAATCAATATGTCATCGATAAACACGACCACAAACTTATCAAGTTCGGGCATGAATACTGAGTTCATCAAGTACATGAAATAGGCTGGAGCATTTGTTAGTCCAAAAGACATAACCAAATACTCGTATAAGCCATACCTAGTAGAGAAAGCAGTCTTAGGTATATCCTCTGGTCTGATCTTTATCTGATGGTAACCTGATCTCAAATCAATTTTGGAGAATACTTTTGCTTTTGCTAATTGATCGAACAAGATGTCGATGCGGGGCAATGGGTATTTGTTCTTGATGGTCACAGCATTGAGTGGTCTATAATCTACACACATTCTCAGTGACTTATCCTTCTTTTTCACAAACAAGGCTGGACATCCCCACGGAGATGAGCTAGGTTGGATAAGACCTTTGTCCAATAGATCTTGCAATTGAACCTTAAGTTCTGCTAACTCATTGGGTGGCATTCTATAGGGCCTTCTGGATATGGGTGCGGTACCTGGCACTAATTCGATCTTAAATTCCACATCCCTACCCAGTGGTAGACCTAGTAATTCCTCTAGAAATACATCCAGAAACTCACAAACCATTGGTATATCACATATTGTGGTGGTTTGGATAGCATAGGCTAAATGTTGGGGTTCGAAATCATGGGAGAGTGGGACTAGAAAAGCATTCCCTCCCATGGGTTCTCTCAACATGATAGTACGGGTGCTGGTGTCAATAAGAGCACCATGATACTTCATCCAATTCATGCCTAAGATTACACTTATCGACAACCCCGGCAATATTATCAAATCTGTGGTATACTCCCTCCCTTGTATCAAGATGAGTACATTTTTGACTATCTTTTTG
The DNA here is from genome assembly GCF_019320115.1 of Miscanthus floridulus. Classification (NCBI taxonomy): domain Eukaryota; kingdom Viridiplantae; phylum Streptophyta; class Magnoliopsida; order Poales; family Poaceae; genus Miscanthus; species Miscanthus floridulus. The sequence continues at coordinate 88,362,805 of NC_089581.1, read as the reverse complement.
GTAGTAACAGTTTCCCCTACTGAACTTATGTTAAAACCCCCTTTGCTTACTTTAATTATTTCTTGATCATGTCTAGATGCAAATGCTTGGCTCATAAACGAATGAGAAGCTCCTGAATCAAATAAAACAACAGCGGGATGCTTGTTGACGAGAAACATACCAGCCGTGACAACTTCTTCGGCGGGCACTTCCTCCACAGCGGTATAATGTACTTGTCTCTATCATGCCCTGACATTCACCTGCCTCTGATTGTTCTGATTCTGGTTGCTATTCCTCTTGGGGTGGGGGCATTCCTTAGACCAATGACCTAGTTGGTTGTAGTTGAAACATGGTTGATTACTTCTGAATCCAGTGGAGCTGTCCTGATTGCCATTTCCTTTTGGTAAGGCAATAGTGAACGCCATACGGAATGGTTTCTGTGGCCTATTATTTGGAGCTTTCGGTGGTGGAGGCCTAAATTTGGGTGCAGGTGGATGGAATTGTGGTCTAGCTGTGATAGGTGCTTTTGACTGGAAGGACCCGGATGCACTAGCCTCATATGCCCTCTTGCGACCCTTGGCAACTGCATGCATGTTGTTGTGGTTTTCTTGGGTCAAGGCATCACTAATAAACTCATTGTACATGGCACACCTAGAATTGGCCATGGTCTTCATCAGTTTAGTACCCAAACCTCGCTTGAAACTCTCTATCTTTTTCTCTTCAGTATCCATGAAACTTGGAGCATATCTTGACAAGTTGTTGAATGCGTGCATATATTCTATGAGGGACTTTGTTCCCTGAGTGAGCCTCATAAATTCGGCTGCTTTCATGCGCATTAGGCCCGGGGGAATATGGTGTCCCCTAAAAGCCAGCTTGAACTATTCCTAGGTAACTCGCGCATTAGTAGGTAGAGACGACAGGAAGTGCGTCCACCAGATTTCTGCTGGTCCTTGCAGCTGATGAGAAGCATATTCAGCTCTCAGGTGCTCTGTGACCCTTAGTAGATGAAATTTCTACTCAATGGTATTCAGCCACTCATCGGCCTGTAGTGGTTCCTCAGCCACCTTGAAGATCGGAGGCTTCGTGTCCAGAAACTCCTTGAATGTACTGTGCTGATTTGGCTCGGCCCCTGGTTGATGTGGGTGGCCACGAGCAGTGTTTTGCGCGATAAGGCGCAAAGCTTCTTCCATTGTCCTCTGGCTCCCCAGGAACTGGGTAAAGAATTCCTAAGCAGACAGCGGCGGTGGGGGTGGCAAGTCATCATGGTTGCCATCCTGGCTACCACCAGCTCTAGAAAGGTGCGCATCATCTATGAATTTGCAACAATAAGCGATTATTGGTTGATGTCAAGAGATTGCAAATGAATTAGGTACTCATGCCAAACTAAAATTACTGGAGAAAATTCTCAAAAGCACAATAAAAACAGAGGCATAATAATTCATTCTCGCAACATGACATCCCCAATTTGACCACTTATCGTGCTCATAACGCATGCAAATTTAATCGTGATTACCGACAAAGGACTAGAATTGCACTGATGTTCATCCAAACGTGCGATTAACATTACATAATAGTCTGGGTACTAATGCCAAATTCGAACCATAGGCCCATTACGTGAATAAAGGTGATACATTAGCCCTTCCACTAAGTGCTAGGCGATCTAATCCTCCTTATGATCACTATCGAGGTCGGACGCAGAATCATCTCCTTCCTCAGGTTCTACTTCTTCTTTAGGCTCCACTTCTTCTTCTTCCTCATACCCTTCTAGATCCATTTCTGTGGCTCCAGATGGGACATAAGGGTGGAGCTGATTGTTCAGTAGATGAACCTCTTCATGCAGATTATCGTTGTATTCTTCCGCATTGGTCAGCTGCTGTCCCAGCTCAAACTGTCAAGCTCTCAGAACATCTTCCCTGGACCAGGCTACATTCCGCTGGTGAGTTAACCGAGTCATTTCTTTAATGAGCCTTTCAATCTCAGCATCATGCTCCCTCTGAAGCTGACATCGATCCTCGTGGGCATGACCAAGAGCACCAGACACACGTCTGAGGCTACCTTCAACTCCATCTAACACTCTCATCATTGCGAACATGGCGCTCATGGAAGGGTTATCACTGTTCTGCCCTTCTGCTGCACCAATCTCCAAAGATCTTCCTCTTGCCTGCTGCCATGAGTCAGTGGAGGGGTTACCTCTTGGAAAGACTCCAACCAAAGCGGCTACCAGCTCTTGAGGAAAACGATCCATGATATTCCTCAAGATCCCAAAGGCTGCCCTGCCAGCTGCTTCTTCAGCAGTCCTGCCAGTTGACTCATAACACCAGCCTGTCCACTCAGAATCGTCACCTCGGGGACGAACAACGGCCTCCACAGTAATTAAGAGACCTTCTCCCAACCGCTCATTCGCCCAGAAGTAGCGGGGTTCCATTCCATCAGGATAGCCTACATAGCTGAGCACTCTCCACAAGAGTGTAGGCATCCCAAACTCTCTAAGGAACGTGTGACATTGACGGGTACGGGGAGCAAGCTGACGGCTAGGAGCTCTGCCTCTGGTGGACTTGCGAGCAGTCTGCTTGGTGCATGCCATCTGCACCATTAACATGTACCCTTTGGTGAGACAATGCCATAATGGATAAGAGTTACATAACCGAGTAAGAATTTTATAAGGGGAGGAACAATGTAATTATGTGAATGGTAATTTAACATGATGCATGCTCGTGCCGTACATCCTCACAAACTTAGGAAAAATTTGTTGGCATACATACGTTCTCTCATAAATAGCGTAACTAGTCGAGCTACACGTTTCGTTGTTAGTGTACCTGCATAAAATTTCATTTCAGCCCTAAACCCATAATGAAATAGGCAGAATGTAATTGTAAATACTTTCATATATGTATACCCATACATATACTTCCGTATCAATCTACCCGACAATAATTTAACCCACAATTAAATACGTACCATATACACATGCAAGCATGTATACATAGCCGTACCAAAGCTAACTCTTCCCGACCGCACGCTTACCTCTTGCGGTCATACACTCATCATCTTACCTTGGCGTAGGGCATTTGATCCATACATTACCACTCAAGTGAATGGCATCCATACAATAGCACGCCGTATGGACGATGAAGTAAAAACCCCCATGTTAGTACTTAAATAGCCACCTAATAGTCCTTAATTTGGGCATAAGGAAAGTGATCATTGGCACACTTTAGATTTCAAATACCTACTATATCACTATTAGTTGCTAGAGAAGGGTTTTTGGAAAATAAAAACTTTTGTTTTAAATACACTTGTGACAAATAACGTCGAATCTTGCTCTGATACCAGCTGTCGTAGAACTGACTAATTTATAAGAATACAAGTACAATGGCAATCCACAAGCGGTCGCACTATCATACTTGAACCCATATAAACCCGGTAGTCCATCGAGTACCACGACGGGTCTCGATAAATGATTTACAACAACCAAGATCGTATAGGATTCAACATACATGCCACATATTACATAAAGTTCACAGATACTTTTCATCATCAGAGTACGAATAAAAGTTATTACAATCCGAGTTTGATAAATAAAGTGAAAGCAAATAAGTTCAAAGATAAAGTTTCCAACATAGTTTGATACAGTGCCAAGCCAGATCACGGTCCACAAAAGCAAGGATAGGAATTAATAAAGAAGTCTGCCCAAGGCTTACTCCTCATCCACAGTGGGATAGAAGCAACTCTTGCAATACCCGTGATACACAGTGCCATCTACAACAATGGGAAAATAAACCCTGAGTATGAGAAGGTACTCAGCTAGACTTACCCATCATGAACCAGAAATAAAATGACTCCAAGGATTATGCAAGGCCGTATAAGTGGACGTAACTTGACAATATTTTACGTAAAAGGCAATTTACCCATTGTACAATTATGATTCCTTTATCAAGTTAATTATAACTATCCATTTCTAGATTAGCAACTATCCTGTGCCAAACATGTGGTATATCATTTAGAAGCATATAATAGTAACCATAGTAGGTATTGTAATTTCATTTTCATCCAAACCATCATGTTTCATAACACAGTTACTACGACGTTAGGACTAGCCAAGTTTCTCACTATCCGGGAGAGACGGTGATTTGAATCGATTTCAACCAGCTGGGAATTTATTCCTAACACAAACCCAGGTCTACCAGCCATGATAGCCTTAGGTCACCTTTGGTACAACTCCGGTACACATTTCGTGGGTCCGTACTACGCCGCACAATCTGGAACACCAGATGCCAGGATGCTTAGGCCAAGCCTGCCCTTGGGCTCAGTCTGATCGTTCCCCGGAAGGAGCGCACAACAGAACGATTCCTGGCCTGAGTTGAATTACTCGGCTTCGCGGTCGGAACGAGTTATCCGGCCAGCTAAGTGAGAGGCATGCATTCAATCTTGTCAGAAGCGCCAACAACGGTACGGTCCTTAATCAATACATATGGGGATAAATCCACACCCAAGACCTCCATGTCTTGTCGCTTCTCTATCGACTTCCCGTCCGGTCTCGATTTACTTTTACCCCATGGTTCTTGTTCCACGATAGCAAATATAGCCAACCGTGCTCCGGTATCCACCTATATCTCGTAGGTGATAGGACATCACCCGACTTCGACCGGTCTAAGCATGGCTAAGCATATATATTCGATCCTGGACCTATACTGGTTAAAGGTGTAATATCTGGACAAGGAATGTATATGCATCAAGTGGTTTCATTCAACTCTTATAACCTAATGCATCAATCATAAATACGTAAGTAAACATTTGTAAATTACTGGGAGACTTATAATGCTCCGGGGCTTGCCTCATAGAAAGGAAGCAGGGCAGTGGTCAGGGCACTCTAGAAGCTCTTTAGGGTTCTGCTCCACGCCTTCGGGAGCTGCGGCTTGCGGATCCTCCTGCTGGTTCCCTTCCTCTGCTTCTTTGAATTCCAGCAACGTGATCTCTTCCTCCGATCCTAGATGCATGAGTATGGCATAAGTATTACGAATGCATAATGTTAACAAGTGCATCATGTTTATTGAGTAGGTGCATATCTCTTCTCGATTATTACTGAATCTACTTCGACAATGCATCGACTATGCCACAAACAGTAGTTACTTGTTTCAATCATAACTGGAGTTCTACTAATCCAAAAACAGTGATCCTGGACTTGCTGGAAAGCTTATCAAATTCTCTACAACTTTGTTATTAACCATTTTTATAGTACACATCAGTTTCAACATGCAACTCATCAAACCCTAGAATCAGTCCGAAAACTATTTAATATGCAACATAAAGTAATAATACTTCTCCTTCATGTAATCATGCAAAATTTGACAACATAGGATCTACCAACAGTTTAAGCATACCAAATACATTTAAGATAATATAATGGTGAAGCCCAAACTATTTATTTAATTGCCTTTATTATTTTATTTAGATATCTAGGTTAAATAATAAACATATATTAGATATACTTCATAAATTCTCAAAAATTTACAGTGCCTTACTAATGCTATCAAAGGACTACTATAAAAATTTCATGTCATTTTACTAAGTAGAATATTCTATACAAAAATGATAAGGCAGCAAGGCTTGAAATAGCATAAATGGAAAATCCTATTGAAAAGTGTCAAGCAACAGATTTCCTATTTTTCTTAACATCCATATGGTACTAGGATTACCTCCAACAAATTTCCTGAATTTTGGACTCATAAATAATTTATAAAAAATCATGCAAGGATTGACTATTCATAAAAGAAAAATCTATAACTATAAATCTACCCATGCACTGGTCCTCAAATTTTTACCAGAGTTCATATATGACAAGAATAGCTTACCACAAAAATTTCATAATTTTGGAGCACAGGAACTCTAGATATAAAATAAACAAATTTGAATGCATTCAAAAGCACATTTCAAATCCCTATTTAAATCTCCAAAACTTTCTACTGTAAATGTTAAAAACATATTTTTCCTAAATACTACACCTCCTAAGGAACACTCACAAATTTATTTCACAATTTTAGGAGCTATCAAACTGAAGATACAAAAATAACAAAACACACTTGAATCTAGAATTTTTGAACTATCTTTAAAACCTAGAGTCGCTGACAGCAGGGACCCACGCGTCAGTTGGACCCACCGGTCAGCGAGACCAAAACAGAGCCGGCGGCGCTAAGCAAGCTCGCGCGGCCATAGCTCATCGACGGCGAGTCCGCCGGTGGTGACATCATCACTGAGTGATCCCTGTGACCTAACGCATCGATTGGTCTACTTGGCCGGCCCTATCGTCGACGCTAGTGACGACGGCGGCAGCCATGGCGGCTCAACGAGGCGGGACGTCGGCGGTACGCCGGTGATGACCTTGGCGGCTCAACCTAACGTGCGGACAAGCACCTATGAACGCTGGAGGACCTAGCGCGCTAGCTAATGGAGCGGAAGGTGGACTATGGTGGCGTGGCCATGACGACGGAGTTGGCGATGGGGCTCCGGTGAGCATTTGCACGGTGCTAGCGCTTACCGAACTCGAACAGTGGGCACTGGGAGAAGCAATGGGGTGCTAGGGAGACGGTGGAGGGATTGCGGTGATGAAGGAGCGGCTAGGCGCAGCTTGTGCCGTCAACGACGACGGTGGCGCTGCGGGAGCTCGGCGGCTGCGCTTGCGGGTGCTGCGGACAGCGAAGGAGGAGCGAGAAAGCGAAACTGAGGGCGTGGACGGGAGTGGGCGGGTGCTGGCGTGATAATGCCGCGCTCAGGCGCGTCATGGCCGGCGCGGTTAGGGCGCTGGCGATGCACGGCCATGGCAACCTCCACGCGGCGCGCGGTGTCTGAAGCCAGTCAGCCACTGTGCCGGTCGATTCGGTTAGTTCAAACACGATAGGAGCAGCCTAACATCGAGTTTTCACGTTGATTTAACTGCTAATCCATGGCTCCAATTCGTAAATGATCTAAATGACTTTCATAGTCCTAAGTACCAGCTACAAATGTTGTTCAATCATCTCGTGCTAATTCGCAACCAAAACTGAGAAAAATCATCCCCAAAGTGAGCCTGTCAGTCGGTCAGTGACCCACGACTTAGAAAATTTTGTTAAGTATTGAAATGTTAATTTGCTGATTCTTGTGATCCAAATTCAAGCATGTTAGGAGCTGAATCAATCAATGACCCAAAAATAAAAGTTGTTCCTTATACCAAATACTACAACTTTGCTTTAGTGATCTCCTCCATGCAAGGTCTCTAACACCTAGTTCCAAATTGGTCAAACATGTCACTTTGAAATCATGATACATACCCAAACCATGACTAATGACCAAACTAGCCCTAGCCCTAAATACCAAAGTTGTTCATAATGATATCCTAAGCATGTTTAAGCAATTTGCAAGGTCACTCAATCATTTTATGTAGTAGTCACTCATAGAGCTATTTAAAGTAATCACATGAAATATGCCTTAAAGGCTTGATTATGAAAAGTGACTTTCATGAACCATGCCCTAATTGCTAACCCAAGTGTGATTACATGTTTTTGTGACTCACATCTACCAAGTACATGTTTTCATTCATGATTATTTGCATACGTACAAAGAAACATGCAAAAACAAGCAAACGTTGCATATGTTTCAAGAAACACGAGATAACAAGCAATGTTTCATATGTTTCCATCAAATGTTTCAATTGTAAATGATGATTTATGAATGCTTGATGCTCATGCTCATGTTATGCAAGTCAAGTTATGCAAGGCTAACACCCAAGGTGTTACAGCCCCTCCCCCTTGATAGGTGCTAATCTTGACACAAGATAGGTGCGTAGTTTGCACCGAACGTACCATAGGTTCAGAAATCATTTTGGATGCGCCCGATGGAACTCCTAGGTGACGTGGGTCTTGTGGAATCTCGTTTCGGACATAGGTTCAGAAATCGTTTTGGACATAATAGTGGTACTCCTACGTGATGAGGCTCAAGTTGATGCTTGTTTTGTTCTGTTTGGAGATAGTGCTAAGCTTGACCCAAGATAGGTGCATGGTTTGCGACGAACATACCATAGGCTCAAAAATCATTTTGGATGCACCCGATGGAACGCCTAGGTGACGTCGGTCATGTGGAACCTCGTTTCGATCCATTTGGAGATAGTGTTAGTGTCGGTGCAAGTTAGGTGCCCGGTTTGCGCAAAACATACCATAGGCTCAGCATTCGTTTTGGACGTACCCGATGGTACTCCTAGGCGATGAGGCTGAAATGGAAGCTCGTTTTGGTCCATTTGGAGATAGTGTTAGTGTCAGTGCAAGATAAGTGCACGGTTTGCGCCACATGTACCATTGGCTCAGAAATCATTTTGGACGCACCCGATGGTACTCCTAGGTGACGAGGCTCAAGTGGCATATCTCATTTTGGTTCGTTTAGACATAGTGCTAATCTTGACACAAGATAGGTGTGCAATTTGCACCGAACGTACCATAGGCTCAGAAATCATTTTGGATGCGCCCGATGGAACTCCTAGGTGACGTGGGTCATATGGAATCTCATTTCGGTCTGTTGGGAGACAACGTTGGTGTTGGTGCAAGTAGGTGCACGGTTTGCGCCAAATGTACCACAGGCTCAGAAATCGTTTTCGACATAATGATGGTACTCCTACGTGACGAGGCTCAAGTGGATGCTTGTTTTGTTTTGTTTGGAGATAGTGCTAAGCTTGACACAAGATATGTGTACGGGTTGTGCTGAACGTACCATAGTCTTAGAAATCATTTTGGATGCACAAGATGGAACGCCTAGGTGACATGGGTCATGTGGAACCTCGTTTTGATCCGTTTGGAGATAGTGTTAGTATCGGTGCGAGTTAGGTGCACGGTTTGCGCAAAACGTACCATAGGCTCAGCATTCGTTTTGGACGTACCCGAAGGTACTCCTAGGTGACGAGGCTGAAATGGAAGCTCATTTTGGTCCGTTTGGAGATAGTGTTAGTGTCGGTGCAAGATAAGTGCACGGTTTGTGCCACATGTACTATTGGCTCAGAAATCATTTTGGACACACCCGATGGTACTCCTAGGTGACGTGGGTCTTGTGGAATCTCATTTCGGACATAGGTTCAGAAATCGTTTTGGACATAATAATGGTACTCCTACGTGATGAGGCTCAAGTGGATGCTTGTTTGGTTCTGTTTGGAGATAGTGCTAAGCTTGACATAAGATAGGTGCACGGTTTGCGCCAAATGTAACATAGGCTCAGAAATCGATTTGGACATAATGATGGTACTCCTACGTGATGAGGCTCAAGTGGATGCTTGTTTTCTTCTGTTTGGAGATAGTGCTAAGCTTGACGCAAGATAGGTGCACGGTTTGCGGTGAACGTACCATAGGCTCAGAAATCGTTTTGGATGCACCCGATGGAACGCCTACGTGACGGGGGTCATGTGGAACCTTGTTTCAATCTGTTTGGAGATAGTGTTAGTGTTGGTGCAAGTTAGGTGCACGGTTTGCACAAAACGTACCATAGGCTCAGCATTCGTTTTGGACGTACCCGATGGTACTCCTAGGCGACGAGGCTGAAATGGAAGCTCGTTTTGGTCCATTTGGAGATAGTGTTAGTGTCGGTGCAAGATACGTGCACGGTTTGTGCCACATGTACCATTGGCTCAGAAATCTTTTTGGACGCACCCGATTGTACTCCTAGGTGACGAGGCTCAAGTGGAATATCTCATTTTGGTTTGTTTGGACATAGTGCTAATCTTGACACAAGATAGGTGCGCAGTTTGAACCGAACGTACCATAGGCTCAGAAATCATTTTGGATGCGCCCGATGGAAGTCCTAGGTTACCTGGGTCTTATGGAATCTCGTTTCGGTCTGTTGGGAGACAATGTTGATGTTGGTGCAAGTAGGTGCACGGTTTGAGCCAAACGTACCACAGGCACAGAAATCGTTTTCGACATAATGATGGTACTCCTACGTGACGACGCTCAAGTGGATGCTTGTTTTGTTTTGTTTGGAGAGTTGGAGATAGTGCTAAGCTTGACGCAAGATATGTGTACGGGTTGTGCCGAACGTACCATAGGCTCAGAAATCATTTTGGATGCACCCGATGGAACGCCTAGGTGACGTGGGTCATGTGGAACCTCGTTTCGATCCATTTGGAGATAGTGTTAGAGTCGGTGCAAGTTAGGTGCACGGTTTGCGCAAAACGTACCATAGGCTCAGCATTCGTTTTGGACGTACCCGATGGTACTCCTAGGTGACGAGGCTGAAATGGAAGCTCGTTTTGGTCCATTTGGAGATAGTGTTAGTGTCGGTGCAAGATAAGTGCACGGTTTGCGCCACATGTACCATTGGCTCAGAAATCATTTTGGATGCACCCGATGGTACTCCTAGGTGACGAGGCTCAAGTGGAATATCTCATTTTGGTTTGTTTGGACATAGTGCTAATCTTGACACAAGATAGGTGTGCAGTTTGCACCGAACGTACCATAGGCTCAGAAAGCTTTTTGGATGCGCCCGATGGAACTCCTAGGTGACGTGAGTCTTGTGGAATCTCGTTTCGGACATAGGTTCAGAAATCGATTTGGACATAATGTTGGTACTCCTATGTGACGAGGCTCAAGTGGATGCCTATTTCCTTCTGTTTGGAGATAGTGCTAAGCTTGACGCTAGATAGTTGCACGGTTTGCGGCGAACGTACCATAGGCTCAGAAATCATTTTGGATGCACCCGATGGAACGCCTACGTGACGGGGGTCATGTGGAACCTTGTTTCGATCTGTTTGGAGATAGTGTTAGCGTTGGTGCAAGTTAGGTGCACGGTTTGCGCAAAACGTACCATAGGCTCAACATTCATTTTGGACGTACCCGATGGTACTCCTAGGTGACGAGGCTGAAATGGAAGCTCATTTTGGTCCATTTGGAGATAGTGTTAGTGTCGGTGCAAGATACGTGCACGGTTTGCGCCACACGTACCATTGGCTCAGAAATCTTTTTGGACGCACCCGATTATACTCCTAGGTGACGAGGCTCAAGTGGAATATCTCATTTTGGTTCATTTGGACATTGTGCTAATCGTGACACAAGATAGGTGTGCAGTTTGCACCGAACGTACCATAGGCTCAAAAATCATTTTGGATGCGCCCGATGGAACTCCTAGGTCACGTGGGTCTTGTCGAATCTCGTTTCGGACATAGGTTCAGAAATCGTTTTGGACATAATAATGGTACTCCTACGTGATGAGGCCCAAGTGGATGCTTGTTTGGTTCTGTTTGGAGATAGTGCTAAGCTTGACATAAGATAGGTGCACGGTTTGCGCCAAACATACCATAGGCTCAGAAATCGATTTGGACATAATGATGGTACTCCTACGTGACCCGGCTCAAGTGGATGCTTGTTTCCTTCTGTTTGGAGATAGTGCTAAGCTTGACGCAAGATAGGTGCACGGTTTGCGATAAACGTATCATAGGCTCAGAAATCATTTTGGATCCACCCGATGGAACGCCTAGGTGACGGGGGTCATGTGGAACCTTGTTTCGATCTGTTTGGAGATAGTGTTAGTGTTGGTGCAAGTTAGGTGCACGGTTTGCGCAAAACGTACCATAGGCTCAGCATTCGTTTTGGACGTACCCGATTTTACTCCTAGGTGATGAGGCTGAAATGGAAGCTCGTTTTGGTCCATTTGGAGATAGTGTTAGTGTCGGTGCAAGATAAGTGCACGGTTTGCGCCACATGTACCATTGGCTCAGAAATCATTTTGGACGCACCCGATGGTACTCCTAGGTGACGAGGCTCAAGTGGAATATCTCATTTTGGTTCGTTTGGACATAGTGCTAATCTTGACACAAGATAGGTGCGCAGTTTGCACCGAACGTACCATAGGCTCAGAAATCATTTTGGATGCGCCCGATGGAACTCCTAGGTGACGTGGGTCTTGTGGAATCTCGTTTCGGACATAGGTTCAGAAATCGTTTTGGACATAATAGTGGTACTCCTACGTGATGAGGCTCAAGTTGATGCTTGTTTTGTTTTGTTTGGAGATAGTGCTAAGCTTGACCCAAGATAGGTGCATGGTTTGCGACGAACGTACCATAGGCTCAAAAATCATTTTGGATGCACCCGATGGAACGCCTAGGTGATGTCGGTCATGTGGAACCTCGTTTCGATCCGTTTGGAGATAGTGTTAGTGTCGGTGCAAGTTAGGTGCCCGGTTTGCGCAAAACATACCATAGGCTCAGCATTCGTTTTGGACGTACCCGATGGTACTCCTAGGCGATGAGGCTGAAATGGAAGCTCGTTTTGGTCCGTTTGGAGATAGTGTTAGTGTCAGTGCAAGATAAGTGCACGGTTTGCGCCACATGTACCATTGGCTCAGAAATCATTTTGGACACACCCGATGGTACTCCTAGGTGACGAGGCTCAAGTGGCATATCTCATTTTGGTTCGTTTAGACATAGTGCTAATCTTGACACAAGATAGGTGTGCAGTTTGCACCGAACATACCATAGGCTCAGAAATCATTTTGGATGCGCCCGATGGAACTCCTAGGTGACGTGGGTCATATGGAATATCATTTCGGTCTATTGGGAGACAACGTTGGTGTTGGTGCAAGTAGGTGCACGGTTTGTGCCAAATGTACCACAGGCTCAGAAATCGTTTTGGACATAATGATGGTACTCCTACGTGACGAGGCTCAAGTGGATGCTTGTTTTGTTTTGTTTGGAGATAGTGCTAAGCTTGATGCAAGATATGTGTAGGGGTTGTGCCGAACGTACCATAGTCTTAGAAATCATTTTGGATGCACAAGATGGAACGCCTAGGTGACATGGGTCATGTGGAACCTCGTTTTGATCCGTTTGGAGATAGTGTTAGTGTCGGTGCGAGTTAGGTGCACGGTTTGCGCAAAACGTACCATAGGCTCAGCATTCATTTTGGACGTACCCGAAGGTACTCCTAGGTGACGAGGCTGAAATGGAAGCTCATTTTGGTCCGTTTGGAGATAGTGTTAGTGTCGGTGCAAGATAAGTGCACGGTTTGTGCCACATGTACTATTAGCTCAGAAATCATTTTGGACACACCCGATGGTACTCCTAGGTGACGTGGGTCTTGTGGAATCTCGTTTCAGACATAGGTTCAGAAATCGTTTTGGACATAATAATGGTACTCCTACGTGATGAGGCTCAAGTGGATGCTTGTTTGGTTCTGTTTGGAGATAGTGCTAAGCTTGACATAAGATAGGTGCACGGTTTGCGCCAAATGTAACATAGGCTCAGAAATCGATTTGGACATAATGATGGTACTCCTACGTGATGAGGCTCAAGTGGATGCTTGTTTTCTTCTGTTTGGAGATAGTGCTAAGCTTGACGCAAGATAGGTGCACGGTTTGCGGTGAACGTACCATAGGCTCAGAAATCGTTTTGGATGCACCCGATGGAACGCCTACGTGACGGGGGTCATGTGGAACCTTGTTTCAATCTGTTTGGAGATAGTGTTAGTGTTGGTGCAAGTTAGGTGCACAGTTTGCGCAAAACGTACCATAGGCTCAGCATTCGTTTTGGACGTACCCGATGGTACTCCTAGGCGACGAGGCTGAAATGGAAGCTCGTTTTCGTCCGTTTGGAGATAGTGTTAGTGTCGGTGCTAGATAAGTGCACGGTTTGCGCCACATGTACCATTGGCTCAGAAATCATTTTGGATGCACCTGATGGAACTCTTAGGGGACGTGGGTCTTGTGGAATCTCGTTTCGGACATAGGTTCAAAAATCGTTTTGGACATAATGATGGCACTCCTACGTGATGAGGCTCAAGTGGATGCTTGTTTCCTTCTGTTTGGAGATAGTGCTAAGCTTGACGCAAGATAGGTGCATGGTTTGCGGTGAACATACCATAGGCTCAGAAATCGTTTTGGATGCACCCGATGGAATGCCTAGGTGACGGGGGTCATGTGGAACCTTGTTTCGATCTGTTTGGAGATAGTGTTAGTGTTGGTGCAAGTTAGGTGCACGGTTGGCGCAAAACGTACCATAGGCTCAGCATTCGTTTTGGACGTACCCGATGGTACTCCTAGGCGACGAGGCTGAAATGGAAGCTCGTTTTGGTCTGTTTGGAGATAGTGTTAGTGTCGGTGCAAGATAAGTGCACGGTTTGCGCCACATGTACCATTAGCTTAGAAATCATTTTGGACACACCCGATGGTACTCCTAGGTGGCGAGGGTCAAGTGGAATATCTCATTTTGGTTCGTTTGGACATAGTGCTAACCGTGACACAAGATAGGTGCGTAGTTTGCACCGAACGTACCATAGGCTTAGAAATCATTTTGGATGCGTCCGATGGAACTCCTAGGTCACGTGGGTCTTATGGAATCTCGTTTCAAACATAGGTTCAGAAATCATTTTGGACATAATAATGGTACTCCTACGTGATGAGGCTCAAGTGCATGCTTGTTTCGTTCTGTTTGGAGATAGTGCTAAGTTGACATAAGATAGGTGCACGGTTTGCGCCAAACGTACCATAGGCTCAGAAATTGATTTGGACATAATGATGGTACTCCTACATGACGAGGCACAAGTGGATGTTTGTTTCCTTCTGTTTGGAGATAGTGCTAAGCTTGATGCAAGATAGGTGCACGGTTTGCGGTGAACGTACCATAGGCTCAGAAATCGTTTTGGATGCACCCAATGGAACGCCTAGGTGACGGGGGTCATGTGGAACCTTGTTTTGATCTGTTTGGAGATAGTGTTAGTGCTGGTGCAAGTTAGGTACACGGTTTGCGCAAAACATACCATAGGCTCAGCATTCGTTTTGGACATACCCGATGGTACTCCTAGGCGACAAGGCTGAAATGGAAGCTCATTTTGGTCCGTTTGGAGATAGTGTTAGTGTCGGTGCAAGATAAGTGCAAGGTTTGCGCCACATGTACCATTGGCTCAGAAATCATTTTGGACGCACCCGATGGTACTCCTAGGTGACAAGGCTCAAGTGGAATATCTCATTTTGGTTCATTTGGACATAGTGCTAATCTTGACACAAGATAGGTGCGCAGTTTGCACCGAACGTACCATAGGCTTAGAATTCATTTTGGATGCGCCCGATGGAACTCCTAGGTGACGTGGGTCTTGTGGAATCTCGTTTCAGACATGGGTTCAGAAATCGATTTGGACATAATGATGGTATTGCTACGTGACGAGGCTCAAGTGGATGATTGTTTCCTTCTATTTGGAGATAGTGCTAAGCTTGACGCAAGATATGTGTACGGGTTGTGCCGAACGTACCATAGGCTCAGAAAGCTTTTTGGATGCACCCGATGGAACGCCTAGGTGATGTGGGTCATGTGGAACCTCGTTTTGATCCGTTTGGAGATAGTGTTAGTGTCGGTGCAAGTTAGGTGCACGGTTTGCGCAAAACGTACCATAGGCTCAGCATTCGTTTTGGACGTACCCGATGGTACTCGTAGGTGACGAGGCTGAAATGGAAGCTCGTTTTGGTCTGTTTGGAGACAGTGTTAGTGTCGGTGCAAGATAAGTGCACGGTTTGTGCCACATGTACCATTGGCTTAGAAATCATTTTGGACGCACCCGATTGTACTCCTAGGTGACGAGGCTCAAGTGGAATATCTCGTTTTGGTTCGTTTGCACATAGTGCTAATCTTGACACAAGATAGGTGCGCAGTTTGCACCGAACGTACCATAGGCTCAGAAATCATTTTGTATGCGCCCGATGGAACTCCTAGGTGACGTGGGCCTTATGGAATCTCATTTTGGTCTGTTGGGAGACAATGTTGGTGTTGGTGCAAGTAGGTGCACGGTTTGCACCAAATGTACCACAGGCTCTGAAATCATTTTAGACATAATGATGGTACTCCTACGTGATGAGGCTCAAGTGGATGCTTGTTTTGTTTTGCTTGGAGATAGTGCTAAGCTTGATGCAAGATATGTGTACGGGTTGTGTCGAACGTACCATAGGCTCAGAAATCATTTTGGATGCACCCGATGGAACGCCTAGGTGACGTGGGTCATGTGGAACCTCGTTTCGATCCATTTGGAGATAGTGTTAGAGTTGGTGCAAGTTAGGTGCACGGTTTGCGCAAAACGTACCATAGGCTCAGCTTTCATTTTGGACGTACGCGATGGTACTCCTAGGTGACGAGGCAGAAATGGAATCTCGTTTTGGTCCATTTGGAGATAGTGTTAGTGTCGGTGCAAGATAAGTGCACCGTTTGCTCCACTTGTACCATTGGCTCAGAAACCATTTTGGACGCACCCGATGGTACTCCTAGGTGACGAGGCTCAAGTCGAATATCTCATTTTGGTTCATTTGGACATAGTGCTAATCTTGACACAAGATAGGTGCACAATTTGCACCGAACGTACCATAGGCTCAGAAAGCATTTTGGATGCGCTCGATGGAACTCCTAGGGGACATGGGTCTTGTGGAATCTCGTTTCGGACATAGGTTCAGAAATCGCTTTGGACATAATAATGGTACTCCTACGTGATGAGGCTCAAGTGGATGCTTGTTTCATTCTGTTTGGAGATAGTGCTAAGCTTGACATAAGTTAGGTGCACGGTTTGCGCCAAACGTACCATAGGCTCAGAAATCGATTTGGACATAATGATGGTACTCCTACGTGATGAGGCTCAAGTGGATGCTTGTTTCCTTCTATTTGGAGATAGTGCTAAGCTTGACGCAAGATAGGTGCACAGTTTGCGGTGAACATACCATAGGCTCAAAAATCGTTTTGGATGCACCCGATGGAACGCGTAGGTGACGGGGGTCATGTGGAACCTTGTTTCGATCTGTTTGGAGATAGTGTTAGTGTTGGTGCAAGTTAGGTGCATGGTTGGCGCAAAACGTACCATAGGCTCAGCATTCGTTTTGGACGTACCCGATGGTACTCCTAGGCGACGAGGCTGAAATGGAAGCTCGTTTTGGTCTGTTTGGAGATAGTGTTAGTGTCGGTGCAAGATAAGTGCACGGTTTGCGCCACATGTACCATTAGCTCAGAAATCATTTTGGACACACCCGATGGTACTCCTAGGTGAAGAGGCTCAAGTGGAATATCTCATTTTGGTTCGTTTGGACATAGTGCTAATCGTGACACAAGATAGGTGCGCAGTTTGCACCGAACGTACCATAGGCTCATAAATCATTTTGGATGCGCCCGATGGAACTCCTAGGTCACGTGGGTCTTGTGGAATCTTGTTTCGGACATAGGTTCAGAAATTGTTTTGGACATAATAATGGTACTCCTATGTGATGAGGCTCAAGTGCATGCTTGTTTCGTTTTGTTTGGAGATAGTGCTAAGCTTGACATAAGATAGGTGCACGGTTTGCGCCAAACGTACCATAGGCTCAGAAATTGATTTGGACATAATGATGGTACTCCTACATGACGAGGCTCAAGTGGATGCTTGTTTCCTTCTGTTTGGAGATAGTGCTAAGCTTGATGCAAGATAGGTGCACGGTTTGCGGTGAACGTACCATAGGCTCAGAAATCGTTTTGGATGCACCCGATGGAACGCCTAGGTGACGGGGGTCATGTGGAACCTTGTTTCGATCTGTTTGGAGATAGTGTTAGTGCTGGTGCAAGTTAGGTGCACGGTTTGCGCAAAACGTACCATAGGCTCAGCATTCATTTTGGACGTACCCGATGGTACTCCTAGGCGACAAGGCTGAAATGGAAGCTCATTTTGGTCCGTTGGAGATAGTGTTAGTGTCGGTGCAAGATAAGTGCAAGGTTTGCGCCACATGTACCATTGGCTCAGAAATCATTTTGGACGCACCCGATGGTACTCCTAGGTGAATAGGCTCAAGTGGAATATCTCATTTTGGTTCGTTTGGACATAGTGCTAATCTTGACACAAGATAGGTGCGCAGTTTGCACCGAACGTACCATAGGCTCAGAAATCATTTTGGATGCGCCCGATGGAACTCCTAGGTGACGTGTGTCTTGTGGAATCTCATTTCAGACATGGGTTCAGAAATCGATTTGGACATAATGATGGTACTGCTACGTGACGAGGCTCAAGTGGATGATTGTTTCCTTCTATTTGGAGATAGTGCTAAGCTTGACGCAAGATATGTGTACGGGTTGTGCCGAACATACCATAGGCTTAGAAATCGTTTTGGATGCACCCGATGGAACGCCTAGGTGACGTGGGTCATGTGGAACCTCGTTTCGATCCGTTTGGAGATAGTGTTAGTGTCGGTGCAAGTTAGGTGCACGGTTTGCGCAAAACGTACCATAGGCTCAGCATTCATTTTGGACGTACCCGATGGTACTCCTAGGTGACAAGGCTGAAATGGAAGCTCATTTTGGTCCGTTTGGAGATAGTGTTAGTGTCGGTGCAAGATAAGTGCACGGTTTGTGCCACATGTACCATTGGCTCAGAAATCATTTTGGACGCACCCGATTGTACTCCTAGGTGACGAGGCTCAAGTGGAATATCTCGTTTTGGTTCGTTTGCACATAGTGCTAATCTTGACACAAGATAGGTGCGCAGTTTGCACCGAACGTACCATAGGCTCAGAAATCATTTTGTATGCGCCCGATGGAACTCCAATGTGACGTGGGCCTTATGGAATCTCGTTTCGGTCTGTTAGGAGACAATGTTGGTGTTCGTGCAAGTAGGTGCACGGTTTGCGCCAAACGTACCATAGGCTCAGAAATCGTTTTAGACATAATGATGGTACTCCTACGTGATGAGGCTCAAGTGGATGCTTGTTTTGTTTTGTTTGGAGATAGTGCTAAGCTTGACGCAAGATATGTGTACGGGTTGGGCCGAACGTACCATAGGCTCAGAAATCATTTTGGATGCACCCGATGGAACGCCTAGGTGACGTGGGTCATGTGGAACCTCGTTTCGATCCATTTGGAGATAATGTTAGAGTCGGTGCAAGTTAGGTGCACGGTTTGCGCAAAATGTACCATAGGCTCAGCATTCATTTTGGACATACCCGATGGTACTCCTAGGTGACAAGGCTGAAATGGAAGCTCGTTTTGGTCCATTTGGAGATAGTGTTAGTGTCGGTGCAAGAAAAGTGCACCGTTTGCGCCACATGTACCATTGGCTCAGAAATCATTTTGGACGCACCCGATGGTACTCCTAGGTGACGTGGGTCTTGTGGAATCTCATTTCGGACATAGGTTCAGAAATCGTTTTGGACATAATAATGGTACTCCTACGTGATGAGTCTCAAGTGGATGCTTGTTTGGTTCTGTTTGGAGATAGTGCTAAGCTTGACATAAGATAGGTGCACGGTTTGCGCCAAATGTAACATAGGCTCAGAAATCGATTTGGACATAATGATGGTACTCCTACGTGATGAGGCTCAAGTGGATGCTTGTTTTCTTCTGTTTGGAGATAGTGCTAAGCTTGACGCAAGATAGGTGCACGGTTTGCGGTGAACGTACCATAGGCTCAGAAATCGTTTTGGATGCACCCGATGGAACGCCTACGTGACGGGGGTCATGTGGAACCTTGTTTCAATCTGTTTGGAGATAGTGTTAGTGTTGGTGCAAGTTAGGTGCACGGTTTGCACAAAATGTACCATAGGCTCAGCATTCGTTTTGGACGTACCCGATGGTACTCCTAGGCGACGAGGCTGAAATGGAAGCTCGTTTTGGTCCATTTGGAGATAGTGTTAGTGTCGGTGCAAGATACGTGCACGGTTTGTGCCACATGTACCATTGGCTCAGAAATCTTTTTGGACGCACCCGATTGTACTCCTAGGTGACGAGGCTCAAGTGGAATATCTCATTTTGGTTTGTTTGGACATAGTGCTAATCTTGACACAAGATAGGTGCGCAGTTTGAACCGAACGTACCATAGGCTCAGAAATCATTTTGGATGCGCCCGATGGAAGTCCTAGGTTACCTGGGTCTTATGGAATCTCGTTTCGGTCTGTTGGGAGACAATGTTGATGTTGGTGCAAGTAGGTGCACGGTTTGAGCCAAACATACCACAGGCACAGAAATCGTTTTGGACATAATGATGGTACTCCTACGTGACGACGCTCAAGTGGATGCTTGTTTTGTTTTGTTTGGAGAGTTGGAGATAGTGCTAAGCTTGACGCAAGATATGTGTACGGGTTGTGCCGAACGTACCATAGTCTCAGAAATCATTTTGGATGCACCCGATGGAACGCCTAGGTGACGTGGGTCATGTGGAACCTCGTTTCGATCCATTTGGAGATAGTGTTAGAGTCGGTGCAAGTTAGGTGCACGGTTTGCGCAAAACGTACCATAGGCTCAGCATTCGTTTTGGACGTACCCGATGGTACTCCTAGGTGATGAGGCTGAAATGGAAGCTCGTTTTGGTCCATTTGGAGATAGTGTTAGTGTTGGTGCAAGATAAGTGCACGGTTTGCGCCACATGTACCATTGGCTCAGAAATCATTTTGGATGCACCCGATGGTACTCCTAGGTGACGAGGCTCAAGTGGAATATCTCATTTTGGTTTGTTTGGACATAGTGCTAATCTTGACACAAGATAGGTGTGCAGTTTGCACCGAACGTACCATAGGCTCAGAAAGCTTTTTGGATGCGCCCGATGGAACTCCTAGGTCACGTGGGTCTTGTGGAATCTTGTTTCGGACATAGGTTCAGAAATTGTTTTGGACATAATAATGGTACTCCTATGTGATGAGGCTCAAGTGCATGCTTGTTTCGTTTTGTTTGGAGATAGTGCTAAGCTTGACATAAGATAGGTGCACGGTTTGCGCCAAACGTACCATAGGCTCAGAAATTGATTTGGACATAATGATGGTACTCCTACATGACGAGGCTCAAGTGGATGCTTGTTTCCTTCTGTTTGGAGATAGTGCTAAGCTTGATGCAAGATAGGTGCACGGTTTGCGGTGAACGTACCATAGGCTCAGAAATCGTTTTGGATGCACCCGATGGAACGCCTAGGTGACGGGGGTCATGTGGAACCTTGTTTCGATCTGTTTGGAGATAGTGTTAGTGCTGGTGCAAGTTAGGTGCACGGTTTGCGCAAAACGTACCATAGGCTCAGCATTCATTTTGGACGTACCCGATGGTACTCCTAGGCGACAAGGCTGAAATGGAAGCTCATTTTGGTCCGTTGGAGATAGTGTTAGTGTCGGTGCAAGATAAGTGCAAGGTTTGCGCCACATGTACCATTGGCTCAGAAATCATTTTGGACGCACCCGATGGTACTCCTAGGTGAATAGGCTCAAGTGGAATATCTCATTTTGGTTCGTTTGGACATAGTGCTAATCTTGACACAAGATAGGTGCGCAGTTTGCACCGAACGTACCATAGGCTCAGAAATCATTTTGGATGCGCCCGATGGAACTCCTAGGTGACGTGTGTCTTGTGGAATCTCATTTCAGACATGGGTTCAGAAATCGATTTGGACATAATGATGGTACTGCTACGTGACGAGGCTCAAGTGGATGATTGTTTCCTTCTATTTGGAGATAGTGCTAAGCTTGACGCAAGATATGTGTACGGGTTGTGCCGAACATACCATAGGCTTAGAAATCGTTTTGGATGCACCCGATGGAACGCCTAGGTGACGTGGGTCATGTGGAACCTCGTTTCGATCCGTTTGGAGATAGTGTTAGTGTCGGTGCAAGTTAGGTGCACGGTTTGCGCAAAACGTACCATAGGCTCAGCATTCATTTTGGACGTACCCGATGGTACTCCTAGGTGACAAGGCTGAAATGGAAGCTCATTTTGGTCCGTTTGGAGATAGTGTTAGTGTCGGTGCAAGATAAGTGCACGGTTTGTGCCACATGTACCATTGGCTCAGAAATCATTTTGGACGCACCCGATTGTACTCCTAGGTGACGAGGCTCAAGTGGAATATCTCGTTTTGGTTCGTTTGCACATAGTGCTAATCTTGACACAAGATAGGTGCGCAGTTTGCACCGAACGTACCATAGGCTCAGAAATCATTTTGTATGCGCCCGATGGAACTCCAATGTGACGTGGGCCTTATGGAATCTCGTTTCGGTCTGTTAGGAGACAATGTTGGTGTTCGTGCAAGTAGGTGCACGGTTTGCGCCAAACGTACCATAGGCTCAGAAATCGTTTTAGACATAATGATGGTACTCCTACGTGATGAGGCTCAAGTGGATGCTTGTTTTGTTTTGTTTGGAGATAGTGCTAAGCTTGACGCAAGATATGTGTACGGGTTGGGCCGAACGTACCATAGGCTCAGAAATCATTTTGGATGCACCCGATGGAACGCCTAGGTGACGTGGGTCATGTGGAACCTCGTTTCGATCCATTTGGAGATAATGTTAGAGTCGGTGCAAGTTAGGTGCACGGTTTGCGCAAAATGTACCATAGGCTCAGCATTCATTTTGGACATACCCGATGGTACTCCTAGGTGACAAGGCTGAAATGGAAGCTCGTTTTGGTCCATTTGGAGATAGTGTTAGTGTCGGTGCAAGAAAAGTGCACCGTTTGCGCCACATGTACCATTGGCTCAGAAATCATTTTGGACGCACCCGATGGTACTCCTAGGTGACGTGGGTCTTGTGGAATCTCATTTCGGACATAGGTTCAGAAATCGTTTTGGACATAATAATGGTACTCCTACGTGATGAGTCTCAAGTGGATGCTTGTTTGGTTCTGTTTGGAGATAGTGCTAAGCTTGACATAAGATAGGTGCACGGTTTGCGCCAAATGTAACATAGGCTCAGAAATCGATTTGGACATAATGATGGTACTCCTACGTGATGAGGCTCAAGTGGATGCTTGTTTTCTTCTGTTTGGAGATAGTGCTAAGCTTGACGCAAGATAGGTGCACGGTTTGCGGTGAACGTACCATAGGCTCAGAAATCGTTTTGGATGCACCCGATGGAACGCCTACGTGACGGGGGTCATGTGGAACCTTGTTTCAATCTGTTTGGAGATAGTGTTAGTGTTGGTGCAAGTTAGGTGCACGGTTTGCACAAAATGTACCATAGGCTCAGCATTCGTTTTGGACGTACCCGATGGTACTCCTAGGCGACGAGGCTGAAATGGAAGCTCGTTTTGGTCCATTTGGAGATAGTGTTAGTGTCGGTGCAAGATACGTGCACGGTTTGTGCCACATGTACCATTGGCTCAGAAATCTTTTTGGACGCACCCGATTGTACTCCTAGGTGACGAGGCTCAAGTGGAATATCTCATTTTGGTTTGTTTGGACATAGTGCTAATCTTGACACAAGATAGGTGCGCAGTTTGAACCGAACGTACCATAGGCTCAGAAATCATTTTGGATGCGCCCGATGGAAGTCCTAGGTTACCTGGGTCTTATGGAATCTCGTTTCGGTCTGTTGGGAGACAATGTTGATGTTGGTGCAAGTAGGTGCACGGTTTGAGCCAAACATACCACAGGCACAGAAATCGTTTTGGACATAATGATGGTACTCCTACGTGACGACGCTCAAGTGGATGCTTGTTTTGTTTTGTTTGGAGAGTTGGAGATAGTGCTAAGCTTGACGCAAGATATGTGTACGGGTTGTGCCGAACGTACCATAGTCTCAGAAATCATTTTGGATGCACCCGATGGAACGCCTAGGTGACGTGGGTCATGTGGAACCTCGTTTCGATCCATTTGGAGATAGTGTTAGAGTCGGTGCAAGTTAGGTGCACGGTTTGCGCAAAACGTACCATAGGCTCAGCATTCGTTTTGGACGTACCCGATGGTACTCCTAGGTGATGAGGCTGAAATGGAAGCTCGTTTTGGTCCATTTGGAGATAGTGTTAGTGTTGGTGCAAGATAAGTGCACGGTTTGCGCCACATGTACCATTGGCTCAGAAATCATTTTGGATGCACCCGATGGTACTCCTAGGTGACGAGGCTCAAGTGGAATATCTCATTTTGGTTTGTTTGGACATAGTGCTAATCTTGACACAAGATAGGTGTGCAGTTTGCACCGAACGTACCATAGGCTCAGAAAGCTTTTTGGATGCGCCCGATGGAACTCCTAGGTGACGTGAGTCTTGTGGAATCTCGTTTCGGACATAGGTTCAGAAATCGATTTGGACATAATGTTGGTACTCCTACGTGACGAGGCTCAAGTGGATGCCTATTTCCTTCTGTTTGGAGATAGTGCTAAGCTTGACGCTAGATAGTTGCACGGTTTGCGGCGAACGTACCATAGGCTCAGAAATCATTTTGGATGCACCCGATGGAACGCCTACGTGACGGGGGTCATGTGGAACCTTGTTTCGATCTGTTTGGAGATAGTGTTAGCGTTGGTGCAAGTTAGGTGCACGGTTTGCGCAAAACGTACCATAGGCTCAACATTCATTTTGGACGTACCTGATGGTACTCCTAGGCGACGAGGCTGAAATGGAAGCTCATTTTGGTCCATTTGGAGATAGTGTTAGTGTCGGTGCAAGATACGTGCACGGTTTGCGCCACATGTACCATTGGCTCAGAAATCTTTTTGGACGCACCCGATTATACTCCTAGGTGACGAGGCTCAAGTGGAATATCTCATTTTGGTTCGTTTGGACATTGTGCTAATCGTGACACAAGATAGGTGTGCAGTTTGCACCGAACGTACCATTGGCTCAAAAATCATTTTGGATGCGCCCGATGGAACTCCTAGGTCACGTGGGTCTTGTCGAATCTCGTTTCGGACATAGGTTCAGAAATCGTTTTGGACATAATAATGGTACTCCTACGTGATGAGGCTCAAGTGGATGCTTGTTTGGTTCTGTTTGGAGATAGTGCTAAGCTTGACATAAGATAGGTGCACGGTTTGCGCCAAACATACCATAGGCTCAGAAATCGATTTGGACATAATGATGGTACTCCTACGTGACCAGGCTCAAGTGGATGCTTGTTTCCTTCTGTTTGGAGATAGTGCTAAGCTTGACGCAAGATAGGTGCACGGTTTGCGATAAACGTATCATAGGCTCAGAAATCGTTTTGGATCCACCCGATGGAACGCCTAGGTGACGGGGGTCATGTGGAACCTTGTTTCGATCTGTTTGGAGATAGTGTTAGTGTTGGTGCAAGTTAGGTGCACGGTTTGCGCAAAACGTACCATAGGCTCAGCATTCGTTTTGGACGTACCCGATGGTACTCCTAGGTGATGAGGCTGAAATGGAAGCTTGTTTTGGTCCATTTGGAGATTGTGTTAGTGTCGGTGCAAGATAAGTGCACGGTTTGCGCCACATGTACCATTGGCTCAGAAATCATTTTGGACGCACCCAATGGTACTCCTAGGTGACGAGGCTCAAGTGGAATATCTCATTTTGGTTCGTTTGGACATAGTGCTAATCTTGACACAAGATAGGTGCGTAGTTTGCACCGAACGTACCATAGGCTCAGAAATCATTTTGGATGCGCCCGATGGAACTCCTAGGTGACGTGGGTCTTGTGGAATCTCGTTTCGGACATAGGTTCAGAAATCGTTTTGGACATAATAGTGGTACTCCTACGTGATGAGGCTCAAGTTGATGCTTGTTTTGTTCTGTTTGGAGATAGTGCTAAGCTTGACCCAAGATAGGTGCATGGTTTGCGACGAACGTACCATAGGCTCAAAAATCATTTTGGATGCACCCGATGGAACGCCTAGGTGATGTCGGTCATGTGGAACCTTGTTTCGATCCGTTTGGAGATAGTGTTAGTGTCGGTGCAAGTTAGGTGCCCGGTTTGCGCAAAACATACCATAGGCTCAGCATTCGTTTTGGACGTACCCGATGGTACTCCTAGGCAATGAGGCTGAAATGGAAGCTCGTTTTGGTCTGTTTGGAGATAGTGTTAGTGTCAGTGCAAGATAAGTGCACGGTTTGCGCCACATGTACCATTGGCTCAGAAATCATTTTGGACACACCCGATGGTACTCCTAGGTGACGAGGCTCAAGTGGCATATCTCATTTTGGTTTGTTTAGACATAGTGCTAATCTTGACACAAGATAGGTGTGCAGTTTGCACCGAACATACCATAGGCTCAGAAATCATTTTGGATGCGCCCGATGGAACTCCTAGGTGACGTGGGTCATATGGAATCTCATTTCGGTCTGTTGGGAGACAACGTTGGATTTGGTGCAAGTAGGTGCACGGTTTGTGCCAAATGTACCACAGGCTCAGAAATTGTTTTGGACATAATGATGGTACTCCTACGTGACGAGGCTCAAGTGGATGCTTGTTTTGTTTTGTTTGGAGATAGTGCTAAGCTTGACGCAAGATATGTGTAGGGGTTGTGCCGAACGTACCATAGTCTTAGAAATCATTTTGGATGCACAAGATGGAACGCCTAGGTGACATGGGTCATGTGGAACCTCGTTTTGATCCGTTTGGAGATAGTGTTAGTGTCGGTGCGAGTTAGGTGCACGGTTTGCGCAAAACATACCATAGGCTCAGCATTCGTTTTGGACGTACCCGAAGGTACTCCTAGGTGACGAGGCTGAAATGGAAGCTCATTTTGGTCCGTTTGGAGATAGTGTTAGTGTCGGTGCAAGATAAGTGCACGGTTTGTGCCACATGTACTATTAGCTCAGAAATCATTTTGGACACACCCGATGGTACTCCTAGGTGACGTGGGTCTTGTGGAATCTCGTTTCGGACATAGGTTCAGAAATCGTTTTGGACATAATAATGGTACTCCTACGTGATGAGGCTCAAGTGGATGCTTGTTTGGTTCTGTTTGGAGATAGTGCTAAGCTTGACATAAGATAGGTGCACGGTTTGCGCCAAATGTAACATAGGCTCAGAAATCGATTTGGACATAATGATGGTACTCCTACGTGATGAGGCTCAAGTGGATGCTTGTTTTCTTCTGTTTGGAGATAGTGCTAAGCTTGACGCAAGATAGGTGCACGGTTTGCGGTGAACGTACCATAGGCTCAGAAATCATTTTGGATGCACCCGATGGAACGCCTACGTGATGGGGGTCATGTGGAACCTTGTTTCAATCTGTTTGGAGATAGTGTTAGTGTTGGTGCAAGTTAGGTGCACGGTTTGCGCAAAACGTACCATAGGCTCAGCATTCGTTTTGGACGTACCCGATGGTACTCCTAGGCGACGAGGCTGAAATGGAAGCTCGTTTTCGTCCGTTTGGAGATAGTGTTAGTGTCGGTGCTAGATAAGTGCACGGTTTGCGCCACATGTACCATTGGCTCAGAAATCATTTTGGATGCGCCTGATGGAACTCTTAGGGGACGTGGGTCTTGTGGAATCTCGTTTCGGACATAGGTTCAAAAATCGTTTTGGACATAATGATGGTACTCCTACGTGATGAGGCTCAAGTGGATGCTTGTTTCCTTCTGTTTGGAGATAGTGCTAAGCTTGACGCAAGATAGGTGCATGGTTTGCGGTGAACATACCATAGGCTCAGAAATCGTTTTGGATGCACCCGATGGAATGCCTAGGTGACGGGGGTCATGTGGAACCTTGTTTCAATCTGTTTGGAGATAGTGTTAGTGTTGGTGCAAGTTAGGTGCACGGTTGGCGCAAAACGTACCATAGGCTCAGCATTCATTTTGGACGTACCCGTTGGTACTCCAAGGTGACAAGGCTGAAATGGAAGCTCGTTTTGGTCTGTTTGGAGATAGTGTTAGTGTCGGTGCAAGATAAGTGCACGGTTTGCGCCACATGTACCATTAGCTTAGAAATCATTTTGGACACACCCGATGGTACTCCTAGGTGGCGAGGCTCAAGTGGAATATCTCATTTTGGTTCGTTTGGACATAGTGCTAACCGTGACACAAGATAGGTGCGTAGTTTGCACCGAACGTACCATAGGCTTAGAAATCATTTTGGATGCGTCCGATGGAACTCCTAGGTCACGTGGGTCTTATGGAATCTCGTTTCGAACATAGGTTCAGAAATCATTTTGGACATAATAATGGTACTCCTACGTGATGAGGCTCAAGTGCATGCTTGTTTTGTTCTGTTTGGAGATAGTGCTAAGTTGACATAAGATAGGTGCACAGTTTGCGCCAAACGTACCATAGGCTCAGAAATTGATTTGGACATAATGATGGTACTCCTACATGACGAGGCACAAGTGGATGTTTGTTTCCTTCTGTTTGGAGATAGTGCTAAGCTTGATGCAAGATAGGTGCACGGTTTGCGGTGAACGTACCATAGGCTCAGAAATCGTTTTGGATGCACCCGATGGAACGCCTAGGTGACGGGGGTCATGTGGAACCTTGTTTTGATCTGTTTGGAGATAGTGTTAGTGCTGGTGCAAGTTAGGTACACGGTTTGCGCAAAACATACCATAGGCTCAGCATTCGTTTTGGACATACCCGATGGTACTCCTAGGCGACAAGGCTGAAATGGAAGCTCATTTTGGTCCGTTTGGAGATAGTGTTAGTGTCGGTGCAAGATAAGTGCAAGGTTTGCGCCACATGTACCATTGGCTCAGAAATCATTTTGGACGCACCCGATGGTACTCCTAGGTGACGAGGCTCAAGTGGAATATCTCATTTTGGTTCATTTGGACATAGTGCTAATCTTGACACAAGATAGGTGCGCAGTTTGCACCGAACGTACCATAGGCTTAGAATTCATTTTGGATGCGCCCGATGGAACTCCTAGGTGACGTGGGTCTTGTGGAATCTTGTTTCAGACATGGGTTCAGAAATCGATTTGGACATAATGATGGTATTGCTACGTGACGAGGCTCAAGTGGATGATTGTTTCCTTCTATTTGGAGATAGTGCTAAGCTTGACGCAAGATATGTGTACGGGTTGTGCCGAACGTACCATAGGCTCAGAAAGCTTTTTGGATGCACCCGATGGAACGCCTAGGTGATGTGGGTCATGTGGAACCTCGTTTTGATCCGTTTGGAGATAGTGTTAGTGTCGGTGCAAGTTAGGTGCACGGTTTGCGCAAAACGTACCATAGGCTCAGCATTCGTTTTGGACGTACCCGATGGTACTCCTAGGTGACGAGGCTGAAATGGAAGCTCGTTTTGGTCTGTTTGGAGATAGTGTTAGTGTCGGTGCAAGATAAGTGCACGGTTTGTGCCACATGTACCATTGGCTCAGAAATCATTTTGGACGCACCCGATTGTACTCCTAGGTGACGAGGCTCAAGTGGAATATCTCGTTTTGGTTCGTTTGCACATAGTGCTAATGTTGACACATGATAGGTGCGCAGTTTGCACCGAACGTACCATAGGCTCAGAAATCATTTTGTATGCGCCCGATGGAACTCCTAGGTGACGTGGGCCTTATGGAATCTCATTTCGGTCTATTGGGAGACAATGTTGGTGTTGGTGCAAGTAGGTGCACAGTTTGCACCAAACGTACCACATACTCAAAAATCATTTTAGACATAATGATGGTACTCCTACGTGATGAGGCTCAAGTGGATGCTTGTTTTGTTTTGCTTGGAGATAGTGCTAAGCTTGATGCAAGATATGTGTACGGGTTGTGTCGAACGTACCATAGGCTCAGAAATCATTTTGGATGCACCCGATGGAACGCCTAGGTGACGTGGGTCATGTGGAACCTCGTTTCGATCCATTTGGAGATAGTGTTAGAGTCGGTGCAAGTTAGGTGCACGGTTGGCGCAAAATGTACCATAGGCTCAGCTTTCGTTTTGGACGTACGCGATGGTACTCCTAGGTGACGAGGCTGAAATGGAAGCTCGTTTTGGTCCATTTGGAGATAGTGTTAGTGTCGGTGCAAGATAAGTGCACCGTTTGCGCCACTTGTACCATTGGCTCAGAAACCATTTTGGACGCATCCGATGGTACTCCTAGGTGACGAGGCTCAAGTCGAATATCTCATTTTGGTTCATTTGGACATAGTGCTAATCTTGACACAAGATAGGTGCGCAATTTGCACCGAACGTACCATAGGCTCAGAAAGCATTTTGGATGCGCTCGATGGAACTCCTAGGGGACATGGGTCTTGTGGAATCTCGTTTCGGACATAGGTTCAGAAATCGCTTTGGACATAATAATGGTACTCCTACGTGATGAGGCTCAAGTGGATGCTTGTTTGGTTCTGTTTGGAGATAGTGCTAAGCTTGACATAAGATAGGTGCACGGTTTGCGCCAAATGTAACATAGGCTCAGAAATCGATTTGGACATAATGATGGTACTCCTACGTGATGAGGCTCAAGTGGATGCTTGTTTTCTTCTGTTTGGAGATAGTGCTAAGCTTGACGCAAGATAGGTGCACGGTTTGCGGTGAACGTACCATAGGCTCAGAAATCATTTTGGATGCACCCGATGGAACGCCTACGTGATGGGGGTCATGTGGAACCTTGTTTCAATCTGTTTGGAGATAGTGTTAGTGTTGGTGCAAGTTAGGTGCACGGTTTGCGCAAAACGTACCATAGGCTCAGCATTCGTTTTGGACGTACCCGATGGTACTCCTAGGCGACGAGGCTGAAATGGAAGCTCGTTTTCGTCCGTTTGGAGATAGTGTTAGTGTCGGTGCTAGATAAGTGCACGGTTTGCGCCACATGTACCATTGGCTCAGAAATCATTTTGGATGCGCCTGATGGAACTCTTAGGGGACGTGGGTCTTGTGGAATCTCGTTTCGGACATAGGTTCAAAAATCGTTTTGGACATAATGATGGTACTCCTACGTGATGAGGCTCAAGTGGATGCTTGTTTCCTTCTGTTTGGAGATAGTGCTAAGCTTGACGCAAGATAGGTGCATGGTTTGCGGTGAACATACCATAGGCTCAGAAATCGTTTTGGATGCACCCGATGGAATGCCTAGGTGACGGGGGTCATGTGGAACCTTGTTTCAATCTGTTTGGAGATAGTGTTAGTGTTGGTGCAAGTTAGGTGCACGGTTGGCGCAAAACGTACCATAGGCTCAGCATTCATTTTGGACGTACCCGTTGGTACTCCAAGGTGACAAGGCTGAAATGGAAGCTCGTTTTGGTCTGTTTGGAGATAGTGTTAGTGTCGGTGCAAGATAAGTGCACGGTTTGCGCCACATGTACCATTAGCTTAGAAATCATTTTGGACACACCCGATGGTACTCCTAGGTGGCGAGGCTCAAGTGGAATATCTCATTTTGGTTCGTTTGGACATAGTGCTAACCGTGACACAAGATAGGTGCGTAGTTTGCACCGAACGTACCATAGGCTTAGAAATCATTTTGGATGCGTCCGATGGAACTCCTAGGTCACGTGGGTCTTATGGAATCTCGTTTCGAACATAGGTTCAGAAATCATTTTGGACATAATAATGGTACTCCTACGTGATGAGGCTCAAGTGCATGCTTGTTTTGTTCTGTTTGGAGATAGTGCTAAGTTGACATAAGATAGGTGCACAGTTTGCGCCAAACGTACCATAGGCTCAGAAATTGATTTGGACATAATGATGGTACTCCTACATGACGAGGCACAAGTGGATGTTTGTTTCCTTCTGTTTGGAGATAGTGCTAAGCTTGATGCAAGATAGGTGCACGGTTTGCGGTGAACGTACCATAGGCTCAGAAATCGTTTTGGATGCACCCGATGGAACGCCTAGGTGACGGGGGTCATGTGGAACCTTGTTTTGATCTGTTTGGAGATAGTGTTAGTGCTGGTGCAAGTTAGGTACACGGTTTGCGCAAAACATACCATAGGCTCAGCATTCGTTTTGGACATACCCGATGGTACTCCTAGGCGACAAGGCTGAAATGGAAGCTCATTTTGGTCCGTTTGGAGATAGTGTTAGTGTCGGTGCAAGATAAGTGCAAGGTTTGCGCCACATGTACCATTGGCTCAGAAATCATTTTGGACGCACCCGATGGTACTCCTAGGTGACGAGGCTCAAGTGGAATATCTCATTTTGGTTCATTTGGACATAGTGCTAATCTTGACACAAGATAGGTGCGCAGTTTGCACCGAACGTACCATAGGCTTAGAATTCATTTTGGATGCGCCCGATGGAACTCCTAGGTGACGTGGGTCTTGTGGAATCTTGTTTCAGACATGGGTTCAGAAATCGATTTGGACATAATGATGGTATTGCTACGTGACGAGGCTCAAGTGGATGATTGTTTCCTTCTATTTGGAGATAGTGCTAAGCTTGACGCAAGATATGTGTACGGGTTGTGCCGAACGTACCATAGGCTCAGAAAGCTTTTTGGATGCACCCGATGGAACGCCTAGGTGATGTGGGTCATGTGGAACCTCGTTTTGATCCGTTTGGAGATAGTGTTAGTGTCGGTGCAAGTTAGGTGCACGGTTTGCGCAAAACGTACCATAGGCTCAGCATTCGTTTTGGACGTACCCGATGGTACTCCTAGGTGACGAGGCTGAAATGGAAGCTCGTTTTGGTCTGTTTGGAGATAGTGTTAGTGTCGGTGCAAGATAAGTGCACGGTTTGTGCCACATGTACCATTGGCTCAGAAATCATTTTGGACGCACCCGATTGTACTCCTAGGTGACGAGGCTCAAGTGGAATATCTCGTTTTGGTTCGTTTGCACATAGTGCTAATGTTGACACATGATAGGTGCGCAGTTTGCACCGAACGTACCATAGGCTCAGAAATCATTTTGTATGCGCCCGATGGAACTCCTAGGTGACGTGGGCCTTATGGAATCTCATTTCGGTCTATTGGGAGACAATGTTGGTGTTGGTGCAAGTAGGTGCACAGTTTGCACCAAACGTACCACATACTCAAAAATCATTTTAGACATAATGATGGTACTCCTACGTGATGAGGCTCAAGTGGATGCTTGTTTTGTTTTGCTTGGAGATAGTGCTAAGCTTGATGCAAGATATGTGTACGGGTTGTGTCGAACGTACCATAGGCTCAGAAATCATTTTGGATGCACCCGATGGAACGCCTAGGTGACGTGGGTCATGTGGAACCTCGTTTCGATCCATTTGGAGATAGTGTTAGAGTCGGTGCAAGTTAGGTGCACGGTTGGCGCAAAATGTACCATAGGCTCAGCTTTCGTTTTGGACGTACGCGATGGTACTCCTAGGTGACGAGGCTGAAATGGAAGCTCGTTTTGGTCCATTTGGAGATAGTGTTAGTGTCGGTGCAAGATAAGTGCACCGTTTGCGCCACTTGTACCATTGGCTCAGAAACCATTTTGGACGCATCCGATGGTACTCCTAGGTGACGAGGCTCAAGTCGAATATCTCATTTTGGTTCATTTGGACATAGTGCTAATCTTGACACAAGATAGGTGCGCAATTTGCACCGAACGTACCATAGGCTCAGAAAGCATTTTGGATGCGCTCGATGGAACTCCTAGGGGACATGGGTCTTGTGGAATCTCGTTTCGGACATAGGTTCAGAAATCGCTTTGGACATAATAATGGTACTCCTACGTGATGAGGCTCAAGTGGATGCTTGTTTCATTCTGTTTGGAGATAGTGCTAAGCTTGACATAAGTTAGGTGCACGGTTTGCGCCAAACGTACCATAGGCTCAGAAATCAATTTGGACATAATGATGGTACTCCTACGTGATGAGGCTCAAGTGGATGCTTGTTTCCTTCTATTTGGAGATAGTGCTAAGCTTGACGCAAGATAGGTGCACAGTTTGCGGTGAACATACCATAGGCTCAAAAATCATTTTGGATGCACCCGATGGAACGCCTAGGTGACGGGGGTCATGTGGAACCTTGTTTCGATCTGTTTGGAGATAGTGTTAGTGTTGGTGCAAGTTAGGTGCATGGTTGGCGCAAAACGTACCATAGGCTCAGCATTCGTTTTGGACGTACCCGATGGTACTCCTAGGCGACGAGGCTGAAATGGAAGCTCGTTTTGGTCTGTTTGGAGATAGTGTTAGTGTCGGTGCAAGATAAGTGCACGGTTTGCGCCACATGTACCATTAGCTCAGAAATCATTTTGGACACACCCGATGGTACTCCTAGGTGAAGAGGCTCAAGTGGAATATCTCATTTTGGTTCGTTTGGACATAGTGCTAATCGTGACACAAGATAGGTGCGCAGTTTGCACCGAACGTACCATAGGCTCAGAAATCATTTTGGATGCGCCCGATGGAACTCCTAGGTCACGTGGGTCTTGTGGAATCTTGTTTCGGACATAGGTTCAGAAATTGTTTTGGACATAATAATGGTACTCCTATGTGATGAGGCTCAAGTGCATGCTTGTTTCGTTCTGTTTGGAGATAGTGCTAAGCTTGACATAAGATAGGTGCACGGTTTGCGCCAAACGTACCATAGGCTCAGAAATTGATTTGGACATAATGATGGTACTCCTACATGACGAGGCTCAAGTGGATGCTTGTTTCCTTCTGTTTGGAGATAGTGCTAAGCTTGATGCAAGATAGGTGCATGGTTTGCGGTGAACGTACCATAGGCTCAGAAATCGTTTTGGATGCACCCGATGGAACGCCTAGGTGACGGGGGTCATGTGGAACCTTGTTTTGATCTGTTTGGAGATAGTGTTAGTGCTGGTGCAAGTTAGGTGCACGGTTTGCGCAAAACGTACCATAGGCTCAGCATTCATTTTGGACGTACCCGATGGTACTCCTAGGCGACAAGGCTGAAATGGAAGCTCATTTTGGTCCGTTGGAGATAGTGTTAGTGTCGGTGCAAGATAAGTGCAAGGTTTGCGCCACATGTACCATTGGCTCAGAAATCATTTTGGACGCACCCGATGGTACTCCTAGGTGACGAGGCTCAAGTGGAATATCTCATTTTGGTTCGTTTGGACATAGTGCTAATCTTGACACAAGATAGGTGCGTAGTTTGCACCGAACGTACCATAGGCTCAGAAATCATTTTGGATGCGCCCGATGGAACTCCTAGGTGACGTGGGTCTTGTGGAATCTCATTTCAGACATGGGTTCAGAAATCGATTTGGACATAATGATGGTACTGCTACGTGACGAGGCTCAAGTGGATGATTGTTTCCTTCTATTTGGAGATAGTGCTAAGCTTGACGCAAGATATGTGTACGGGTTGTGCCGAACATACCATAGGCTTAGAAATCGTTTTGGATGCACCCGATGGAACGCCTAGGTGACGTGGGTCATGTGGAATGTCGTTTCGATCCGTTTGGAGATAGTGTTAGTGTCGGTGCAAGTTAGGTGCACGGTTTGCGCAAAACGTACCATAGGCTCAGCATTCATTTTGGACGTACCCGATGGTACTCCTAGGTGACGAGGCTGAAATGGAAGCTCATTTTGGTCCGTTTGGAGATAGTGTTAGTGTCGGTGCAAGATAAGTGCACGGTTTGTGCCACATGTACCATTGGCTCAGAAATCATTTTGGACGCACCCGATTGTACTCCTAGGTGACGAGGCTCAAGTGGAATATCTCGTTTTGGTTCGTTTGCACATAGTGCTAATCTTGACACAAGATAGGTGCGCAGTTTGCACCGAACGTACCATAGGCTCAGAAATCATTTTGTATGCGCCCGATGGAACTCCAAGGTGACGTGGGCCTTATGGAATCTCGTTTCGGTCTGTTAGGAGACAATGTTGGTGTTCGTGCAAGTAGGTGCACGGTTTGCGCCAAACGTACCACAGGCTCAGAAATCGTTTTAGACATAATGATGGTACTCCTACGTGATGAGGCTCAAGTGGATGCTTGTTTTGTTTTGTTTGGAGATAGTGCTAAGCTTGACGCAAGATATGTGTACGGGTTGGGCCGAACGTACCATAGGCTCAGAAATCATTTTGGATGCACCCGATGGAACGCCTAGGTGACGTGGGTCATGTGGAACCTCGTTTCGATCCATTTGGAGATAGTGTTAGAGTCGGTGCAAGTTAGGTGCACGGTTTGCGCAAAATGTACCATAGGCTTAGCATTCATTTTGGACGTACCCGATGGTACTCCTAGGTGACGAGGCTGAAATGGAAGCTCGTTTTGGTCCATTTGGAGATAGTGTTAGTGTCGGTGCAAGAAAAGTGCACCGTTTGCGCCACATGTACCATTGGCTCAGAAATCATTTTGGACGCACCTGATGGTACTCCTAGGTGATGAGGCTCAAGTCGAATATCTCATTTTGGTTCGTTTGGAAATAGTGCTAATCTTGACACAAGATAGGTGCGCAGTTTGCACCGAACATACCATAGGCTCAGAAAGCATTTTGGATGCGCCCGATGGAACTCCTAGGGGACGTGGGTCTTGTGGAATCTCGTTTCGGACAGAGGTTCAGAAATCGCTTTGGACATAATAATGGTACTCCTACGTGATCAGGCTCAAGTGGATGCTTGTTTCGTTTTGTTTCGAGATAGTGCTAAGCTTGACATAAGATAGGTGCACGGTTTGCGCCAAACGTACTATAGGCTCAGAAATCGATTTGGACATAATGATGGTACTCCTACGTGATGAGGCTCAAGTGGATGCTTGTTTCCTTCTGTTTGGAGATAGTGCTAAGCTTGACACAAGATAGGTGCACAGTTTGCGGTGAACATACCATAGGCTCAAAAATCGTTTTGGATGCACCCGATGGAACGCCTAGGTGACGGGGGTCATGTGGAACCTTGTTTCGATCTGTTTGGAGATAGTGTTAGTGTTGGTGCAAGTTAGGTGCATGGTTGGCGCAAAACGTGCCATAGGCTCATCATTCGTTTTGGACGTACCTGATGGTACTCCTAGGCGACGAGGCTAAAATGGAAGCTCGTTTTGGTCTGTTTGGAGATAGTGTTAGTGTCAGTGCAAGATAAGTGCACGGTTTGCGCCACATGTACCATTAGCTCAGAAATCATTTTGGACACACCCGATGGTACTCCTAGGTGAAGAGGCTCAAGTGGAATATCTCATTTTGGTTCATTTGGACATAGTGCTAATCGTGACACAAGATAGGTGCGCAGTTTGCTCCGAATGTACCATAGGCTTAGAAATCATTTTGGATGCGCCCGATGGAACTCCTAGGTCACGTGGGTCTTGTGGAATCTCATTTTGGACATAGGTTCAGAAATCGTTTTGGACATAATAATGGTACTCCTATGTGATGAGGCTCAAGTGCATGCTTGTTTCATTCTGTTTGGAGATAGTGCTAAGCTTGACATAAGATAGGTGCACGGTTTGCGCCAAACGTACCATAGGCTCAGAAATTGATTTGGACATAATGATGGTACTCCTACACGACGAGGCTCAAGTGGATGCTTGTTTCCTTCTGTTTGGAGATAGTGCTAAGCTTGATGCAAGATAGGTGCACGGTTTGCGGTGAACGTACCATAGGCTCAGAAATCGTTTTGGATGCACCCGATGGAACGCCTAGGTGACGGGGGTCATGTGGAACCTTGTTTTGATCTGTTTGGAGATAGGGTTAGTGTTGGTGCAAGTTAGGTGCACGGTTTGCGCAAAACGTACCATAGGCAGCATTCGTTTTGGACGTACCCGATGGTACTCTTAGGCGACAAGGCTGAAATGGAAGCTCATTTTGGTCCGTTTGGAGATAGTGTTAGTGTCGGTGCAAGATAAGTGCAAGGTTTGCGCCACATGTACCATTGGCTCAGAAATCATTTTGGACGCACCTGATGGTACTCCTAGGTGACGAGGCTCAAGTGGAATATCTCATTTTGGTTCGTTTGGACATAGTGCTAATCTTGACACAAGATTGGTGCACAGTTTGCACCGAACATACCATAGGCTCAGAAATCATTTTGGATGCGCCCGATGGAACTCCTAGGTGACGTGGGTCTTGTGGAATCTCGTTTTAGACATAGGTTCAGAAATCGATTTGGACATAATGATGGTACTGCTACGTGACGAGGCTCAAGTGGATGATTGTTTCCTTCTGTTTGGAGATAGTGCTAAGCTTGACGCAAGATATGTGTACGGGTTGTGCCGAACGTACCATAGGCTCAGAAATCATTCTGGATGCACCCGATGGAACGCCTAGGTGACGTGGGTCATGTGGAACCTTGTTTCGATCTGTTTGGAGATAGTGTTAGTGTCGGTGCAAGTTAGGTGCACGATTTGCGCAAAACGTACCATAGGCTCAGCATTCGTTTTGGACGTACCGGATGGTACTCCTAGGTGACGAGGCTAAAATGGAAGCTCGTTTTGGTCCGTTTGGAGATAGTGTTAGTGTCGGTGCAAGATAAGTGCACGGTTTGTGCCACATGTACCATTGGCTCAGAAATCATTTTGGACGCACCCGATGGTACTCCTAGGTGACGAGGCTCAAGTGGAATATCTCGTTTTGGTTTGTTTGGACATAGTGCTAATCTTGACACAAGATAGGTGCGCAGTTTGCACCGAACGTACCATAGGCTCAGAAATCATTTTGTATGCGCCCGATGGAACTCCTAGGTGACGTGGGCCTTATGGAATCTCGTTTCGGTCTATTGGGAGACAATGTTGGTGTTGGTGCATGATGAGGACATCAACACCGATCATACATCCACGCCGTCCACGCCGACACCTGCTGGTCCTATTACCCGTGCTCGTGCTCGAACACTTAATCATCAAGTGGGTTCCTTCTTGAGCTCTTGTCCATCCTGTTTAGATCTTGGAGACACGTGCACTCTTGTTTTGATTAGGAATCAAGGAGAAGACCGAAAGGGAAAAGGACTCGCGTAGGCTGGATTCGGACTGCAGCACACCTCCAACTTGCGACGGTCGCCATGGTTACATATGGAGTCGGATTGGGGTGATTCTGGACTTTTTGGAAAGCTAATAAAGTCTACTTTCATACGGATCTGACCTCATACTCATACCTGCTCATAAATGGCGTCAACAGCCCAAAAATCACCGAGAGGTCTATTCTGTCCAGGGTGCTGCGCCACCTTAAGTTAGCCCAATGGGCTTGTATCGTTTAGAGTCCAGTAGGGACGTGTCCTAGGGTTGGACCACGACCCAAACTCTCTTGTGGTCGTCCTCCACATGTCATATACCCCTTAGCTACCACTAGGAACACTTGGGTTTTGTTTAGATCAAGTTTAGCCTTTGCTACTTGCTTGTAGGCGCGCATGCTGATCCAGCCGCCCGTCTCCTTGTCTTCGGAACCCCACTCAAAATAAGATTCAGTTTGAGGCTTTCAATTTCATCTTGCAAATTCAGTGCTTGTTTCCTTGTTCTTGCTAGTTCTTCGATTGCTTGCAGGACGGGAGCCCTAGTGGCTGGTTGTCGCGCTCCACAAGATCGTGACGGCCTTTGGAGGTGGTGTATCGGTTGCTAAGGCGCGGTCTTGGAAGGCTGTAGTCGGGCCGTGAACGTCATCTCCATCCACCAAATCGAGTGATCTCACGCCTCTCATCAAAAGATCGTCCATAAACCCTAGCGGGTTCATATCAGTGCAAGTAGGTGCACGGTTTGCGCCAAACGTACCATAGGCTCAGAAATCATTTTGGACATAATGATGGTACTCCTACGTGACAAGGCTCAACTGGATGCTTGTTTTGTTTTGTTTGGAGATAGTGCTAAGCTTGACGCAAGATATGTGTACGGGTTGTGCCGAAAGTACCATAGGCTCAGAAATCATTTTGGATG
The DNA here is from genome assembly GCF_019320115.1 of Miscanthus floridulus. NCBI lineage: Eukaryota > Viridiplantae > Streptophyta > Magnoliopsida > Poales > Poaceae > Miscanthus > Miscanthus floridulus. Next base: position 88,323,537 of record NC_089581.1, on the reverse strand, counting down.
CACCCGATGGAACGCCTAGGTGACGTGGGTCATGTGGAACCTTGTTTCGATCCATTTGGAGATAGTGTTAGAGTCGGTGCAAGTTAGGTGCACGGTTTGCACAAAACGTACCATAGGCTCAGCATTCGTTTTGGACGTACCCGATGGTACTCCTAGGCGACGAGGCTGAAATGGAAGCTCATTTTGGTCCGTTTGGAGATAGTGTTAGTGTCGGTGCAAGATACGTGCACGGTTTGCGCCACATGTACCATTGGCTCAGAAATCTTTTTGGACGCAACCCGATTGTACTCCTAGGAGACGAGGCTCAAGTGGAATATCTCGTTTTGGTTCGTTTGCACATAGTGCTAATCTTGACACAAGATAGGTGCGCAGTTTGCACCGAACGTACCATAGGCTCAGAAATCATTTTGTATGCGCCCGATGGAACTCCTAGGTGACGTGGGTCTTGTGGAATCTCGTTTTAGACATAGGTTCAGAAATCGATTTGGACATAATGATGGTACTGCTACGTGACGAGGCTCAAGTGGATGATTGTTTCCTTCTGTTTGGAGATAGTGCTAAGCTTGACGCAAGATATGTGTACGGGTTGTGCCGAACGTACCATAGGCTCAGAAATCATTTTGGATGCACCCGATGGAACGCCTAGGTGACGTGGGTCATGTGGAACCTCGTTTCAATCTGTTTGGAGATAGTGTTAGTGTCGGTGCAAGTTAGGTGCACGGTTTGCGCAAAACGTACCATAGGCTCAGCATTCGTTTTGGACGTACCGGATGGTACTCCTAGGTGACGAGGCTAAAATGGAAGCTCGTTTTGGTCCGTTTGGAGATAGTGTTAGTGTCGGTGCAAGATAAGTGCACGGTTTGCGCCACATGTACCATTGGCTCAGAAATCTTTTTGGACGCAACCCGATTGTACTCCTAGGTGACGAGGCTCAAGTGGAATATCTCGTTTTGGTTTGTTTGGACATAGTGCTAATCTTGACACAAGATAGGTGCGCAGTTTGCACCGAACGTACCATAGGCTCAGAAATCATTTTGTATGCGCCCGATGGAACTCCTAGGTGACGTGGGCCTTATGGAATCTCGTTTCGGTCTATTGGGAGACAATGTTGGTGTTGGTGCATGATGAGGACATCAACACCGATCATACATCCACGCCGTCCACGCCGACACCTGCTGGTCCTATTACCCGTGCTCGTGCTCGAACACTTAATCATCAAGTGGGTTCCTTCTTGAGCTCTTGTCTATCCTGTTTAGATCTTGGAGACACGTGCACTCTTGTTTTGATTAGGAATCAAGGAGAAGACCGAAAGGGAAAAGGACTCGCGTAGGCTGGATTCGGACTGCAGCACACCTCCAACTTGCGACGGTCGCCATGGTTACATATGGAGTCGGATTGGGGTGATTCTGGACTTTTTGGAAAGCTAATAAAGTCTACTTTCATACGGATCTGACCTCATACTCATACCTGCTCATAAATGGCGTCAACAGCCCAAAAATCACCGAGAGGTCTATTCTGTCCAGGGTGCTGCGCCACCTTAAGTTAGCCCAATGGGCTTGTATCGTTTAGAGTCCAGTAGGGACGTGTCCTAGGGTTGGACCACGACCCAAACTCTCTTGTGGTCGTCCTCCACATGTCATATACCCCTTAGCTACCACTAGGAACACTTGGGTTTTGTTTAGATCAAGTTTAGCCTTTGCTACTTGCTTGTAGGCGCGCATGCTGATCCAGCCGCCCGTCTCCTTGTCTTCGGAACCCCACTCAAAATAAGATTCAGTTTGAGGCTTTCAATTTCATCTTGCAAATTCAGTGCTTGTTTCCTTGTTCTTGCTAGTTCTTCGATTGCTTGCAGGACGGGAGCCCTAGTGGCTGGTTGTCGCGCTCCACAAGATCGTGACGGCCTTTGGAGGTGGTGTATCGGTTGCTAAGGCGCGGTCTTGGAAGGCTGTAGTCGGGCCGTGAACGTCATCTCCATCCACCAAATCGAGTGATCTCACGCCTCTCATCAAAAGATCGTCCATAAACCCTAGCGGGTTCATATCAGTGCAAGTAGGTGCACGGTTTGCGCCAAACGTACCATAGGCTCAGAAATCATTTTGGACATAATGATGGTACTCCTACGTGACAAGGCTCAACTGGATGCTTGTTTTGTTTTGTTTGGAGATAGTGCTAAGCTTGACGCAAGATATGTGTACGGGTTGTGCCGAAAGTACCATAGGCTCAGAAATCATTTTGGATGCACCCGATGGAACGCCTAGGTGACGTGGGTCATGTGGAACCTTGTTTCGATCCATTTGGAGATAGTGTTAGAGTCGGTGCAAGTTAGGTGCACGGTTTGCACAAAACGTACCATAGGCTCAGCATTCGTTTTGGACGTACCCGATGGTACTCCTAGGCGACGAGGCTGAAATGGAAGCTCATTTTGGTCCGTTTGGAGATAGTGTTAGTGTCGGTGCAAGATACGTGCACGGTTTGCGCCACATGTACCATTGGCTCAGAAATCTTTTTGGACGCAACCCGATTGTACTCCTAGGAGACGAGGCTCAAGTGGAATATCTCGTTTTGGTTCGTTTGCACATAGTGCTAATCTTGACACAAGATAGGTGCGCAGTTTGCACCGAACGTACCATAGGCTCAGAAATCATTTTGTATGCGCCCGATGGAACTCCAAGGTGACGTGGGCCTTATGGAATCTCGTTTCAGTCTGTTAGGAGACAATGTTGGTGTTCGTGCAAGTAGGTGCACGGTTTGTGCCAAACGTACCACAGGCTCAGAAATCGTTTTAGACATAATGATGGTACTCCTACGTGATGAGGCTCAAGTGGATGCTTGTTTTGTTTTGTTTGGAGATAGTGCTAAGCTTGACGCAAGATATGTGTACGGGTTGGGCCGAACGTACCATAGGCTTAGAAATCATTTTGGATGCACCCGATGGAACGCCTAGGTGACGTGGGTCATGTGGAACCTCGTTTCGATCCATTTGGAGATAGTGTTAGAGTCGGTGCAAGTTAGGTGCACGGTTTGCGCAAAATGTACCATAGGCTTAGCATTCATTTTGGACGTACCCGATGGTACTCCTAGGTGACGAGGCTGAAATGGAAGCTCGTTTTGGTCCATTTGGAGATAGTGTTAGTGTCGGTGCAAGAAAAGTGCACCGTTTGCGCCACATGTACCATTGGCTCAGAAATCATTTTGGACGCACCTGATGGTACTCCTAGGTGATGAGGCTCAAGTCGAATATCTCATTTTGGTTCGTTTGGAAATAGTGCTAATCTTGACACAAGATAGGTGCGCAGTTTGCACCGAACATACCATAGGCTCAGAAAGCATTTTGGATGCGCCCGATGGAACTCCTAGGGGACGTGGGTCTTGTGGAATCTCGTTTCGGACAGAGGTTCAGAAATCGCTTTGGACATAATAATGGTACTCCTACGTGATCAGGCTCAAGTGGATGCTTGTTTCGTTTTGTTTGGAGATAGTGCTAAGCTTGACATAAGATAGGTGCACGGTTTGCGCCAAACGTACCATAGGCTCAGAAATCGATTTGGACATAATGATGGTACTCCTACGTGATGAGGCTCAAGTGGATGCTTGTTTCCTTCTGTTTGGAGATAGTGCTAAGCTTGACACAAGATAGGTGCACAGTTTGCGGTGAACATACCATAGGCTCAAAAATCGTTTTGGATGCACCCGATGGAACGCCTAGGTGACGGGGGTCATGTGGAACCTTGTTTCGATCTGTTTGGAGATAGTGTTAGTGTTGGTGCAAGTTAGGTGCATGGTTGGCGCAAAACGTGCCATAGGCTCATCATTCGTTTTGGACGTACCTGATGGTACTCCTAGGCGACGAGGCTAAAATGGAAGCTCGTTTTGGTCTGTTTGGAGATAGTGTTAGTGTCGGTGCAAGATAAGTGCACGGTTTGCGCCACATGTACCATTAGCTCAGAAATCATTTTGGACACACCCGATGGTACTCCTAGGTGAAGAGGCTCAAGTGGAATATCTCATTTTGGTTCATTTGGACATAGTGCTAATCGTGACATAAGATAGGTGCGCAGTTTGCTCCGAATGTACCATAGGCTTAGAAATCATTTTGGATGCGCCCGATGGAACTCCTAGGTCACGTGGGTCTTGTGGAATCTCATTTTGGACATAGGTTCAGAAATCGTTTTGGACATAATAATGGTACTCCTATGTGATGAGGCTCAAGTGCATGCTTGTTTCATTCTGTTTGGAGATAGTGCTAAGCTTGACATAAGATAGGTGCACGGTTTGCGCCAAACGTACCATAGGCTCAGAAATTGATTTGGACATAATGATGGTACTCCTACACGACGAGGCTCAAGTGGATGCTTGTTTCCTTCTATTTGGAGATAGTGCTAAGCTTGATGCAAGATAGGTGCACGGTTTGCGGTGAACGTACCATAGGCTCAGAAATCGTTTTGGATGCACCCGATGGAACGCCTAGGTGACGGGGGTCATGTGGAACCTTGTTTTGATCTGTTTGGAGATAGGGTTAGTGTTGGTGCAAGTTAGGTGCACGGTTTGCGCAAAACGTACCATAGGCTCAGCATTCGTTTTGGACGTACCCGATGGTACTCTTAGGCGACAAGGCTGAAATGGAAGCTCATTTTGGTCCGTTTGGAGATAGTGTTAGTGTCGGTGCAAGATAAGTGCAAGGTTTGCGCCACATGTACCATTGGCTCAGAAATCATTTTGGACGCACCTGATGGTACTCCTAGGTGACGAGGCTCAAGTGGAATATCTCATTTTGGTTCGTTTGGACATAGTGCTAATCTTGACACAAGATTGGTGCACAGTTTGCACCGAACATACCATAGGCTCAGAAATCATTTTGGATGCGCCCGATGGAACTCCTAGGTGACGTGGGTCTTGTGGAATCTCGTTTTAGACATAGGTTCAGAAATCGATTTGGACATAATGATGGTACTGCTACGTGACGAGGCTCAAGTGGATGATTGTTTCCTTCTGTTTGGAGATAGTGCTAAGCTTGACGCAAGATATGTGTACGGGTTGTGCCGAACGTACCATAGGCTCAGAAATCATTTTGGATGCACCCGATGGAACGCCTAGGTGACGTGGGTCATGTGGAACCTCGTTTCGATCTGTTTGGAGATAGTGTTAGTGTCGGTGCAAGTTAGGTGCACGGTTTGCGCAAAACGTACCATAGGCTCAGCATTCGTTTTGGACGTACCGGATGGTACTCCTAGGTGACGAGGCTAAAATGGAAGCTCGTTTTGGTCCGTTTGGAGATAGTGTTAGTGTCGGTGCAAGATAAGTGCACGGTTTGCGCCACATGTACCATTGGCTCAGAAATCTTTTTGGACGCAACCCGATTGTACTCCTAGGTGACGAGGCTCAAGTGGAATATCTCGTTTTGGTTTGTTTGGACATAGTGCTAATCTTGACACAAGATAGGTGCGCAGTTTGCACCGAACGTACCATAGGCTCAGAAATCATTTTGTATGCGCCCGATGGAACTCCTAGGTGACGTGGGCCTTATGGAATCTCGTTTCGGTCTATTGGGAGACAATGTTGGTGTTGGTGCATGATGAGGACATCAACACCGATCATACATCCACGCCGTCCACGCCGACACCTGCTGGTCCTATTACCCGTGCTCGTGCTCGAACACTTAATCATCAAGTGGGTTCCTTCTTGAGCTCTTGTCCATCCTGTTTAGATCTTGGAGACACGTGCACTCTTGTTTTGATTAGGAATCAAGGAGAAGACCGAAAGGGAAAAGGACTCGCGTAGGCTGGATTCGGACTGCAGCACACCTCCAACTTGCGACGGTCGCCATGGTTACATATGGAGTCGGATTGGGGTGATTCTGGACTTTTTGGAAAGCTAATAAAGTCTACTTTCATACGGATCTGACCTCATACTCATACCTGCTCATAAATGGCGTCAACAGCCCAAAAATCACCGAGAGGTCTATTCTGTCCAGGGTGCTGCGCCACCTTAAGTTAGCCCAATGGGCTTGTATCGTTTAGAGTCCAGTAGGGACGTGTCCTAGGGTTGGACCACGACCCAAACTCTCTTGTGGTCGTCCTCCACATGTCATATACCCCTTAGCTACCACCAGGAACACTTGGGTTTTGTTTAGATCAAGTTTAGCCTTTGCTACTTGCTTGTAGGCGCGCATGCTGATCCAGCCGCCCGTCTCCTTGTCTTCGGAACCCCACTCAAAATAAGATTCAGTTTGAGGCTTTCAATTTCATCTTGCAAATTCAGTGCTTGTTTCCTTGTTCTTGCTAGTTCTTCGATTGCTTGCAGGACGGGAGCCCTAGTGGCTGGTTGTCGCGCTCCACAAGATCGTGACGGCCTTTGGAGGTGGTGTATCGGTTGCTAAGGCGCGGTCTTGGAAGGCTGTAGTCGGGCCGTGAACATCATCTCCATGCACCAAATCGAGTGATCTCACGCCTCTCATCAAAAGATCGTCCATAAACCCTAGCGGGTTCATATCAGTGCAAGTAGGTGCACGGTTTGCGCCAAACGTACCACAGGCTCAGAAATCATTTTGGACATAATGATGGTACTCCTACATGACAAGGCTCAACTGGATGCTTGTTTTGTTTTGTTTGGAGATAGTGCTAAGCTTGACGCAAGATATGTGTACGGGTTGTGCCGAAAGTACCATAGGCTCAGAAATCATTTTGGATGCACCCGATGGAACGCCTAGGTGACGTGGGTCATGTGGAACCTTGTTTCGATCCATTTGGAGATAGTGTTAGAGTCGGTGCAAGTTAGGTGCACGGTTTGCACAAAACGTACCATAGGCTCAGCATTCGTTTTGGACGTACCCGATGGTACTCCTAGGCGACGAGGCTGAAATGGAAGCTCATTTTGGTCCATTTGGAGATAGTGTTAGTGTCGGTGCAAGATACGTGCACGGTTTGCGCCACATGTACCATTGGCTCAGAAATCTTTTTGGACGCAACCCGATTGTACTCCTAGGTGACGAGGCTCAAGTGGAATATCTCATTTTGGTTTGTTTGGACATAGTGCTAATCTTGACACAAGATAGGTGTGTAGTTTGAACCAAATGTACCATAGGCTCAGAAATCATTTTGGATGCGCCCGATGGAACTCCTAGGTGACGTGGGTCTTATGGAATCTCGTTTCGGTCTGTTGGGAGACAATGTTGGTGTTGGTGCAAGTAGGTGCATGGTTTGCGCCAAACGTACCACAGGCTTAGAAATCGTTTTGGACATAATGATGGTACTCCTACGTGACGAGGCTCAAGTGGATGCTTGTTTTGTTTTGTTTGGAGATAGTGCTAAGCATGACGCAAGATATGTGTACGGGTTGTACCGAACGTACCATAGGCTCAGAAATCATTTTGGATGCACCCGATGGAACGCCTAGATGACGTGGGTCATGTGGAACCTCGTTTCGATCCGTTTGAAGATAGTGTTAGTGTCGGTGCAAGTTTGGTGCACGGTTTGCGCAAAACGTACCATAGGCTCAGCATTCGTTTTGGACGTACCCGATGGTACTCCTAGGCGACGAGGCTGAAATGGAAGCTCGTTTTGGTCCGTTTGGAGATAGTGTTAGTGTCGGTGCAAGTTAGGTGCACGGTTTGCGCAAAACGTACCATAGGCTCAGCATTCATTTTGGACGTACCCGATGGTACTCCTAGGTGACGAGGCTGAAATGGAAGCTCATTTTGGTCCGTTTGGAGATAGTGTTAGTGTCGGTGCAAGATAAGTGCACGGTTTGTGCCACATGTACCATTGGCTCAGAAATCATTTTGGACGCACCCGATTGTACTCCTAGGTGTCGAGGCTCAAGTGGAATATCTCGTTTTGGTTCGTTTGCACATAGTGCTAATCTTGACACAAGATAGGTGCGCAGTTTGCACCGAACGTACCATAGGCTCAGAAATCATTTTGTATGCGCCCGATGGAACTCCTAGGTGACGTGGGCCTTATGGAATCTCGTTTCGGTCTGTTGGGAGACAATGTTGGTGTTGGTGCAAGTAGGTGCAAGGTTTGCGCCAAATGTACCACAGGCTCAGAAATCATTTTGGACATAATGATGGTACTCCTACGTGACGAGGCTCAAGTGGATGCTTGTTTTGTTTTGTTTGGAGATAGTGCTAAGCTTGACGCAAGATATGTGTACGGGTTGTGCCGAACGTACCATAGGCTCAGAAATCATTTTGGATGCACCCGATGGAACGCCTAGGTGACGTGGGTCAAGTGGAACCTCGTTTCGATCCATTTGTAGATAGTATTAGAGTCGGTGCAAGTTAGGTGCACGGTTTGCGCAAAACGTACCATAGGCTCAGCATTCGTTTTGGACGTACCCGATGGTACTCCTAGGCGACAAGGCTGAAATGGAAGCTCATTTTGGTCCGTTGGAGATAGTGTTAGTGTCGGTGCAAGATAAGTGCAAGGTTTGCGCCACATGTACCATTGGCTCAGAAATCATTTTGGACGCACCCGATGGTACTCCTAGGTGACGAGGCTCAAGTGGAATATCTCATTTTGGTTCGTTTGGACATAGTGCTAATCTTGACACAAGATAGGTGCGCAGTTTGCATCGAACGTACCATAGGCTCAGAAATCATTTTGGATGCGCCCGATGGAACTCCTAGGTGACGTGGGTCTTGTGGAATCTCGTTTCAGACATAGGTTCAGAAATCGATTTGGACATAATGATGGTACTGCTACGTGACGAGGCTCAAGTGGATGATTGTTTCCTTCTGTTTGGAGAGAGTGCTAAGCTTGACGCAAGATATGTGTACGGGTTGTGCCGAACGTACCATAGGCTCAGAAATCATTTTGGATGCACCCGATGGAACGCCTAGGTGATGGGGGTCATGTGGAACCTTGTTTCGATCTGTTTGGAGATAGTGTTAGTGTCGGTGCAAGTTAGGTGCACGGTTTGCGCAAAACGTACCATAGGCTCAGCATTCGTTTTGGACGTACCCGATGGTACTCCTAGGTGACGAGGCTGAAATGGAAGCTCGTTTTGGTCCGTTTAGAGATTGTGTTAGTGTCGGTGCAAGATAAGTGCACGGTTTGTGCCACATGTACCATTGGCTCAGAAATCATTTTGGACGCACCCGATTGTACTCCTAGGTAACGAGGCTCAAGTGGAATATCTCGTTTTGGTTCGTTTGCACATAGTGCTAATCTTGACACAAGATAGGTGCGCAGTTTGCACCGAACGTACCATAGGCTCAGAAATCATTTTGTATGCGCCCGATGGAACTCCTAGGTGACGTGGGCCTTATGGAATCTCGTTTCGGTCTGTTGGGAGACAATGTTGGTGTTGGTGCAAGTAGGTGCACGGTTTGCGCCAAACGTGCCACAGGCTCAGAAATCATTTTGGACATAATGATGGTACTCCTACGTGACGAGGCTCAAGTGGATGCTTGTTTTGTTTTGTTTGGAGATAGTGCTAAGCTTGACACAAGATATGTGTACGGGTTGTGCCGAACGTACCATAGGCTCAGAAATCATTTCGGATGCACCCGATGGAACGCCTAGGAGACGTGGGTCAAGTGGAATCTCGTTTCGATCCATTTGGAGATAGTGTTAGAGTCGGTGCAAGTTAGGTGCACGGTTTGCGCAAAACGTACCATAGGCTCAGCATTCGTTTTGGACGTACCCGATGGTACTCCGAGGTGACGTGGCTGAAATGGAAGCTCGTTTTGGTCCATTTGGAGATAGTGTTAGTGTCGGTGCAAGATAAGTGCACGGTTTGCGCCACATGTACCATTGGCTCAGAAATCATTTTAGACGCACCCGATGGTACTCCTAGGTGATGAGGCTCAAGTGGAATATCTCATTTTGGTTCGTTTGGACATAGTGCAAATCTTGACACAAGATAGGTGCGCAGTTTGCATCAAACGTACCATAGGCTCAGAAAGCATTTTGGATGCGCCCGATGGAACTCCTAGGTCACGTGGGTCTTGTGGAATCTTGTTTCAGACATAGGTTCAGAAATTGATTTGGACATAATGATGGAACTCCTACGTGACGAGGCTCAAGTGGATGCCTGTTTACTTCTGTTTGGAGATAGTGCTAAGCTTGACGCAAGATAGGTGCACGGTTTGCGGCGAACGTACCATAGGCTCAGAAATCATTTTGGATGCACCCGATGGAACGCCTAGGTGACGGGGGTCTTGTGGAACCTTGTTTCGATCTGTTTGGAGATAGTGTTAGTGTTGGTGCAAGTTAGGTGCATGGTTTGCGCAAAACATACCATAGGCTCAACATTCATTTTGGACGTACCCGATGGTACTCCTAGGCGACGAGGCTGAAATGGAAGCTCATTTTGGTCCATTTGGAGATAGTGTTAGTGTCGGTGCAAGATACGTGCACGGTATGCGCCACATGTACCATTGGCTCAGAAATCTTTTTGGACGCACCCGATTGTACTCCTAGGTGACGAGGCTCAAGTGGAATATCTCATTTTGGTTCATTTGGACATAGTGCTAATCTTGACACAAGATAGGTGCGCAGTTTGAACCGAACGTACCATAGGCTCAGAAATTATTTTGGATGCGCCCGATGGAACTCCTAGGTGACGTGGGTCTTATGGAATCTCGTTTCGGTCTGTTGGGAGACAATGTTGGTGTTGGTGCAAGTAGGTGCACGGTTTGCGCCAAACGTACCACAGGCTCAGAAATCGTTTTGGACATAATGATGGTACTCCTACATGACGAGGCTCAAGTGGATGCTTGTTTTGTTTTGTTTGGAGATAGTGCTAAGCATGACGCAAGATATGTGTACGGGTTGTGCCGAACGTACCATAGGCTCAGAAATCATTTTGGATGCACCCGATGGAACGCCTAGGTGACATGGGTCATGTGGAACCTCGTTTTGATCCGTTTGGAGATAGTGTTAGTGTCGGTGCAAGTTAGGTGCACGGTTTGCGCAAAACGTACCATAGGCTCAGCATTCATTTTGGACGTACCCGATGGTACTCCTAGGTGACGAGGCTAAAATGGAAGCTCGTTTTGGTCCGTTTGGAGATAGTGTTAGTGTCGGTGCAAGATAAGTGCACGGTTTGCGCCACATGTACCATTGGCTCAGAAATCATTTTGGACGCACCCGATGGTACTCCTACGTGATGAGGCTCAAGTGGATGCTTGTTTCCTTCTGTTTTGAGATAGTGCTAAGCTTGATGCAAGATTGGTGCACGGTTTGCGGTGAACGTACCATAGGCTCAGAAATCGTTTTGGATGCACCCGATGGAACGCCTAGGTGACGGGGGTCATGTGGAACCTTGTTTCGATCTGTTTGGAGATAGTGTTAGTGTTGGTGCAAGTTAGGCGCACGGTTTGCGCAAAACGTACCATAGGCTCAGCATTCGTTTTGGATGTACCCGATGGTACTCCTAGGTGACGAGGCTGAAATGGAAGCTTGTTTTGGTCCGTTTGGAGATAGTGTTAGTGTCGGTGCAAGATACGTGCACGGTTTGCGCCACATGTACCATTGGCTCAGAAATCATTTTGGACGCACCCGATTGTACTCCTAGGTGACGAGGCTCAAGTGGAATATCTCATTTTGGTTCGTTTGGACATAGTGCTAATCTTGACACAAGATAGGTGCGCAGTTTGAACCGAACGTACCATAGGCTCAGAAATCATTTTGGATGCGCCCGATGGAACTCCTAGGTGATGTGGGTCTTATGGAATCTCGTTTCGGTCTGTTGGGAGACAATGTTGGTGTTGGTGCAAGTAGGTGCACAGTTTGAGTCAAACGTACCACAGGCACAGAAATCGTTTTGGACATAATGATGGTACTCCTACGTGACGAGGCTCAAGTGGATGCTTGTTTTATTTTGTTTGGAGTTAGTGCTAAGCTTGACGCAAGATATGTGTACGGGTTGTGCCGAACGTACCATCGGCTCAAAAATCATTTTGGATGCACCCGAAGGAACGCCTAGGTGACGTGGGTCATGTGGAACCTCGTTTCGATCCGTTTGGAGATAGTGTTAGTGTCGGTGCAAGTTAGGTGCACGGTTTGCGCAAAACGTACCATAGGCTCAGCATTCGTTTTGGACGTACCCGATGGTAGTCCTAGGTGACGAGGCTGAAATGGAAGCTCGTTTTGGTCTGTTTGGAGATAGTGTTAGTGTCGGTGCAAGATAAGTGCACGGTTTGCGCCACATGTACCATTGGCTCAGAAATCATTTTGGACGCACCCGATGGTACTCCTAGGTGACGAGGCTCAAGTGGAATATCTCATTTTGGTTTGTTTGGACATAGTGCTAATCTTGACACAAGATAGGTGCGCAGTTTGCACCGAACGTACCATAGGCTCAGAAATCATTTTGTATGCGCCCGATGGAACTCCTAGGTGATGTGGGCCTTATGGGATCTTGTTTCGGTCTATTGGGAGACAATGTTGGTGTGGGTGCAAGTAGGTGCACGGTTTGCGCCAAACGTACCACAGGCTCAGAAATCATTTTGGACATAATGATGGTACTCCTACGTGACGAGGCTCAAGTGGATGCTTGTTTTGTTTTGTTTGGAGATAGTGCTAAGCTTGACGCAAGATATGTGTACGGGTTGTGCCGAACGTACCATAGGCTCAGAAATCATTTCGGATGCACCCGAAGGAACGCCTAGGTGACGTGGGTCATGTGGAACCTCGTTTCGATCCATTTGGAGATAGTGTTAGAGTCGGTGCAAGTTAGGTGCACGGTTTGCGCAAAACGTACCATAGGCTCAGCATTCGTTTTGGACGTACCCGATGGTACTTCGAGGTGACGAGGCTGAAATGGAAGCTCATTTTGGTCCATTTGGAGATAGTGTTAGTGCCGGTGCAAGATAAGTGCACGGTTTGCGACACATGTACCATTGGCTCAGAAATCATTTTGGACGCACCCGATGGTACTCCTAGGTGATGAGGCTCAAGTGGAATATCTCATTTTGGTTCGTTTGGACATAGTGCTAATCTTGACACAAGATAGGTGCGCAGTTTGCATCAAACGTACCATAGGCTCAGAAAGCATTTTGGATGCGCCCGATGGAACTCCTAGGTCACGTGGGTCTTGTGGAATCTTGTTTCAGACATAGGTTCAGAAATTGATTTGGACATAATGATGGTACTCCTACGTGACGAGGCTCAAGTGGATGCCTGTTTCCTTCTATTTGGAGATAGTGCTAAGCTTGACCCAAGATAGGTGCACGGTTTGCGGCGAACGTACCATAGGCTCAGAAATCATTTTGGATGCACCCGATGGAACGCCTAGGTGATGGGGGTCTTGTGGAACCTTGTTTCGATCTGTTTGGAGATAGTGTTAGTGTCGGTGCAAGTTAGGTGCACGGTTTGCGCAAAACGTACCATAGGCTCAGCATTCGTTTTGGACGTACCCGATGGTACTCCTAGGTGACGAGGCTGAAATGGAAGCTCGTTTTGGTCCGTTTGGAGATAGTGTTAGTGTCGGTGCAAGATAAGTGCACGGTTTGTGCCACATGTACCATTGGCTCAGAAATCATTTTGGACGCACCCGATTGTACTCCTAGGTGACGAGGCTCAAGTGGAATATCTCGTTTTGGTTCGTTTGCACATAGTGCTAATCTTGACACAAGATAGGTGCGCAGTTTGCACCGAACGTACCGTAGGCTCAGAAATCATTTTGTATGCGCCCGATGGAACTCCTAGGTGACGTGGGCCTTATGGAATCTTGTTTCGGTCTATTGGGAGACAATGTTGGTGTTGGTGCAAGTAGGTGCACGGTTTGCGCCAAACGTACCACAAGCTCAGAAATCATTTTGGACATAATGATGGTACTCCTACGTGACGAGGCTCAAGTGGATGCTTGTTTTGTTTTGTTTGGAGATAGTGCTAAGCTTGACGCAAGATATGTGTACGGGTTGTGCCGAATGTACCATAGGCTCAGAAATCATTTCGGATGCACCCGATGGAACGCCTAGGTGACGTGGGTCATGTGGAACCTCGTTTCGATCCATTTGGAGATAGTGTTAGAGTCGGTGCAAGTTAGGTGCACCGTTTGCGCAAAACGTACCATAGGCTCAGCATTCGTTTTGGACGTACCCGATGGTACTCCGAGGTGACGCGGCTGAAATGGAAGCTCGTTTTGGTCCATTTGGAGATAGTGTTAGTGTCGGTGCAAGATAAGTGCACGGTTTGCGCCACATGTACCATTGGCTCAGAAATCATTTTGGACGCACCCGATGGTACTCCTAGGTGATGAGGCTCAAGTGGAATATCTCATTTTGGTTCGTTTGGACATAGTGCTAATCTTGACACAAGATAGGTGCGCAGTTTGCATCGAACGTACCATAGGCTCAGAAAGCATTTTGGATGCGCCCGATGGAACTCCTAGGTGACGTGGGTCTTGTGGAATCTCATTTTGGACATAGGTTCAGAAATTGATTTGGACATAATGATGGTACTCCTACATGACGAGGCTCAAGTGGATGCCTGTTTCCTTCTATTTGGAGATAGTGCTAAGCTTGACGCAAGATAGGTGCACGGTTTGCGACAAACGTACCATAGGCTCAGAAATCATTTTGTATGCGCCCGATGGAACTCCTAGGTGACGTGGGCCTTATGGAATCTCGTTTCGGTCTGTTGGGAGACAATGTTGGTGTTGGTGCAAGTAGGTGCACGGTTTGCGCCAAATGTACCACAGGCACAGAAATCATTTTGACATAATGATGGTACTCCTACGTGACGAGGCTCAAGTGGATGCTTGTTTTGTTTTGTTTGGAGATAGTGCTAAGCTTGACGCAAGAAATGTGTACGGGTTGTGCCGAACGTACCATAGCCTCAGAAATCGTTTTGGATGCACCCGATGGAACACCTAGGTGACGTGGGTCATGTGGAACCTCATTTCGATCCGTTTGGAGATAGTGTTAGTGTCGGTGCAAGTTAGGTGCACGGTTTGCGCAAAACGTACCATAGGCTCAGCATTCATTTTGGACATACCCGATGGTACTCCTCTGTGACGAGGCTGAAATGGAAGCTCGTTTTGGTCCGTTTGGAGATAGTGTTAGTGTCGGTGCAAGAAAAGTGCACGGTTTGCGCCACATGTACCATTGGCTCAGAAAATCATTTTGGACGCACCCGATGGTACTCCTAGGTGACGAGGCTCAAGTGGAATATCTCATTTTGGTTCGTTTGGACATAGTGCTAATCTTGACACAAGATAGGTGCGTAGTTTGCACCGAACGTACCATAGGCTTAGAAATCATTTTGGATGCGCCCGATGGAACTCCTAGGTGGCGTGGGTCTTGTGGAATCTCATTTCGGACATAGGTTCAGAAATCGTTTTGGACATAATAATGGTACTCCTACATGATGTGGCTCAAGTGGATGCTTGTTTTGTTCTGTTTGGAGATAGTGCTAAGCTTGACATAAGATAGGTGCACGGTTTGCGCCAAACGTACCATAGGCTCAGAAATCGATTTGGACATAATGATGGTACTCCTACGTGACAAGGCTCAAGTGGATGCTTGTTTCCTTCTGTTTGGAGATAGTGCTAAGCTTGACGCAAGATAGGTGCACGGTTTGCGGTGAACGTACCATAGGCTCAGAAATCGTTTTGGATGCACCCGATGGAACACCTAGCTGACGTGGGTCATGTGGAACCTCGTTTTGATCCGTTTGGAGATAGTGTTAGTGTCGGTGCAAGTTAGGTGCACGGTTTGCGCAAAACGTACCATAGGCTCAGCATTCATTTTGGACATACCCGATGGTACTCCTAGGTGACAAGGCTGAAATGGAAGCTCATTTTGGTCCGTTTGGAGATAGTGTTAGTGTCGGTGCAAGAAAAGTGCACGGTTTGCGCCACATGTACCATTGGCTCAGAAATCATTTTGGACGCACCCGATGGTACTCCTAGGTGACGAGGCTCAAGTGGAATATCTCATTTTGGTTCATTTGGATATAGTGCTAATCGTGACACAAGATAGGTGCGCAGTTTGCACCGAACGTACCATAGGCTCAGAAATCATTTTGGATGCGCCCGATGGAACTCCTAGGTCACGTGGGTCTTGTGGAATCTTGTTTTGGACATAGGTTCATAAATCGTTTTGGACATAATAATGGTACTCCTACGTGATGAGGCTCAAGTGCATGCTTGTTTCGTTCTGTTTGGAGATAGTGCTAAGCTTGACATAAGATAGGTGCACGGTTTGCGCCAAACGTACCATAGGCTCAGAAATTGATTTGGACATAATGATGGTACTCCTACGTGATGAGGCTCAAGTGGATGCTTGTTTCCTTCTGTTTGGAGATAGTGCTAAGCTTGACCCAAGATAGGTGCACGGTTTGCGGCGAACGTACCATAGGCTCAGAAATCATTTTGGATGCACCCGATGGAACGCCTAGGTGATGGGGGTCATGTGGAACCTCGTTTCGATCCGTTTGGAGATAGTGTTAGTGTCGGTGCAAGTTAGGTGCACGGTTTGCGCAAAACGTACCATAGGCTCAGCATTCGTTTTGGACGTACCCGATGGTACTCCTAGGTGACGAGGCTGAAATGGAAGCTCGTTTTGGTCCGTTTGGAGATAGTGTTAGTGTCGGTGCAAGATAAGTGCACGGTTTGTGCCACATGTACAATTGGCTCAGAAATCATTTTGGACGCACCCGATTGTACTCCTAGGTGACGAGGCTCAAGTGGAATATCTCGTTTTGGTTCGTTTGCACATAGTGCTAATCTTGACACAAGATA
The DNA here is from genome assembly GCF_019320115.1 of Miscanthus floridulus. NCBI lineage: Eukaryota > Viridiplantae > Streptophyta > Magnoliopsida > Poales > Poaceae > Miscanthus > Miscanthus floridulus. The sequence continues at coordinate 88,306,845 of NC_089581.1, read as the reverse complement.
GGTGCGCAGTTTGCACCGAACGTACCGTAGGCTCAGAAATCATTTTGTATGCGCCCGATGGAACTCCTAGGTGACGTGGGCCTTATGGAATCTTGTTTCGGTCTATTGGGAGACAATGTTGGTGTTGGTGCAAGTAGGTGCACGGTTTGCGCCAAACGTACCACAAGCTCAGAAATCATTTTGGACATAATGATGGAACTCCTACGTGACGAGGCTCAAGTGGATGCTTGTTTTGTTTTGTTTGGAGATAGTGCTAAGCTTGACGCAAGAAATGTGTACGGGTTGTGCCGAACGTACCATAGGCTCAGAAATCATTTCGGATGCACCTGATGGAATGCCTAGGTGACGTGGGTCATGTGGAACCTCGTTTCGATCCATTTGGAGATAGTGTTAGAGTCGGTGCAAGTTAGGTGCACGGTTTGCGCAAAACGTACCATAGGCTCAGCATTCGTTTTGGACGTACCCGATGGTACTTCGAGGTGACGAGGCTGAAATGGAAGCTCATTTTGGTCCATTTGGAGATAGTGTTAGTGCCGGTGCAAGATAAGTGCACGGTTTGCGCCGCATGTACCATTGGCTCAGAAATCATTTTGGACGCACCCGATGGTACTCCTAGGTGATGAGGCTCAAGTGGAATATCTCATTTTGGTTTGTTTGGACATAGTGCTAATCTTGACACAAGATAGGTGCGCAGTTTGCATCAAACGTACCATAGGCTCAGAAAGCATTTTGGATGCGCCCGATGGAACTCCTAGGTCCTGTGGGTCTTGTGGAATCTTGTTTCAGACATAGGTTCAGAAATTGATTTGGACATAATGATGGTACTCCTACGTGACGAGGCTCAAGTGGATGCCTGTTTCTTTCTATTTGGAGATAGTGCTAAGCTTGACGCAAGATAGGTGCACGGTTTGCGGCGAACGTACCATAGGCTCAGAAATCATTTTGGCTGCACCCGATGGAACGCCTAGGTGATGGGGGTCTTGTGGAACCTTGTTTCGATCTGTTTGGAGATAGTGTTAGTGTCGGTGCAAGTTAGGTGCACGGTTTGCGCAAAACGTACCATAGGCTCAGCATTCGTTTTGGACGTACCCGATGGTACTCCTCGGTGACGAGGCTGAAATGGAAGCTCGTTTTGGTCCGTTTGGAGATAGTGTTAGTGTCGGTGCAAGAAAAGTGCACGGTTTGCGCCACATGTACCATTGGCTCAGAAAATCATTTTGGACGCACCCGATGGTACTCCTAGGTGACGAGGCTCAAGTGGAATATCTCATTTTGGTTCGTTTGGACATAGTGCTAATCTTGACACAAGATAGGTGCGTAGTTTGCACCGAACGTACCATAGGCTTAGAAATCATTTTGGATGCGCCCGATGGAACTCCTAGGTGGCGTGGGTCTTGTGGAATCTCATTTCGGACATAGGTTCAGAAATCGTTTTGGACATAATAATGGTACTCCTACATGATGTGGCTCAAGTGGATGCTTGTTTTGTTCTGTTTGGAGATAGTGCTAAGCTTGACATAAGATAGGTGCACGGTTTGCGCCAAACGTACCATAGGCTCAGAAATCGATTTGGACATAATGATGGTACTCCTACGTGACAAGGCTCAAGTGGATGCTTGTTTCCTTCTGTTTGGAGATAGTGCTAAGCTTGACGCAAGATAGGTGCACGGTTTGCGGTGAACGTACCATAGGCTCAGAAATCGTTTTGGATGCACCCGATGGAACACCTAGCTGACGTGGGTCATGTGGAACCTCGTTTTGATCCGTTTGGAGATAGTGTTAGTGTCGGTGCAAGTTAGGTGCACGGTTTGCGCAAAACGTACCATAGGCTCAGCATTCGTTTTGGACATACCCGATGGTACTCCTAGGTGACGAGGCTGAAATGGAAGCTCATTTTGGTCCGTTTGGAGATAGTGTTAGTGTCGGTGCAAGAAAAGTGCACGGTTTGCGCCACATGTACCATTGGCTCAGAAATCATTTTGGACGCACCCGATGGTACTCCTAGGTGACGAGGCTCAAGTGGAATATCTCATTTTGGTTCATTTGGATATAGTGCTAATCGTGACACAAGATAGGTGCGCAGTTTGCACCGAACGTACCATAGGCTCAGAAATCATTTTGGATGCGCCCGATGGAACTCCTAGGTCACGTGGGTCTTGTGGAATCTTGTTTTGGACATAGGTTCATAAATCGTTTTGGACATAATAATGGTACTCCTACGTGATGAGGCTCAAGTGCATGCTTGTTTCGTTCTGTTTGGAGATAGTGCTAAGCTTGACATAAGATAGGTGCACGGTTTGCGCCAAACGTACCATAGGCTCAGAAATTGATTTGGACATAATGATGGTACTCCTACGTGATGAGGCTCAAGTGGATGCTTGTTTCCTTCTGTTTGGAGATAGTGCTAAGCTTGACGCATGATAGGTGCACGGTTTGCGGCGAACGTACCATAGGCTCATAAATCGTTTTGGATGCACCCGATGGAATACCTAGGTGACAGGGGTCATGTGGAACCTTGTTTTGATCTGTTGGGAGATAGTGTTAGTGTAGGTGCAAGTTAGGTGCACGGTTTGCGCAAAACGTACCATAGGCTCAGCATTCGTTTTGGACGTACCCAATGGTACTCCTTGGCGACGAGGCTGAAATGGAAGCTCGTTTTGGTCCGTTTGGAGATAGTGTTAGTGTCGGTGCAAGATAAGTGCACGGTTTGCGCCACATGTACCATTGGCTTAGAGATCATTTTGGACGCAGCCGATGGTACTCCTAAGTGACGAGGCTCATGTGGAATATCTCGTTTTGGTTCGTTTGGACATAGTACTAATCTTGACACAAGATAGGTGCGCAGTTTGCACCGAACTTACCATAGGCTCAGAAATCATTTTGGATGCGCCCGGTGGAACTCCTAGGTGACGTGGGTCTTATGGAATCTCATTTCGGTCTGTTGGGAGACAATGTTGGTGTTGGTGCAAGTAGGTGCACGGTTTTCGCCAAACGTACCACAGGCTCAGAAATCATTTTGGACATAATGATGGTACTCCTACGTGACGAGGCTCAAGTGGATGCTTGTTTTGTTTTGTTTGGAGATAGTGCTAAGCTTGACGCAAGATATGTGTACGGGTTGTGCCGAACATACCATAGGCTCAGAAACCATTTTGGATGCACCCGATGGAACGCCTAGGTGACGTGGGTCTTGTGGAACCTCGTTGCGATCCATTTGGAGATAGTGTTAGTGTCGGTGCAAGTTAGGTGCACGGTTTGCGCAAAATGTACCATAGGCTCAGCATTTGTTTTGGATGTACCCGATGGTACTCCTAGGTGACGAGGCTGAAATGGAAGCTCATTTTGGTCCGTTTGGAGATAGTGTTAGTCAAGAAAAGTGCACGGTTTGCGCCACATGTACCATTGGCTCAGAAATCATTTTGGACCCACCCGATGGTACTACTAGGTGACGAAGCTCAAGTGGAATATCTCATTTTGGTTCGTTTGGACATAGTGCTAATCTTGACACAAGATAGGTGCGCAGTTTGCACCGAACATACCATAGGCTCAGAAATCATTTTGGATGCGCCCGATGGAACTCCTAGGTGACGTGGGTCTTGTGGAATCTCGTTTTGGACATAGGTTCAGAAATCATTTTGGACATAATAATGGTACTCCTACGTGATGAGGCTCAAGTGGATGCTTGTTTCGTTCTGTTTGGAGATAGTGCTAAGCTTGACATAAGATAGGTGCACGCTTTGCGCCAAACGTACCATAGGCTCAGTAATCGTTTTGGATATAATGATGGCACTCCTACGTGATGAGGCTCAAGTGGATGCTTGTTTCGTTCTGTTTGGAGATAGTGCTAAGCTTGACCCAAGATAGGTGCATGGTTTGCGATGAATGTACCATAGGCTCAAAAATCATTTTGGATGCACCCGATGGAATGCCTAGGAGACGTGGGTCATGTGGAACCTCGTTTCGATCCGTTTGGAGATAGTGTTAGTGTCGGTGCAAGTTAGGTGCCCGGTTTGCGCAAAACATACCATAGGCTCAGTGATGAGGACATCCCTTCCATTGATACAACCACACCTGCTGCACAACAAGGTCCGATGACAAGAGCTCGAGCACAACAACTTAATTATCAGGTAAAGTCGTTCCTCGCTGTTCATACAAACTCGTCTCAGAATTGGATGCTACTAAATCATGGTGATGATTGTCTTATTCTTAGGAATGTTGGTCAAGACCCCATTGCCTCATGTTTAGACCCCATGATGAGGATGGAGCAGCCGAACAAGTGGGAATCATCATTAATGGGGCGCTCAGCTCATCTCGAGACAGCAGGAAACACTCCATCAAAAGTACCATAACTCCTTGATACGAGATCCAATGAAGCTGGTTTTTGACTTGTTGGAAAGAGCGCGTCGTCCTCTTTCACATGGGTCCAACCCCACTATCAGAATCTACCGAATCTGTGCGCAGCAAGCCAAAGGACGCACAGACCTACAGCCCATTGAGGGACGCCCAGATTAGGGTTTCCCACTCCCCCTTGTGCTCTCCTCCTTATAAATAGAGCCAGCAGCCATCAGAATGAGGTTGGGTTTTGTTTAGATGCAAGATAGCTGCTGCTTCTTCCTTGTAAACGCGTGTGTCGACTAGACCACCCGATTTGCTTGTTTCAAGACCCCAACTTGTGATTCAGATTCGGCCTTTGGCTTAAATCCGTGAGTTATTTGCTTGTTCATCTTGTTCTTGCTTGTTCTCGGTTGCTTGCAGGTTCATGGTGTTCTTGGCACGGCAAGAACATCACAATCGGAGCCGGTGTACCTGTTGCTAAGGCGCAGCAACCTTGTGGTCGTTGTAGTCGGACAGCCAACGTCGAATCCACCCCAAATCGAGTTTATCCACACTCACCAAAAGATCAGGAACAACCCCTTGTCCCATCATGTGGTAATCAGAGCAAGGTTCTTTGGTGAGTGATTTACCGTTCATTACTTTACCTATAGTCCAGAAATATAAAAATAGGATAGAACTGAAATTCCAAACACAAGTTTGAGCCTTGCTGATCTGCTTAGTTCTTTGCTTGTTGAGTTTGTGGTTTACATCGTGGTGTCAAGTGCTGGTTCTTAGGTTCTAATCCTTTAGAGTTTCGAGTTCTTGTCACGTTTCAGTCACCACACAATCCGTTGTTGCCTTTCCCCCCACTTCAGCCGCTGCAATCTCCACCAATACCACCACAACCAGCAGCAAAAGCACCGCTGTTTTTCTCGACCTTTTCGCTGAAACCCTCACCACCATCACCTTCAGCCGTGCCTACACAAACACTACCTTATGCACCTGTCGTTTTGGTGCAAATCTGAGTACACTCAGTTCTGAAAATAAGAGAGTTCAAATTGCATATTTGTACTACTTGTTGCAATCCTTATCCCTAGTAAAAGAAAGTCTATGCTACTTGCTGCATTCTTGTTATAATCATATTGCAAAAGTTCAGTTTGTGCTACTTGTCGAAAAGAAAAGAAAAGAAAAGAAAAGAAAAGAAAAGAAAAGAAAAAGAAAATAGAAAAGAAAAAGAAAGGAAAAGGAGGAAAGAAAGAAAGAAAGAAAAAAAAGAAGGGTTAAGTTGATGCTATTTACTCTCATCATTTCCATTGTTTGCTACTGTCCGGTGACAACATTTGTGTCTAGGCTCGCGTCTCTAGCACGGGTTAGCCTAGGACCAGCACGGTACTATCTTTGAACACTTATTCAACTTGCATTGACTAACGTGGTTCCAGCTGTACCTTGATTTTTTTTAAGCCACCTACAGCTCCACAAATTATCTACAACGTCACAGGGTTCTACTTGCTACTACTTGTGTTGTTCTTGTCGTCGCCAACACCATCTGCATAGCAAGGTAAGGACTTGTAAGAACTCGGTTGCACATGCTGAGAGAATGAAAATTGTTGCCACCTAATTCAGTTAGTTGGTAGGACATATTTTCTTGTGATTCCCTTGCTACATACTAACCATGGCAGGAGAAGGTGAAAGGACCCCTCCACAATCACCTCGATCAAAAGCCTTGCTGCAACACTTTGAACGCAAAGTGAGGCTCCATGCTGAACACCTTGATGAGGATGTTCGTGTCACCAATGAGCGCCTTGGTCAATTGGAGACGGCTCAGATTGAGACCAACACCAAGTTGGCTTCCTTGGAAGGCACTCTTGGTTCTGTTAATACATCTCTTGTAGGTGTCTTGGAGCAATTGGAGAGGATGGAACAGAATCGCTGTGATGGTTTCGAACGACGCAATCACAACAACAACAACACCATGGGCAGTGCTGCTGGTCATGATGAAGAAGAATATGCAGCGGACACTGAGCTTGATGAGGAGCTGAATGGTCATCGACGCATCGAACAACATCGCCGCCGCCATGAGACAGGTCCTCGCCGACCACGGCAAGAGGTACGTGCCGATGACTCATTTGGCAAGATTAAATTCACCATACCTGCTTTTGATGGGAGGTATAATCCTGATATGTACCTTAGTTGGGAATTAGCTGTTGATCAGAAATTTACTTGCCATGATTTCCCTGAGGACAAACGTGTTAGGGCTGCAACTAGTGAGTTTACTGACTTTGCCTCTGTTTGGTGGTCTGAATACCATCGTAAGAACCCAAATAACACACCAACTTGGGATGCTTTGAAACGGGTCATGCGGGCCAGATTTGTTCCTTCTTATTATTCCCGTGATCTTTTACATAAGTTGCAACAATTGAGGCAAGGATCCAAATCTGTAGAAGAATACTATCAAGAGCTACAAATGGGTATGCTTCGTTGCAGGCTAGAGGAAAATGAGGATGGTGCCATAGCTAGATTTATGGGTGGGCTGAACCGGGAGATTCAGGATATTCTAGCTTATAAGGAATATAATTCTGTCAATCGTTTATTTCACCTTGCTTGTAAAGCTGAACGAGAAGTGCAGGGACGACGAGCTAGCATGAGGGCTAACATTCCTGCAGGTCGTGCTAGCCCATGGACACCCTCCAATGCTGCTGCACCGTCAACGCGTGCACCCCCACAATCTTCCTCGACCATCAAGCCACGCTCCTCTACAACAAATTCTGTACCATGCCCAAGTGAACCAACTAGAGGAGCAACGGCTACATCTACCAAGAGTTCATCCTCGGTGGTATCCACGGGGAGAACAAGGGATATTCAGTGCCTACGCTGCAAAGGATATGGCCATGTACGCAAGGACTGCCCAAGCACACGTGTGATGGTTGTGCGAGCTGATGGTGGGTATTCCTCTGCTAGTGATTTTGATGAAGAAACATATGCTTTGCTTGCTGCTAACAATGTAGCGGAAGGAGATGATTTCCAACAAGACGAAGAGCACATTGGGGCTGAAGCTGCTGAGCACTATGAGAGCCTCGTGGTGCAGCGGGTGCTAAGTGCCCAAATGGAGAGGGCTGAGCAAAATCAGCGCCACACTTTGTTTCAAACCAAGTGTGTGATCAAGGAACGCTCTTGCCGTGTGATCATAGATGGAGGAAGCTGCAACAACTTGGCAAGTGCTGAAATGGTGAAGAAGCTTTTGTTGAGCACAAAACCACACCCGCAGCCTTACTACATTCAGTGGCTTAACAGCAGCGGCAAGGTGAAGGTAACACGATTGGTAAGGGTAGAGTTTGCCATTGGTTCTTATCATGATTCCATTGACTGCGATGTTGTGCCTATGCAAGCATGCTCTATGTTGTTAGGTAGACCATGGCAGTTTGATAAAGATTCCTTGCACTTTGGTAAAACAAATCAATACTCTTTTGTGCATAATGACAAGAAGATTGTGTTGCACCCCATGTCCCCTGAGGCTATTCTAAGAGATGAACTTGCTAGAGCTAGCAAACTTAAGAATCAGGCTGTTGCTAGTGAAAATCAGATTGTCGCTAATGAACTTGAGAAACATAAGAAGAAGTCTAGCAAATCTGTTCATCATAATAAAAATGAGATCAAGCTGAAAGGCTCTTGTTACTTTGCCACCAAATCTGATTTGGATGAGATTGATGCTAGTACTACTGTTTGCTATGCTTTGGTTTGCAAAGAAACTTTATTTTCACTCGAAGATACATCTATTTCTTTGCCTCCTGCTGTCACTAATCTTTTGCAGGAGTATGCCGATGTTTTTCCAAAGGAGGTACCACCGGGGCTGCCACCAATTCGAGGGATTGAACACCAGATTGACCTCATCCCTGGGGCTTCCTTGCCTAATCGTGCGCCGTATAGGACCAACCCGGATGAGACAAAAGAGATTCAGAGACAAGTACAAGAATTGCTCAACAAAGGTTATGTGCGTGAGTCTCTTAGCCCTTGTGCCGTTCCCGTGCTTTTAGTTCCTAAGAAGGATGGATCATGGAGCATGTGTGTTGATTGTAGAGCGATAAACAACATCACAATCAGATATCGTCATCCTATTCCAAGGTTAGATGATATGCTTGATGAATTGAGTGGCTCAATTGTGTTCTCTAAAATTGATTTGCGTAGTGGTTACCACCAGATTCGTATGAAGCTAGGAGATGAATGGAAAACAGCGTTTAAAACTAAGTTTGGTTTATATGAATGGCTTGTCATGCCCTTTGGATTGACTAATGCACCCAGCACTTTCATGAGATTAATGAACGAGGTTTTACGCTCTTTTATTGGCAGATTCGTGGTGGTATACTTTGATGACATCTTGATATATAGTAGATCATTAGAGGAACATCTTGATCATTTGCGTGCCGTTTTCAATGCTCTACGGGATGCACACTTGTTTGGCAATCTTGAGAAGTGCACCTTTTGCACAGATCGAGTTTCTTTTCTTGGATATGTTGTGACACCGCAGGGAATCGAAGTTGATCAAGCCAAGGTTGAGGCCATACACAGCTGGCCTGTTCCCTGCACGGTCACACAAGTGCGGAGTTTTCTAGGACTTGCTAGTTTCTACCGTCGATTTGTGAAGGACTTCAGCACCATTGCAGCCCCGCTGCATGAACTCACCAAGAAGGATGCAACCTTCACTTGGGCTGCAACCCAACAGGATGCTTTCAACACGCTCAAAGATAAGTTAACTCATGCACCTTTACTCCAACTTCCTGATTTCAACAAAACCTTTGAGCTTGAATGTGATGCTAGTGGAATTGGGTTGGGTGGTGTGCTGTTACAAGAGGGGAAACCTGTGGCGTATTTCAGTGAAAAGTTGAGTGGCCCTAGTTTGAACTATTCTACTTATGATAAGGAATTGCTTGCTCTAGTTCGGACTTTGGAAACATGGCAGCATTATTTGTGGCCCAAAGAGTTTGTCATACATTCTGATCATGAATCTTTGAAACACATCCGTAGTCAAGCAAAACTGAACCGTAGACATGCCAAGTGGGTTGAATTCATCGAGTCCTTTCCTTATGTCATCAAACACAAAAAGGGGAAGGAAAATATAATTGCTGATGCTTTGTCTAGACGTTACACCATGCTTTCACAACTTGACTTTAAAATCTTTGGTTTGGAAACTATAAAGGAACAATATGCACATGACAATGATTTCAAAGATGTATTGCTGAATTGCCAAGAGGGGAAAACATGGAACAGATTCATCCTTACCGACGGGTTTGTCTTTAGAGCTAACAAGCTATGCATTCCAGCTAGCTCTGTGCGTTTGTTATTGTTGCAGGAAGCGCATGGAGGAGGACTCATGGGACATTTTGGTGTGAAAAAGACAGAGGACATCCTTGCTGGTCATTTCTTTTGGCCCAAGATGAGGAGAGACGTGGAGAGGTTCGTTGCTCGCTGCACAACATGCCAGAAAGCTAAGTCACACCTTAATCCTCATGGTTTATACATGCCTCTTCCTGTTCCAAGTGCACCGTGGGAAGATATTTCAATGGACTTTGTTTTAGGACTGCCTAGAACAAAGAAGGGGAGGGATAGTGTGTTTGTTGTTGTGGACAGATTTTCTAAAATGGCACATTTCATACCATGTCATAAGAGCGATGATGCTACACATGTTGCTGATTTGTTCTTTCGTGAGATTGTTCGATTGCACGGTGTGCCTAACACCATTGTTTCTGATCGGGATGCAAAATTTCTTAGTCATTTTTGGAGAACTTTGTGGGCTAAGCTAGGGACTAAGCTTTTATTTTCCACTACTTGTCATCCCCAAACTGATGGACAAACTGAGGTTGTCAATAGAACATTATCTACTTTGCTTAGGGCTGTTTTGAAAAAGAACATAAAAATGTGGGAAGAGTGCTTGCCTCATGTTGAGTTTGCTTATAATCGTTCACAGCATTCTACCACTAAGAAAAGCCCTTTTGAGATTGTTTATGGGTTTGTGCCACGTGCTCCTATTGATTTGTTACCTCTTCCGACCTCGGAGCGAGTGAACTTTGATGCTAAACAACGTGCTGAACTGATCTTAAAATTGCATGAAACCACTAAAGAGAAAATAGAGTGCATGAACGCAAAGTATAAACTAGCTGGTAGCAAAGGGAAGAAACATGTCATTTTTGAACCTGGTGATCTAGTTTGGCTCCATTTGAGAAAAGATAGGTTCCCTGATTTGCGAAAGTCTAAGTTGCTGCCTAGAGCCGATGGTCCTTTTAAAGTGTTAGAAAGGATTAATGATAATGCGTACAAACTTGAGCTACCTGCAGCTTTTGGGGTTAGCCCCACTTTTAACATTGCAGATTTGAAACCATATTTGGGAGAAGAGGATGAACTAGAGTCGAGGACGACTCAAATGCAAGAAGGGGAGGATGATGAGGACATCCCTTCCATTGATACAACCACACCTGCTGCACAACAAGGTCCGATGACAAGAGCTCGAGCACAACAACTTAATTATCAGGTAAAGTCGTTCCTCGCTGTTCATACAAACTCGTCTCAGAATTGGATGCTACTAAATCATGGTGATGATTGTCTTATTCTTAGGAATGTTGGTCAAGACCCCATTGCCTCATGTTTAGACCCCATGATGAGGATGGAGCAGCCGAACAAGTGGGAATCATCATTAATGGGGCGCTCAGCTCATCTCGAGACAGCAGGAAACACTCCATCAAAAGTACCATAACTCCTTGATACGAGATCCAATGAAGCTGGTTTTTGACTTGTTGGAAAGAGCGCGTCGTCCTCTTTCACATGGGTCCAACCCCACTATCAGAATCTACCGAATCTGTGCGCAGCAAGCCAAAGGACGCACAGACCTACAGCCCATTGAGGGACGCCCAGATTAGGGTTTCCCACTCCCCCTTGTGCTCTCCTCCTTATAAATAGAGCCAGCAGCCATCAGAATGAGGTTGGGTTTTGTTTAGATGCAAGATAGCTGCTGCTTCTTCCTTGTAAACGCGTGTGTCGACTAGACCACCCGATTTGCTTGTTTCAAGACCCCAACTTGTGATTCAGATTCGGCCTTTGGCTTAAATCCGTGAGTTATTTGCTTGTTCATCTTGTTCTTGCTTGTTCTCGGTTGCTTGCAGGTTCATGGTGTTCTTGGCACGGCAAGAACATCACAATCGGAGCCGGTGTACCTGTTGCTAAGGCGCAGCAACCTTGTGGTCGTTGTAGTCGGACAGCCAACGTCGAATCCACCCCAAATCGAGTTTATCCACACTCACCAAAAGATCAGGAACAACCCCTTGTCCCATCACTCAGCATTCGTTTTGGACGTACCTGATGGTACTCCTAGGCAATGAGGCTGAAATGGATGCTCGTTTTGGTCCGTTTGGAGATAGTGTTAGTGTCAGTGCAAGATAAGTGCACGGTTTGCGCCTCATGTACCATTGGCTCAGAAATCATTTTGGACGCACCCGATGGTACTCCGAGGTGACGAGGCTCATGTGGAATATCTTATTTTGGTTCGTTTAGACATAGTGCTAATCTTGACACAAGATAGGTGTGCAGTTTGCACCGAACGTACCATAGGCTCAGAAATCATTTTGGATGCGCCCGATGGAACTCCTAGGTGACGTGGGACTTATGGAATCTCGTTTCGGTCCGTTGGGAGACAACGTTGGTGTTGGTGCAAGTAGGTGCACGGATTGCGCCAAACATACCACAGGCTCAGAAATCGTTTTGGACATAATGATGGTACTCCTACGTGACGAGGCTCAAGTGGATGCTTGTTTTGTTTTATTTGGAGATAGTGCTAAGCTTGATGCAAGATATGTGTACGGGTTGTGCCGAACGTACCATAGGCTCAGAAATCATTTTGGATGCACAAGATGGAACGCCTAGGTGACGTGGGTCATGTGGAACCTCGTTTCAATCCGTTTGGAGATAGTGTTAGTGTCGGTGCAAGTTAGGTGCACGGTTTGCGCAAAACGTACCATAGGCTCAGCATTCATTTTGGACGTACCCGATGGTACTCCTAGGTGACGAGGCTGAAATGGAAGCTCGTTTTGGTCCGTTTGGACATAGTGTTAGTGTCGGTGCAAGATAAGTGCACGGTTTGCGCCACATGTACCATTGGCTCAGAAATCATTTTGGACGCACCCGATGGTACTCCTAGGTGACGAGGCTCAAGTGGAATATCTCATTTTGGTTCGTTTGGACATAGTGCTAATCTTGACACAAGATAGGTGCGCAGTTTGCACCGAACATACCATAGGCTCAGAAATCATTTTGGATGCGCCCGATGGAACTCCTAGGTGACGTGGGTCTTGTGGAATCTCATTTCGGACATAGGTTCAGAAATCGTTTTCGACATAATAATGGTACTCCTACGTGATGACGCTCAAGTGGATGCTTGTTTCGTTCTGTTTGGAGATAGTGCTAAGCTTGACATAAGATAGGTGCACGGTTTGCGCCAAACGTACCATAGGCTCAGAAATCGTTTTGGATATAATGATGGTACTCCTACGTGATGAGGCTCAAGTGGATGCTTGTTTTGTTCTGTTTGGAGATAGTGCTAAGCTTGAACCAAGATAGGTGCATGGTTTGCGACGAACGTACCATAGGTTCAAAAATCATTTTGGATGCACCCGATGGAACGCCTAGGTGACGTGCGTCATGTGGAACCTCGTTTCGATCCGTTTGGAGATAGTGTTAGTGTCGGTGCAAGTTAGGTGCACGGTTTGCGCAAAACGTACCATAGGCTCAGCATTCGTTTTAGACGTACCCGATGGTACTCCTAGGTGACGAGGCTGAAATGGAAGCTTGTTTTGGTCCGTTTGGAGATAGTGTTAGTGTCGGTGCAAGATAAGTGCACGGTTTGCGCCACATGTACCATTGGCTCAGAAATCATTTTGGACGCACCCGATGGTACTCCTAGATGACGTGGGTCTTGTGGAATCTCGTTTCGGACATAGGTTTAGAAATTGTTTTGGACATAATAATGGTACTCCTACGTGATGAGGCTCAAGTGGATGCTTGTTTCGTTCTGTTTGGAGATAGTGCTAAGCTTGACCCAAGATAGGTGCATGGTTTGCGACGAACGTACCATAGGCTCAAAAATCATTTTGGATGCACCCGATGGAACGCCTAGGTGACGTGCGTCATGTGGAACCTCATTTCAATCCATTTGGAGATAGTGTTAGTGTTGGTGCAAGTTAGGTGCACGGTTTGCGCAAAACGTACCATAGGCTCAGCATTCGTTTTAGACGTACCCGATGGTACTCCTAGGTGACGAGGGTGAAATGGAAGCTCGTTTTGGTCCGTTTGGAGATAGTGTTAGTGTCGGTGCAAGATAAGTGCACGGTTTGCGCCACATGTACTGATATGAACCCGCTAGGGTGAATCCTGATCTTTCGATGAGAGAAGGAGGATAACTCGATTTGGGGATGGAGATGACGTTCACGGCCCGACTACAACCATCCAAGGTAGCTACGCCTTAGCAACCGATACACCACCTCCAACAGCCGTCGCGATCTTGTGGAACACGATCAACCAAACCACTAGGGTAATTCCTGCAAGCAATCGAGGAACAAGCAAGAACAAGTAGAACAAGCAACTCAATTGCAAATATGGAGATGAAAACCAATCTGAAATCACAAAGTTGGGGTTCTGAATCGAGTAGAACGGATGGTCTAGTCGACACATCGGCCCAAAATAGGGTGACGCAGCACCAAAGGCAGAAAAGGTCCCGGCGTTGAAATGACGACTGCGGAAGCATCAGATAAGATATAGCCATGAGTCTAGATCCGTTGGAAAATAGACTTGATAAGCTTTCCAAAAAGTGCTAGAACGTCCCAATCGGAGTCCGTATGAAGTCGTGGCGACCGTCGCAATTTGGGACTATTTTGCAGTCCGAATTCAACTTCCAAAACGTGTTGGACTTGGACTCTTTCTGTCCTTGGAACCAAAGTGACGTGGTGGCCTAGCAGAGGACGTTAGGAATACTTGGATTTGGTCCCCAATCAACTTCATTAACCTTCCATGCTTTCCATATGCAATCAAGCCTTCCCTTGATCCATGTAAGTAATTCTGAAAATAAGAATGAACACATTTTATGGTGGAGCACCAATTCATCAAATGCATCAATGATAAGCCTCATATAGAATGGTTGCACCTTTGGTATAGAAGTGGTTGGCATGGTCATATTTGAGCCAATGATGTCCTCATCATGTACCATTGGCTCAGAAATCATTTTGGACGCACCCGATGGTACTCCTAGATGACGTGGGTCTTGTGGAATCTCGTTTCGGACATAGGTTCAGAAATTGTTTTGGACATAATAATGGTACTCCTACGTGATGAGGCTCAAGTGGATGCATGTTTTGTTCTGTTTGGAGATAGTGCTAAGCTTGACATAAGATACGTGCACGGTTTGCGCCAAACATACCATAGGCTCAGAAATCGATTTGGACATAATGATGGTACTCCTACGTGACGAGGCTCAAGTGGATGCTTGTTTCCTTCTGTTTGGAGATAGTGCTAAGCTTGACGCAAGATAGGTGCACGGTTTGCGGTGAACGTACCATAGGCTCACAAATCATTTTGTATGCACCCGATGGAACGCCTAGGTGACGGGGGTCATGTGGAACCTTGTTTTGATCTGTTTAGAGATAGTGTGAGTGTCGGTGCAAGTTAGGTGCACGGTTTGCGCAAAACGTACCATAGGCTCAGCATTCGTTTTGGACGTACCCGATGGTACTCCTAGGTGACGAGGCTGAAATGGTACCTCGTTTTGGTCCGTTTGGAGATAGTGTTATTGTCGGTGCAAGATAAGTGCACGGTTTGCGCCACATGTACCATTGGCTCAGAAATCATTTTGGACGCACCCGATGGTACTCCTAGGTGACAAGGCTCAAGTGGAATATCTCATTTGGTTCATTTGGACATAGTGCTAATCGTGACACAAGATAGGTGCGTAGTTTGCACCGAACGTACCATAGGCTCAGAAATCATTTTGGATGCGCCCGATGGAACTCCTAGGTGACGTGGGTCTTATGGAATCTCATTTCGGTCTGTTGCAAGACAACGTTGGTGTTGGTGTAAGTAGGTGCACGGTTTGGCGCCAAATGTACCACACCAGGCTCAAAAATCGTTTTAGACATAATGATGGTACTCCTACGTGACGAGGCTCAAGTGGATGCCGTTTCCTTCTGTTTGGAGATAGTGCTAAGCTTGACGCAAGATAGGTGCATGGTTTGCGGCGAACGTACCATTGGCTCAGAAATCGTTTTGGATGCACCCGATGGAACGCCTAGGTGATGGGGGTCATTGGAACCTTGTTTCGATCTGTTTGGAGATAGTGTTAGTGTTGGTGCAAGTTAGGTGCACGGTTTGCGCAAAACGTACCATAGGCTCAACATTCGTTTTGGACGTACCCGGTGGTACTCCTAGGCGACGAGGCTGAAATGGAAGCTCGTTTGGTCCATTTGGAGATAGTGTTAGTGTCGGTGCAATATACGTGCAAGGTTTGCGCCACATGTACCGTTGGCTCAGAATCTTTTTGGACGCACCCGATTGTACTCCTAGGTGACATGGCTCAAGTGGAATATCTCATTTTGGTTCGTTTGGACGTAGTGCTAATCTTGACACAAGATAGGTGCGCAGTTTGCATCGAACGTACCATAGGCTCAGAAATCATTTTGTATGCGCCTGATGGAACTCCTAGGTGACGTGGGCCTTATGGAAATCTCATTTCGGTCTGTTGGGAGACAATGTTGGTTGTTGGTGCAAGTAGGTGCACGGTTTGCGCCAAACGTACCACAGGCTCAGAAATCATTTTGACATAATGATGGTACTCCTACGTGACGAGGCTCAAGTGGATGCTTGTTTTGTTTTGTTTGGAGATAGTGCTAAGCTTGACGCAAGATATGTGTACGGGTTGTGCCGAACGTACCATAGGCTCAGAAATCGTTTTGGATGCACCCGATGGAACACCTAGGTGACGTGGGTCATGTGGAACCTCATTTCGATCCGTTTGGAGATAGTGTTAGTGTCGGTGCAAGTTAGGTGCACGGTTTGCGCAAAACGTACCATAGGCTCAGCATTCGTTTTAGACATACCCGATGGTACTCCTAGGTGACGAGGCTGAAATGGAAGCTCGTTTTGGTCCGTTTGGAGATAGTGTTAGTGTCGGTGCAAGATAAGTGCACGGTTTGCGCCACATGTACCTTTGGCTCAAAAATCATTTTGGACGCACCTGATGGTACTCCTAGGTGACGAGGCTCAAGTGGAATATCTCATTTTGGTTCGTTTGGACATAGTGCTAATCTTGACACAAGATAGGTGCGCAGTTTGCACCGAACGTACCATAGGCTCAGAAATCATTTTGGATGCGCCCGATGGAACTCCTAGGTGACGTGGGTCTTGTGGAATCTCGTTTCGGACATAGGTTCAGAAATCGTTTTGGACATAATAATGGTACTCCTACGTGATGAGGCTCAAGTGGATGCTTGTTTTGTTCTGTTTGGAGATAGTGCTAAGCTTGACATAAGATAGGTGCACGGTTTGCACCAAATGTACCATAGGCTCAGAAATCGTTTTGGATATAATGATGGTACTCCTATGTGATGAGGCTCAAGTGGATGCTTGTTTCATTCTGTTTGGAGATAGTGCTAAGCTTGGCCCAAGATAGGTGCATGGTTTGCGACGAACGTACCATAGGCTCAAAATCGTTTTGGATGCCACCCGATGGAACGCCTAGGGTGACGTGGGTCATGTGGAACCCTATCGGTTTCGATCCGTTGTGGAGATAGTGTAGTGTCGGGTGCAAGTTAGGTGCCCGGGTTTGCGAAAAACATACCATAGGCTCATCAGCATTCATTTTGGGACGTACCCAATGATACTCCTAGGTGACGAGGCTGAAATGGAAGCTCGTTTTGGTCCGTTTGGAGATAGAGTTAGAGTGGTCGGTGCAAGATAAGTGCAAGGTTTGCGCCACATGTACCATTGGCTCAGAAATCATTTTGGACGCACACCGCGATTGTACTCCTAGATGACGTGGGTCTTGTGGAATCTCGTTTGGACATAGGTTTAGAAATCATTTTGGACATAATAATGGTACTCCTACGTGATGAGGCTCAAGTGGATGCTTGTTTGGTTCTGTGTGGAGATAGTGCTAAGCTTGAACATAAGATAGGTGCACGGTTTGCGCCAAACATACCATAGGCTCAGAAATCGATTTGGACATAATGATGGTACTTCCTATGTGACGAGGCTCAAGTGGATGCTTGTTTCCTTCTGTTTGGAGATAGTGCTAAGCTTGACGCAAGATAGGTGCACGGTTTGCGGTGAACGTACCATAGGCTCAGAAATCATTTTGTATGCACCCGATGGGACGCCTAGGTGACGGGGGTCATGTGGAACCTTGTTTCGATCTGTTTGGAGATAGTGTGAGTGTCGGTGCAAGTTAGGTGCACGGTTTGCGCAAAACGTACCATAGGCTCAGCATTCGTTTTGGACGTACCCGATGGTACCTAGGTGACGAGGCTGAAATGGAAGCTCGTTTTGGTCCGTTTGGAGATAGTGTTAGTGTCGGTGCAAGATAAGTGCACGGTTTGCGCCACATGTACCATTGGCTCAGAAATCATTTTGGACGCACCCGATGGTACTCCTAGGTGACGAGGCTCAAGTGGAATATCTCATTTTGGTTCGTTTGGACATAGTGCTAATCGTGACACAAGATAGGTGCGCAGTTTGCACCGAACGTACCATAGGCTCAGAAATCATTTTGGATGCGCCCGATGGAACTCCTAGGTCACGTGGGTCTTGTGGAATCTCGTTTCGGACATAGGTTCAGAAATCTGCTTTGGACATAATATTGGTACTCCTACGTGATGGAGCTCAAGTGGATGCATGTTTCGTTCTGTTTGGAGATAGTGCTAAGCTTGACATAAGATAGGTGCACGGTTTGCGCCAAACCGTACCATAGGCTCAGAAATCATTTTGGATATAATGATGGTACTCCTACGTGATGAGGCTCAAGTGGATGCTTGTTTCGTTCTATTTGGAGATAGTGCTAAGCTTGACCCAAGATAGGTGCATGGTTTGCGGCGACATACCAAGGCTCCAAAATCGTTTTGTGAATGCACCCGATGGAACGCCTAGGTGACGGTGGGGTCATGTGGAACCTTGTTTTCGATCTGTTTGGAGATAGTGTGAGTAGGGTCGGTGCAAGTTAGGTGAAAGGTTTGCGCAAAACGTACAATAGGCCTCAGCATTCGTTTGGACGTACCCGATGGTACTCCTAGGCGACGATGCTGAAATGGGAAGCTCGTTTTGGTCGCGTTTGAGATAGTGTTAGTGTCAGTGCAAGATAAGTGCACGGTTTGCGCCACATGGTACCATTGGCTAGAAATCATTTTGGACGCACCCGATGGTACTCCTAATGTGACGAGCTCAAGTGAATATCTCATTTTGGTTGTTTGGATATAGTGCTAATCTTGACACAAGATAGGTGCGCAGTTTGCACCGAACTTACCTAGGCTCAGAAATCATTTTGGATGCGCCCGATGGAACTCCTAGGTGACGTGGGTCTTATGGAATCTCGTTCGGTGTGTTGGGAGACAATGTTGGTGTTGGTGCAAGTAGGTGCAATGGTTTGCGCCAAATGTACCACAGGCTCAAGAAATCATTTTGGACATAATGATGGTACTCCTACGTGACGAGGCTCAAGTGGATGCTTGTTTTTGTTTTGTTTGGAGATAGTGCTAAGCTTGACGCAAGATAGGTGTATGGGTTGTGCCGAACGGTACCTTAGGCTCAGAAATCATTTTGGATGCACCCGATGGAACGCCTAGGTGACGTGGGTCATGTGGAACCTCGTTCGATCCGTTTGGAGATAGTGTTAGTGTCGGTGCAAGTTAGGTGCACGGTTTTGCGCAAAATGTACCATAGGCCTCAGCATTCGTTTGGACGTACCCGATGGTACTCCTAGGTGACGAGGCCTGAAATGGAAGCCCGTTTTGGTCCATTTGGAGATAGTGTTAGTGTCGGTGCAAGATAAGTGCACGGTTTGCGCCACATGTACCATTGGCTCAGAAACATTTTCGGACGCAAACCCGATTGTACTCCTAAGTGACGAGGCTCAAGTGGAATATCTCGTTTTGGTTTGTTTGGACATAGTGCTAATCTTGACACAAGATAGGTGCGCAGTTTGCACCGAACTTACCTATAGGCTCAGAAATCATTTTGGATGCGCCGATGGAACTCCTAGGTGACGTGGGTCTTATGGAATCTCATTTCGGTCTGTTGGGAGACAATGTTGGTGTTGGTGCAAGTAGGTGCATGGTTTGCGCCAAACGTACCACAGGCTCAGAAATCATTTTGGACATAATGATGGTACTCCTACGTGACGAGGCTCAAGTGGATGCTTGTTTTGTTTTGTTTGGAGATAGTGCTAAGCTTGAACGCAAGATATGTGTATGGGTTGTGCCGAACGTACCATAGGCTCAGAAATCATTTTGGATGCACCCGATGGAATGCCTAGGTGACATGGGTCATGTGGAACCCTCGTTTCGATCTCTTTGGAGATAGTGTTAGTGTCGGTGCAAGTTAGGTGCACGAGTTTGCGCAAACGTACCATAGGCTCAGCATTCGTTTTGGACGTACCCGATGGTACTCCTAGGTGACGAGGCTGAAATGGAAGCTCGTTTTGGTCCGTTTGGAGATAGTGTTAGTGTCGGTGCAAGATAAGTGCACGGTTTGCGCCACATGTACCATTGGCTCAGAAATCATTTTGGGACGCACCCGATGGTACTCCTAGGTGACGAGGCTCAGTGGAATATCTCATTTTGGTTCGTTTGGACATAGTGCTAATCGTGACACAAGATAGGTGCGCAGTTTGCACCGAACGTACCATAGGCCTCAGAAATCATTTTGGATGCGCCCGATGGAACTCCTAGGTCACGTGGGTCTTGTGGAATCTCGTTTCGGACATAGGTTCAGAAATCGCTTTGGACATAATAATGGTACTCCTACGTGATGAGGCTCAAGTGGATGCATGTTTCGTTCTGTTTGGAGATAGTGCTAAGCTTGACATAAGATAGGTGCAACGGTTTGCGCCAAACGTACCATAGGCTCAGAAATCGTTTTGGATATAATGATGGTACTCCTATGTGATGAGGCTCAAGTGGATGCTTGTTTCGTTCTATTTGGAGATAGTGCTAAGCTTGACCCAAGATAGGTGCATGGTTTGCGGCGAACGTACCATAGGCTCCAAAATCATTTGGATGCACCCGATGGAACGCCTAGGTGACGTGGGTCATGTGGACCTTGTTTCGATCTGTTGGAGATAGTGTTAGTGTCGGTGCAAGTTAGGTGCACGGTTTGCGCAAAACGTACCATAGGCTAGCATTCGTTTTGGACGTACCCGATGGTACTCCTAGGCGACGAGGCTGAAATGGAAGCTCATTTTGGTCCGTTTGGAGATGGTGTTAGTGTCGGTGCAAGATAAGTGCAACGGTTTGCCGCCACATGTACCATTGGCTCAGAAATCATTTGGACGCACCCGATGGTACTCCTAGGTGACGAGGCTCAAGTGGAATATCTCGTTTTGGTTGTTTGGACATAGTGCTAATCTTGACATAAGATAGGTGCGCAGTTTGCCCCGAACTTACCATAGGCTCAGAAATCATTTTGGATGCGCCCGATGGAACTCCTAGGTGATGTGGGTCTTATGGAATCTCGTTTCGGTCTGTTGGGAGACAATGTTGGTGTTGGTGCAGAGTAGGTGCATGGTTTGCGCCAAACGTACCACAGGCTCAGAAATCATTTTGGACATAATGATGGTACTCCTACGTGACTGAGGCTCAAGTGGATGCTTGTTTTGTTTTGTTTGGAGATTAGTGCTAAGCTTGACGCAAGATATGTGTATGGGTTGTGCCGAACGATACCATAGGCTCAGAAATCAGTTTTGGATGCACCCGATGGAATGCCTAGGTGACGTGGGTCATGTGGAACCTCGTTTCGATCCGTTTGGAGATAGTGTTAGTGTCGGTGCAAGTTAGGTGCACGGTTTGCGCAAAACGTACCATAGGCTCAGCATTCGTTTTGGACGTACCCGATGGTACTCCTAGGTGATGAGGCTAAATGGAAGCTCGTTTTGGTCCGTTTGGAGATAGTGTTAGTGTCGGTGCAAGATAAGTGCACGGTTTGCGCCACATGTACCATTGGCTCAGAAATCATTTTGGACGCACCCGATGGTACTCCTAGGTGACGAGGCTCAAGTGGAATATCTCATTTTGGTTCGTTTGGACATAGTGCTAATCGTGACACAAGATAGGTGCGCAGTTTGCACCGAACGTACCATAGGCTCAGAAATCATTTTGGATGCGCCCGATGAACTCCTAGGTCACGTGGGTCTTGTGGAATCTCGTTTGGACATAGGTTCAGAAATCGCTTTGGACATAATAATGGTACTCCTACGTGATGAGGCTCAAGTGGATGCATGTTTCGTTCTGTTTGGAGATAGTGCTAAGCTTGACATAAGATAGGTGCACGGTTTGCGGCAAACCGTACCATAGGCTCAGAAATCGTTTTGGATATAATGATGGTACTCCTATGTGATGAGGCTCAAGTGGATGCTTGTTTCGTTCTATTTGGAGATAGTGGCTAAGCTTGACCCAAGATAGGTGCATGGTTTGCGGCGAACGTACCATAGGCTCCAAAATCATTTTGGATGCACCCGATGGAACGCCTAGGTGACGTGGGTCATGTGGAACCTTGTTTCGATCTATTTGGAGATAGTGTTAGTGTCGGTGCAAGTTAGGTGCACGGTTTGCGCAAAACGTACCATAGGCTTAGCATTCGTTTTGGACGTACCCGATGGTACTCCTAGGCGACGAGGCTGAAATGGAAGCTCGTTTTGGTCCGTTTGGAGATAGTGTTAGTGTCGGTGCAAGATAAGTGCACGGTTTGCGCCACATGTACCATTGGCTCAGAAATCATTTTGGGGACGCACCCGATGGTACTCCTAAGTGACGAGGCTCAAGTGGAATATCTCGTTTTGGTTCGTTTGGACATAGTGCTAATCTTGACACAAGATAGGTGCGCAGTTTGCACCGAACTTACCATAGGGCTCAGAAATCATTTTGGATGCGCCCGATGGAACTCCTAGGTGACCGTGGGTCTTATGGAAATCTCGTTTCGATCTGTTGGGAGACAAATGTTTGGGGTGTTGGTGGGCAAGTAAGGTGCATGGGTTGGCGGGCCAAATTGTACCACAACAGGGGCTCCTTCACCCGAGGAAGTGGTTTGGTCATGTTGGACATAATGATGGTACTCCTATGTGACGAGGCTCAAGTGGAATGCTTGTTTTGTTTTGTTTGGAGATAGTGCTAACTTGACCGCAAGATAGTTGTATGGTTGTGCCGAATGTACCATAGGCTCAGAATCATTTTGGATGCACCCGATGGAACCGCCTAGGTGACGTGGGTCATGTGGAACCATCATTTCGATCCGTTTTGGAGATAGTGTTAGTGTCGGTGCAAGTTAGGTGCACGGTTTGCGCAAAACGTACCATAGGCTCAGCATTCGTTTTGGACGTACCCGATGGTACTCCTAGTGACGAGGCTGAATGGAAGCTCGTTTTGGTCCATTTGGAGATAGTGTTAGTGTCGGTGCAAGATAAGTGCACGGTTTGCGCCACATGTACCATTGGCTCAGAAATCATTTTGGACGCACCCGATGGTACTCCTAAGTGACGAGGCTCAAGTGGAATATCTCGTTTTGGTTTGTTTGGACATAGTGCTAATCTTGACACAAGATAGGTGCGCAGTTTGCCCCGAACTTACCATAGGCTCAGAAATCATTTTGGATGCGCCCGATGGAACTCCTAGGTGACGTGGGTCTTATGGAATCTCGTTTCGGTCTGTTGGGAGACAATGTTGGTGTTGGTGCAAGTAGGTGCATGGTTTGCGCCAAACGTACCACAGGCTCAGAAATCATTTTGGACATAATGATGGTACTCCTACGTGACGAGGCTCAAGTGGATGCTTGTTTTGTTTTGTTTGGAGATTGTGCTAAGCTTGACGCAAGATATGTGTATGGGTTGTGCTGAACGTACCATAGGCTCAGAAATGTTTTGGATGCACCCGATGGAACGCCTAGGTGACGTGGGTCATGTGGAACCTCGTTTCGATCCGTTTGGAGATAGTGTTAGTGTCGGTGCAAGTTAGGTGCACGGTTTGCGCAAAACGTACCATAGGCTCAGCATTCGTTTTGGACGTACCCGATGGTACTCCTAGGTGATGAGGCTAAAATGGAAGCTCGTTTTGGTCCGTTTAGATAGTGTTAGTGTCGGTGCAAGATAAGTGCACGGTTTGCGCCACATGTACCATTGGCTCAGAAATCATTTTGGACGCACCCGATGGTACTCCTAGGTGACGAGGCTCAAGTGGAATATCTCATTTTGGTTTGTTTGGACATAGTGCTAATTGTGACACAAGATAGGTGTGCAGTTTGCACCGAACGTACCATTGGCTCAGAAATCATTTTGGATGCGCCCGATGGAACTCCTAGGTCACGTGGGTCTTGTGGAATCTCGTTTTGGACATAGGTTCAGAAATCGCTTTGGACATAATAATGGTACTCCTACGTGATGAGGCTCAAGTGGATGCATGTTTCATTCTGTTTGGAGATAGTGCTAAGCTTGACATAAGATAGGTGCACGGTTTGCGGCAAATGTACCATAGGCTCAGAAATCGTTTTGGATATAATGATGGTACTCCTATGTGATGAGGCTCAAGTGGATGCTTGTTTCGTTCTATTTGGAGATAGTGCTAAGCTTGACCCAAGATAGGTGCATGGTTTGCGGCGAATGTACCATAGGCTCCAAAATCGTTTTGGATGCACCTGATGAACGCCTAGGTGACGTGGGTCATGTGGAACCTTGTTTCGATCTATTTGGAGATAGTGTTAGTGTCGGTGCAAGTTAGGTGCACAGTTTGCGCAAAACGTACCATAGGCTCAGCATTCGTTTTGGACGTACCCGATGGTACTCCTAGGTGACGAGGCTGAAATGGAAGCTCATTTTGGTCCATTTGGAGATAGTGTTAGTGTTGGTGCAAGATAAGTGCACGGTTTGCGCCACATGTACCATTGGCTCAGAAATCATTTTGGACGCACCCGATGGTACTCCTAAGTGACGAGGCTCAAGTGGAATATCTCATTTTGGTTTGTTTGGACATAGTGCTAATCTTGACACAAGATAGGTGCGCAGTTTGCCACAAACTTACCATAGGCTCAGAAATCATTTTGGATGCGCCCGATGGAACTCCAATCGTTTTGGATATAATGATGGTACTCCTATGTGATGAGGCTCAAGTGGATGCTTGTTTCGTTCTATTTGGAGATAGTGCTAAGCTTGACCCAAGATAGGTGCATGGTTTGCGGCGAACGTACCATAGGCTCCAAAATCATTTTGGATGCACCCGATGGAACGCCTAGGTGACGTGGGTCATGTGGAACCTTGTTTCGATCTGTTTGGAGATAGTGTTAGTGTCGGTGCAAGTTAGGTGCACGGTTTGCGCAAAACGTACCATAGGCTTAGCATTCGTTTTGGACGTACCCGATGGTACTCCTAGGCGACGAGGCTGAAATGGAAGCTCATTTTGGTCCGTTTGGAGATGGTGTTAGTGTCGGTGCAAGATAAGTGCACGGTTTGCGCCACATGTACCATTGGCTCAGAAATCATTTTGGACGCACCCGATGGTACTCCTAAGTGACGAGGCTCAAGTGGAATATCTCGTTTTGGTTTGTTTGGACATAGTGCTAATCTTGACATAAGATAGGTGCGCAGTTTGCCCCGAACTTACCATAGGCTCAGAAATCATTTTGGATGCGCCCGATGGAACTCCTAGGTGATGTGGGTCTTATGGAATCTCGTTTCGGTCTGTTGGGAGACAATGTTGGTGTTGGTGCAAGTAGGTGCATGGTTTGCGCCAAACGTACCACAGGCTCAGAAATCATTTTGGACATAATGATGGTACTCCTACGTGACGAGGCTCAAGTGGATGCTTGTTTTGTTTTGTTTGGAGATTGTGCTAAGCTTGACGCAAGATATGTGTATGGGTTGTGCCGAACATACCATAGGCTCAGAAATCGTTTTGGATGCACCCGATGGAATGCCTAGGTGACGTGGGTCATGTGGAACCTCGTTTCGATCCGTTTGGAGATAGTGTTAGTGTCGGTGCAAGTTAGGTGCACGGTTTGCGCAAAACGTACCATAGGCTCAGCATTCGTTTTGGACGTACCCGATGGTACTCCTAGGTGATGAGGCTAAAATGGAAGCTCGTTTTGGTCCGTTTGGAGATAGTGTTAGTGTCGGTGCAAGATAAGTGCACGGTTTGCGCCACATGTACCATTGGCTCAGAAATCATTTTGGACGCACCCGATGGTACTCCTAGGTGACGAGGCTCAAGTGGAATATCTCATTTTGGTTCATTTGGACATAGTGCTAATCGTGACACAAGATAGGTGCGCAGTTTGCACCGAACGTACCATAGGCTCAGAAATCATTTTGGATGCGCCCGATGGAACTCCTAGGTCACGTGGGTCTTGTGGAATCTCGTTTTGGACATAGGTTCAGAAATCGCTTTGGACATAATAATGGTACTCCTACGTGATGAGGCTCAAGTGGATGCATGTTTCGTTCTGTTTGGAGATAGTGCTAAGCTTGACATAAGATAGGTGCACGGTTTGCGGCAAACGTACCATAGGCTCAGAAATCGTTTTGGATATAATGATGGTACTCCTATGTGATGAGGCTCAAGTGGATGCTTGTTTCGTTCTATTTGGAGATAGTGCTAAGCTTGACCCAAGATAGGTGCATGGTTTGCGGCGAACGTACCATAGGCTCCAAAATCATTTTGGATGCACCCGATGGAACGCCTAGGTGACGTGGGTCATGTGGAACCTTGTTTCGATCTATTTGGAGATAGTGTTAGTGTCGGTGCAAGTTAGGTGCACGGTTTGCGCAAAACGTACCATAGGCTTAGCATTCGTTTTGGACGTACCCGATGGTACTCCTAGGCGACGAGGCTGAAATGGAAGCTCGTTTTGGTCCGTTTGGAGATAGTGTTAGTGTCGGTGCAAGATAAGTGCACGGTTTGCGCCACATGTACCATTGGCTCAGAAATCATTTTGGACGCACCCGATGGTACTCCTAAGTGACGAGGCTCAAGTGGAATATCTCGTTTTGGTTCGTTTGGACATAGTGCTAATCTTGACACAAGATAGGTGCGCAGTTTGCACCGAACTTACCATAGGCTCAGAAATCATTTTGGATGCGCCCGATGGAACTCCTAGGTGACGTGGGTCTTATGGAATCTCGTTTCGATCTGTTGGGAGACAATGTTGGTGTTGGTGCAAGTAGGTGCATGGTTTGCGCCAAATGTACCACAGGCTCAGAAATCATTTTGGACATAATGATGGTACTCCTATGTGACGAGGCTCAAGTGGATGCTTGTTTTGTTTTGTTTGGAGATAGTGCTAAGCTTGACGCAAGATATGTGTATGGGTTGTGCCGAATGTACCATAGGCTCAGAAATCATTTTGGATGCACCCGATGGAACGCCTAGGTGACGTGGGTCATGTGGAACCTCATTTCGATCCGTTTGGAGATAGTGTTAGTGTCGGTGCAAGTTAGGTGCACGGTTTGCGCAAAACGTACCATAGGCTCAGCATTCGTTTTGGACGTACCCGATGGTACTCCTAGGTGACGAGGCTGAAATGGAAGCTCGTTTTGGTCCATTTGGAGATAGTGTTAGTGTCGGTGCAAGATAAGTGCACGGTTTGCGCCACATGTACCATTGGCTCAGAAATCATTTTGGACGCACCCGATGGTACTCCTAAGTGACGAGGCTCAAGTGGAATATCTCGTTTTGGTTTGTTTGGACATAGTGCTAATCTTGACACAAGATAGGTGCGCAGTTTGCCCCGAACTTACCATAGGCTCAGAAATCATTTTGGATGCGCCCGATGGAACTCCTAGGTGACGTGGGTCTTATGGAATCTCGTTTCGGTCTGTTGGGAGACAATGTTGGTGTTGGTGCAAGTAGGTGCATGGTTTGCGCCAAACGTACCACAGGCTCAGAAATCATTTTGGACATAATGATGGTACTCCTACGTGACGAGGCTCAAGTGGATGCTTGTTTTGTTTTGTTTGGAGATTGTGCTAAGCTTGACGCAAGATATGTGTATGGGTTGTGCTGAACGTACCATAGGCTCAGAAATTGTTTTGGATGCACCCGATGGAACGCCTAGGTGACGTGGGTCATGTGGAACCTCGTTTCGATCCGTTTGGAGATAGTGTTAGTGTCGGTGCAAGTTAGGTGCACGGTTTGCGCAAAACGTACCATAGGCTCAGCATTCGTTTTGGACGTACCCGATGGTACTCCTAGGTGATGAGGCTAAAATGGAAGCTCGTTTTGGTCCGTTTGGAGATAGTGTTAGTGTCGGTGCAAGATAAGTGCACGGTTTGCGCCACATGTACCATTGGCTCAGAAATCATTTTGGACGCACCCGATGGTACTCCTAGGTGACGAGGCTCAAGTGGAATATCTCATTTTGGTTTGTTTGGACATAGTGCTAATTGTGACACAAGATAGGTGTGCAGTTTGCACCGAACGTACCATTGGCTCAGAAATCATTTTGGATGCGCCCGATGGAACTCCTAGGTCACGTGGGTCTTGTGGAATCTCGTTTTGGACATAGGTTCAGAAATCGCTTTGGACATAATAATGGTACTCCTACGTGATGAGGCTCAAGTGGATGCATGTTTCATTCTGTTTGGAGATAGTGCTAAGCTTGACATAAGATAGGTGCACGGTTTGCGGCAAATGTACCATAGGCTCAGAAATCGTTTTGGATATAATGATGGTACTCCTATGTGATGAGGCTCAAGTGGATGCTTGTTTCGTTCTATTTGGAGATAGTGCTAAGCTTGACCCAAGATAGGTGCATGGTTTGCGGCGAATGTACCATAGGCTCCAAAATCGTTTTGGATGCACCTGATGGAACGCCTAGGTGACGTGGGTCATGTGGAACCTTGTTTCGATCTATTTGGAGATAGTGTTAGTGTCGGTGCAAGTTAGGTGCACAGTTTGCGCAAAACGTACCATAGGCTCAGCATTCGTTTTGGACGTACCCGATGGTACTCCTAGGTGACGAGGCTGAAATGGAAGCTCATTTTGGTCCATTTGGAGATAGTGTTAGTGTTGGTGCAAGATAAGTGCACGGTTTGCGCCACATGTACCATTGGCTCAGAAATCATTTTGGACGCACCCGATGGTACTCCTAAGTGACGAGGCTCAAGTGGAATATCTCATTTTGGTTTGTTTGGACATAGTGCTAATCTTGACACAAGATAGGTGCGCAGTTTGCCACAAACTTACCATAGGCTCAGAAATCATTTTGGATGCGCCCGATGGAACTCCTAGGTGACGTGGGTCTTATGGAATCTCGTTTCGGTCTGTTGGGAGACAATGTTGGTGTTGGTGCAAGTAGGTGCATGGTTTGCGCCAAACGTACCACAGGCTCAGAAATCATTTTGGACATAATGATGGTACTCCTACGTGACGAGGCTCAAGTGGATGCTTGTTTTGTTTTGTTTGGAGATAGTGCTAAGCTTGACGCAAGATATGTGTATGGGTTGTGCCGAATGTACCATAGGCTCAGAAATCGTTTTGGATGCACCCGATGGAATGCCTAGGTGACGTGGGTCATGTGGAACCTCGTTTCGATCCGTTTGGAGATAGTGTTAGTGTCGGTGCAAGTTAGGTACACGGTTTGCGCAAAACGTACCATAGGCTCAGCATTCGTTTTGGACGTACCCGATGGTACTCCTAGGTGATGAGGCTAAAATGGAAGCTCGTTTTGGTCCGTTTGGAGATAGTGTTAGTGTCGGTGCAAGATAAGTGCACGGTTTGCGCCACATGTACCATTGGCTCAGAAATCATTTTGGACGCACCCGATGGTACTCCTAGGTGACGAGGCTCAAGTGGAATATCTCATTTTGGTTCGTTTGGACATAGTGCTAATCGTGGCACAAGATAGGTGCGCAGTTTGCACCGAACGTACCATAGGCTCAGAAATCATTTTGGATGCGCCCAATGGAACTCCTAGGTCACGTGGGTCTTGTGGAGTCTCATTTTGGACATAGGTTCAGAAATCGCTTTGGACATAATAATGGTACTCCTACGTGATGAGGCTCAAGTGGATGCATGTTTCGTTCTGTTTGGAGATAGTGCTAAGCTTGACATAAGATAGGTGCACGGTTTGCGCCAAACGTACCATAGGCTCAGAAATCGTTTTGGATATAATGATGGTACTCCTATGTGATGAGGCTCAAGTGGATGCTTGTTTCGTTCTATTTGGAAATAGTGCTAAGCTTGACCCAAGATAGGTGCATGGTTTGCGACGAACGTACCGTAGGCTCCAAAATCGTTTTGGATGCACCCGATGGTACGCCTAGGTGACGTGGGTCATGTGGAACCTTTTTTCGATCTGTTTGAAGATAGTGTTAGTGTCGGTGCAAGTTAGGTGCACGGTTTGCGCAAAACGTACCATAGGCTTAGCATTCGTTTTGGACGTACCCGATGGTACTCCTTGGTGACGAGGCTGAAATGGAAGCTCGTTTTGGTCCGTTTGGAGATAGTGTTAGTGTCGGTGCAAGATAAGTGCACGGTTTGCGCCACATGTACCATTGGCTCAGAAATCATTTTGGACGCACCCGATGGTACTCCTAGATGACGTGGGTCTTGTGGAATCTCGTTTCGGACATAGGTTCAGAAATCATTTTGGACATAATAATGGTACTCCTACGTGATGAGGATCAAGTGGATGCTTGTTTGGTTCTGTTTGGAGATAGTGCTAAACTTGACATAAGATAGGTGCACGGTTTGCGCCAAACATACCATAGGCTTAGAAATCGATTTGGACATAATGATGGTACTCCTATGTGACGAGGCTCAAGTGGATGCTTGTTTCCTTCTGTTTGGAGATAGTGCTAAGCTTGACGCAAGATAGGTGCACGGTTTGCGGTGAACATACCATAGGCTCAGAAATCATTTTGTATGCACCCGATGGGACGCCTAGGTGACGGGGGTCAAGTGGAACCTTGTTTCGATCTGTTTGGAGATAGTGTGAGTGTCGGTGCAAGTTAGGTGCACGGTTTGCGCAAAACGTACCATAGGCTCAGCATTCGTTTTGGACATACCCGAGGTACTCCTAGGTGACGAGGCTAAAATGGAAGCTTGTTTTGGTCCGTTTGGAGATAGTGTTAGTGTCGGTGCAAGATAAGTGCACGGTTTGCGCCACATGTACCATTGTCTCAGAAATCATTTTGGACGCACCCGATGGTAATCCTAGGTGACGAGGCTCAAGTGGAATATCTCATTTTGGTTCGTTTGGATATAGTGCTAATCGTGACACAAGATAGGTGCGCAGTTTGCACCGAACGTACCATAGGCTCAGAAATCATTTTGGATGCGCCCGATGGAACTCCTAGGTCACGTGGGTCTTGTGGAATCTCGTTTCGGACATAGGTTCAGAAATCGCTTTGGACATAATAATGGTACTCCTACGTGATGAGGCTCAAGTGGATGCATGTTTCGTTCTGTTTGGAGATAGTGCTAAGCTTGACATAAGATAGGTGCACGGTTTGCGCCAAACATACCATAGGCTCAGAAATCGTTTTGGATATAATGATGGTACTCCTACGTGATGAGGCTCAAGTGGATGCTTGTTTCATTCTGTTTGGAGATAGTGCTAAGCTTGACCCAAGATAGGTGCATGGTTTGCGGCGAACGTACCATAGGCTCAAAAATCGTTTTGGATGCACCCGATGGAACGCCAAGGTGACGTGGGTCATGTGGAACCTTGTTTCGATCTGTTTGGAGATAGTGTTAGTGTCAGTGCAAGTTAGGTGCACGGTTTGCGCAAAACGTACCATAGGCTCAGCATTTGTTTTGGACGTACCCGATGGTACTCCTAGGCGACGAGGCTGAAATGGAAGCTCGTTTTGGTCCGTTTGGAGATAGTGTTAGTGTCGGTGCAAGATAAGTGCACGGTTTGCGCCACATGTACCATTGGCTCAGAAATCATTTTGGACGCACCCGATGGTACTCCTAAGTGACGAGGCTCAAGTGGAATATCTCGTTTTGGTTCGTTTGGACATAGTGCTAATCTTGACACAAGATAGGTGCGCAGTTTGCACCGAACTTACCATAGGCTCAGAAATCATTTTGGATGCGCCCGATGGAACTCCTAGGTGACGTGGGTCTTATAGAATCTCGTTTCAGTCTATTGGGAGACAATGTTGGTGTTGGTGCAAGTAGGTGCATGGTTTGCGCCAAACGTACCACAAGCTCAGAAATCATTTTGGACATAATGATGGTACTCCTACGTGACGAGGCTCAAGTGGATGCTTGTTTTGTTTTGTTTGGAGATAGTGCTAAGCTTGATGCATGATATGTGTACGGGTTGTGCCGAACATACCATAGGCTCAGAAATCATTTTGGATGCACCCGATGGAACGCCTAGGTGATGTGGGTCATGTGGAAACTCGTTTCGATCCGTTTGGAGATAGTGTTAGTGTTGGTGCAAGTTAGGTGCACGGTTTGCGCAAAACGTACCATAGGCTCAGCATTCGTTTTGGACATACCCGATAGTACACCTAGGTGACAGGGCTGAAACAGAAGCTCGTTTTGGTCCATTTGGAGATAGTGTTAG
This sequence comes from Miscanthus floridulus, assembly GCF_019320115.1. NCBI lineage: Eukaryota > Viridiplantae > Streptophyta > Magnoliopsida > Poales > Poaceae > Miscanthus > Miscanthus floridulus. The sequence goes on along the minus strand of NC_089581.1, from coordinate 88,274,742 downwards.
TGTCGGTGCAAGATAAGTGCACAGTTTGCGCCACATGTACCATTGGCTCAGAAATCATTTTGGACGCACCCGATGGTACTCCTAGGTGACGAGGCTCAAGTGGAATATCTCATTTTGGTTCGTTTGTACATAGTGCTAATCTTGACACAAGATAGGTGCGTAGTTTGCACCGAACGTACCATAGGCTCAGAAATCATTTTGGATGCGCACGATGGAACTCCTAGGTGACGTGGGTCTTGTGGAATCTCGTTTCGGACATAGGTTCAGAAATCGTTTTGGACATAATAGTGGTACTCCTACGTGATGAGGCTCAAGTGGATGCTTGTTTCGTTTTGTTTGGAGATAGTGCTAAGCTTGACATAAGATAGGTGCACGGTTTGCGCCAAACGTACCATAGGCTCAGAAATCATTTTGGATATAATGATGGTACTCCTATGTGATGAGGCTCAAGTGGATGCTTGTTTCGTTCTATTTGGAGATAGTGCTAAGCTTGACCCAAGATAGGTTCATGGTTTGCGACGAATGTACCATAGGCTCAAAAATCATTTTGGATGCACCCGATGGAACGCCTAGGTGACGTGGGTCATGTGGAACCTCGTTTCAATCCATTTGGAGATAGTGTTAGTGTCGGTGCAAGTTAGGTGCCCGGTTTGCGCAAAACATACCATAGGCTCAACATTCGTTTTGGACGTACCCGATGGTATGTAACACCCCAGGTGTTTGCCACCAGTTAAGCAATGGGTTTGAGCTAAAACATGGTATATTAAGTGATGATGAAGATGTCAAGGTCAAACCTATAGAAACGAGCCCCAACCTAAACTTGGATATTGCACCTTTGCTCGCCTATAGACCTCTTTTCAAGATATATGCTTGGGTGGTGTTATTGGAATATCTTCATGTGTCTCACATCAATAACCATCTATATTGATCCATGGAAAAGTTTCGTGAAGTTTGGAATCAAGAAGTCACATGAAATGACGAGTTATGTCGTTGCTTGAATTATTTTATAAAGTGAAGGGAATTCTCGATCATCAACCAAATCTTGCAACCATGCCCAAATGACTCTAGATGAACTCTATAACAAAAGTCATGAAAGGTTCATGTTGGGCAAATGCCACGAAAACGCTCCAATGGATCAAAAAGGATAATTTAAGCTTCATCGTGATCCTACTTTGGTCAAAGTAGAACAGTAGGTTCTATACCAGTTTTGAGGTTGGACCTTAAATGAAAGTTGTAGTCCATATCATGTAGAACAAACTTTGTTTTTGGACAAAGAGCTAGATTATCTTGGAAGTAAGTCAAATCGAGGTCACAAGATCAAATTTGCTGCTGATTTCAGCACTTAGAAATATTCTAAGTCTGAAATTCATCGACATCGGCATTGACGTCTCGCGTTCTCCAAATTTCGTTAAGTAACTTGACTTGACCCCAAAATAAAAGTTGGAGCTTATGTGGTGGAGAAGAGCAGGCAAGAAGATGGCACTTGTCGGACTTCATTTTGCCCATCAATATGGAAAGATTGTTAATTGTTGCCGATACTTTGACAATGTCATATTGGCACTTGATTATTCCCTAATCTGTAGCTCTAATGGCTGTGCACTCTTAATATGAAATGTAGAGTAGGCCGAGATTGACAACTTTTCTTTTAGGCCCAAAGTCTAATTCGGACCCGAGCTAGCCCAAAACGGCGTCCCAGCTTGTCCACTTCGCTGCACGCCACGTGCTCGACGTTTTGCCTCCGTGGCGACTAGGCGCAAGCACCACGCGCCCACCTCCTCGCCGCGTGTCCTGGCCGCCCTGTCATGCCCCTGCTGTTCCATAATGGAGGCCAAGCTATCCCAGATGCTCCCCACTCCTCCCTGCTCTCACTCGCTGCCCTCGCTCGCCCTCCTTCACTCTAGAGCTTGCGAACGCCGTGCATGTCCACCATGGCCGCCGTGGAAGCTCCGGCCGCCGCAGCTATTCTCGCCGCTCCCAGTCTCCTCACTCCCCATGAGCACCGCCCTCAGCTTCGCCGCCATCTCCTTCACGTCGTGCTCGTGCTCGCCGTCGCAAACCGCCACCGTGGCCGTGGAAGTTCCGGCCGCCGCCGCCGTAGCCGGCGCCCGTGTGTGGCCAAGCTGCCGTGGGCCACCTTGGGCTAAGCCGAGCAGCCCCGCGGGTGCGCAAGGACCCCTTGGTGCTTCCCCATCACTCCCCCGCCGACGACGTACCTTCTCTAGCCGCAACAGCAAGCTCCGGCCATCCTCTGCTCTGTTTTTCCGACCAGGGACGTTGCGCAAGAATTCGAGTAAAGGGGAGGGCCTAACTGCATAACCTGTGACTCATGTGAATAGTGCCGTAAGGACTGGTTTGTAATTATTTTGCAGGAACTTTGGAAATTCATAGTAAATCGTAGAAAATTCGTAAAATAGTAAATGAGGACTTTTTGGAATCCTTGTGAAATTGTCTATGCAGTGGATCTATAATATGGCATGTTTTAGTTTAAATATTTTGCAGTAAAAATAGATTTGTGCAGTAAGGTTGTAATGCTAGTTGAATTTGTTATTTTTCATAACTATAGATCTAGGGCTCCAAATGAAGTGAAATTTTTGTGGCATGCTACTCATGTGATAGTTGATGTGTGGTAAAAATTTCATAAGTATTGGATGAAGTATGAGTGAGTTATTGGTTTTATCTTGCTCTCACATGAATTCTTTCTTTAGCAACTTGTCTTTTTCATAGAGGTTGCTATACATATCCAAATGGAGTGAAATTTGTACAGTAGACTATTGAGAGGATATGTGAGCCACTGTAATTTTTGTAGAAGTTATTGTGCACTTTTGGTATATGTTCATTAAGTCACCTTGTTATCTAAAATAAATTAAGAAATGCATTAAAAGAATCTATTTGGTCATGGACACTAGGTTTTCTGGTGTTCTTTAGTCATGTGTGAAATGTTGGTAAAGTTGGTTTTGCCCAATTATGTATTTGCAATATAAGTTAATAATTATTTTCTTGCCGATGTGGTTTATGGACAGATCTGGGAACTTAGCAAAGTTCTTCATGATAATGTGCTTTGTTGTGAAACTTGTTTATACAAAAGTTGTAGATAATTCATGTATCTAGCTTCTATTAAAATTTGGTGTCATTTGGCCAAGTAGTTTAAGAGTTACAGCTGTTTAAAGTTGGGTTTCAGAAATGGCTGTTTTCTGTCAATTGTGGACCAGTTTCTGTAAATGGATATATTTGACTTAGTTAACTTGAGAATCATGCTAAGATGATTAAAGATGAATTGTAGAAAATTTCATAAGCTTTCCATAATGTCTTCTTTCAAGTCATTTGGATTTGTGTAACTCCAGTTATAGCTAAATCTTGTAGCTGCTGTTTGCATGTCCAGAAATTGGCAGATTCCAATTATAGTGTTTGCTTGTATATTGTTAAGTGTGACTTATGCTTTGAATGATGACTGAGTTAGAGCACCTGAGATCTTGGGAAACTTGTGTCATGCTTGGTGTTATCGTCTTCTTTGCCATCTTAGCATGATAGATTGTGTGATGTTTAAGTTAAGCATCGCAAAGTACTTAAGTGTGAGTGTAAACTATGCTTGTCCTTGCTTGCTATTTTGTGATGCGTCTCATGGTACTATTCTTCATATTCATACACTTGCATATTGCATCTCATCTAAGTGCGCTAGATGAACCACGTGGAGGATGAGATGTTGGAGCCGAACTCGAAGTTTTGGTTTGATGAATCTATCCCGAAGATGGAAGGACTAAGCAAGTGCTAGGACCTGAGACGTCACCAGGACGGTGCAAGCTAACTGAACTGACGTGTGTCGGATCCTAGGCAAGCCCTGGAGCATTCTAAGTCTCCTACTTTATAAAAGCAATTCTTTCTATATACGAGTTATATATTGTTGCATTAAGTTGTAGGAGTTGATTGAAACCGTTGATGCATTTATTATTATCCTTGCCTACCTTATTACCTTTTTACCCTGTTAGGTCAGGATCGAATAACTGCTTAGCCTTGCTTAGACCAGTAGTGATCGAAGATATCCGGTCACCTACATTATAGGTGGTTACTAGAAGAATTTAGCTATAAAAAGAATGATATCCTGGAATTAACCATGTGTGATGGATAATTGGAGACTGGACGGAAAAAGTTGGAGGCAACCAGATAGGGTTCTGGGGTGCTGTTAGTTTCCGTCTATGTCGATTAAGGACCAACCGTTGTTGGGCCTCGAGTCATGTTGAACGCATGCCTTACATTTAGCTGGCCGGATAAAGTACCTTCCGACCGTGAAGCTGGGAGATTTTTCGGGCCAAGTAGATTGCCCACAGCGCACTATGCCGAAGCAGGTGTGGTAGGACACGGGGGCGAGATGATAAGACCAAAGTGCAGTCGGTCAGCCCTCGGGTACATGTGGTTCCTAGCAAACTCGAGATTCCTGGAAAGTTGACTCGGTGATCAATATCTCACTTTAGCGGGTGAGTGAGGTTTGTGTAAGGAATAAATCACCAACTGGTTAGGAATCGATTCGAATCACCATCGCTCCTGGATAGTGAGCACTTGACTCGAGTTACTGCATCGTAGTAATTATTATGGAACAATGATGGTTATCTGGATGGTATGGGATATGCTAAATCTAAATTGGTAACTGGATGTTATTGGTTAATCAAGTGATTGCTATAGTACAGGTGCTTACCTAGATGGATAGGCCATAATAAAGATGATGCAAAGTACTTAAAATGGTTTCTTCATGATAGCTTATGCTTTTCACAAACAAGTCATCTAGCCCACTAAAGAAAGCCTTGCATGATCCTTGGTGTCATTTGTTTTGGTTTCCGACGGGTAAGTCTGGCTGAGTACATTCGAGTACTTAGGGTTTATCCCACCTTGTTGCAGGTGATGTTCTCGACCTGTTGATGATGGTGGCTAAACACCGGTGGGCTCGGTGATTCTATACTTACTTCTCATCTATATGCTTTTGTCGGATGATGTCACTATGCTAGCAATATATTTGGAACTTATATTAATGTAATCATTTGAAAGCTATGTTGTTTCCACTAAGTAGTTTTGAAACCCCAAACTTGTACTATTATTTGTTAACCCCTTTGTAATATTATTTCCGCTGCAACCCGATGTATGTGATGTGTATTTGCTTAATCACGCGATCTTGGTTGTGATGTTGATTTACCGAGGTCTTTTGGGACACTCGGCGGACTACCGGGTTTATATGAGTGAAAGTATGGGTGTGTCAACGTGTTAGCAGGGACAACCGTACTTGATCTTGTATAAATTGGGTGGTTCTGTCACAGCTGGTATCAGAGTGAGATTAAGCATAATACTGTTAGGTACATAGTTTTAAAAGTCAAGTTTTGGTTTTAAAAAGTCTATTTTAACTAAAACTTTAGCTACAGGCAAATTTGTCAAAACTTATTTGTAAAACTATGCTAGCGACATCTTCCTTTATGCCCAGTTAAGGACTATTAGGTGGCTATCTAAGTACTAACTTTAAGGGATATACTTTATTGCAATTTTTCTTTCGTCGTCCATACGCCGTGCTATTGTATGGATGCCATTCGCTTGAATGGTACTGTATGGATCAATTGCCTCTACGCCCAGGTAAGTGTGAGTTGTGAGAGTATGACCGTCCAACTATCGGTCTAGGGGAGAGTTAGCTGTGGTTACTGGAATATTTACATGTTACACACATGTATATATGAAGGTACTTAATTGCGGGTATATGTATCGGGTAGCTATGGATATCAAAGTATATACATCTGGGGATGTATATATGGAGAGTATCTTAGTTTACTGCTTTCATTGTGTGCTTATTTATCTCTTTATGGAGATGGGCTGCAATGAATTTGCCTGCAGGTACGCTAACCACGAATGCGTAGATTGAATGTAGCTGATGACTAGCTATATATCGAGAGAGTACGTGTTATGCCACCGACATAGAACGTGATTGCCACCTTAGGCTGGCAATTTTGTGAGGACGAATAGGACGAGCATGCATCATGATTGTGCTTGTGCATAAATATGCTTCCCTTCCTTTGTTCTAAGTACTAAGTAACTTGTGATCGATGTATTGCACTATCTTCCTTGTGCGGAGTTAAATAAGAATGCCTTGTTCCATGTTTCTTGAATAGGAAGTGCTTGAGAAAAGTGTGTGCTTAGTCTTGCTAGAAATAATTGTGGTTACATGCTTAACCTATAATGTCCTCTAGTTTAGCCAAGTGGTGGGTATGTATGCTTGTTATCTAATTAGTGCCATAGTTATCACCCCTTTTGTCCTCGGTAAGCATACGAGTATTGAGGAGCGCTATCCTAGAACCACATCCAAGTTTTGGTAATCTCATGGTTGTCATTTTCAATTAAGTTCTTTCTTAGGAGCCTAAGCCTATACATGTGGTTGCTAGCCATTGAACGTTGTGCTATGAAGACTTTTATCCATGCCTTTGCTTGATTTTTGACCCAAGCTTAGCCCCCCTTATTTGCTCGCGTGTTTTGTGGTTGTCCCGCTCCTATGTGGGAGGACCTTGCTCAAAAATCCTTGTTAGACCTCATTGCTCCTTCTTCTACTAATGATCTGGTGCAACGCTAATCGCTATCTACCTCGCTTTGGAACCTTTTTCTCACAGATCATGTCATTGCCTTATCAACTAAATCCTTAGTCAGTGCCTTGGCTCTGTCCCTTGAATCTTGTTTATTTTGTCTCCAACCTTCCCATGTCTCGGGATGTCTATCAGTCTTGGTCTCATGTTGCTACTCGACAAGACCAAATCTCATGTTAATCTTTATCTGGTAATCACTTGGTGGACACAAGACGTATATGGAAATTCGGCAAGAAGTCCCCTGCTCAGTTGTCTTTGGCAATTAAGCTATGCTCTCTTGCATTGTGTTTTGATTTTCAGATTCCCTGCTTGTTGACTCCTAACCTTGTGACTACCTTTGTTTGCTATCCCTCCTTCGCATAGTGCTTGCTCCTATGCAACCCAATTTGTGCCATGTGAGATTTCTTGTAGGTTATATGTTTAGTAATGGTGCCACGATTAGCGATCTATGGTGCCACGACGAAATCGAGAGCCTCCTGTGGGCGCGCACACAAGGTTGTGCTGCTCGGCACGTGCTGGTATCGAGGTTTCTAGTCATGATCCATTACAGAACTACACCGATATGTTATTCTCACTTGAGCTCTTCCTTGGTTATCTCTCCTTATCATGTCAAGAGATCTATATGTCGAACTAGATGCAATAGGACTTCCTTCTGGAGTAGTCCAACGGTTAACCTTTGAAGAACAGGTCACTAACAGGAACATAAACAGATTGCAAGAGGGTAGACAAGTGACTCTACTCGACGTGACTGTCCCTGTAATGACGTCGATCATCTAGTGAGCAACTTATGTCATTTTCATTGGATCAGAAAGGTGCACCACACTTAAGGTTGAACAAGTTATCAGTCGGAAGGTAAATGGACTAGGATATTATGTGCTGTAGTAGGTCACCTAGTGCTCATGAGCTTCCTGTCCAAGTCTTGACCTTTATGTGCAAGGTGATCAACCGACCTTTTTTGGTGTGACCCCTTTCTGCTGACTTCAATGGCGACCATCTGTAGGCTTCGACCACAATTTTTATTATCAAGAGTGAAGATTTGGAACATTTTTAGTGTTGAGGGACAACTGGTTTGTTACCAGTAGGAAAGTTAGTCTTCAGTTAGGTAACAACTATTTGGTAACTATGAAGGCCAGATCTCACAGGACAATGTTGATCAAGGAAACAGCAAACCTGGCCCCACAATGCAAGTGCTACTTCTTCTCCAAATGTGCTATCAAGTCAATTCCATCTTGGACAATCACGTATATAGTACAAGATGTGGTATTGGCTAGGTAGGAGCTAGCGAAAGCACGTCCCTAGTTTTTAGTCAGCATCTTTGTGCCCCAAGGTGCCACTAACACATGTGTCCGGACTCTATTGGATGAAGTGCCGAAGGATATATAGGAATGGTTCCTTGTCAATGTAGAAATGCCCTACATGTGGAATAATGTTTTGTGCCATGCGAAAACAGCCCCCAAGTCCAATGCTTGTGCATAGTCAAGTTGGTGTCTAGAACGATGGTTGAAGTGTTACTAGAGAAGCATGTAAGGAAAACTCTAGCCTCCATCCTCAGCTAGAGAAAGACTGCTGCTGCTATGAGAAAGGTTAGAGAGTGCCAAACACACACCTCAACGTGTGGAGCGAAGAAAAGGGAGGACATGAAATTTGTCCAGATTTTGTGGCACTAAACCGGTTATCTTCAAGCCGGCAGTTAGTGACTCAAACGAAGTTGGATTGACCCCAAACTTGGTGATCTCATTCCTTGCTTAAGGCCCTTCAATGTCTTAAGTTGGTTTGAGTATTGGTTGAGTAAAATGTCGGATTTGAGAGATATCTTGTCAGGCTCGGTTTGCTGCCATTTCAGAACAGACAGTTTTGGTAGATGAATTGTTTGGATGGTCAACGGTGTCCGGTTGAGTTGATTTTTTTGGTGAGTAGTTAGAAGACCCATGGATCTACAAGCCCACCAAATTTTGTGCATATTGGAGCAGTAGTTTATGAGATATGAATAGAAAACAAAAGGGTACAGAATCTGCAATTTCGCTGTGATTGCGATCCTCATTTGCATTAAACGGTTGTGTTTGTAATTCATGCCAAGAAATTACAACTTGTAGGTGTATCACTGTTAGACAACCCTCCATGCCCTAGAGAAGACTCCTTGCACCCATGTTTGTGCCGTACCTTTGTCCTCTCGTATCGATAATAGTTGAGCAGTCAAGATGTTCTACAAGTCAACTTGTGCCATTGCAAGTCAAAAATAGATTGGAAGGGTGTCAAACCGTAGATTTTCGGATTATGGTTTTTGAGATATTGATTGGCCTTAGAATGGAAGTCTCAACGACAAATGTAGTAAGAAAGCTGGTTCTGCTACGAGGCAAGTCAACCCAACTTGCTGTGCAACTGCACCACGAAGGCAAATTGTGCTCGACCTGCTTGGTAGTGAACCAGTCCCTAGTTTTGTGATTACTTGCAATTTGTGTTGTCCTCCAAGCCTCGCTAACATCCTTCTACGTCAATGGTTCTCTAATGCTAACATGCCTTTGGTACCTTATATGTGTTTTTACCCAAGAGGTTGCATCAGATTCCACCCAGATCCTTGTTGCAACCTGGATCCAAGGGCTCCCTAAGGAATGATCATCAAGAACGTGGAGCCGACAGAGTCAGCTATTACGTTTACCACTCACTCGGCAGACTCAGACCATACAATATTGTTATCAAAGAAAGAGCACTGCACACATGGAACATTATGTAGCTTTCCATCAGTTGACATCTAAGTGATTGCACCGCTACAACCAATTTGGATATTGGTTAACTAGCTTCTCCTACCCTCAAAGGATGTTTACCTGTTTATGATCACATCCTTTATGAGAAGTTGTGCTCAAGCCACTTTAATAGAGAACTGCTTTTCAAACCTTGGGAGCAAATATAGCACCGTTGCAAGGAATATCCATCAACCGACTATGGTCTAGTGCAGAGTCCATAAGGTCTGTGCTATATCCACTTGGAAAGTAGATGCTGCAAGTATTTAGTCTACGTTTGTATCGCTCTTCGTACATCAAGGATGAAATACGTAGGACATTGCTATCTTGGATTCCTCCCAAAGTAACAATACATCATGAAGGCCAACGAAGGAAATTCTTCAGACAAAACTTACTACAAAGGACAAATATCAGAAAGTGTCTTGACCAAATTAGCCTCTCTTATGCTTGAAGCTATGTAGCCTAAAGCTCTGGCTGATATTAGAAACTGGTAGCATGTCTCTCTTCCACAAAAGTCTTTCGTCCTGAATCTCGGGACGCGATTCTTTTAAGGGGGAGGGCTATAACACCCTAGGTGTTTGCCACTAGTTAAGCAATGGGTTTGAGCTAAAACATGGTATATTAAGTGATGATGAAGATGTCAAGGTCAAACCTATAGAAACGAGCCCCAACCTAAACTTGGATATTGCACCTTTGCTCGCCTATAGACCTCTTTTCAAGATATATGCTTGGGTGGTGTTATTGGAATATCTTCATGTGTCTCACATCAATAACCATCTATATTGATCCATGGAAAAGTTTCGTAAAGTTTGGAATCAAGAAGTCACATGAAATGACGAGTTATGTCGTTGCTTGAATTATTTTATAAAGTGAAGGGAATTCTCGATCATCAACCAAATCTTGCAACCATGCCCAAATGACTCTAGATGAACTCTATAACAAAAGTCATGAAAGGTTCATATTGGGCAAATGCCACGAAAACGCTCCAATGGATCAAAAAGGATAATTTAAGCTTCATCGTGATCCTACTTTGGTCAAAGTAGAACAGTAGGTTCTATACCAGTTTTGAGGTTGGACCTTAAATGAAAGTTGTAGTCCATATCATGTAGAACAAACTTTGTTTTTGGACTAAGAGCTAGATCATCTTGGAAGTAAGTCAAATCGAGGTCACAAGATCAAATTTGCTGCTGATTTCAGCACTTAGAAATATTCTAAGTCTGAAATTCATCGACATCGGCATTGACGTCTCGCGTTCTCCAAATTTCGTTAAGTAACTTGACTTGACCCCAAAATAAAAGTTGGAGCTTATGTGGTGGAGAAGAGCAGGCAAGAAGATGGCACTTGTCGGACTTCATTTTGCCCATCAATATGGAAAGATTGTTAATTGTTGCCGATACTTTGACAATGTCATATTGGCACTTGATTATTCCCTAATCTGTAGCTCTAATGGCTATGCACTCTTAATATGAAATATAGAGTAGGACGAGATTGACAACTTTTCTTTTGGGCCCAAAGTCTAATTCGGACCCGAGCTAGCCCAAAACGGTGTCCCACCTTGTCCACTTCGCTGCACGCCACGTGCTCAACGTTTTGCCTCCGTGGCGACCAGGCGCAAGCACCACGCGCCCACCTCCTCGCCGCGTGTCCCGGCCGCCCTACCGTGCCCCTGCTGTTCCATAATGGAGGCCGAGCTATCCCAGACGCTCCCCACTCCTCCCTGCTCTTACGCGCTGCCCTCACTCGCCCTCCTTCGCTCTAGAGCTTGCGAACACTGTGCATGTCCACCATGGCCACCATGGAAGCTCTGGCCGCCGCAGCTGTTCTCACTGCTCCCAGTCTCCTCACTCCCCACGAGCACCGCCCTCAGCTTCGCCGCCATCTCCTTCACGTCGTGCTCGTGCTCGCCGTCGCAAACCGCCACCGTGGCCGTGGAAGTTCCGGCCGCCGCCGCCGCAGCCGGCGCCCGCGCGTGGCCAAGCCGCCGTGCGCCACCTTGGGCTAAGCCGAGTAGCCCCGTGGGTGCGCAAGGACCCCTTGGTGCTTCCCCATCACTCCCCCGCCGATGACGTACCTTCTCCGGCCACAACAGCAAGCTCCGGCCATCCTCTGCTCTGTTTTTCCAACCAAGGACGTCGCGCAAGAATTCGAGTAAAGGGGAGGGCCTAACTGCATAACCTGTGACTCATGTGAATAGTGCCGTAAGGACTGGTTTGTAATTATTTTGCAGGAACTTTGGAAATTCATAGTAAATCGTAGAAAATTCGTAAAATAGTAAATGATGACTTTTTGGAATCCTTGTGAAATTGTCTATGCAGTGGATCTATAATATGGCATGTTTTAGTTTAAATATTTTGCGGTAAAAATAGATTTGTGCAGTAAGGTTGTAATGCTAGTTGAATTTGTTATTTTTCATAACTGTAGATCTAGGGCTCCAAATGAAGTGAAATTTTTGTGGCATGCTACTCATGTGATAGTTGATGTGTGGTAAAAATTTCATGAGTATTGGATGAAGTATGAGTGAGTTATTGGTTTATCTTGCTCTCACATGAATTCTTGCTTTAGCAACTTGTCTTTTTCATAGAGGTTGCTATACATATCCAAATGGAGTGAAATTTGTACAGTAGACTATTGAGAGGATATGCGAGCCACTGTAATTTTTGTAGAAGTTATTGTGCACTTTTGGTATATGTTCATTAAGTCACCTTGTTATCTAAAATAAATTAAGAAATGCATTAAAAGAATTTATTTGGTCATGGACACTAGGTTTTCTGGTGTTCTTTAGTCATGTGTGAAATGTTGGTAAAGTTGGTTTTGCCCAATTATGTATTTGCAACATAAGTTAATAATTATTTTCTTGCCGATGTGGTTTATGGACAGATCTGGGAACTTAGCAAAGTTCTTCATGATAATGTGCTTTGTTGTGAAACTTGTTTATACAAAAGTTGTAGATAATTCATGTATCTATCTTGTATTAAAATTTGGTGTCATTTGGCCAAGTAGTTTAAGAGTTACAGCTGTTTAAAGTTGGGTTTCAGAAATGGCTGTTTTCTGTCAATTGTGGACCAGTTTCTGTAAATAGATATATTTGACTTAGTTAACTTGAGAATCATGCTAAGATGATTAAAGATGAATTGTAGAAAATTTCATAAGCTTTCCATAATGTCTTCTTGTAAGTCATTTGGATTTGTGTAACTCCAGTTATAGCTAAATCTTGTAGCTGCTGTTTGCATGTCCAGAAATTGGCAGATTCCAATTATAGTGTTTGCTTGTATATTGTTAAGTGTGACTTATGCCTTGAATGATGACTGAGTTAGAGCACCTGAGATCTTGGGAAACTTGTGTCATGCTTGGTGCTATCGTCTTCTTTGCCATCTTAGCATGATAGATTGTGTGATGTTTAAGTTAAGCATCGCAAAGTACTTAAGTGTGAGTGTAAACTATGCTTGTCCTTGCTTGCTATTTTGTGATGCGTCTCATGGTACTATTCTTCATATTCATACACTTGCATATTGCATCTCATCTAGGTGCGCTAGATGAACCACGTGGAGGATGAGATGTTGGAGCCGAACTCGAAGTTTTGGTTTGATGAATCTATCCCGAAGATGGAAGGACTAAGCAAGTGCTAGGACCTGATACATCACCAGGACAGTGCAAGCTAACTGAACTGACGTGTGTCGGATCCCAGGCAAGCCCCGGAGCATTCTAAGTCTCCTACTTTATAAAAGCAATTCTTTCTATATACGAGTTATATATTGTTGCATTAAGTTGTAGGAGTTGATTGAAACCGTTGATGCATTTATTATTATCCTTGCCTACCTTATTACCTTTTTACCTTGTTAGGTCAGGATCGAATAACTGCTTAGCCTTGCTTAGACCGGTAGCGATCAGAGATATCCAGTCACCTACATTATAGGTGGTTACTGGAAGAATTTAGCTATGGAAAGAATGATATCCTGGAATTAACCATGTGTGATGGATAATTGGAGACCGGACGGAAAAAGTTGGAGGCAACCAGACAGGGTTCTGGGGTGCTGTTAGTTTCCGTCTGTGTCGATTAAGGACCGACCGTTGTTGGGCCTCGAGTCATGTTGAACGCATGCCTTACATTTAGCTGGCCGGATAAAGTACCTTCCGACCGCGAAGCTGGGAGATTTTTCGGGCCAAGTAGATTGCCCGCAGCGCACTGTGCCGGAGCAGGTGTGGTAGGACACGGGGGCGAGATGATAAGACCAAAGTGCAGTCGGTCGGCCCCCGGGTACATGTGGTTCCTGGCAAACTCGAGATTCCTAGAAAGTTGACTCGATGATCAATATCTCACTTTAGCGGGTGAGTGAGGTTTGTGTAAGGAATAAACCACCAGCTGGTTAGGAATCGATTCGAATCGCCATCGCTCCTGGATAGTGAGCACTTGACTCGAGTTACTGCATCGTAGTAATTATTATGGAACAATGATGGTTATCTAGATGGTATGGGATATGCTAAATCTAAATTGGTAACTAGATGTTATTGGTTAATCAATTGATTGCTATAGTACAGGTGCTTACCTAGATGGATAGGCCATAATAAAGATGATGCAAAGTACTTAAAATGGTTTCTTCATGATAGCTTATGCTTTTCGCAAACAAGTCAGCTAGCCCACTAAAGAAAGCCTTGCATGATCCTTGGTGTCATTTGTTTTGGTTTCCGACGGGTAAGTCTGGCTGAGTACATTCGAGTACTCAGGGTTTATCCCACCTTGTTGCAGGTGATGTTCTCGACCTGTTGATGATGGTGGCTAAACACCGGTGGGCTCAGTGATTCTATACTTCTCATCTATATGCTTTTGTCGGATGATGTCACTATGCTAGCAATATATTTAGAACTTATATTAATGTAATCATTTGAAAGCTATGTTGTTTCCACTAAGCAGTTTTGAAACCCCAAACTTGTACTATTATTTGTTAACCCCTTTGTAATATTATTTCCGCTGCAACCCGATGTATGTGATGTGTATTTGCTTAATCACGCGATCTTGGTTGTGATGTTGATTTACCGAGGTCTTTCGGGACACTCGGCGGACTACCGGGTTTATATGAGTGAAAGTATGGGTGTGTCAACTTGTTAGCGGGGACAACCGTACTTGATCTTGTATAAATTGGGCGGTTCTGTCACATGGTACTCCTAGGCGATGAGGCTGAAATGGAAGCTCGTTTTGGTCCGTTTGGAGATAGTGTTAGTGTCAGTGCAAGATAAGTGCACGGTTTGCGCCACATGTTCCATTGGCTCAGAAATCAATTTGGACGCACCCGATGGTACTCCTAGGTGACGAGGCTCAAATGGAATATCTCATTTTGGTTCGTTTGGACATAGTGCTAATCTTGACACAAGATAGGTGTGCAGTTTGCTCTGAACATACCATAGGCTTAGAAATCATTTTGGACGCACCCGATGGTACTCCTAGGTGACGAGGCTCAAGTGGAATATCTCATTTTGGTTCGTTTGGACATAGTGCTAATCTTGGCACAAGATAGGTGCGCAGTTTGCATCGAACGTACCATAGGCTCAGAAATCATTTTGGATGCGCCCGATGGAACTCCTAGGTGACGTGGGTCTTGTGGAATCTCATTTCGGACATAGGTTCAGAAATCATTTCGGACATAACAATGGTACTCCTACGTGATGAGGCTCAAGTGGATGCTTGTTTTGTTCTGTTTGGAGATAGTGCTAAGCTTGACATAAGATAGGTGCACGATTTGCGCCAAACGTACCATAGGCTCTGAAATCATTTTGCATATAATGATGGTACTCCTACATAATGAGGCTCAAGTGGATGCTTGTTTCGTTATGTTTGGAGATAGTGCTAAGCTTGACCCAAGATAGGTGCATGGTTTGCAGCGAACGTACCATAGGCTCAAAAATCGTTTTGGATGCACCCGATGGAACACCTAGGTGACGTGGGTCATGTGGAACCTCGTTTCAATCCGTTTGGAGATAGTGTTAGTGTCGGTGCAAGTTAGGTGCACGGTTTGCGCAAAACGTACCATAGGCTCAGCATTCATTTTGTACGTACCCGATGGTACTCCTAGGTGACGAGGCTGAAATGGAAGCTCGTTTTGGTCCGTTTGGAGATAGTGTTAGTGTCGGTGCAAGATAAGTGCACGGTTTGCGCCACATGTACCATTAGCTCAGAAATCATTTTGGACGCACCCGATGGTACTCCTAGATGATGTGGGTCTGGTGGAATCTCGTTTCGGACATAGGTTTAGAAATCATTTTGGACATAATAATGGTACTCCTACGTGATGAGGCTCAAGTGGAGGCTTGTTTGGTTCTGTTTGGAGATAGTGCTAAGCTTGACATAAGATAGGTGCACGGTTTGCGCCAAACGTAACATAGGCTCAGAAATTGATTTGGACATAATGATGGTACTCCTACGTGACGAGGCTCAAGTGGATGCTTGTTTCCTTCTGTTTGGAGATAGTGCTAAGCATGACGCAAGATAGGTGCACGGTTTGTGGTGAACATACCATAGGCTCAGAAATCGTTTTGTATGCACCTGATGGAACGCCTAGGTGACGGGGGTCATGTGGAACCTTGTTTTGATCTCTTTGGAGATAGTGTGAGTGTCGGTGCAAGTTAGGTGCACGGTTTGCGCAAAATGTACCTTAGGCTCAGCATTCATTTTGGACGTACCCGATGGTACTCCTAGGTGATGAGGCTGAAATGGAAGCTCATTTTGGTCCGTTTGGAGATAGTGTTAGTGTCGGTGCAAGATAAGTGCACGGTTTACGCCACATGTACCATTGGCTCAGAAATCATTTTGGACGCACCCGATGGTACTCCTAGGTGACGAGGCTCAAGTGGGATATCTCATTTTGGTTCGTTTGGACATAGTGCTAATCTTGACACAAGATAGGTGCGCAGTTTGCACCGAACTTACCATATACTCAGAAATCATTTTGGATGCGCCCGTTGGAACTCCTAGGTGACGTGGGTCTTATGGAATCTCGTTTTGGTCTATTGGGAGACAATGTTGGTGTTGGTGCAAGAAGGTGCACGGTTTGCGCCAAACGTACCACAGGCTCAGAAATCATTTTGGACATAATGATGGTACTCCTACGTGACGAGGCTCAAGTGGATGCTTGTTTTGTTTTGTTTGGAGATAGTGCTAAGCTTGACGCAAGATATGTGTACGGGTTGTGCCGAACGTACCATAGGCTCAGAAATCATTTTGGATGCACCCGATGGAACGCCTAGGTGACGTGGGTCATGTGGAACCTCGTTTCGATCCGTTTGGAGATAGTGTTAGTGTTGGTGCAAGTTAGGTGCACAGTTTGCGCAAAACATACCATAGGCTCAGCATTCGTTTTGGACGTACCCGATGGTACTCCTAGGTGACGAGGCTGAAATGGAAGCTCGTTTTGGTCCGTTTGGAGATAGTGTTAGTGTCGGTGCAAGATAAGTGCACGGTTTGCGCCACATGTACCATTGGCTCAGAAATCATTTTGGACACACCCGATGGTACTCCTAGGTGACGAGGCTCAAGTGGAATATCTCATTTTGGTTCGTTTGGACATAGTGCTAATCTTGACACGAGATTGGTGTGCAGTTTGCACCGAACGTACCATAGGCTCAGAAATCATTTTGGATGCGCCCGATGGAACTCCTAGGTCACGTGGGTCTTGTGGAATCTTGTTTCAGACATAGGTTCAGAAATCGCTTTGGACATAATAATGGTACTCCTACGTGATGAGGCTCAAGTGGATGCTTGTTTCGTTCTGTTTGGAGATAGTGCTAAGCTTGACATAAGATAGGTGCACGGTTTGCGCCAAACGTACCATAGGCTCAGAAATCGTTTTGCATATAATGATGGTACTCCTACATGATGAGGCTCAAGTGGATGCTTGTTTCATTCTGTTTGGAGATAGTGCTAAGCTTGACCCAAGATAGGTGCATGGTTTGCAGCGAACGTACCATAGGCTCAAAAATCGTTTTGGATGCACCCGATGGAACGCCTAGGTGACGTGGGTCATGTGGAACCTTGTTTCGATCTGTTTAGAGATAGTGTTAGTGTCGGTGCAAGTTAGGTGCACGGTTTGCGCAAAACATACCATAGGCTCAGCATTCATTTTGGACATACCCGATGGTACACCTAGGCAACGAGGCTGAAATGGAAGCTCGTTTTGGTCCGTTTGGAGATAGTGTTAGTGTCGGTGCAAGATAAGTGCACGGTTTGCGCCACATGTACCATTGGCTCAGAAATCATTTTGGACGCCTAGGTGACGTGGGTCATGTGGAACCTCGTTTTGGTCCGTTTGGAGATAGTGTTAGTGTCGGTGCAAGATAAGTGCACGGTTTGCGCCACATGTACCATTGGCTCAGAAATCATTTTGGACGCACCCGATGGTACTCCTAAGTGACGAGGCTCAAGTGGAATATCTTGTTTTGGTTCGTTTGGACATAGGGCTAATCTTGACACAAGATAGGTGCGCAGTTTGCACCGAACTTACCATATGCTCAGAAATCATTTTGGATGCGCCCGATGAAACTCCTAGGTGACGTGGGTCTTATGGAATCTTGTTTCGGTCTGTTGGGAGACAATGTTGGTGTTGGTGCAAGTAGGTGCACGGTTTGCGCCAAATGTACCACAGGCTCAGAAATCATTTTGGACATAATGATGGTACTCCTACGTGACGAGGCTCAAGTGGATGCTTGTTTTGTTTTGTTTGGAGATAGTGCTAAGCTTGACACAAGATATGTGTACGGGTTGTGCCGAACGTACCATAGGCTCAGAAATCATTTTGGATGCACCCGATGGAACGCCTAGGTGACGTGGGTCATGTGGAACCTCGTTTCGATCCGTTTGGAGATAGTGTTAGTGTCGGTGCAAGTTAGGTGCACGGTTTGCGCAAAACGTACCATAGGCTCAGCATTCGTTTTGGACGTACCCGATGGTACTCCTAGGTGACGAGGCTGAAATGGAAGCTCGTTTTGGTCCGTTTGGAGATAGTGTTAGTGTCGGTGCAAGATAAGTGCACGGTTTGCGCCACATGTACCATTAGCTATGAAATCATTTTGGACGCACCCGATGGTACTCCTAGATGATGTGGGTCTGGTGGAATCTCGTTTCGGACATAGGTTTAGAAATCATTTTGGACATAATAATGGTACTCCTACGTGATGAGGCTCAAGTGGAGGCTTGTTTGGTTCTGTTTGGAGATAGTGCTAAGCTTGACATAAGATAGGTGCACGGTTTGCGCCAAACGTAACATAGGCTCAGAAATCGATTTGGACATAATGATGGTACTCCTACGTGACGAGGCTCAAGTGGATGCTTGTTTCCTTCTGTTTGGAGATAGTGCTAAGCTTGACGCAAGATAGGTGCACGGTTTGTGGTGAACATACCATAGGCTCAGAAATCATTTTGTATGCACCTGATGGAATGCCTAGGTGACGGGGGTCATGTGGAACCTTGTTTTGATCTCTTTGGAGATAGTGTGAGTGTCGGTTCAAGTTAGGTGCACGGTTTGCGCAAAATGTACCTTAGGCTCAGCATTCATTTTGGACGTACCTGATGGTACTCCTAGGTGATGAGGCTAAAATGGAAGCTCATTTTGGTCCGTTTGGAGATAGTGTTAGTGTCGGTGCAAGATAAGTGCATGGTTTACGCCACATGTACCATTGGCTCAGAAATCATTTTGGACGCACCCGATGGTACTCCTAGGTGACGAGGCTCAAGTGGGATATCTCATTTTGGTTCGTTTGGACATAGTGCTAATCTTGACACAAGATAGGTGCGTAGTTTGCACCGAACTTACCATATACTCAGAAATCATTTTGGATGCGCCCGATGGAACTCCTAGGTGACGTGGGTCTTATGGAATCTCGTTTTGGTCTATTGGGAGACAATGTTGGTGTTGGTGCAAGTAGGTGCACGGTTTGCGCCAAACGTACCACAGGCTCAGAAATCATTTTGGACATAATGATGGTACTCCTACGTGACGAGGCTCAAGTGGATGCTTGTTTTGTTTTGTTTGGAGATAGTGCTAAGCTTGACGCAAGATTTGTGTACGGGTTGTGCCGAATGTACCATAGGCTCAGAAATCATTTTGGATGCACCCGATGGAACGCCTAGGTGACGTGGGTCATGTGGAACCTCGTTTCGATCTGTTTGGAGATAGTGTTAGTGTTGGTGCAAGTTAGGTGCACAGTTTGCGCAAAACGTACCATAGGCTCAGCATTCGTTTTGGACGTACCCGATGGTACTCCTAGGTGACGAGGCTGAAATGGAAGCTCGTTTTGGTCCGTTTGGAGATAGTGTTAGTGTCGGTGCAAGATAAGTGCACGGTTTGCGCCACATGTACCATTGGCTCAGAAATCATTTTGGACACACCCGATGGTACTCCTAGGTGACGAGGCTCAAGTGGAATATCTCATTTTGGTTCGTTTGGACATAGTGCTAATCTTGACACGAGATTGGTGTGCAGTTTGCATCGAACGTACCATAGGCTCAGAAATCATTTTGGATGCGCCCGATGGAACTCCTAGGTCACGTGGGTCTTGTGGAATCTCGTTTTGGACACAGGTTCAGAAATCGCTTTGGACATAATAATGGTACTCCTATGTGATGAGTCTCAAGTGGATGCTTGTTTCGTTCTGTTTAGAGATAGTGCTAAGCTTGACATAAGATAGGTGCACGGTTTGCGCCAAACGTACCATAGGCTCAGAAATCGTTTTGCATATAACGATGGTACTCCTACATGATGAGGCTCTAGTGGATGCTTGTTTCATTCTGTTTGGAGATAGTGCTAAGCTTGACCCAAGATAGGTGCATGGTTTGCAGCGAACGTACCATAGGCTCAAAAATCGTTTTGGATGCACCCGATGGAACTCCTAGGTGACGTGGGTCTTATGGAATCTCGTTTTGGTCCATTTGGAGATAGTGTTAGTGTCGGTGCAAGATAAGTGCATGGTTTGCGCCACATGTACCATTAGCTCAGAAATCATTTTGGACGCACCCGATGGTACTCCTAGATGATGTGGGTCTGGTGGAATCTCGTTTCGGACATAGGTTTAGAAATCGTTTTGGACATAATAATGGTACTCCTACGTGATGAGGCTCAAGTGGAGGCTTGTTTGGTTCTGTTTGGAGATAGTGCTAAGCTTGACATAAGATAGGTGCACGGTTTGCGCCAAACATAACATAGGCTCAGAAATCGATTTGGACATAATGATGGTACTCCTACGTGACGAGGATCAACTGGATGCTTGTTTCCTTCTGTTTGGAGATAGTGCTAAGCTTGACGCAAGATAGGTGCACGGTTTGTGGTGAACATACCATAGGCTCAGAAATCATTTTGTATGCACCTGATGGAACGCCTAGGTGACGGGGGTCATGTGGAACCTTGTTTTGATCTCTTTGGAGATAGTGTGAGTGTCGGTGCAAGTTAGGTGCACGGTTTGCGCAAAACGTACCTTAGGCTCAGCATTCATTTTGGACGTACCCGATGGTACTCCTAGGTGACGAGGCTGAAATGGAAGCTCATTTTGGTCCGTTTGGAGATAGTGTTAGTGTCGGTGCAAGATAAGTGCACGGTTTACGCCACATGTACCATAGGCTCAGAAATCGTTTTGCATATAATGATGGTACTCCTACATGATGAGGCTCAAGTGGATGCTTGTTTCATTCTGTTTGGAGATAGTGCTAAGCTTGACCCAAGATAGGTGCATGGTTTGCAGCGAACGTACCATAGGCTCAAAAATCGTTTTGGATGCACCCGATGGAACGCCTAGGTGACGTGGGTCATGTGGAACCTTGTTTCGATCTGTTTAGAGATAGTGTTAGTGTCGGTGCAAGTTAGGTGCACGGTTTGCGCAAAACATACCATAGGCTCAGCATTCGTTTTGGACATACCCGATGGTACACCTAGGCAACGAGGCTGAAATGGAAGCTCGTTTTGGTCCGTTTGGAGATAGTGTTAGTGTCGGTGCAAGATAAGTGCACGGTTTGCGCCACATGTACCATTGGCTCAGAAATCATTTTGGACGCACCCGATGGTACTCCTAAGTGACGAGGCTCAAGTGGAATATCTTGTTTTGGTTCATTTGGACATAGGGCTAATCTTGACACAAGATAGGTGCGCAGTTTGCACCGAACTTACCATATGCTCAGAAATCATTTTGGATGCGCCCGATGAAACTCCTAGGTGACGTGGGTCTTATGGAATCTTGTTTCGGTCTGTTGGGAGACAATGTTGGTGTTGGTGCAAGTAGGTGCACGGTTTGCGCCAAACGTACCACAGGCTCAGAAATCATTTTGGACATAATGATGGTACTCCTACGTGACGAGGCTCAAGTGGATGCTTGTTTTGTTTTGTTTGGGGATAGTGCTAAGCTTGACACAAGATATGTGTACGGGTTGTGCCGAATGTACCATAGGCTCAGAAATCATTTTGGATGCACCCGATGGAACGCCTAGGTGACGTGGGTCATGTGGAACCTCGTTTCGATCCGTTTGGAGATAGTGTTAGTGTCGGTGCAAGTTAGGTGCACGGTTTGCGCAAAACGTACCATAGGCTCAGCATTCGTTTTGGACGTACCCGATGGTACTCCTAGGTGACGAGGCTGAAATGGAAGCTCGTTTTGGTCCGTTTGGAGATAGTGTTAGTGTCGGTGCAAGATAAGTGCACGGTTTGCGCCACATGTACCATTGCCTCAGAAATCATTTTGGACGCACCCGATGGTACTCCTAGGTGACGAGGCTCAAGTGGAATATCTCATTTTGGTTCGTTTGGACATAGTGCTAATCTTGACACAAGATAGGTGCGCAGTTTGCACCGAATGTACCATAGGCTTAGAAATCATTTTGGATGCGCCCGATGGAACTCCTAGGTGACGTGGGTATTATGGAATCTCATTTCGGACAAAGGTTCAGAAATCATTTTGGACATAATAATGGTACTCCTACGTGATGAGGCTCAAGTGGATGCTTGTTTCGTTCTGTTTGGAGATAGTGCTAAGCTTGACATAAGATAAGTGCACGGTTTGCGACGAATGTACCATAGGCTCAAAAATGATTTTGGATATAATGATGGTACTCCTACGTGATGAGGCTCAAGTGGATGCTTGTTTCGTTCTGTTTGGAGATAGTGCTAAGCTTGACCCAAGATAGGTGCATGGTTTGCGACGAACGTACCATAGGCTCAAAAATCGTTTTGGATGCACCCGATGGAACGCCTAGGTGACGTGGGTCATGTGGAACCTCGTTTCGATCCGTTTGGAGATTGTGTTAGTGTTGGTGCAAGTTAGGTGCACGGTTTGCGCAAAACGTACCATAGGCTCAGCATTCGTTTTGGACGTACCCGATGGTACTCCTAGGCAATGAGGCTGAAATGGAAGCTCGTTTTGGTCCGTTTGGAGATAGTGTTAGTGTTAGTGCAAGATAAGTGCACGGTTTGCGCCACATGTACCATTGGCTCAGAAATCATTTTGGACGCACCCGATGGTACTCCTAGGTGACGAGGCTCAAGTGGAATATCTCATTTTGGTTCGTTTGGACATAGTGCTAATCTTGACACAAGATAGGTGTGCAGTTTGCACCGAACATACCATAGGCTCAGAAATCATTTTGGATGCGCCCGATGGAACTCCTAGGTGATGTGGGTCTTGTGGAATCTTGTTTCGGACATAGGTTCAGAAATCGTTTTGGACATAATAATGGTACTCCTATGTGATGAGGCTCAAGTGGATGCTTGTTTTGTTCTGTTTGGAGATAGTGCTAAGCTTGACATAAGATAGGTGCACGGTTTGCGCCAAACGTACCATAGGCTCAGAAATCGATTTGGACATAATGATGGTACTCCTACGTGACGAGGCTCAAGTGGATGCTTGTTTCCTTCTGTTTGAAGATAGTGCTAAGGTTGACGCAAGATAGGTGCACGGTTTGCACCGAACGTACCATAGGCTCATAAATCGTTTTGGATGCACCCGATGGAATGCCTAGGTGACGGGGGTCATGTGGAACCTTGTTTTGATCTGTTTGGAGATTGTGTTAGTGTTGGTGCAAGTTAGGTGCTCGGTTTGCACAAAACGTACCATAGGCTCAGCATTCGTTTTGGACGTACCCAATGGTACTCCTTGGCGACGAGGCTGAAATGGAAGCTCGTTTTGGTCCGTTTAGAGATAGTGTTAGTGTCGGTGCAAGATAAGTGCACGGTTTGCGCCACATGTACCATTGGCTCATAAATCATTTTGGACGCACCCGATGGTACTCCTAAGTGATGAGGCTCAAGTGGAATATCTCGTTTTGGTTCGTGTGGACATAGTGCTAATCTTGACACAAGATAGGTGTGCAGTTTGCACCGAACGTACCATAGGCTCAGAAATCATTTTGGATGCGCCCGATGGAACTCCTAGGTGACGTGGGTCTTATGGAATCTCATTTCGGTCTGTTGGGAGACAATGTTGGTGTTGGTGCAAGTAGGTGCACGGTTTGCGCCAAATGTACCACAGGCTCAAAAATCATTTTGGACATAATGATGGTACTCCTACGTGACGAGGCTCAAGTGGATGCTTGTTTTGTTTTGTTTGGAGATAGTGCTAAGCTTGACGCAAGATATGTGTACGGGTTGTGCCGAATGTACCATAGGCTCAGAAATCATTTTGGATGCACCCGATGGAACGCCTAGGTGACGTGGGTCATGTGGAACCTCGTTTCGATCCGTTTGGAGATTGTGTTAGTGTGGGTGCAAGTTAGGTGCACGGTTTGCGCAAAACGTACCATAGGCTCAGCATAAGTTTTGGACGTACCCGATGGTACTCCTAGGCAATGAGGCTGAAATGGAAGCTCGTTTTGGTCCGTTTGGAGATAGTGTTAGTGTTAGTGCAAGATAAGTGCACGGTTTGCGCCACATGTACCATTGGCTCAGAAATCATTTTGGACGCACCCGATGGTACTCCTAGGTGACGAGGCTCAAGTGGAATATCTCATTTTGGTTCGTTTGGACATAGTGCTAATCTTGACACAAGATAGGTGTGCAGTTTGCACCGAACATACCATAGGCTCAGAAATCATTTTGGATGCGCCCGATGGAACTCCTAGGTGATGTGGGTCTTGTGGAATCTTGTTTCGGGCATAGGTTCAGAAATCGTTTTGGACATAATAATGGTACTCCTATGTGATGAGGCTCAAGTGGATGCTTGTTTTGTTCTGTTTGGAGATAGTGCTAAGCTTGACATAAGATAGGTGCACGGTTTGCGCCAAACATACCATAGGCTCAGAAATCGATTTGGACATAATGATGGTACTCCTACGTGACGAGGCTCAAGTGGATGCTTGTTTCCTTCTGTTTGGAGATAGTGCTAAGGTTGACGCAAGATAGGTGCACGGTTTGCGCCGAACGTACCATAGGCTCATAAATCATTTTGGATGCACCCGATGGAATGCCTAGGTGACGGGGGTCATGTGGAACCTTGTTTTGATCTGTTTGGAGATTGTGTTAGTGTTGGTGCAAGTTAGGTGCTCGGTTTGCACAAAACGTACCATAGGCTCAGCATTCGTTTTGGACGTACCCAATGGTACTCCTTAGCGACGAGGCTGAAATGGAAGCTCGTTTTGGTCCGTTTGGAGATAGTGTTAGTGTCGGTGCAAGATAAGTGCACGGTTTGCGCCACATGTACCATTGGCTCATAAATCATTTTGGACGCACCCGATGGTACTCCTAAGTGACGAGGCTCAAGTGGAATATCTCGTTTTGGTTCATTTGGACATAGTGCTAATCTTGACACAAGATAGGTGCGCAGTTTGCACCGAACGTACCATAGGCTCAGAAATCATTTTGGAATCGCCCGATGGAACTCCTAGGTGACGTGGGTCTTATGGAATCTCATTTCGGTCTGTCGGGAGACAATGTTGGTGTTGGTGCAAGTAGGTGCACGGTTTGCGCCAAATGTACCACAGGCTCAAAAATCATTTTGGACATAATGATGGTACTCCTACGTGACGAGGCTCAAGTGGATGCTTGTTTTGTTTTGTTTGGAGATAGTGCTAAGCTTGACGCAAGATATGTGTACGGGTTGTGCCGAATGTACCATAGGCTCAGAAATCATTTTGGATGCACCCGATGGAACGCCTAGGTGACGTGGGTCATGTGGAACCTCATTTCAATCCGTTTGGAGATAGTGTTAGTGTGGGTGCAAGTTAGGTGCACGGTTTGCGCAAAACATACCATAGGCTCAGCATAAGTTTTGGACATACCCAATGGTACTCCTAGGTGACGAGGCTGAAATGGAAGCTCGTTTTGGTCCGTTTGGAGATAGTGTTAGTGTCGGTGCAAGATAATTGCACGGTTTGCGCCACATGTACCATTGGCTCAGAAATCATTTTGGACACACCCGATGGTACTCCTAGGTGACGAGGCTCAAGTGGAATATCTCATTTTGGTTCGTTTGGACATAGTGCTAATCTTGACACAAGATAGGTGCGCAGTTTGCACCGAACATACCATAGGCTCAGAAATCATTTTGGATGCGCCCGATGGAACTCCTAGGTGACGTGGGTCTTGTGGAATCTCATTTCGGACATAGGTTTAGAAATCGTTTTGGACATAATAATGGTACTCCTACGTGATGAGGCTCAAGTGGATGCTTGTTTCGTTCTGTTTGGAGATAGTGCTAAGCTTGACCCAAGATAGGTGCATGGTTTGCGGCGAACGTACCATAGGCTCAAAAATCGTTTTGGATGCACCCGATGGAACGCCTAGGTGACGTGGGTCATGTGGAACCTTGTTTTGATCTGTTTAGAGATAGTGTTAGTGTCGGTGCAAGTTAGGTGCACGGTTTGCGCAAAACGTACCATAGGCTCAGCATTCGTTTTGGACATACCCGATGGTACTCCTAGGCGACGAGGCTGAAATGGAAGCTCGTTTTGGTCCGTTTGGAGATAGTATTAGTGTCGGTGCAAGATAAGTGCACGGTTTGTGCCACATGTACCATTGGCTCAAAAATCATTTTGGACGCACCCGATGGTACTCCTAAGTGACGAGGCTCAAGTGGAATATCTCGTTTTGGTTTGTTTGGACATAGTGCTAATCTTGACACAATATAGGTGCGCAGTTTGCACCGAACTTACCATATACTCAGAAATCATTTTGGATGCGCCCGATGGAACTCCTAGGTGACGTGGGTCTTATGGAATCTCGTTTCGGTCTATTGGGAGACAATGTTGGTGTTGGTGCAAGTAGGTGCACGGTTTGCGCCAAACATACCACAGGCTCAGAAATCATTTTGGACATAATGTTGGTACTCCTACGTGACGAGGCTCAAGTGGATGCTTGTTTTGTTTTGTTTGGAGATAGTGCTAAGCTTGACGCAAGATATGTGTACGGGTTGTGCCGAACGTACCATAGGCTCAGAAATCATTTTGGGTGCACCCGATGGAACGCCTAGGTGACGTGGGTCATGTGGAACCTCGTTTCGATCCGTGTGGAGATAGTGTTAGTGTTGGTGCAAGTTAGGTGCACAGTTTGCGCAAAACGTACCATAGGCTCAGCATTCGTTTTGGACGTACCCGATGGTACTCCTAGGTGACGAGGCTGAAATGGAAGCTCGTTTTGGTCCGTTTGGAGATAGTGTTAGTGTCGGTGCAAGATAAGTGCACGGTTTGCACCACATGTACCATTGGCTCAGAAATCATTTTGGACACACCCGATGGTACTCCTAGGTGACGAGGCTCAAGTGGAATATCTCATTTTGGTTCGTTTGGACATAGTGCTAATCTTGACATGAGATTGGTGTACAGTTTGCACCGAACGTACCATAGGCTCAGAAATCATTTTGGATGCGCCCGATGGAACTCCTAGGTCACATGGGTCTTGTGGAATCTCGTTTCGGACATAGGTTCAGAAATCGCTTTGGACATAATAATGGTACTCCTACGTGATGAGGCTCAAGTGGATGCTTGTTTCGTTCTGTTTGGAGATAGTGCTAAGCTTGACATAAGATAGGTGCACGGTTTGTGCCAAACGTACCATAGGCTCAGAAATCGTTTTGCATATAATGATGGTACTCCTACGTGATGAGGCTCAAGTGGATGCTTGTTTCGTTCTGTTTGGAGATAGTGCTAAGCTTGACCCAAGATAGGTGCATGGTTTGCAGCGAACGTACCATAGGCTCAAAAATCGTTTTGGATGCACCCGATGGAATGCCTAGGTGACGTGGGTCATGTGGAACCTTGTTTTGATCTATTTAGAGATAGTGTTAGTGTCGGTGCAAGTTAGGTGCACGGTTTGCGCAAAACGTACCATAGGCTCAGCATTCGTTTTGGACGTACCTGATGGTACTCCTAGGCGACGAGGCTGAAATGGAAGCTCGTTTTGGTCTGTTTGGAGATAGTGTTAGTGTCGGTGCAAGATAAGTGCACGGTTTGCGCCACATGTACCATTGGCTCAGAAATCATTCTGGACGCACCCGATGGTACTCCTAAGTGACGAGGCTCAAGTGGAATATCTCGTTTTGGTTCGTTTGGACATAGTGCTAATCTTGACACAAGATAGGTGCGCAGTTTGCACCGAACGTACCATAGGCTCAGAAATCATTTTGGATGCGCCCGATGGAACTCCTAGGTGACGTGGGTCTTATGGAATCTCGTTTCGGTCTGTTGGGAGACAATGTTGGTGTTGGTGCAAGTAGGTGCACGGTTTGCGCCAAACGTACCACAGGCTCAAAAATCATTTTGGACATAATGATGGTACTGCTACGTGATGAGGCTCAAGTGGATGCTTGTTTTGTTTTGTTTGGAGATAGTGCTAAGCTTGACGCAAGATATGTGTACGGGTTGTGCCGAATGTACCACAGGCTCAGAAATCATTTTGGATGCACCCGATGGAACGCCTAGGTGACGTGGGTCATGTGGAACCTCATTTCGATCCGTTTGGAGATAGTGTTAGTGTGGGTGCAAGTTAGGTGCACGGTTTGCGCAAAACATACCATAGGCTCAGCATAAGTTTTGGACATACCCGATGGTACTCCTAGGTGACGAGGCTGAAATGGAAGCTCGTTTTGGTCCGTTTGGAGATAGTGTTAGTGTCGGTGCAAGATAATTGCACGGTTTGCGCCACATGTACCATTGGCTCAGAAATCATTTTGGACACACCCGATGGTACTCCTAGGTGATGAGGCTCAAGTGGAATATCTCATTTTGGTTCGTTTGGACATAGTGCTAATCTTGACACGAGATAGGTGCGCAGTTTGCACCGAACGTACCATAGGCTCAGAAATCATTGTGGATGCGCCCGATGGAACTCCTAGGTGACGTGGGTCTTGTGGAATCTCATTTCGGACATAGGTTCAGAAATCGTTTTGGACATAATAATGGTACTCCTACGTGATGAGGCTCAAGTGGATGCTTGTTTCATTCTATTTGGAGATAGTGCTAAGCTTGACCCAAGATAGGTGCATGGTTTGCGGGGAGCGTACCATAGGCTCAAAAATCGTTTTGGATGCACCCGATGGAACGCCTAGGTGACGTGGGTCATGTGGAACCTTGTTTCGATCTGTTTAGAGATAGTGTTAGTGTCGGTGCAAGTTAGGTGCACGGTTTGCGCAAAACGTACCATAGGCTTAGCATTCGTTTTGGACGTACCCGATGGTACTCCTAGGCGACGAGGCTGAAATGGAAGCTCGTTTTGGTCCGTTTGGAGATAGTATTAGTGTCGGTGCAAGATAAGTGCACGGTTTGCACCACATGTACCATTGGCTCAAAAATCATTTTGGACGCACCTGATGGTACTCCTAAGTGACGAGGCTCAAGTGGAATATCTCGTTTTGGTTTGTTTGGACATAGTGCTAATCTTGACACAAGATAGGTGCGCAGTTTGCACTGAACGTACCATAGGCTCAGAAATCATTTTGGATGCGCCCAATGGAACTCCTAGGTGACGTGGGTCTTATGGAATCTCATTTCGGTCTGTTGGGAGACAATGTTGGTGTTGGTGCAAGTAGGTGCACGGTTTGCGCCAAACGTACCACAGGCTCAAAAATCGTTTTGGACATAATGATGGTACTCCTACGTGACGAGGCTCAAGTGGATGCTTGTTTTGTTTTGTTTGGAGATAGTGCTAAGCTTGACGCAAGATATGTGTATGGGTTGTGCCGAATGTACCACAGGCTCAGAAATCATTTTGGATGCACCCGATGGAACGCCTAGGTAACGTGGGTCATGTGGAACCTCATTTTCGATCCGTTTGGAGATAGTGTTAGTGTGGGTGCAAGTTAGGTGCACGGTTTGCGCAAAACATACCATAGGCTCAGCATAAGTTTTGGACATACCCGATGGTACTCCTAGGTGACGAGGCTGAAATGGAAGCTCGTTTTGGTCCGTTTGGAGATAGTGTTAGTGTCGGTGCAAGATAATTGCATGGTTTGCGCCACATGTACCATTGGCTCAGAAATCATTTTGGACACACCCGATGGTACTCCTAGGTGACGAGGCTCAAGTGGAATATCTCATTTTGGTTCGTTTGGACATAGTGCTAATCTTGACACAAGATAGGTGCGCAGTTTGCACCGAACGTACCATAGGCTCAGAAATCATTTTGGATGCGCCCGACGGAACTCCTAGGTGACGTGGGTCTTGTGGAATCTCATTTCGGACATAGGTTCAGAAATCGTTTTGGACATAATAATGGTACTCCTACGTGATGAGGCTCAAGTGGATGCTTGTTTCGTTCTGTTTGGAGATAGTGCTAAGCTTGACCCAAGATAGGTGCATGGTTTGCGGCGAACGTACCATAGGCTCAAAAATCGTTTTGGATGCACCCGATGGAACGCCTAGGTGACGTGGGTCATGTGGAACCTTGTTTCGATCTGTTTATAGATAGTGTTAGTGTCGGTGCAAGTTAGGTGCACGGTTTGCGCAAAACGTACCATAGGCTTAGCATTCGTTTTGGACGTACCCGATGGTACTCCTAGGCGATGAGGCTGAAATGGAAGCTCGTTTTGGTCCGTTTGGAGATAGTATTATTGTCGGTGCAAGATAAGTGCACGGTTTGCGCCACATGTACCATTGGCTCAGAAATTATTTTGGACGCACCCGATGGTACTCCTAAGTGACGAGGCTCAAGTGGAATATCTCGTTTTGGTTCGTTTGGACATAGTGCTAATCTTGACACAAGATAGGTGCGCAGTTTGCACCGAACGTACCATAGGCTCAGAAATCATTTTGGATGCGCCCGATGGAACTCCTAGGTGACGTGGGTCTTATGGAATCTCGTTTCGGTCTGTTGGGAGACAATGTTGGTGTTGGTGCAAGTAGGTGCACGGTTTGCGCCAAACGTACCACAGGCTCAAAAATCGTTTTGGACATAATGATGGTACTCCTACGTGACGAGGCTCAAGTGGATGCTTGTTTTGTTTTGTTTGGAGATAGTGCTAAGCTTGACGCAACATATGTGTACGGGTTGTGCCGAATGTACCACAGGCTCAGAAATCATTTTGGATGCACCCGATGGAACACCTAGGTGACGTGGGTCATGTGGAACCTCATTTCGATCCGTTTGGAGATAGTGTTAGTGTGGGTGCAAGTTAGGTGCACGGTTTGCGCAAAACATACCATAGGCTCAGCATAAGTTTTGGACATACCCGATGGTACTCCTAGGTGACGAGGCTGAAATGGAAGCTCGTTTTGGTCCGTTTGGAGATAGTGTTAGTGTCGGTGCAAGATAATTGCACGGTTTGCGCCACATGTACCATTGGCTCAGAAATCATTTTGGACACACCCGATGGTACTCCTAGGTGACGAGGCTCAAGTGGAATATCTCATTTTGGTTCGTTTGGACATAGTGCTAATCTTGACACGAGATAGGTGCGCAGTTTGCACCGAACGTACCATAGGCTCAGAAATCATTGTGGATGCGCCCGATGGAACTCCTAGGTGACGTGGGTCTTGTGGAATCTCATTTCGGACATAGGTTCAGAAATCGTTTTGGACATAATAATGGTACTCCTACGTGATGAGGCTCAAGTGGATGCTTGTTTCATTCTATTTGGAGATAGTGCTAAGCTTGACCCAAGATAGGTGCATGGTTTGCGGGGAGCGTACCATAGGCTCAAAAATCGTTTTGGATGCACCCGATGGAACGCCTAGGTGACGTGGGTCATGTGGAACCTTGTTTCGATCTGTTTAGAGATAGTGTTAGTGTCGGTGCAAGTTAGGTGCACGGTTTGCGCAAAACGTACCATAGGCTTAGCATTCGTTTTGGACGTACCCGATGGTACTCCTAGGCGACGAGGCTGAAATGGAAGCTCGTTTTGGTCCGTTTGGAGATAGTATTAGTGTCGGTGCAAGATAAGTGCACGGTTTGCACCACATGTACCATTGGCTCAAAAATCATTTTGGACGCACCTGATGGTACTCCTAAGTGACGAGGCTCAAGTGGAATATCTCGTTTTGGTTTGTTTGGACATAGTGCTAATCTTAACACAAGATAGGTGCGCAGTTTGCACCGAACGTACCATAGGCTCAGAAATCATTTTGGATGCGCCCGATGGAACTCCTAGGTGACGTGGGTCTTATGGAATCACATTTCGGTCTGTTGGGAGACAATGTTGGTGTTGGTGCAAGTAGGTGCACGGTTTGCGCCAAACGTACCACAGGCTCAAAAATCGTTTGGACATAATGATGGTACTCCTACGTGACGAGGCTCAAGTGGATGCTTGTTTTGTTTTGTTTGGAGATAGTGCTAAGCTTGACGCAAGATATGTGTATGGGTTGTGCCGAATGTACCACAGGCTCAGAAATCATTTTGGATGCACCCGATGGAACGCCTAGGTGACGTGGGTCATGTGGAACCTCATTTTCGATCCGTTTGGAGATAGTGTTAGTGTGGGTGCAAGTTAGGTGCACGGTTTGCGCAAAACATACCATAGGCTCAGCATAAGTTTTGGACATACCCGATGGTACTCCTAGGTGACGAGGCTGAAATGGAAGCTCGTTTTGGTCCGTTTGGAGATAGTGTTAGTGTCGTTGCAAGATAATTGCATGGTTTGCGCCACATGTACCATTGGCTCAGAAATCATTTTGGACACACTCGATGGTACTCCTAGGTGACGAGGCTCAAGTGGAATATCTCATTTTGGTTCGTTTGGACATAGTGCTAATCTTGACACAAGATAGGTGCGCAGTTTGCACCGAACGTACCATAGGCTCAGAAATCATTTTGGATGCGCCCGACGGAACTCCTAGGTGACGTGGGTCTTGTGGAATCTCATTTCGGACATAGGTTCAGAAATCGTTTTGGACATAATAATGGTACTCCTACGTGATGAGGCTCAAGTGGATGCTTGTTTCGTTCTGTTTGGAGATAGTGCTAAGCTTGACCCAAGATAGGTGCATGGTTTGCGGCGAACGTACCATAGGCTCAAAAATCGTTTTGGATGCACCCGATAGAACGCCTAGGTGACGTGGGTCATGTGGAACCTTGTTTCGATCTGTTTATAGATAGTGTTAGTGTCGGTGCAAGTT
Organism: Miscanthus floridulus; assembly: GCF_019320115.1. Lineage (NCBI taxonomy): Eukaryota > Viridiplantae > Streptophyta > Magnoliopsida > Poales > Poaceae > Miscanthus > Miscanthus floridulus. The sequence continues at coordinate 88,241,905 of NC_089581.1, read as the reverse complement.
AGGTGCACGGTTTGCGCAAAACGTACCATAGGCTTAGCATTCGTTTTGGACGTACCCGATGGTACTCCTAGGCGATGAGGCTGAAATGGAAGCTCGTTTTGGTCCGTTTGGAGATAGTATTATTGTCGGTGCAAGATAAGTGCACGGTTTGCGCCACATGTACCATTGGCTCAGAAATTATTTTGGACGCACCCGATGGTACTCCTAAGTGACGAGGCTCAAGTGGAATATCTCGTTTTGGTTCGTTTGGACATAGTGCTAATCTTGACACAAGATAGGTGCGCAGTTTGCACCGAACGTACCATAGGCTCAGAAATCATTTTGGATGCGCCCGATGGAACTCCTAGGTGACGTGGGTCTTATGGAATCTCGTTTCGGTCTGTTGGGAGACAATGTTGGTGTTGGTGCAAGTAGGTGCACGGTTTGCGCCAAACGTACCACAGGCTCAAAAATCGTTTTGGACATAATGATGGTACTCCTACGTGACGAGGCTCAAGTGGATGCTTGTTTTGTTTTGTTTGGAGATAGTGCTAAGCTTGACGCAACATATGTGTACGGGTTGTGCCGAATGTACCACAGGCTCAGAAATCATTTTGGATGCACCCGATGGAACGCCTAGGTGACGTGGGTCATGTGGAACCTCATTTCGATCCGTTTGGAGATAGTGTTAGTGTGGGTGCAAGTTAGGTGCACGGTTTGCGCAAAACATACCATAGGCTCAGCATAAGTTTTGGACATACCCGATGGTACTCCTAGGTGACGAGGCTGAAATGGAAGCTCGTTTTGGTCCGTTTGGAGATAGTGTTAGTGTCGGTGCAAGATAATTGCACGGTTTGCGCCACATGTACCATTGGCTCAGAAATCATTTTGGACACACCCGATGGTACCCCTAGGTGACGAGGCTCAAGTGGAATATCTCATTTTGGTTCGTTTGGACATAGTGCTAATCTTGACACGAGATAGGTGCGCAGTTTGCACCGAACGTACCATAGGCTCAGAAATCATTTTGGATGCGCCCGATGGAACTCCTAGGTGACGTGGGTCTTGTGGAATCTCATTTCGGACATAGGTTCAGAAATCGTTTTGGACATAATAATGGTACTCCTACGTGATGAGGCTCAAGTGGATGCTTGTTTCGTTCTATTTGGAGATAGTGCTAAGCTTGACCCAAGATAGGTGCATGGTTTGCGGGGAGCGTACCATAGGCTCAAAAATCGTTTTGGATGCACCCGATGGAACGCCTAGGTGACGTGGGTCATGTGGAACCTTGTTTCGATCTGTTTAGAGATAGTGTTAGTGTCGGTGCAAGTTAGGTGCACGGTTTGCGCAAAACGTACCATAGGCTTAGCATTCGTTTTGGACGTACCCGATGGTACTCCTAGGCGACGAGGCTGAAATGGAAGCTCGTTTTGGTCCGTTTGGAGATAGTATTAGTGTCGGTGCAAGATAAGTGCACGGTTTGCACCACATGTACCATTGGCTCAAAAATCATTTTGGACGCACCCGATGGTACTCCTAAGTGACGAGGCTCAAGTGGAATATCTCGTTTTGGTTTGTTTGGACATAGTGCTAATCTTGACACAAGATAGGTGCGCAGTTTGCACCGAACGTACCATAGGCTCAGAAATCATTTTGGATGTGCCCGATGGAACTCCTAGGTGACGTGGGTCTTATGGAATCTCATTTCGGTCTGTTGGGAGACAATGTTGGTGTTGGTGCAAGTAGGTGCACGGTTTGCGCCAAACGTACCACAGGCTCAAAAATCGTTTTGGACATAATGATGGTACTCCTACGTGACGAGGCTCAAGTGGATGCTTGTTTTGTTTTGTTTGGAGATAGTGCTAAGCTTGACGCAAGATATGTGTATGGGTTGTGCCGAATGTACCACAGGCTCAGAAATCATTTTGGATGCACACGATGGAACGCCTAGGTGACGTGGGTCATGTGGAACCTCATTTTCGATCCGTTTGGAGATAGTGTTAGTGTGGGTGCAAGTTAGGTGCACGGTTTGCGCAAAACATACCATAGGCTCAGCATAAGTTTTGGACATACCCGATGGTACTCCTAGGTGACGAGGCTGAAATGGAAGCTCGTTTTGGTCCGTTTGGAGATAGTGTTAGTGTCGGTGCTAGATAATTGCACGGTTTGTGCCACATGTACCATTGGCTTAGAAATCATTTTGGACACACCCGATGGTACTCCTAGGTGACGAGGCTCAAGTGGAATATCTCATTTTGGTTCGTTTGGACATAGTGCTAATCTTGACACAAGATAGGTGCGCAGTTTGCACCGAACGTACCATAGGCTTAGAAATCATTTTGGATGCGCCCGATGGAACTCCTAGGTGACGTGGGTCTTATGGAATCTCATTTCGGACATAGGTTCAGAAATCGTTTTGGACATAATAATGGTACTCCTACGTGATGAGGCTCAAGTGGATGCTTGTTTCGTTCTGTTTAGAGATAGTGCTAAGCTTGACCCAAGATAGGTGCATGGTTTGCGGGGAATGTACCATAGGCTCAAAAATCATTTTGGATGCACCCGATGGAACGCCTAGGTGACGTGGGTCATGTGGAACCTTGTTTCGATCTGTTTAGAGATAGTGTTAGTGTCGGTGCAAGTTAGGTGCACGGTTTGCGCAAAACGTACCATAGGCTTAGCATTCGTTTTGGACGTACCCGATGGTACTCCTAGGCGACGAGGCTGAAATGGAAGCTCGTTTTGGTCCGTTTGGAGATAGTATTAGTGTCGGTGCAAGATAAGTGCACGGTTTGCGCCACATGTACCATTGGCTCAAAAATCATTTTGGACGCACCCGATGGTACTCCTAAGTGATGAGGCTCAAGTGGAATATCTCGTTTTGGTTCGTTTGGACATAGTGCTAATCTTGACACAAGCTAGGTGCGCAGTTTGCACCGAACGTACCATAGGCTCAGAAATCATTTTGGATGCGCCCGATGGAACTCCTAGGTGACGTGGGTCTTATGGAATCTCATTTCGGTCTGTTGGGAGACAATGTTGGTGTTGGTGCAAGTAGGTGCACGGTTTGCGCCAAACGTACCACAGGCTCAAAAATCGTTTTGGACATAATGCTGGTACTCCTACGTGACGAGGCTCAAGTGGATGCTTGTTTTGTTTTGTTTGGAGATAGTGCTAAGCTTGACGCAAGATATGTGTACGGGTTGTGCTGAATGTACCACAGGCTCAGAAATCATTTTGGATGCACCCGATGGAACGCCTAGGTGACGTGGGTCATGTGGAACCTCATTTCGATCCGTTTGGAGATAGTGTTAGTGTGGGTGCAAGTTAGGTGCACGGTTTGCGCAAAACATACCATAGGCTCAGCATAAGTTTTGGACATACCCGATGGTACTCCTAGGTGACGAGGCTGAAATGGAAGCTCGTTTTGGTCCGTTTGGAGATAGTGTTAGTGTCGGTGCAAGATAATTGCACGGTTTGCGCCACATGTACCATTGGCTCAGAAATCATTTTGGACACACCCGATGGTACCCCTAGGTGACGAGGCTCAAGTGGAATATCTCATTTTGGTTCGTTTGGACATAGTGCTAATCTTGACACGAGATAGGTGCGCAGTTTGCACCGAACGTACCATAGGCTCAGAAATCATTTTGGATGCGCCCGATGGAACTCCTAGGTGACGTGGGTCTTGTGGAATCTCATTTCGGACATAGGTTCAGAAATCGTTTTGGACATAATAATGGTACTCCTACGTGATGAGGCTCAAGTGGATGCTTGTTTCGTTCTATTTGGAGATAGTGCTAAGCTTGACCCAAGATAGGTGCATGGTTTGCGGGGAGCGTACCATAGGCTCAAAAATCGTTTTGGATGCACCCGATGGAACGCCTAGGTGACGTGGGTCATGTGGAACCTTGTTTCGATCTGTTTAGAGATAGTGTTAGTGTCGGTGCAAGTTAGGTGCACGGTTTGCGCAAAACGTACCATAGGCTTAGCATTCGTTTTGGACGTACCCGATGGTACTCCTAGGCGACGAGGCTGAAATGGAAGCTCGTTTTGGTCCGTTTGGAGATAGTATTAGTGTCGGTGCAAGATAAGTGCACGGTTTGCACCACATGTACCATTGGCTCAAAAATCATTTTGGACGCACCCGATGGTACTCCTAAGTGACGAGGCTCAAGTGGAATATCTCGTTTTGGTTTGTTTGGACATAGTGCTAATCTTGACACAAGATAGGTGCGCAGTTTGCACCGAACGTACCATAGGCTCAGAAATCATTTTGGATGTGCCCGATGGAACTCCTAGGTGACGTGGGTCTTATGGAATCTCATTTCGGTCTGTTGGGAGACAATGTTGGTGTTGGTGCAAGTAGGTGCACGGTTTGCGCCAAACGTACCACAGGCTCAAAAATCGTTTTGGACATAATGATGGTACTCCTACGTGACGAGGCTCAAGTGGATGCTTGTTTTGTTTTGTTTGGAGATAGTGCTAAGCTTGACGCAAGATATGTGTATGGGTTGTGCCGAATGTACCACAGGCTCAGAAATCATTTTGGATGCACACGATGGAACGCCTAGGTGACGTGGGTCATGTGGAACCTCATTTTCGATCCGTTTGGAGATAGTGTTAGTGTGGGTGCAAGTTAGGTGCACGGTTTGCGCAAAACATACCATAGGCTCAGCATAAGTTTTGGACATACCCGATGGTACTCCTAGGTGACGAGGCTGAAATGGAAGCTCGTTTTGGTCCGTTTGGAGATAGTGTTAGTGTCGGTGCTAGATAATTGCACGGTTTGTGCCACATGTACCATTGGCTTAGAAATCATTTTGGACACACCCGATGGTACTCCTAGGTGACGAGGCTCAAGTGGAATATCTCATTTTGGTTCGTTTGGACATAGTGCTAATCTTGACACAAGATAGGTGCGCAGTTTGCACCGAACGTACCATAGGCTTAGAAATCATTTTGGATGCGCCCGATGGAACTCCTAGGTGACGTGGGTCTTATGGAATCTCATTTCGGACATAGGTTCAGAAATCGTTTTGGACATAATAATGGTACTCCTACGTGATGAGGCTCAAGTGGATGCTTGTTTCGTTCTGTTTAGAGATAGTGCTAAGCTTGACCCAAGATAGGTGCATGGTTTGCGGGGAATGTACCATAGGCTCAAAAATCATTTTGGATGCACCCGATGGAACGCCTAGGTGACGTGGGTCATGTGGAACCTTGTTTCGATCTGTTTAGAGATAGTGTTAGTGTCGGTGCAAGTTAGGTGCACGGTTTTGCGCAAAACGTACCATAGGCTTAGCATTCGTTTTGGACGTACCCGATGGTACTCCTAGGCGACGAGGCTGAAATGGAAGCTCGTTTTGGTCCGTTTGGAGATAGTATTAGTGTCGGTGCAAGATAAGTGCACGGTTTGCGCCACATGTACCATTGGCTCAAAAATCATTTTGGACGCACCCGATGGTACTCCTAAGTGATGAGGCTCAAGTGGAATATCTCGTTTTGGTTCGTTTGGACATAGTGCTAATCTTGACACAAGCTAGGTGCGCAGTTTGCACCGAACGTACCATAGGCTCAGAAATCATTTTGGATGCGCCCGATGGAACTCCTAGGTGACGTGGGTCTTATGGAATCTCATTTCGGTCTGTTGGGAGACAATGTTGGTGTTGGTGCAAGTAGGTGCACGGTTTGCGCCAAACGTACCACAGGCTCAAAAATCGTTTTGGACATAATGCTGGTACTCCTACGTGACGAGGCTCAAGTGGATGCTTGTTTTGTTTTGTTTGGAGATAGTGCTAAGCTTGACGCAAGATATGTGTACGGGTTGTGCTGAATGTACCACAGGCTCAGAAATCATTTTGGATGCACCCGATGGAACGCCTAGGTGACGTGGGTCATGTGGAACCTCATTTCGATCCGTTTGGAGATAGTGTTAGTGTGGGTGCAAGTTAGGTGCACGGTTTGCGCAAAACATACCATAGGCTCAGCATAAGTTTTGGACATACCCGATGGTACTCCTAGGTGACGAGGCTGAAATGGAAGCTCGTTTTGGTCCGTTTGGAGATAGTGTTAGTGTCGGTGCAAGATAATTGCACGGTTTGCGCCACATGTACCATTGGCTCAGAAATCATTTTGGACGCACCCGATGGTACTCCTAAGTGACAAGCCTCAAGTGGAATATCTCGTTTTGGTTTGTTTGGACATAGTGCTAATCTTGACACAAGATAGGTGCGCAGTTTGCACCGAACTTACCATATACTCAGAAATCATTTTGGATGCTCCCGATGAAACTCCTAGGTGACGTGGGTCTTATGGAATCTCGTTTCTGTCTATTGGGAGACAATGTTGGTGTTGGTGCAAGTAGGTGCATGGTTTGCGCCAAACGTACCACAGGCTCAGAAATCATTTTGGATATAATGATGGTACTCCTACGTGACGAGGCTCAAGTGGATGCTTGTTTTGTTTTGTTTGGAGATAGTGCTAAGCTTGACGCAAGATATGTGTACGGGTTGTGCCGAACGTACCATAGGCTCAGAAATCATTTTGGATGCACCCGATGGAACGCCTAGGTGACGTGGGTCATGTGGAACCTCGTTTCGATCCGTTTGGAGATAGTGTTAGTGTTGGTGCAAGTTAGGTGCACGGTTTGCGCAAAACGTACCATAGGCTCAGCATTCGTTTTGGATGTACCCGATGGTACTCCTAGGTGACAAGGCTGAAATGGAAGCTTGTTTTGGTCCGTTTGGAGATAGTGTTAGTGTCGGTGCAAGATAAGTGCACGGTTTGCGCCACATGTACCATTGGCTCAGAAATCATTTTGGACACACCCGATGGTACTCCTAGGTGACGAGGCTCAAGTGGAATATCTCATTTTGGTTCGTTTGGACATAGTGCTAATCTTGACACGAGATTGGTGTGCAGTTTGCACCGAACGTACCATAGGCTCAGAAATTATTTTGGATGCGCCCGATGGAACTCCTAGGTCACGTGGGTCTTGTGGAATCTCGTTTCGACATAGGTTTAGAAATCACTTTGCACATAATAATGGTACTCCTACGTGATGAGGCTCAAGTGGATGCTTGTTTCGTTCTGTTTGGAGATAGTGCTAAGCTTGACATAAGATAGGTGCACGGTTTGTGCCAAATGTACCATAGGCTCAGAAATCATTTTGCATATAATGATGGTACTCCTACGTGATGAGGCTCAAGTGGATGCTTGTTTCGTTCTGTTTGGAGATAGTGCTAAGCTTGACCCAAGATAGGTGCATGGTTTGCAGCGAACATACCATAGGCTCAAAAATTGTTTTGGATGCACCCGATGGAACGCCTAGGTGACGTGGGTCATGTGGAACCTTGTTTCGATCTGTTTAGAGATAGTGTTAGTGTCGGTGCAAGTTAGGTGCACGGTTTGCGCAAAACGTACCATAGCCTCAGCATTCGTTTTGGACGTACCCGATGGTACTCCTAGGCGACGAGGCTGAAATGGAAGCTCGTTTTGGTCTGTTTGGAGATAGTGTTAGTGTCGGTGCAAGATAAGTGCACGGTTTGCGCCACATGTACCATTGGCTCAGAAATCATTTCGGACGCACCCGATGGTACTCCTAAGTGACGAGGCTCTAGTGGAATATCTCGTTTTGGTTCGTTTGGACATAGTGCTAATCTTGACACAAGATAGGTGCGCAGTTTGCACCGAACTTACCATATGCTCAGAAATCATTTTGGATGCGCCCGATGGAACTCCTAGGTGACGTGGGTCTTATGGAATCTTGTTTCGGTCTGTTGGGAGACAATGTTGGTGTTGGTGCAAGTAGGTGCATGGTTTGCGCCAAACGTACCACAGGCTCAGAAATCATTTTGGACATAATGATGGTACTCCTACGTGACGAGGCTCAAGTGGATGCTTGTTTTGTTTTGTATGGAGATAGTGCTAAGCTTGACGCAAGATATGTGTACGGGTTGTGCCGAACGTACCATAGGCTCAGAAATCATTTTGGATGCACCCGATGGAACGCCTAGGTGACGTGGGTCATGTGGAACCTCGTTTCGATCCGTTTGGAGATAGTGTTAGTGTCGGTGCAAGTTAGGTGCACGGTTTGCGCAAAACGTACCATAGGCTCAGCATTCATTTTGGACGTACCCGATGGTACTCCTAGGTGATGAGGCTGAAATGGAAGCTCGTTTTGGTCCGTTTGGGGATAGTGTTAGTGTCGGTGCAAGATAAGTGCACGGTTTGCGCCACATGTACCATTGCCTCAGAAATCATTTTGGACGCACCCGATGGTACTCCTAGGTGACGAGGCTCAAGTGGAATATCTCATTTTGGTTCGTTTGGACATAGTGCTAATCTTGACACAAGATAGGTGCGCAGTTTGCACCGAACGTACCATAGGCTTAGAAATCATTTTGGATGCGCCCGATGGAACTCCTAGGTGACGTGGGTCTTATGGAATCTCGTTTCAAACATAGGTTCAGAAATCATTTTGGATATAATAATGGTACTCCTACGTGATGAGGCTCAAGTGGATGCTTGTTTCGTTTTGTTTGGAGATAGTGCTAAGCTTGACATAAGATAGGTGCACGGTTTGCGACGAACGTACCATAGGCTCAAAAATCATTTTGGATATAATGATGGTACTCCTACGTGATGAGGCTCAAGTGGATGCTTGTTTCGTTCTGTTTGGAGATAGTGCTAAGCTTGACCCAAGATAGGTGCATGGTTTGCGACGAACGTACCATAGGCTCAAAAATCATTTTGGATGCACCCGATGGAACGCCTAGGTTACGTGGGTCATGTGGAACCTCGTTTCGATCCGTTTGGAGATTGTGTTAGTGTTGGTGCAAGTTAGGTGCACAGTTTGCGCAAAACGTACCATAGGCTCAGCATTCGTTTTGGACGTACCCGATGGTACTCCTAGGCAATGAGGCTGAAATCGAAGCTCATTTTGGTCCGTTTGGAGATAGTGTTAGTGTTAGTGCAAGATAAGTGCACGGTTTGTGCCACATGTACCATTGGCTCAGAAATCATTTTGGACGCACCCGATGGTACTCCTAGGTGACGAGGCTCAAGTGGAATATCTCATTTTGGTTCGTTTGGACATAGTGCTAATCTTGACACAAGATAGGTGTGCAGTTTGCACCGAACATACCATAGGCTCAGAAATCATTTTGGATGCGCCCTATGGAACTCCTAGGTGATGTGGGTCTTGTGGAATCTTGTTTCGGACATAGGTTCAGAAATCGTTATGGACATAATAATGGTACTCCTATGTGATGAGGCTCAAGTGGATGCTTGTTTTGTTCTGTTTGGAGATAGTGCTAAGCTTGACATAAGATAGTTGCACGGTTTGCGCCAAACGTACCATAGGCTCAGAAATCGATTTGGACATAATGATGGTACTCCTACGTGACGAGGCTCAAGTGGATGCTTGTTTCCTTCTGTTTGGAGATAGTGCTAAGGTTGACGCAAGATAGGTGCACGGTTTGCGCCAAACGTACCATAGGCTCATAAATCATTTTGGATGCACCCGATGGAATGCCTAGGTGACGGGGGTCATGTGGAACCTTGTTTTGATCTGTTTGGAGATTGTGTTAGTGTTGGTGCAAGTTAGGTGCACGGTTTGCGCAAAACGTACCATAGGCTCAGCATTCGTTTTGGACGTACCCAATGGTACTCCTAGGCGACGAGGCTGAAATGGAAGCTCGTTTTGGTCCGTTTGGAGATAGTGTTAGTGTCGGTGCAAGATAAGTGCACGGTTTGCGCCACATGTACCATTGGCTCAGAAATCATTTTGGACGCACCCGATGGTACTCCTAAGTGACGAGGCTCAAGTGGAATATCTCGTTTTGGTTCGTTTGGACATAGTGCTAATCTTGACACAAGATAGGTGCGCAGTTTGCACCGAACGTACCATAGGCTCAAAAATCATTTTGGATGCGCCCGATGGAACTCCTAGGTGACGTGGGTCTTATGGAATCTTGTTTTGGTCTGTTGGGAGACAATGTTGGTGTTGGTGCAAGTAGGTGCACGGTTTGCGCCAAACGTGCCACAGGCTCAAAAATCATTTTGGACATAATGATGGTACTCCTACGTGACAAGGCTCAAGTGGATGCTTGTTTTGTTTTGTTTGGAGATAGTGCTAAGCTTGACGCAAGATATGTGTACGGGTTATGCCGAATGTACCATAGGCTCAGAAATCATTTTGGATGCACCCGATGGAACGCCTAGGTGACGTGGGTCATGTGGAACCTCATTTCGATCCGTTTGGAGATAGTGTTAGTGTGGGTGCAAGTTAGGTGCACGGTTTGTGCAAAACATACCATAGGCTCAGCATAAGTTTTGGACATACCCGATGGTACTCCTAGGTGACGAGGCTGAAATGGAAGCTCGTTTTGGTCCGTTTGGAGATAGTGTTAGTGTCGTTGCAAGATAATTGCACGGTTTGCGCCACATGTACCATTGGCTCAGAAATCATTTTGGACACACCCGATGGTACTCCTAGGTGACGAGGCTCAAGTGGAATATCTCATTTTGGTTCGTTTGGACATAGTGCTAATCTTGACACAAGATAGGTGCGCAGTTTGCACCGAACGTACCATAGGCTCAGAAATCATTTTGGATGCGCCCGATGGAACTCCTAGGTGACGTGGGTCTTGTGAAATCTCATTTTGGACATAGGTTCAGAAATCGTTTTGGACATAATAATGGTACTCCTACGTGATGAGGCTCAAGTGGATGCTTGTTTCGTTCTGTTTGGAGATAGTGCTAAGCTTGGCCCAAGATAGGTGCATGGTTTCCGGCGAACGTACCATAGGCTCAAAAATCGTTTTGGATGCACCCGATGGAACGCCTAGGTGACGTGGGTCATGTGGAACCTTGTTTCGATCTGTTTAGAGATAGTGTTAGTGTCGGTGCAAGTTAGGTGCACGGTTTGCGCAAAACGTACCATAGGCTCAGCATTCGTTTTGGACGTACCCGATGGTACTCCTAGGCGACGAGGCTGAAATGGAAGCTCGTTTTGGTCCGTTTGGAGATAGTATTAGTGTCGGTGCAAGATAAGTGCACGGTTTGCGCCACATGTACCATTGGCTCAAAAATCATTTTGGACGCACCCGATGGTACTCCTAAGTGACGAGGCTCAAGTGGAATATCTCGTTTTGGTTTGTTTGGACATAGTCCTAATCTTGACACAAGATAGGTGCGCAGTTTGCACCGAACTTACCATATACTCAGAAATCATTTTGGATGCGCCCGATGGAACTCCTAGGTGACGTGGGTCTTATGGAATCTCGTTTCGGTCTATTGGGAGACAATGTTGGTGTTGGTGCAAGTAGGTGCATGGTTTGCGCCAAACGTACCACAGGCTCAGAAATCATTTTGGACATAATGATGGTACTCCTACGTGACGAGGCTCAAGTGGATGCTTGTTTTGTTTTGTTTGGAGATAGTGCTAAGCTTGACGCAAGATATGTGTACGGGTTGTGCCGAACGTACCATAGGCTCAGAAATCATTTTGGATGCACCCGATGGAACGCCTAGGTGACGTGGGTCATGTGGAACCTCGTTTCGATCCGTTTGGAGATAGTGTTAGTGTTGGTGCAAGTTAGGTGCACGGTTTGTGCAAAACGTACCATAGGCTCAGCATTTGTTTTGGACGTACCCGATGGTACTCCTAGGTGACGAGGCTGAAATGGAAGCTCGTTTTGGTCCGTTTGGAGATAGTGTTAGTGTCGGTGCAAGATAAGTGCACGGTTTGCACCACATGTACCATTGGCTCAGAAATCATTTTGGACACACCCGATGGTACTCCTAGGTGATGAGGCTCAAGTGGAATATCTCATTTTGGTTCGTTTGGACATAGTGCTAATCTTGACACGAGATTGGTGCGTAGTTTGCACCGAATGTACCATAGGCTCAGAAATCATTTTGGATGCGCCCGATGGAACTCCTAGGTCATGTGGGTCTTGTGGAATCTTGTTTCGGACATAGGTTCAGAAATCGCTTTGGACATAATAATGGTACTCCTACGTGATGAGGCTCAAGTGGATGCATGTTTCGTTCCATTTGGAGATAGTGCTAAGCTTGACATAAGATAGGTGCATGGTTTGTGCCAAACGTACCATAGGCTCAGAAATCGTTTTGCATATAATGATGGTACTCCTACGTGATGAGGCTCAAGTGGATGCTTGTTTCGTTCTGTTTGGAGATAGTGCTAAGCTTGACCCAAGATAGGTGCATGGTTTGCAGCGAACGTACCATAGGCTCAAAAATCGTTTTGGATGCACCCGATGGAACGCCTAGGTGACGTGGGTCATGTGGAACCTTGTTTCGATCTGTTTAGAGATAGTGTTAGTGTTGGTGCAAGTTAGGTGCACGGTTTGCGCAAAACGTACCATAGGCTCAGCATTCGTTTTGGACGTACCCGATGGTACTCCTAGGCAACGAGGCTGAAATGGAAGCTCGTTTTGGTCTGTTTGGAGATAGTGTTAGTGTCGGTGCAAGATAAGTGCACGGTTTGCGCCACATGTACCATTGGCTCAGAAATTATTTTGGACGCACCCGATGGTACTCCTAAGTGACGAGGCTCAAGTGGAATATCTCGTTTTGGTTCGTTTAGACATAGTGCTAATCTTGACACAAGATAGGTGCGTAGTTTGCACCGAACTTACCATATGCTCAGAAATCATTTTGGATGCGCCCGATGGAACTCCTAGGTGACGTGGGTCTTATGGAATCTTGTTTCGGTCTGTTGGGAGACAATGTTGGTGTTGGTGCAAGTAGGTGCACGGTTTGCGCCAAACGTACCACAGGCTCAGAAATCATTTTGGACATAATGATGGTACTCCTACGTGACGAGGCTCAAGTGGATGCTTGTTTTGTTTTGTTTGGAGATAGTGCTAAGCTTGACGCAAGATATGTGTACGGGTTGTGCCGAACGTACCATAGGCTCAGAAATCATTTTCGATGCACCCGATGGAACGCCTAGGTGACGTGGGGCATGTGGAACCTCGTTTTGATCCGTTTGGAGATAGTGTTAGTGTCAGTGCAAGTTAGGTGCACGGTTTGCGGAAAACGTACCATAAGCTCAGCATTCGTTTTGGACGTACCTGATGGTACTCCTAGGTGACGAGGCTGAAATGGAAGCTCGTTTTGGTCCGTTTGGAGATAGTGTTAGTGTCAGTGCAAGATAAGTGCACGGTTTGCGCCACATGTACCATTGCCTCAGAAATCATTTTAGACGCACCCGATGGTACTCCTAGGTGATGAGGCTCAAGTGGAATATCTCATTTTGGTCCGTTTGGACATAGTGCTAATCTTGACACAAGATAGGTGCGCAGTTTGCACCGAACATACCATTGGCTTAGAAATCATTTTGGATGCGCCTGATGGAACTCCTAGGTGACGTGGGTCTTGTGGAATCTCATTTCGGACATAGGTTTAGAAATCGTTTTGGACATAATAATGGTACTCCTATGTGATGAGGCTCAAGTGGATGCTTGTTTCGTTCTGTTTGGAGATAGTGCTATGCTTGACATAAGATAGGTGCACGGTTTGCGACGAACGTACCATAGGCTCAAAAATCGTTTTGGATATAATAATGGTACTCCTACGTGATGAGGCTCAAGTGGATGCTTGTTTCGTTCTGTTTGGAGATAGTGCTAAGCTTGACCCAAGATAGGTGCATGGTTCGCGACGAACGTACCATAGGCTCAAAAATCATTTTGGATGCACCCGATGGAACGCCTAGGTGACGTGGGTCATGTGGAACCTCGTTTCGATCCGTTTGGAGATTGTGTTAGTGTTGGTGCAAGTTAGGTGCACGGTTTGCGCAAAACGTACCATAGGCTCAGCATTCGTTTTGGACGTACCCGATGGTACTCCTAGGCAATGAGGCTGAAATGGAAGCTCGTTTTGGTCCGTTTGGAGATAGTGTTAGTGTCAGTGCAAGATAAGTGCACGGTTGTGGTAGAACCTTCTAAGTTATTGGGCCCACATGCACCTGTCACTGTCCGACGACCATTGACATTCATGCATATGTTTCCATTAACTTAAAAAGACTGTCGGGTGTCCTCGGGGAACCCCGAATCATCCACGATTTCCGAGCAGGATCACGTTACAGAGTCATTGCAGTATTACAACATTTATTCAAATATCAAAACCAGAGTGAAATCAGCGGAAGTCTTACGATAACATAGTTTACAAACCAGTTGTTTCAAAGCTTACAAACTAAGTTCGATAATTATTACAAACCATAGTAGTAGTGGAGTGGCATAATAATATAGACATATCACACAAAATAAACATCCTGCCCAAGGATCACACATTTAATTCTCATCGTCAGAACGAATGATAGTCATGCAGCACGATCCAAAACAGATCTGCTCATCAGGCTCACCTGCAACAAGGGGTCAACGAACCCTGAGTACAAAGGTACTCAACAAGACTTATCCGAAATCTTAACTGATAAATTCAGTAATGCAGGCTCAGGGATTCAAGGTATAGCTTTAACAATGATCAAAGTTCTTTTGCGTAAAAGCTCTTTTAACAACATTCTTTATATAGAAAACTTCTCGAAAAAATATATACAAAGCTGACACGATCCGCACTGAGATCATGAAACTTCATATCCAACATCTTCACAAGCCTTAGTCAAGTTCCGGTTATTAATTCTACGATGATACTAGTTGAGTCTCCATAACCGAGGAGCAACGACGATTCGAACCGATTAAAAACCCAGCTGGGAATTCCAGACCACACGACATATGCAGGTCCCCGACTCACATATATCAACCTACCCTCGGATCCTCTAAAACAAGAACGGGTCCGCGCCACCCGAGAATACAGCACACCTCAAATCCGGCCACATTCCAGCCACGAGGGTACACGCTATTCCCGCCATCTCTCCACTCCCAGTGCGCGAGTAGCCATTCTCGTAATAGAATTGCCAAGTTCAGGCTTACCGGAGTATGTGGTTAGTACTACAAATTCTCACCTCATGCAATTCAACAACGGACGTGCCTTAATCAACACAGGCGGAAAGAACCCGCTCACAAGACCTCCATGTCTTGTGGCTCACACACACCGAGTCCGCCCGGTCTAGATTTATTACTCCACATTCCCATATCACATGCTAACATAATTAATCAATGTTCCATTTAAAACTTGCAGGTGGCAGGTAGTCACCCGACTTTCATCGTTCTACGCATAGCTAAGCAAAAC
The DNA here is from genome assembly GCF_019320115.1 of Miscanthus floridulus. NCBI lineage: Eukaryota > Viridiplantae > Streptophyta > Magnoliopsida > Poales > Poaceae > Miscanthus > Miscanthus floridulus. The sequence goes on along the minus strand of NC_089581.1, from coordinate 88,226,707 downwards.
TAGGCATAAACGAGTTTAAAACAGGTAATAGGGTAAATATGGAATAACAAGGGTGGTAATGCACCAATTAGGCTTTTACTTAACTCCTAATCACTTAATGCAGTAACAGAAAGCAAAAGCGAAATTAATTTATAAAATACAAGGTAGGGTTGTATGCATCCGGGGCTTGCCTTCGTTGACGGAAAAGTCCGATTCCTGCGACGTTACACAAGTATTTGACCCGACCTCAACAGATGGATTAACCTCTTCAACAGCTTGATTAACTACCACGTTTTCACCTTCGTTCACTATACGTAATAACAATGCCATGTTTAATATGATGCAGAATTCGAAACATGATGCTCGATGATGGATGAAAAATTAATAATTTGAATACAACTTTCCTTCGCGGTACAGTTGCAAGTCAAACAAACTAATTCTTTTTCGTAAACACATACATCAACTGCCAAGGATCATTAACAACAAATGACCCAAGGTCATCACTCAATCCAAAATTCCAAACAAAACCTAAATCACTAAAGGTTACTATTTGCTTTTATGAATTAATTATTTAATTCAAAATTATGAAATAAATCAACTTATTCTAATTGAGCCCAAAATTTTAGTACATGTTCATTACATGTTAACTAAGTGGCAAAACAAATTTCATAATTTTTGGATAAATAAATAAGCCTAGAAAAATCCTGGAAATCCATTTATGAATAAATTGATCAATTTTTATCCCATTTAAAACTTACTGAAAAACATTATTTCATATTTTTCTTAAATACTATACATCTCAGAGAAGTCACACAAAAATTTTCATAATTTTTGGAGCTCTAAATAAATCTACACAAAAATAACAAAAACATACACTATTCATTCAAATCTAAAAATAGAAAAAATCCATTTGAACGCTGAGTCACTGACATCGGACCCCACCTATCATCTTCTACCTCCCGCGTGTTGACTACGACGACGACGGCGCTGACCGGCGCAAACTCACCGACGGTGAGCCCAAAGGCGACGGTCAAGGTACCAAAATGACCACATCATCACGGCGCATCGACTGAAGGCACTAGCTAGACGAATTACTACGAGTTACGAGCTTGGCGTCGGCCATGGCGGATGCGGTGGCTCGGCGACGTTACGCCGGCGAAATGAAGCCGAAAACGGGGAAACAGAGGGCATGGGAAGGTCCAGTAGCTCACCACGAACACGTTCAAGCAAGAATTAAGGCCGGAGAAGTAACGTAGACACGGGTCGACGTGAACAGCAACGGCGGCGGAGTAAGGGTCGTCGGTGACGGTGTGCCGGCGACTGCAGTGGATAAAACGGCCAAACAATAGTGAAATGAGCACTACGGCATCGAGACGAAGCTAAAGGGACATCAATCAAGGGCAACAGCTCACCGATGGACTCTGGCCACGAAGATGCGCATGCGACGGTGAGGTTACCGGCCGCGAGGAAGAAGGCGATGAAACTCGAGTTCCCGGTGAAGACAAGCCAAATTGGTGGGTCAGATGGACGCGCAAGGTTCAGGCGGAGCTAGGACTAGCTTAACAGTGACGGTGGAGCACGACAACGACGGCACGGGCTTGCCGGAGATGGAGCAGCGGCGACGGGAAAAACAGAGAGCGAAGAAAGAAGAACGGCGGCGGCTCCAGAGCTTTATAGGGCAGCCAAGGAAGCGCAAGGAAGCCACGACGCAGCCTTCAGCGCGCCAACGCGACGCCCAGACGGCCACGCGCGCGACTAGAAGCAAGCCGAAGATCGCCGCCGGTGTAGCCTGAGCGGTGAGTACTGTTCACAGAAATTACAAGTTTGCCATTCGCCAAATTTCACAAATTACTCTCAAATTTTCATAACAACTCAAAAATCTCCAAAAATAAAAGTTGTTCAAAATCAAAAGTTCTACAACTTTGCTTTTATAACCATCTCCTAATTCGGTCTAGATTTTGAAATGAACTTTTGAATTTGAATAGGGAAATTTACCGAATTACGCCTTTTTGATTTACTCAAAAATTTTCTAAACAACTTGAAAAACTCCAAAAACAAACTTTGTATAACCTGCCAAGCTCTACACTTTTGCTTTTGGGCCCAACCCCAAAATATGCTTAGATTTTGAAATGGATTTTCAGGGTAGGGTTTACATGTTGAAACGCGGGGTTTTCTCGAAAAATTCAAAACCCAGTCAAACTTTGAACTTGAGTCAAACAATACAATTCAACACTCATTACACAAATGTAAACTTGTTTTAGTAAATGCACATCAAAGTTTTCACCAAATGCCAAATGCTTTGCAATGCATATGATGACATGTCAGATTTTAACATTTAAACACCCGAGGTGTTACAACGGTTTGCGCCACATGTACCATTGGCTCAGAAATCATTTTGGACGCACCCGATGGTACTCCTAGGTGACGAGGCTCAAGTGGAATATCTCATTTTGGTTCGTTTGGACATAGTGCTAATCTTGACACAAGATAGGTGTGCAGTCTGCACCGAACGTACCATAGGCTCAGAAATCATTTTGGATGCGCCCGATGGAACTCCTAGGTGATGTGGGTCTTGTGGAATCTCGTTTCGGACATAGGTTTAGAAATCGTTTTGGACATAATAATGGTACTCCTACGTGATGAGGCTCAAGTGGATGCTTGTTTCGTTCTGTTTGGAGATAGTGCTAAGCTTGACATAAGATAGGTGCACGGTTTGCGCCAAACGTACCATAGGCTCAGAAATCGATGTGGACATAATGATGGTACTCCTACGTGACGAGGCTCAAGTGGATGCTTGTTTCCTTCTGTTTGGAGATAGTGCTAAGTTTGACGCAAGATAGGTGCACGGTTTGCACCGAACGTACCATAGGCTCATAAATCGTTTTGGATGCACCCGATGGAATGCCTAGGTGACGGGGGTCATGTGGAACCTTGTTTTGATCTGTTTGGAGATTGTGTTAGTGTTGGTGCAAGTTAGGTGCTTGGTTTGCGCAAAACGTACCATAGGCTCAGCATTCGTTTTGGACGTACCCAATGGTACTCCTAGGCGATGAGGCTGAAATGGAAGCTCGTTTTGGTCCGTTTGGAGATAGTGTTAGTGTCGGTGCAAGATAAGTGCACGGTTTGCGCCACATGTACCATTGGCTCAGAAATCATTTTGGACGCACCCAATGGTACCCCTAAGTGACGAGGCTCAAGTGGAATATCTCGTTTTGGTTCGTTTGGACATAGTGCTAATCTTGATACAAGATAGGTGTGCAGTTTGCACCGAACATACCATAGGCTCAGAAATCATTTTGGATGCGCCCGATGGAACTCCTAGGTGATGTGGGTCTTATGGAATCTCATTTTGGCCTGTTGGGAGACAATGTTGGTGTTGGTGCAAGTAGGTGCACGGTTTGCGCCAAACGTACCACAGGCTCTGAAATCGTTTTGGACATAATGATGGTACTCCTACGTGACGAGGCTCAAGTGGATGCTTGTTTTGTTTTGTTTGGAGATAGTGCTAAGCTTGACGCAAGATATGTGTACGGGTTGTGCCGAACGTACCATTGGCTCAGAAATCATTTTGGATGCACCCGATGGAACGCCTAGGTGACGTGGGTCATGTGGAACCTCGTTTCGATACGTTTGGAGATAGTGTTAGTGTGGGTGCAAGTTAGGTGCATGGTTTGCGCAAAACATACCATAGGCTCAGCACAAGTTTTGGACATACCCGATGGTACTCCTAGGTGATGAGGCTGAAATGGAAGCTCGTTTTGGTCCGTTTGGAGATAGTGTTAGTGTCGGTGCAAGATAATTGCACGGTTTGCGCCACATGTACCATTGACTCAGAAATCATTTTGGACACACCAGATGGTACTCCTAGGTGACGAGGCTCAAGTGGAATATCTCATTTTGGTTCGTTTGGACATAGTGCTAATCTTGACACAAGATAGGTGTGCAGTTTGCACCGAACGTACCATAGGCTCAGAAATCATTTTGGATGCGCCCGATGGAACTCCTAGGTGACGTGGGTCTTGTGGAATCTCGTTTCGGACATAGGTTCAGAAATCGTTTTGGACATAATAATGGTACTCCTACGTGATGAGGCTCAAGTGGATGCTTGTTTCGTTCTGTTTGGAGATAGTGCTAAGCTTGACCCAAGATTGGTGCATGGTTTGCGGCGAACGTACCATAGGCTCAAAAATCGTTTTGGATGCACCCGATGGAATGCCTAGGTGACGTGGGTCATGTGGAACCTTGTTTCGATCTGTTTAGAGATAGTGTTAGTGTCGGTGCAAGTTAGGTGCACGGTTTGCGCAAAACGTACCATAGGCTCAGCATTCGTTTTGGACGTACCCGATGGTACTCCTAGGCGACGAGGCTGAAATGGAAGCTCGTTTTGGTCCATTTGGAGATAATGTTAGTGTCGGTGCAAGATAAGTGCACGGTTTGCGCCACATGTACCATTGGCTTAGAAATCGTTTTGGACGTACCCGATGGTGCTCCTAAGTGACGGGGCTCAAGTGGAATATCTCGTTTTGGTTCGTTTGGACATAGTGCTAATCTTGACACTAGGTAGGTGTGCAGTTTGCACCGAACTTACCATATACTTAGAAATCATTTTGGATGCGCCCGATGGAACTCCTAGGTGACGTGGGTCTTATGGAATCTCGTTTTGGTCTGTTGGGAGACAATGTTGGTGTTGGTGCAAGTAGGTGCACGGTTTGCGCCAAACATACCACAGGCTTAGAAATCATTTTGGACATAATGATGGTACTCCTACGTGACGAGGCTCAAGTGGATGCTTGTTTTGTTTTGTTTGGAGATAGTGCTAAGCTTGACGCAAGATATGTGTATGGGTTGTGCCGAACATACCATAGGCTCAGAAATCATTTTGGATGCACCCGATGGAACGCCTAGGTGACGTGGGTCATGTGGAACCTCGTTTCGATCCATTTGGAGATAGTGTTAGTGTTGGTGCAAGTTAGGTGCACGGTTTGTGCAAAATGTACCATAGGCTCAGCATTCGTTTTGGACGTACCCGATGGTACTCCTAGGTGACGAGGCTGAAATGGAAGCTCGTTTTGGTCCATTTGGAGATAGTGTTAGTGTCGGTGCAAGATAAGTGCACTGTTTGCGCCACATGTACCATTGGCTCAGAAATCATTTTGGACGCACCCGATGGTACTCCTAGGTGATGAGGCTCAAGTGGAATATCTCATTTTGGTTCGTTTGGACATAGTGCTAATCTTGACACAAGATAGGTGCGCAGTTTGCACCGAACGTACCATAGGCTTAGAAATCATTTTGGATGCGCCCGATGGAACTCCTAGGTGACGTGGGTCTTGTGGAATCTCGTTTCGGACATAGGTTCAGAAATCGTTTTGGACATAATAATGGAACTCCAACATGATGAGGCTCAAGTGGATGCTTGTTTCGTTCTATTTGGAGATAGTGCTAAGCTTGACATAAGATAGGTGCACGGTTTGCGATGAACGTACCATAGGCTCAAAAATCGTTTTGGATATAATGATGGTACTCCTACGTGATGAGGCTCAAGTGGATGCTTGTTTCGTTCTGTTTGGAGATAGTGCTAAGCTTGACCCAAGATAGGTGCATGGTTTGCGACGAATGTACCATAGGCTCAAAAATTGTTTTGGATGCACCCGATGGAACGCCTAGGAGACGTGGGTCATGTGGAACCTCGTTTCGATCCGTTTGGAGATTGTGTTAGTGTTGGTGCAAGTTATGATATGCACCCGCTAGGGTTGAATCCCGATCTTTCGATGAGAGAAGGTGGATAACTCGATTTGGGGATGGAGATGACGTTCACGGCCCGACTACAACCATCCAAGGATGCCGTGCCTTAGCAACCGATACACCACCTCCAACAGTCATCGCGATCTTGTGGAGCACGATCAACCAAACCACTAGGGTAATTCCTGCAAGCAATCAAGGAACAAGCAAGAACAAGTAGAACAAGCAACTCAATTGCAAATATGGAGATGAAAAAAACCAATCTGAAATCACAAAGTTGGGGTTCTGAATCGAGTAGAACGGATGGTCTAGTCGACACACGCGTCTACAAGGAAGTAGCAATGGCTAAACTTGATCTAAACAAAACCCAATCTGTTTGTGGCGGCTCTAATCCTTATTAATACCTAGGGGAACGACCAGGGGGGTGTTGGGGTCGTTCTCCAACCCTAGGACGCGTCCCTAATGGACCCAACTTGATACATGGACCATCGGCCCAAAATAGGGTGATGCAGCACCAAAGGCAGAAAAGGTCCTGGCGTGAAAACGACGACTACAGAAGCATCGGATAAGATATAGCCATGAGTCCAGATCCGTTGGAAAATAGACTTGATAAGCTTTCCAAAAAGTGCTAGAACGTCCCAATCCGAGTCCGTATGCGACCGTGGTGAACATCACAAGTTGGAGCTGTCCTGGAGTCCGAATCCAGCCCCAAAACGTGTTGGATTTGATCTCTTTCTTTCCTTGGACCAAAAGTGACGTGGTGTCCAGGTGGAGGACGTTAGGAATACATGGATTTGGTCCCCAATCAACTTCATTAACCTTCCATGCTTTCCATATGCAATCAAACCTTCCCTTGATCCATGTAAGTATTTCTGAAAATGACAACGAACACACATCATGGTGCAGCATCAATTCATCAAATGTATCAAATACAATCATGGTAAAGGATTGTTTCACCTATGAATCAAAAGTTGCTAATGTGGTTGTATCCAGGCAGGTGATGTCCTCATCATTCTCCCCTTCTTGGCTGCAAGTCGTCCTCGACTTGCCCCAATGGCATTCAAAGGTGCTTGCTTTGATGTTGGAGCATGGAGCGATGACTATGCTGCATGGCCACAACCAGCAATGCTCCCCTTCTTTGGCCTTACCCTGTTGCATATTGGAAAAACTAGGAAAACTTTGCAAGACATTATTAGTGTTAGTGCAGCCCTCAATTTGATCTTGGTATTGTGGCCCAAAAGGATATTTTAGATTAGAGCAAATATAAACTTTATGCACCAAATATTCTCCTTTGCTGTCATATTTGCCAATTGCATGAAGCGAACAATGATTAAAACTCGGCAAACTAGAATCAAATTTAAGTTTCTCTTTTAGACAATTTAGATTACATAGAATATCAAATTCAATATAACCCAAAGTATTTAAAGAGGACAGCAAATTCAGTTCATCTTGTGCACATGTAATAGGATGAAAAAGCTTATCTTTAGCACATTTGTATGGTTCCAAACCAAAAGTATCACACTTATTCGCTACTTGTGGCATAGAAGTAAAAGAATCATCAGCACACAAGTCCTCTTTGTCACAAGGAATAGCGAGTAATTCATTTTGTGACAAAGGAAAATCAGTAGTGGGTTCCACTATTTGTTGCTCTTCATTAGCATGCAGAGTGGACAAATTTTGGACATTATGGGTCACATCATTCTGGCAAGTATTCACAGATAATAGAATCTCTTTTTCAGCATTGAGAGCTAGACAAAACAATTGACCAATATGGCAATATGATTTGCTAATTAACAAGGTTCGAATTTCAGAATTGAGCCCTCTCATGAATCTACTCATAACATCTTCCATGCATTCATCCAATCCACCAAACATGATACAAATCTTAAAATTATGGTAGTATTGTTTCACAGTCTTACTACCCTGCTTCAAGTTGTCTAATTTTGCAAGCAAATAATCAACATGATATGCAGGAACGAATGCATCTCTAAAAAGAAATTTGAAGTCTTTCCAAGATTCTGGAACTTTGTTGTGCCTACAAATGTGTTTCCATTCTAGCAAAGCATATTCAATCAAAATATTAGAGGCAATACAAATCTTTTGTTTCTCAGACAGGTCATGCTCATCAAATTCATTGTCTACTTTTAACTCCCAATCAATGTAAGCTTGAGGATCAAACTTACCATCATATAACGGCAAGTGTTGAATGACATCCTGAATATGAGGGTCTAGTTTCAATAGCTCAAAAATCTCCATATCACCTGCCATGATCAGTAGAAAACAAGAAACACAAAAATAATATGTATCCTCCTATCAACTACTAGGATGTGTCGGATGTAATTCTCTCAAACTTAACTTGTTAAAACAAGCCCTTACAAGTTCTTACCAAGCCAAACAGGAGGTGACGGCAACCAACAAGTCTACAACCGTGGAGTGAAGTGTATCGGTGCCGCAACAACAACACCTGTCAAGCTGTTGTCGAAATATGTGGAGCTATAGGTGGGCTAAAGCAAGGAAGTACTAGAACCACGTTAGTTGCAAGCAAATTGAACAAACGCTCAACGACGTTATTGTGCTGGTCCTAGGCTAGTACATGCTAGAGACGCGAGCCTAGACACAAACGAAGTCACTGAGCTGCAACAAAGAAGGATCCCAAGGAGAGGAATAACAACAAAAGAAAAAATCCTTCTCTTCTTCTTTCTCTTTCTATTCTTTCTTTCTTTCTTTCTTCCTGTCTTTCTTTTCTTTCTTTCTTTTCTTTCTTTCTTTTCTTTCTTTCTTTCTTTTCTTTCTTTCTTTTCTTTCTTTTTCTTTCAAGTAGCACAAAGCTAAAATTTTGCAACAAGAGATAACAAGCTACTTATAGCAATTAAATGTATCCTTGGGAAGGGTGATTCAGTAGCAAAGTCAAACCAGTGGCTGTTTTGCAAAACCAGGAGATGCGCAAATCTCCAGGGCGATTACGAAGCGCTCAAAATGAATTTAGGAGCAATGTCAGATCTGTTGGAAAGAGCACAAGTTAAGGTTTCCAGATTATATTTAAACTCCTTATTCGGACTCCTGACAAAGGAAATATGGTGCTTTTCTTTTCAGGATAAAACAGGACTCCGAATCGAATTCTACCTTGATCTTGTTGGATTTCCTTTTTGTAGATGGAAATATGGACGTGGATGAAACCTCCAAGGACGTGGCTAGGATAATGGTGGTAAACAAAACAAAGGAATTTGGAAATCCACTCGGATTCGTAGAGAGAAACAAATAAACTCAAATCTGCGATGGTGACAGAAATGTGACTAGAACTCGAAACTCTAAACGACTAGACGCTAAGACCAGCAACTTGACACGATGATGCAACCGTTAATTCAATAAGCCCTAACTAAGCAGTAATAGTATTAAGCTCAAAGGGTTTTTGGGATTATGAAGAACTAATCTACTAATTTTGTTTTGGCTTTTTCTGGACTAAAGGAGATTAAAAATAGCAAAGAACTGGAAGTCTCTCACCGATCAACCTGGCTCTGATACCAACTGATATGCACCCGCTAGGGTTGAATCCCGATCTTTCGATGAGAGAAGGTGGATAACTCGATTTGGGGATGGAGATGATGTTCACGGCCCGACTACAACCATTCAAGGATGCCGCGCCTTAGCAACCGATACACCACCTCCAACAGTCGTCGCGATCTTGTGGAGCACGATCAACCAAACCACTAGGGTAATTCCTGCAAGCAATCGAGGAACAAGCAAGAATAAGTAGAACAAGCAACTCAATTGCAAATATGGAGATGAAAAAAACCAATCTGAAATCACAAAGTTGGGGTTCTGAATCGAGTAGAACGGATGGTCTAGTCGACACACGCGTCTACAAGGAAGTAGCAATGGCTAAACTTGATCTAAACAAAACCCAATCTGTTTGTGGCGGCTCTAATCCTTATTAATACCTAGGGGAACGACCATGGGGGTGTTGGGGTCATTCTCCAACCCTAGGACGTGTCCCTAATGGACCCAACTTGATACATGGACCATCGGCCCAAAATAGGGTGACGCAGCACCAAAGGCAGAAAAGGTCCTGGCGTGAAAACGACGACTACGGAAGCATCGGATAAGATATAGCCATGAGTCCAGATCCGTTGGAAAATAGACTTGATAAGCTTTCCAAAAAGTGCTAGAACGTCCCAATCCGAGTCCGTATGCGACCGTGGTGAACATCACAAGTTGGAGCTGTCCTGGAGTCCGAATCCAGCCCCAAAACGTGTTGGATTTGATCTCTTTCTTTCCTTGGACCAAAAGTGACGTGGTGTCCAGGTGGAGGACGTTAGGAATACATGGATTTGGTCCCCAATCAACTTCATTAACCTTCCATGCTTTCCATATGCAATCAAACCTTCCCTTGATCCATGTAAGTATTTCTGAAAATGACAACGAACACACATCATGGTGCAGCATCAATTCATCAAATGTATCAAATACAATCATGGTAAAGGATTGTTTCACCTGTGAATCAAAAGTTGCTAATGTGGTTGTATCCAGGCAGGTGATGTCCTCATCAAGTTAGGTGCACGGTTTGCGCAAAAACGTACCATAGGCTCAGCATTCGTTTTGGACATACCCGATGGTACTCCTAGGCAATGAAGCTGAAATGGAAGCTTGTTTCGGTCCGTTTGGAGATAGTGTTAGTGTCAGTGCAAGATAAGTGCACGGTTTGCGCCACATGTACCATTGGCTCAGAAATCATTTTGGACGCACCCAATGGTACTCCTAGGTGACGAGGCCCAAGTGGAATATCTCATTTTGGTTCGTTTGGACATAGTGCTAATCTTGACACAAGATAGGTGTGCAATCTACACCGAACGTATCATAGGCTCAGAAATCATTTTGGATGCGCCCGATGGAACTCCTAGGTGATGTGGGTCTTATGGAATCTCGTTTCGGACATAGGTTCAGAAATCGTTTTGGACATAATAATGGTACTCCTACGTGATGAGGCTCAAGTGGATGCTTGTTTCGTTCTGTTTGGAGATAGTGCTAAGCTTGACATAAGATAGGTGCACGGTTTGCGCCAAACGTACCATAGGCTCAGAAATCGATTTGGACATAATGATGGTACTCCTACGTGATGAGGCTCAAGTGGATGCTTGTTTCGTTCTGTTTGGAGATAGTGCTAAGCTTGACCCAAGTTAGGTGCATGGTTTGCGGCGAACGTACCATAGGCTCAAAAATCGTTTTGGATGCACGAGATGGAACGCCTAGGTGACATGGGTCATGTGGAACCTTGTTTCGATCTATTTAGAGATAGTGTTAGTGTCGGTGCAAGTTAGGTGCACGGTTTGCGCAAAACGTACCATAGGCTCAGCATTCGTTTTGGACGTACCCGATGGTACTCCTAGGCGACGAGGCTGAAATGGAAGCTCATTTTGGTCTGTTTGGAGATAGTGTTAGTGTCGGTGCAAGATTAGTGCACGGTTTGCACCACATGTACCATTGGCTCAGAAATCATTTTGGACGCACCCGATGGTACTCCTAAGTGACGAGGCTCAAGTGGAATATCTCGTTTTGGTTTGTTTGGACATAGTGCTAATCTTGACACAAGATAGGTGCACAGTTTGCACCGAACTTACCATATACTCAGAAATCATTTTGGATGCGCCCGATGGAACTCCTAGGTGACGTGGATCTTATGGAATCTCGTTTCGGTCTGTTGGGAGACAATGTTGGTGTTGGTGCAAGTAGGTGCACGGTTTGCGCCAAACGTACCATAGGCTCAGAAATCATTTTGGACATAATGATGGTACTCCTACGTGACGAGGCTCAAGTGGATGCTTCTTTTGTTTTGTTTGGAGATAGTGCTAAGCTTGATGCAAGATATGTGTACGGGTTGTGCCGAACGTACCATAGGCTCAGAAATCATTTTGGATGCACCCGATGGAACGCCTAGGTGACGTGGGTCATGTGGAACCTCATTTCGATCCATTTGGAGATAGTGTTAGTGTTGGTGCAAGTTAGGTGCACGGTTTGCGCAAAATGTACCATAGGCTCAGCATTCGTTTTGGACATACCCGATGGTACTCCTAGGTGACGAGGCTGAAATGGAAGCTCGTTTTGTTCCGTTTGGAGATAGTGTTGGTGTTGGTGCAAGATAAGTGCACGGTTTGCGCCACATGTACCATTGGCTCAGAAATCATTTTGGATGCACCCGATGGTACTCCTAGGTGACGAGGCTCAAGTGGAATATCTCATTTTGGTTCGTTTGGACATAGTGCTAATCTTGACACGAGATAGGTGTGCAGTTTGCACCGAACGTACCATAGGCTCAGAAATCATTTTGGATGCGCCCGATGGAACTACTAGGTGATGTGGGTCTTGTGGAATCTCGTTTCGGGCATAGGTTCAGAAATCGTTTTGGACATAATAATGGTACTCCTACGTGATGAGGCTCAAGTGGATGCTTGTTTCATTCTGTTTGGAGATAGTGCTAAGCTTGACATAAGATAGGTGCACGGTTTGCGACGAACGTACCATAGGCTCAAAAATCATTTTGGATATAATGATGGTACTCCTACGTGATGAGGCTCAAGTGGATGCTTGTTTCGTTCTGTTTGGAGATAGTGCTAAGCTTGACCCAAGATAGGTGCATGGTTTGCGACGAACGTACCATAGGCCCATAAATCGTTTTGGATGCACCCGATGGAACGCCTAGGTGACGTGGGTCATGTGGAACCTCATTTTGATCCGTTTGGAGATTGTGTTAGTGTCGGTGCAAGTTAGGTGCACGGTTTGCGTAAACGTACCATAGGCTCAGCATTTGTTTTGGACGTACCCAATGGTGCTCCTAGGCAATGAAGCTGAAATAGAAGCTCGTTTCGGTCTGTTTGGAGATAGTGTTAGTGTCAGTGCAAGATAAGTGCACGGTTTGCGCCACATGTACCATTAGCTCAGAAATCATTTTGGACGCACCCGATGGTACTCCTAGGTGATGAGGCTCAAGTGGAATATCTCATTTTGGTTCATTTGGACATAGTGCTAATCTTGACACAAGATAGGTGTGCAGTTTGCACCGAACGTACCATAGGCTCAGAAATCATTTTGGATGCGCCCGATGGAACTCCTAGGTGATTGGGTCTTGTGGAATCTCGTTTCGGACATAGGTTCCGAAATCGTTTTGGACATAATAATGGTACTCCTATGTGATGAGGCTCAAGTGGATGCTTGTTTCGTTCTGTTTGGAGATAGTGCTAAGCTTGACATAAGATAGGTGCACGGTTTGCGCCAAACGTACCATAGGCTCCGAAATCGATTTGGACATAATGATGGTACTCCTACGTGATGAGGCTCAAGTGGATGCTTGTTTTCTTCTGTTTGGAGATAGTGCTAAGTTTGACGCAAGATAGGTGCACGGTTTGCACCGAACGTACCATAGGCTCGTAAATCATTTTGGATGCACCCGATGGAATGCCTAGGTGATGGGGGTCATGTGGAACCTTGTTTTGATCTGTTTGGAGATTGTGTTAGTGTTGGTGCAAGTTAGGTTCTCGGTTTGCGCAAAACGTACCATAGGCTCAGCATTCGTTTTGGACGTACCCAATGGTACTCCTAGGCGACGATGCTGAAATGGAAGCTCGTTTTGGTCCGTTTGGAGATAGTGTTAGTGTCAGTGCAAGATAAGTGCACGGTTTGCGCCACATGTACCATTGGCTCAGAAATCATTTTGGACGCACCCGATGGTACTCCTAAGTTACGAGGCTCAAGTGGAATATCTCGTTTTGGTTCAATTGGACATAGTGCTAATCTTGATACAAGATAGGTGCGCAGTTTGCACTGAACATACCATAGGCTCAGAAAACATTTTGGATGCGCCCGATGGAACTCCTAGGTGCTGTGGGTCTTATGGAATCTCATTTCGGTCTGTTGGGAGACAATGTTGGTGTTGGTGCAAGTAGGTGCATGGTTTGCGCCAAACGTACCACAGGCTCAGAAATCGTTTTGGACATAATGATGGTACTCCTACGTGACGAGGCTCAAGTGGATGCTTGTTTTGTTTTGTTTGGAGATAGTGCTAAGCTTGATGCAAGATATGTGTACGGGTTGTGCCGAATGTACCATAGGCTCAGAAATCATTTTGGATGCACCCGATGGAACGCCTAGGTGACGTGGGTAATGTGGAACCTCATTTCGATCTGTTTGGAGATAGTGTTAGTGTGGGTGCAAGTTAGGTGCACGGTTTGCGCAAAACATACCATAGGCTCAGCATAAGTTTTGGACATACCCGATGGTACTCCTAGGTGACGAGGCTGAAATGGAAGCTCGTTTTGGTCCGTTTGGAGATAATGTTAGTGTCGGTGCAAGATAATTGCATGATTTGCGCCACATGTACCATTGGCTCAGAAATCATTTTGGACACACCCGATGGTACTCCTAGGTGACGAGGCTCAAGTGGAATATCTCATTTTGGTTCGTTTGGACATAGTGCTAATCTTGACACAAAATAGGTGTGCAGTTTGCACCGAACGTACCATAGGCTCAGAAATCATTTTGGATGCGCCCGATGGAACTCCTAGGTGATGTGGGTCTTGTGGAATCTCGTTTTGGACATAGGTTCAGAAATCATTTTGGACATAATAATGGTACTCCTACGTGATGAGGCTCAAGTGGATGCTTGTTTCGTTCTGTTTGGAGATAGTGCTAAGCTTGACCCAAGATAGGTGCATGGTTTGCGGCGAACGTACCATAGGCTCAAAAATCGTTTTGGATGCACCCGATGGAACGCCTAGGTGACGTGGGTCATGTGGAACCTCGTTTCGATCCGTTTGGAGATAGTGTTAGTGTCGGTGCAAGTTAGGTGCACGGTTTGCGCAAAATGTACCATAGGCTCAGCATTCGTTTTGCACGTACCCGATGGTACTCCTAGGTGATGAGGCTGAAATGGAAGCTCATTTTGGTCCGTTTGGAGATAGTGTTAGTGTCGGTGCAAGATAAGTGCACGGTTTGCGCCACATGTACCATTGGCTCAGAAATCATTTTGGACGCACCCGATGGTACTCCTAGGTGACGAGGCTCAAGTGGAATATCTCATTTTGGTTCGTTTGGACATAGTGCTAATCTTGACACGAGATAGGTGTGCAGTTTGCACCGAACGTACCATAGGCTCATAAATCATTTTGGATGCGCCCAATGGAACTCCTAGGTGATGTGGGTCTTGTGGAATCTCGTTTCGGACATAGGTTCAGAAATCATTTTGGACATAATAATGGTACTCCTATGTGATGAGGCTCAAGTGGATGCTTGTTTCGTTCTGTTTGGAGATAGTGCTAAGCTTGACATAAGATAGGTGCACGGTTTGCGACGAACATACCATTGGCCCAAAAATCGTTTTGGATATAATGATGGTACTCCTACGTGATGAGGCTCAAGTGGATGCTTGTTTCGTTCTGTTTGGAGATAGTGCTAAGCTTGACCCAAGATAGGTGCATGGTTTGCGATGAACGTACCATAGGCTCAAAAATCATTTTGGATGCACCCGATGGAACGCCTAGGTGACGTGGGTCACGTGGAACCTCATTTTGATCCGTTTGGAGATTGTGTTAGTGTCGATACAAGTTAGGTGCACGGTTTGCGCAAACGTACCATAGGCTCAGCATTCGTTTTGGACGTGGCAATGAAGCTGAAATGGAAGCTCGTTTCGGTCTGTTTGGAGATAGTGTTAGTGTCAGTGCAAGATAAGTGCACGGTTTGCGCCACATGTACCATTGGCTCAGAAATCATTTTGGACGCACCCGATGGTACTCCTAGGTGACGAGGCTCAAGTGCAATATCTCATTTTGGTTCATTTGGACATAGTGCTAATCTTGACACAAGATAGGTGTGCAGTTTGCACCGAACGTACCATAGGCGTAGAAATCATTTTGGATGCGCCCGATGGAACACCTAAGTGATGTGGGTCTTGTGGAATCTCATTTCGGACATAGGTTCAGAAAATCGTTTTGGACATAATAATGGTACTCCTACGTGATGAGGCTCAAGTGGATGCTTGTTTCGTTCTGTTTGGAGATAGTGCTAAGCTTGACATAAGATAGGTGCACGGTTTGCGCCAAACGTACCATAGGCTCAGAAATCGATTTGGACATAATGTTGGTACTCCCACGTGACGAGGCTCAAGTGGATGCTTGTTTTGTTTTGTTTGGAGATAGTGCTAAGCTTGACACAAGATATGTGTATGGGTTGTGCCGAACATACCATAGGCTCAGAAATCATTTTGGATGCACCCGATGGAACGCCTAGGTGACGGGGGTCATGTGGAACCTTGTTTTGATCTGTTTGGAGATTGTGTTAGTGTTGGTGCAAGTTAGGTTCTTGGTTTGCGCAAAATGTACCATAGGCTCAACATTCGTTTTGGACGTACCCAATGGTACTCCTAGGCGACGATGCTGAAATGGAAGCTCGTTTTGGTCCATTTGGAGATAGTGTTAGTGTCGGTGCAAGATAAGTGCACGGTTTGTGCCACATGTACCATTGGCTCATAAATCATTTTGGACGCACCTGATGGTACTCCTAAGTGACGAGGCTCAAGTGGAATATCTCGTTTTGGTTCGTTTAGACATAGTGCTAATCTTGATACAAGATAGGTGCGCAGTTTGCACCGAACATACCATAGGCTCAGAAATCATTTTGGATGCGCCCGATGGAACTCCTAGGTGATGTGGGTCTTATGGAATCTCATTTCGGTCTGTTGGGAGACAATGTTGGTGTTGGTGCAAGTAGGTGCATGGTTTGCGCCAAACGTACCATAGGCTCAGAAATCGTTTTGGACATAATGATGGTACTCCTACGTGACGAGGCTCAAGTGGATGGTTGTTTTGTTTTGTTTGGAGATAGTGCTAAGCTTGACGCAAGATATGTGTACGGGTTGTGCCGAACGTACCATAGGCTCAGAAATCATTTTGGATGCACCCGATGGAACGCCTAGGTGACGTGGGTCATGTGGAACCTCGTTTCGATCCGTTTGGAGATAGTGTTAGTGTGGGTGCAAGTTAGGTGCACGGTTTGCGCAAAACATACCATAGGCTCAGCATAAGTTTTGGACATACCCGATGGTACTCCTAGGTGATGAGGCTGAAATGGAAGCTCGTTTTGGTCCGTTTGGAGATAGTGTTAGTGTCGGTGCAAGAAAATTGCACGATTTGCGCCACATGTACCATTGGCTCAGAAATCATTTTGGACACACCCGATGGTACTCCTAGGTGACGAGGCTCAAGTGGAATATCTCATTTTGGTTCGTTTGGACATAGTGCTAATCTTGACACAAGATAGGTGCACAGTTTGCACCAAACGTACCATAGGCTCAGAAATCATTTTGGATGCGCCCGATGGAACTCCTAGGTGACGTGGGTCTTGTGGAATCTCATTTCGGACATAGGTTCAGAAATCATTTTGGACATAATAATGGTACTCCTACGTGATGAGGCTCAAGTGGATGCTTGTTTCGTTCTGTTTGGAGATAGTGCTAAGCTTGTCCCAAGATAGGTGCATGGTTTGCGGCGAACGTACCATAGGCTCAAAAATTGTTTTGGATGCACCCGATGGAACGCCTAGGTGACGTGGGTCATGTGGAACCTTGTTTCGATCTGTTTAGAGATAGTGTTAGTGTCGGTGCAAGTTAGGTGCACGGTTTGCGCAAAACGTACCATAGGCTCAGCATTCGTTTTGGACATACCCGATGGTACTCCTAGGCGACGAGGCTGAAATGGAAGCTCGTTTTGGTCCATTTGGAGATAGTGTTAGTGTCGGTGCAAGATAAGTGCACGGTTTGCGCCACATGTACCATTGGCTCAGAAATCATTTTGGACGCACCCGATGGTACTCCTAAGTGACGAGGCTCAAGTGGAATATCTCGTTTTGGTTCATTTGGACAATGTGCTAATCTTGACACAAGATAGGTGTGCAGTTTGCCCCGAACGTACCATAGGCTCAGAAATCATTTTGGATGCGCCCGATGGAACTCCTAGGTGATGTGGGTCTTGTGGAATCTTGTTTCGGACATAGGTTCAGAAATCGTTTTGGACATAATAATGGTACTCCTACGTGATGAGGCTCAAGTGGATGCTTGTTTCGTTCTGTGTTGGAGATAGTGCTAAGCTTGACATAAGATAGGTGCACGGTTTGCGCCAAACGTACCATAGGCTCAGAAATCGATTTAGACATAATGATGGTACTCCTACGTGACGAGGCTCAAGTGGATGCTTGTTTCCTTCTGTTTGGAGATAGTGCTAAGTTTGACGCAAGATAGGTGCACGGTTTGCACCGAACATACCATAGGCTCATAAATCATTTTGGATGCACCCGATGGAATGCCTAGGTGACGGGGGTCATGTGGAACCTTGTTTTGATCTGTTTGGAGATTGTGTTAGTGTTGGTGCAAGTTAGGTTCTTGGTTTGCGCAAAACGTACCATAGGCTCAGCATTCGTTTTGGACGTACCCAATGGTACTCCTAGGCGACGATGCTGAAATGGAAGCTCGTTTTGGTCCATTTGGAGATAGTGTTAGTGTCGGTGCGAGATAAGTGCACGGTTTGCGCCACATGTACCATTGGCTCAGAAATCATTTTGGACGCACCCGATGGTACTCCTAAGTGACGAGGCTCAAGTGGAATATCTTGTTTTGGTTCGTTTGGACATAGTGCTAATCTTGATACAAGATAGGTGCGCAGTTTGCACCGAACATACCATAGGCTCAGAAATCATTTTGGATGCGCCCGATGGAACTCCTAGGTGATGTGGGTCTTATGGAATCTCATTTCGGTCTATTGGGAGACAATGTTGGTGTTGGTGCAAGTAGGTGCACGGTTTGCGCCAAACGTACCACAGGCTCAGAAATCATTTTGGACATAATGATGGTACTCCTACGTGACGAGGCTCAAGTGGATGCTTGTTTTGTTTTGTTTGGAGATAGTGCTAAGCTTGATGCAAGATATGTGTACGGGTTGTGCCGAACGTACCATAGGCTTAGAAATCATTTTGGATGCACCCGATGGAACGCCTAGGTGATGTGGGTCATGTGGAACCTCGTTTCGATCCGTTTGGTGATAGTGTTAGTGTGGGTGCAAGTTAGGTGCACGGTTTGCGCAAAACATACCATAGGCTCAGCATAAGTTTTGGACATACCCTATGGTACTCCTAGGTGACGAGGCTGAAATGGAAGCTCATTTTGGTCCGTTTGGAGATAGTGTTAGTGTCGGTGCAAGATAATTGCACGATTTGCGCCACATGTACCATTGGCTCAGAAATCATTTTGGACACACCCAATCGTACTCCTAGGTGACGAGGCTCAAGTGGAATATCTCATTTTTGTTCGTTTGGACATAGTGCTAATCTTGACACAAGATAGGTGCGCAGTTTGCACCGAACGTACCATAGGCTCAGAAATCATTTAGGATGCGCCCGATGGAACTCCTAGGTGACGTGGGTCTTGTGGAATCTTGTTTCGGACATAGGTTCAGAAATCGTTTTGGACATAATAATGGTACTCCTACGTGATGAGGCTCAAGTGGATGCTTGTTTCGTTCTGTTTGGAGATAGTGCTAAGCTTGACCCAAGATAGGTGCATGGTTTGCGGCGAACGTACCATAGGCTCAAAAATTGTTTTGGATGCACCCGATGGAACGCCTAGGTGACGTGGGTCATGTGGAACCTTGTTTTGAGCTGTTTAGAGATAGTGTTAGTGTCGGTGCAAGTTAGGTGCACGGTTTGCGCAAAACGTACCATAGGCTCAGCATTCGTTTTGGACGTACCCGATGGTACTCCTAGGCGACGAGGCTGAAATGGAAGCTCGTTTTGGTCCGTTTCGAGATAGTATTAGTGTCGGTGCAGGATAAGTGCACGATTTGCGCCACATGTACCATTGGCTCAGAAATCATTTTGGATGCACCTGATGGTACTCCTAAGTGACGAGGCTCAAGTGGAATATCTCATTTTGGTTCGTTTGGACATAGTGCTAATCTTGACACAAGATAGGTGCGCAGTTTGCACCGAACTTACCATATACTCAGAAATCATTTTGGATGCGCCCAATGGAACTCCTAGGTGACGTGGGTCTTATGGAATCTCGTTTCGGTCTGTTGGGAGACAATGTTGGTGTTGGTGCAAGTAGGTGCACGGTTTGCGCCAAACGTACCATAGGCTCAGAAATCATTTTGGACACACCCGATGGTACTCCTAGGTGACGAGGCTCAAGTGGAATATCTCATTTTGGTTCGTTTGGACATAGTGCTAATCTTGACACAAGATAGGTGCACAGTTTGCACCAAACGTACCATAGGCTCAGAAATCATTTTGGATGCGCCCGATGGAACTCCTAGGTGACGTGGGTCTTGTGGAATCTCATTTCGGACATAGGTTCAGAAATCATTTTGGACATAATAATGGTACTCCTACGTGATGAGGCTCAAGTGGATGCTTGTTTCGTTCTGTTTGGAGATAGTGCTAAGCTTGTCCCAAGATAGGTGCATGGTTTGCGGCGAACGTACCATAGGCTCAAAAATCGTTTTGGATGCACCTGATGGAACGCCTAGGTGACGTGGGTCATGTGGAACCTTGTTTCGATCTGTTTAGAGATAGTGTTAGTGTCGGTGCAAGTTAGGTGCACGGTTTGCGCAAAACGTACCATAGGCTCAGCATTCGTTTTGGACATACCCGATGGAACTCCTAGGCGACGAGGCTGAAATGGAAGCTCGTTTTGGTCCATTTGGAGATAGTGTTAGTGTCGGTGCAAGATAAGTGCACGGTTTGCGCCACATGTACCATTGGCTCAGAAATCATTTTGGACGCACCCGATGGTACTCCTAAGTGACGAGGCTCAAGTGGAATATCTCGTTTTGGTTCATTTGGACAATGTGCTAATCTTGACACAAGATAGGTGTGCAGTTTGCACCGAACGTACCATAGGCTCAGAAATCATTTTGGATGCGCCCGATGGAACTCCTAGGTGATGTGGGTCTTGTGGAATCTCGTTTCGGACATAGGTTCAGAAATCGTTTTGGACATAATAATGGTACTCCTACGTGATGAGGCTCAAGTGGATGCTTGTTTCGTTCTGTTTGGAGATAGTGCTAAGCTTGACATAAGATAGGTGCACGGTTTGCGCCAAACGTACCATAGGCTCAGAAATCGATTTAGACATAATGATGGTACTCCTACGTGACGAGGCTCAAGTGGATGCTTGTTTCCTTCTGTTTGGAGATAGTGCTAAGTTTGACGCAAGATAGGTGCACGGTTTGCACCGAACATACCATAGGCTCATAAATCATTTTGGATGCACCTGATGGAATGCCTAGGTGACGGGGGTCATGTGGAACCTTGTTTTGATCTGTTTGGAGATTGTGTTAGTGTTGGTGCAAGTTAGGTTCTCGGTTTGCGCAAAACGTACCATAGGCTCAGCATTCGTTTTGGACGTACCCAATGGTACTCCTAGGCGACGATGCTGAAATGGAAGCTCGTTTTGGTCCATTTGGAGATAGTGTTAGTGTCGGTGCAAGATAAGTGCACGGTTTGCGCCACATGTACCATTGGCTTAGAAATCATTTTGGACGCACCCGATGGTACTCCTAAGTGACGAGGCTCAAGTGGAATATCTTGTTTTGGTTCGTTTGGACATAGTGCTAATCTTGATACAAGATAGGTGCGCAGTTTGCACCGAACATACCATAGGCTCAGAAATCATTTTGGATGCGCCCGATGGAACTCCTAGGTGATGTGGGTCTTATGGAATCTCATTTTGGTCTATTGGGAGACAATGTTGGTGTTGGTGCAAGTAGGTGCACGGTTTGCGCCAAACGTACCACAGGCTCAGAAATCGTTTTGGACATAATGATGGTACTCCTACGTGACGAGGCTCAAGTGGATGCTTGTTTTGTTTTGTTTGGAGATAGTGCTAAGCTTGATGCAAGATATGTGTACGGGTTGTGCCGAACGTACCATAGGCTCAGAAATCATTTTGGATGCACCCGATGGAACGCCTAGGTGATGTGGGTCATGTGGAACCTCGTTTCGATCCGTTTGGTGATAGTGTTAGTGTGGGTGCAAGTTAGGTGCACGGTTTGCGCAAAACATACCATAGGCTCAGCATAAGTTTTGGACATACCCTATGGTACTCCTAGGTGACGAGGCTGAAATGGAAGCTCGTTTTGGTCCGTTTGGAGATAGTGTTAGTGTCGGTGCAAGATAATTGCACGATTTGCGCCACATGTACCA
The DNA here is from genome assembly GCF_019320115.1 of Miscanthus floridulus. Taxonomy (NCBI): domain Eukaryota; kingdom Viridiplantae; phylum Streptophyta; class Magnoliopsida; order Poales; family Poaceae; genus Miscanthus; species Miscanthus floridulus. The sequence continues at coordinate 88,204,750 of NC_089581.1, read as the reverse complement.
TTGGCTCAGAAATCATTTTGGACACACCCAATGGTACTCCTAGGTGACGAGGCTCAAGTGGAATATCTCATTTTTGTTCGTTTGGACATAGTGCTAATCTTGACACAAGATAGGTGCGCAGTTTGCACCGAACGTACCATAGGCTCAGAAATCATTTAGGATGCGCCCGATGGAACTCCTAGGTGACGTGGGTCTTGTGGAATCTTGTTTCGGACATAGGTTCAGAAATCGTTTTGGACATAATAATGGTACTCCTACGTGATGAGGCTCAAGTGGATGCTTGTTTCGTTCTGTTTGGAGATAGTGCTAAGCTTGACCCAAGATAGGTGCATGGTTTGCGGCGAACGTACCATAGGCTCAAAAATCGTTTTGGATGCACCCGATGGAACGCCTAGGTGACGTGGGTCATGTGGAACCTTGTTTTGAGCTGTTTAGAGATAGTGTTAGTGTCGGTGCAAGTTAGGTGCACGGTTTGCGCAAAACGTACCATAGGCTCAGCATTCGTTTTGGACGTACCCGATGGTACTCCTAGGCGACGAGGCTGAAATGGAAGCTCGTTTTGGTCCGTTTGGAGATAGTATTAGTGTCGGTGCAGGATAAGTGCACGATTTGCGCCACATGTACCATTGGCTCAGAAATCATTTTGGATGCACCTGATGGTACTCCTAAGTGACGAGGCTCAAGTGGAATATCTCATTTTGGTTCGTTTGGACATAGTGCTAATCTTGACACAAGATAGGTGTGCAGTTTGCACCGAACTTACCATATACTCAGAAATCATTTTGGATGCGCCCAATGGAACTCCTAGGTGACGTGGGTCTTATGGAATCTCGTTTCGGTCTGTTGGGAGACAATGTTGGTGTTGGTGCAAGTAGGTGCACGGTTTGCGCCAAACGTACCATAGGCTCAGAAATCATTTTGGACACACCCGATGGTACTCCTAGGTGACGAGGCTCAAGTGGAATATCTCATTTTGGTTCGTTTGGACATAGTGCTAATCTTGACACAAGATAGGTGCACAGTTTGCACCAAACGTACCATAGGCTCAGAAATCATTTTGGATGCGCCCAATGGAACTCCTAGGTGACGTGGGTCTTGTGGAATCTCATTTCGGACATAGGTTCAGAAATCATTTTGGACATAATAATGGTACTCCTACGTGAAGAGGCTCAAGTGGATGCTTGTTTCGTTCTGTTTGGAGATAGTGCTAAGCTTGTCCCAAGATAGGTGCATGGTTTGCGGCGAACGTACCATAGGCTCAAAAATCGTTTTGGATGCACCCAATGGAACGCCTAGGTGACGTGGGTCATGTGGAACCTTGTTTCGATCTGTTTAGAGATAGTGTTAGTGTCGGTGCAAGTTAGGTGCACGGTTTGCGCAAAACGTACCATAGGCTCAGCATTCGTTTTGGACATACCCGATGGAACTCCTAGGCGACGAGGCTGAAATGGAAGCTCGTTTTGGTCCATTTGGAGATAGTGTTAGTGTCGGTGCAAGATAAGTGCACGGTTTGCGCCACATGTACCATTGGCTCATAAATCATTTTGGACGCACCCGATGGTACTCCTAAGTGACGAGGCTCAAGTGGAATATCTCGTTTTGGTTCGTTTGGACATAGTGCTAATCTTGACACAAGATAGGTGCGCAGTTTGCACCGAACGTACCATAGGCTCAGAAATCATTTTGGATGCGCCCGATGGAACTCCTAGGTGATGTGGGTCTTGTGGAATCTCGTTTCGGACATAGGTTCAGAAATCGTTTTGGACATAATAATGGTACTCCTACGTGATGAGGCTCAAGTGGATGCTTGTTTCGTTCTGTTTGGAGATAGTGCTAAGCTTGACATAAGATAGGTGCACGGTTTGCGCCAAACGTACCATAGGCTCAGAAATCGATTTAGACATAATGATGGTACTCCTACGTGACGAGGCTCAAGTGGATGCTTGTTTCCTTCTGTTTGGAGATAGTGCTAAGTTTGACGCAAGATAGGTGCACGGTTTGCACCGAACATACCATAGGCTCATAAATCATTTTGGATGCACCCGATGGAATGCCTAGGTGACGGGGGTCATGTGGAACCTTGTTTTGATCTGTTTGGAGATTGTGTTAGTGTTGGTGCAAGTTAGGTTCTCGGTTTGCGCAAAACGTACCATAGGCTCAGCATTCGTTTTGGACGTACCCAATGGTACTCCTAGGCGACGATGCTGAAATGGAAGCTCGTTTTGGTCCATTTGGAGATAGTGTTAGTGTCGGTGCAAGATAAGTGCACGGTTTGCGCCACATGTACCATTGGCTCAGAAATCATTTTGGACGCACCCGATGGTACTCCTAAGTGACGAGGCTCAAGTGGAATATCTTGTTTTGGTTCGTTTGGACATAGTGCTAATCTTGATACAAGATAGGTGCGCAGTTTGCACCGAACATACCATAGGCTCAGAAATCATTTTGGATGCGCCCGATGGAACTCCTAGGTGATGTGGGTCTTATGGAATCTCATTTCGGTCTATTGGGAGACAATGTTGGTGTTGGTGCAAGTAGGTGCACGGTTTGCGCCAAACGTACCACAGGCTCAGAAATCATTTTGGACATAATGATGGTACTCCTACGTGACGAGGCTCAAGTGGATGCTTGTTTTGTTTTGTTTGGAGATAGTGCTAAGCTTGATGCAAGATATGTGTACGGGTTGTGCCGAACGTACCATAGGCTCAGAAATCATTTTGGATGCACCCGATGGAACGCCTAGGTGATGTGGGTCATGTGGAACCTCGTTTCGATCCGTTTGGTGATAGTGTTAGTGTGGGTGCAAGTTAGGTGCACGGTTTGCGCAAAACATACCATAGGCTCAGCATAAGTTTTGGACATACCCTATGGTACTCCTAGGTGACGAGGCTGAAATGGAAGCTCGTTTTGGTCCGTTTGGAGATAGTGTTAGTGTCGGTGCAAGATAATTGCACGATTTGCGCCACATGTACCATTGGCTCAGAAATCATTTTGGACACACCCAATGGTACTCCTAGGTGACGAGGCTCAAGTGGAATATCTCATTTTTGTTCGTTTGGACATAGTGCTAATCTTGACACAAGATAGATGCGCAGTTTGCACCGAACGTACCATAGGCTCAGAAATCATTTAGGATGCGCCCGATGGAACTCCTAGGTGACGTGGGTCTTGTGGAATCTTGTTTCGGACATAGGTTCAGAAATCGTTTTGGACATAATAATGGTACTCCTACGTGATGAGGCTCAAGTGGATGCTTGTTTCGTTCTGTTTGGAGATAGTGCTAAGCTTGACCCAAGATAGGTGCATGGTTTGCGGCGAACGTACCATAGGCTCAAAAATCATTTTGGATGCACCCGATGGAACGCCTAGGTGACGTGGGTCATGTGGAACCTTGTTTTGAGCTGTTTAGAGATAGTGTTAGTGTCGGTGCAAGTTAGGTGCACGGTTTGCGCAAAACGTACCATAGGCTCAGCATTCGTTTTGGACGTACCCGATGGTACTCCTAGGCGACGAGGCTGAAATGGAAGCTCGTTTTGGTCCGTTTGGAGATAGTATTAGTGTCGGTGCAGGATAAGTGCACGATTTGCGCCACATGTACCATTGGCTCAGAAATCATTTTGGATGCACCTGATGGTACTCCTAAGTGACGAGGCTCAAGTGGAATATCTCATTTTGGTTCGTTTGGACATAGTGCTAATCTTGACACAAGATAGGTGCGCAGTTTGCACCGAACTTACCATATACTCAGAAATCATTTTGGATGCGCCCAATGGAACTCCTAGGTGACGTGGGTCTTATGGAATCTCGTTTCGGTCTGTTGGGAGACAATGTTGGTGTTGGTGCAAGTAGGTGCACGGTTTGCGCCAAACGTACCATAGGCTCAGAAATCATTTTGGACACACCCGATGGTACTCCTAGGTGACGAGGCTCAAGTGGAATATCTCATTTTGGTTCGTTTGGACATAGTGCTAATCTTGACACAAGATAGGTGCACAGTTTGCACCAAACGTACCATAGGCTCAGAAATCATTTTGGATGCGCCCGATGGAACTCCTAGGTGGCGTGGGTCTTGTGGAATCTCATTTCGGACATAGGTTCAGAAATCATTTTGGACATAATAATGGTACTCCTACGTGATGAGGCTCAAGTGGATGCTTGTTTCGTTCTGTTTGGAGATAGTGCTAAGCTTGTCCCAAGATAGGTGCATGGTTTGCGGCGAATGTACCATAGGCTCAAAAATCGTTTTGGATGCACCCGATGGAACGCCTAGGTGACGTGGGTCATGTGGAACCTTGTTTCGATCTGTTTAGAGATAGTGTTAGTGTCGGTGCAAGTTAGGTGCACGGTTTGCGCAAAACGTACCATAGGCTCAGCATTCGTTTTGGACATACCCGATGGAACTCCTAGGCGACGAGGCTGAAATGGAAGCTCGTTTTGGTCCATTTGGAGATAGTGTTAGTGTCGGTGCAAGATAAGTGCACGGTTTGCGCCACATGTACCATTGGCTCAGAAATCATTTTGGACGCACCCGATGGTACTCCTAAGTGACGAGGCTCAAGTGGAATATCTCGTTTTGGTTCATTTGGACAATGTGCTAATCTTGACACAAGATAGGTGTGCAGTTTGCACCGAACGTACCATAGGCTCAGAAATCATTTTGGATGCGCCCGATGGAACTCCTAGGTGATGTGGGTCTTGTGGAATCTCGTTTCGGACATAGGTTCAGAAATCGTTTTGGACATAATAATGGTACTCCTACGTGATGAGGCTCAAGTGGATGCTTGTTTCGTTCTGTTTGGAGATAGTGCTAAGCTTGACATAAGATAGGTGCACGGTTTGCGCCAAACGTACCATAGGCTCAGAAATCGATTTAGACATAATGATGGTACTCCTACGTGACGAGGCTCAAGTGGATGCTTGTTTCCTTCTGTTTGGAGATAGTGCTAAGTTTGACGCAAGATAGGTGCACGGTTTGCACCGAACATACCATAGGCTCATAAATCATTTTGGATGCACCCGATGGAATGCCTAGGTGACGGGGGTCATGTGGAACCTTGTTTTGATCTGTTTGGAGATTGTGTTAGTGTTGGTGCAAGTTAGGTTCTCGGTTTGCGCAAAACGTACCATAGGCTCAGCATTCGTTTTGGACGTACCCAATGGTACTCCTAGGCGACGATGCTGAAATGGAAGCTCGTTTTGGTCCATTTGGAGATAGTGTTAGTGTCGGTGCAAGATAAGTGCACGGTTTGCGCCACATGTACCATTGGCTCAGAAATCATTTTGGACGCACCCGATGGTACTCCTAAGTGACGAGGCTCAAGTGGAATATCTTGTTTTGGTTCGTTTGGACATAGTGCTAATCTTGATACAAGATAGGTGCGCAGTTTGCACCGAACATACCATAGGCTCAGAAATCATTTTGGATGCGCCCGATGGAACTCCTAGGTGATGTGGGTCTTATGGAATCTCATTTCGGTCTATTGGGAGGCAATGTTGGTGTTGGTGCAAGTAGGTGCACGGTTTGCGCCAAACGTACCACAGGCTCATAAATCGTTTTGGACATAATGATGGTACTCCTACGTGACGAGGCTCAAGTGGATGCTTGTTTTGTTTTGTTTGGAGATAGTGCTAAGCTTGATGCAAGATATGTGTACGGGTTGTGCCGAACGTACCATAGGCTCAGAAATCATTTTGGATGCACCCGATGGAACGCCTAGGTGACGTGGGTCATGTGGAACCTCGTTTCGATCCGTTTGGTGATAGTGTTAGTGTGGGTGCAAGTTAGGTGCACGGTTTGCGCAAAACATACCATAGGCTCAGCATAAGTTTTGGACATACCCTATGGTACTCCTAGGTGACGAGGCTGAAATGGAAGCTCGTTTTGGTCCGTTTGGAGATAGTGTTAGTGTCGGTGCAAGATAATTGCACGATTTGCGCCACACGTACCATTGGCTCAGAAATCATTTTGGACACACCCAATGGTACTCCTAGGTGACGAGGCTCAAGTGGAATATCTCATTTTTGTTCGTTTGGACATAGTGCTAATCTTGACACAAGATAGGTGCGCAGTTTGCACCGAACGTACCATAGGCTCAGAAATCATTTTGGATGCGCCCGATGGAACTCCTAGGTGACGTGGGTCTTGTGGAATCTTGTTTCGGACATAGGTTCAGAAATCGTTTTGGACATAATAATGGTACTCCTACGTGATGAGGCTCAAGTGGATGCTTGTTTCGTTCTGTTTGGAGATAGTGCTAAGCTTGACCCAAGATAGGTGCATGGTTTGCGGCGAACGTACCATAGGCTCAAAAATCATTTTGGATGCACCCGATGGAACGCCTAGGTGACGTGGGTCATGTGGAACCTTGTTTTGATCTGTTTAGAGATAGTGTTAGTGTCGGTGCAAGTTAGGTGCATGGTTTGCGCAAAATGTACCATAGGCTCAGCATTCGTTTTGGACGTACCCGATGGTACTCCTAGGCGACGAGGCTGAAATGGAAGCTCGTTTTGGTCCGTTTGGAGATAGTGTTAGTGTCAGTGCAAGATAAGTGCACGGTTTGCGCCACATGTACCATTGGCTCAGAAATCATTTTGGACGCACCCGATGGTACTCCTAACTGACAAGGCTCAAATGGAATATCTCGTTTTGGTTCGTTTGGACATAGTGCTAATCTTGACACAAGATAGGTGCGCAGTTTGCACCGAACTTACCATATACTCAGAAATCATTTTGGATGCGCCCGATGGAACTCCTAGGTGATGTGAGTCTTATGGAATCTCGTTTCGGTCTGTTGGGAGACAATGTTGGTGTTGGTGCAAGTAGGTGCACGGTTTGCGCCAAACGTACCACAGGCTCAGAAATCATTTTGGACATAATGATGGTACTCCTACGTGACGAGGCTCAAGTGGATGCTTGTTTTGTTTTGTTTGGAGATAGTGCTAAGCTTGACGCAAGATATGTGTATGGGTTGTGCCGAACATACCATAGGCTCAGAAATCATTTTGGATGCACCCGATGGAACGCCTAGGTGACGTGGGTCATGTGGAACCTCGTTTCGATCCGTTTGGAGATAGTGTTAGTGTTGGTGCAAGTTAGGTGCACGGTTTGCGCAAAACGTACCATAGGCTCAGCATTCGTTTTGGACGTACCCGATGGTACTCCTAGGTGACGAGGCTAAAATGGAAGCTCGTTTTGGTCCGTTTGGAGATAGTGTTAGTGTCGGTGCAAGATAAGTGCACGGTTTGCGCCACATGTACCATTGGCTTAGAAATCATTTTGGACGCACCCGATGGTACTCCTAGGTGATGAGGCTCAAGTGGAATATCTCATTTTGGTTCGTTTGGACATAGTGCTAATCTTGACACAATATAGGTGTGCAGTCTGCACCGAACATACCATAGGCTCAGAAATCATTTTGGATGCGCCCGATGGAACTCCTAGGTGATGTGGGTCTTGTGGAATCTCATTTCGGACTTAGGTTCAGAAATTGTTTTGGACATAATAATGGTACTCCTACGTGATGAGGCTCAAATGGATGCTTGTTTCGTTCTGTTTGGAGATAGTGCTAAGCTTGACATAAGATAGGTGCATAGTTTGCGCCAAACGTACCATAGGCTCAGAAATCGATTTGGACATAATGATGGTACTCCTACGTGATGAGGCTCAAGTGGATGCTTGTTTCCTTCTGTTTGGAGATAGTGCTAAGTTTGACGCAAGATAGGTGCACGGTTTGCGCCGAACGTACCATAGGCTCATAAATCGTTTTGGATGCACCCGATGGAATGCCTAGGTGACGGGGGTCATGTGGAACCTTGTTTTGATCTGTTTGGAGATTGTGTTAGTGTTGGTGCAAGTTAGGTGCTCGGTTTGTGATGTGCACACGCCTATGCAACACGTGTAGCAAGTTTTGTGGCCCGATCTTCTCGTAGGATCCACGAACTTGATAACTTGTCGCTGCGTGACCTGGTGAAGAGGCAGTGCACCGCGAGGCTGTCCACGCGATGAACTACCGAGACAATCACCCTTCCACGTACCGACGAAACAGCCCACGCAATCACGCCCTATAGATGTGAAGGCACGAACTGGGTGAACCGCAGTTCGGTGTTCTACAACTCCCTCAGGAATCGAAAGAACAAGTTTGCAAGCCTCTCAAGACTCACGCATAAACAAAACTCCACGAGTTTGTGTATTCTGAATTCAGCTAATCAAGGTCTGACCTTTCATTGTCTAGTACAAGATATATATAGGGATAGGGACGTTCAGCTTGGAGTAAATGGCAGCATGCGCATGCACCAGTGGATTTCGTGGCTGGTTCGCGCGTCTTTCAGCTTCTGATAGCAGTTACTAAAATGAGCATAACTCTTTATTGGGAAGTCCAAATAATGAGCCGTTTGATGGGCTGGAAAGTAGACTTGAAGACGCTTCCATCCACATATAGAACACCGTCTAACTCCTTGTATTCTGTCCGCGGTGATGCTTGGAATTCGTACCATGTATCAGTCATCTAGCTTCTGGTTGCATTTCCATGTAAAGGTGATGAACCACCATTTTATTCTTGCACACCATAGGCTTCTTGGTTCAAATGTCCAGAGGCTTGAATCCATCTTCATCCCATGCTGGTTCATACACTCCATCATTCCTAAGGACATTGGAACAAGAACTCAAAAGCATAGGCTCATTCAACATAAACTGATTATTAAACATAAGGTTAGCGTTCACCTGAGAATGAATTTCCTTCTCCAATTGTTTAGCTCTACTTCTTGTAATTGGACCAGCTTTATCAAGTGGAGTTTCATTTGAAGATGAGTGAATGCTAGGAATGTCCTCATTAGCCTCCCCCTCTTGAGAAGGAGTCGTCCTCGACTCAGGCTCACCAACAAATGGAAGCAAGTCTTTGACATTGAATGTTGTACTCACATTGGAATATTCAGGTGGCAGCTCAATTTTGTAAGCATTATCATTTATCTTGTGTAATACCTTGAACGGACCATCACCCCTAGGAGATAACTTACTCTTGCGCTGTTGGGGAAATCGATCCTTGCGTAGATGCAACCACACGAGGTCTCCGGGCTGGAATGTAACCTTCTTCTTACCTTTGTTCGCTTGCTTTGCATATTGTGCGGATTTCTTCTCGATATTCCTTCTTGTCTCATCATGTAGCTTCTTGAGAAAATCTGATCTCTTTGCTGCATCCAAGTTAACTTGTTCCTGTAATGGTAAAGGCAAAAGATCCATGGGAGTATGCGGTTTAAACCCATAAACAATTTCAAATGGACAAAAGTTTGTTGTGGAATGGACTGCCCTGTTATAAGCAAATTCAACATGTGGAAGGCAGTCTTCCCACTGCTTCAAATTCTTTTTCAACACAGCACGCAACATGGTGGACAAGGTATGGTTGACAACTTCAGTTTGCCCATCGGTTTGCGGATGACAAGTGGTGGAAAATAACAACTTTGTACCAAGTTTAGCCCATAACGTCTTCCAAAAATAGCTTAGAAATTTTGTATCCCGATCTAAAACAATAGTCCTTGGTACTCCATGTAAACGAACGATCTCCCTGAAAAACAAATCAGCAACGTGTGAAGCATCGTCGTTCTTATGACATGGAATAAAATGTGCCATTTTAGAGAATCGGTCAACAACAACAAAGATAGAATCTCTCCCCCTCTGAGACCGAGGTAACCCCAAAATAAAATCCATGGATATATCTTCCCAAGGTACATTCAGAACTGGTAATGGAGTATAAAGACCATGGGGATTAAGGCGGGACTTAGCTTTCAAGCAGATTATGCAGCGTGCAACATGTCGCTGGACATCACGTCGCATATGTGGCCAAAAGAAATGATTGGAGAGCATGTCCAATGTCTTTTTGACGCCAAAATGACCAGCTAAGCCACCAGCATGTGCTTCCTGCAAAAGAACTTGACGAATCGAGCAGGCTGGAATGCATAGTTTGTTAGTGCGAAATAAAAAACCATCATGCACATAATACTTGTCCCAGCCTTTTCCAGCAATGCAATGAGAGAAAGGTTCTTTAAAATCAGAATCAGCTGCATAGAGTGTTTTAATGGATTCCAAACCAAGCACTTTTGTATCTAATTGTGTAACCAAACCACATCTCCGTGATAAGGCATCGGCAACAATGTTATCTTTTCCACGCTTATGTTTTACAACATAGGGAAATGTTTCAATGAACTCAATCCATTTAGCATGTCTACAGTTCAGTTTGCCTTGACTTTTTAGATATTTCAAAGCTTCATGATCAGAATGGATGACAAATTCTTTAGGTAACAAATAATGTTGCCAAACTTCCAAAACTCGAACTAAGGCATAAAGCTCTTTATCATAGACAGAATAATTCAGATGTGGACCATTCAACTTTTCAGAAAAGTAGGCAATAGGTTTACCTTCTTGAAGTAGTACACCTCCTATGCCAATACCACTTGCATCACATTCGATCTCAAATGTCTTACCAAAATCAGGAAGTTGTAGCAGCGGTGCTTCACAAAGCTTTGTTTTCAGCTCATTGAAGGCTTGGTCTTGTTCATTACCCCACTTGAATGGAACATCCTTCTTTATCAAATTGTTGAGGGGTGCAGCGATGGTGCTGAAATCTTTAACAAAACGCCTGTAAAAACCTGCAAGACCATGAAAACTTCGAACTTGACTCACATTTGTAGGTGTAGGCCAATCCTTTATTGCTTTAACCTTTTCTTCATCAACCTGAATACCATCTGCGGAAACAACAAAGCCAAGGAAAACAACACGGTCTGTGCAAAAGGTGCACTTAGCAATGTTGCCATACAATTTCTCTTCCCTCAAAACAGCAAGTACTTGACGGATATGATCAAGATGTTCATCAAATGATTTGCTATAGATCAGAATATCATCAAAATAAACAACTACAAACTTGCCAATGAAAGCTCGTAAAACATGGTTCATTAAGCGCATAAAAGTTGAAGGAGCATTTGTCAAGCCAAATGGCATCACAAGCCATTCATAGAGACCAATTTTAGTTTTAAACGCTGTTTTCCATTCATCACCAAGTTTCATGCGGATTTGATGATAGCCACTACGCAAATCAATCTTGGTGAAAATGATGGAACCACTCAATTCATCTAACATGTCATCAAGTCGTGGAATGGGATGGTGATATCGAACAGTTATAGCATTGATAGCACGACAATCAACACACATGCGCCAAGAGCCATCTTTCTTTGGAACTAAAAGAACGGGAACAACACATGGTGATAAGGATTCACGAACATACCCTTTGTCCAAAAGCTCTTTTACCTGTCGCTGAATTTCCTTTGTCTCTGTGGGATTGGTGCGGTAGGCTGGACGATTTGGAAGAGAAGCACCTGGTACCAAATCAATTTGATGCTCAATTCCACGGAGTGGAGGAAGTCCAGCTGGTATCTCATCGGGAAAAACATCTTTGAAGTCCTGTAAGAGATCAAGAACAACACTAGGCAGCGATGAAGGTAAATCGTTAGTTGAAAGTAAGACCTCCTTGTGCAAGAGCACAAAGAATGGGGCTGTGGTGTTTCTCACTTCTCTCATATCACTCTTGCTCACAAAGAGACACTCAGTGTGGTGTGGCTGTTTAGGATTGGCATGAGTCTTTATGTGGCTGGATGGGTTAGAACTCTCTCCCTTACTTGTGTTGGGGATCTCACTCAATTTTCTTTTATCAGATTCCTCTCTTTTCTTGCGAGCCATATCTGAAGCATGTATCTCCTCTGGAGATAATGGAATAAGAACCACCTTCTTGTCATTGTGAATGAAAGTGTGTTTGTTAGACCGTCCAAAATGCACCGAGTCCACATCAAATTGCCAGGGCCGACCAAGCAGCAAATGGCATGCTTGCATGGGGACAATATCACAATCCACCTCTCCATGATAATCACCAATGGAAAATGACAAACGAATCATGGCTGAAACCTTAACTGTCCCAGAATTATTCAACCATTGCATATGGTATGGATGTGGATGGCGACGTGGCTGCAAGCCAAGCTTCTCAATAAGCAAAGCACTAACAATATTATTGCAGCTCCCACCATCTATGATGAAACGGCACACTTGTCCTTTCACTTTGCATCTGGATTGAAACAAATTATGGTGTTGTCCTTGTTCAGCAGCAACAAATTGAGTGGAAAGAACTCGCCTCACCACCAAAGAAGGAGATGGTGTGTTCATTATAGAACACGTCAAATCAGGAAAATCAGCAAGCAACTCATCAAAATCATCACTAGTAATCTCGTCGAAAGATGGAGAAACAACATCTTGTAATAGGTCATTGTGAGCAAAAGTTGGAATAGGTTGAATGGCTAAACAATTTAGACCTAGCTCAAATGTACCATCCTCTGCTGAATACTCACAAGTGTCAAGATTAAGATCTGCAAATACATTGTTAAACTCGTCCTCCTCTTCACTTTGGGAATCATAAGAACCATCAGCAAGTGCAATAATAGTACGACGATTGGGACATTCAGCTTGCTTATGCCCATGACCACCACACTTAAAACACTCAATCTTGCTTGTCTTGCGTTGTGATATGAACCCGCTAGGGTGAATCCCGATCTTTCGATGAGAAAAGGTGGATAACTCGATTTGGGGATGGAGATGACGTTCACGGCCCGACTACAGCCTTCCAAGCTACGCCTTAGCAACCGATACACCACCTCCAACAGCCGTCGCGATCTTGTGGAGCACGATCAACCAAACCACTAGGGTAATTCCTGCAAGCAATCGAGGAACAAGCAAGAACAAGTAGAACAAGCAACTCAATTGCAAATATGGAGATGAAAACCAATCTGAAATATCAAAGTTGGGGTTCTGAATCGAGTAGAACGGATGGTCTAGTCGACACACGCGTCTACAAGGAAGTAGCAATGGCTAAACTTTCAACAAAACAAAACCCAATCTGTTTGTGGCGGCTCTAATCCTTATTAATACCTAGGGGAACGACCAGGGGGTGTTGGGGTCGTTCTCCAACCCTAGGACGCATCCCTAATGGACCCAACTTGATACATGGACCATCGGCCCAAAATAGGGTGACGCAGCACCAAAGGCAGAAAAGGTCCTAGCGTTGAAATGACGACTGCAGAAGCATCAGATAAGATATAGCCATGAATCCAGATCCGTTGAAAAATAGACTTGATAAGCTTTCCAAAAAGTGCTAGAACGTCCCAATCGGAGTCCGTATGAAGTCGTGGCGACCGTCGCAATTTGGGACTATTTTGCAGTCCGAATTCAACTTCCAAAACGTGTTGGACTTGGACTCTTTCTGTCCTTGGAACCGAAGTGACGTGGTGGCCTAGCAGAGGACGTTAGGAATACTTGGATTTGGTCCCCAATCAACTTCATTAACCTTCCATGCTTTCCATATGCAATCAAGCCTTCCCTTGATCCATGTAAGTAATTCTGAAAATGAGAATGAACACATTTTATGGTGGAGCACCAATTCATCAAATGCATCAATGATAAGCCTCATATAGAATGGTTGCACCTTTGGTATAGAAGTGGTTGGCATGGTCATATTTGAGCCAATGATGTCCTCATCACGTTGGGTGGCTGCAGTAGAAGAAGTGGGCTGACTTGAACTCACAGCTTTACCTTTCACATCCAATTGTTTGGAAGAAGTTGGAAGATATCTATTTGCTCCACGAGATGAGGATTTGGGCGTTGCAGCTCCTTGCTGTTGGAATTGAGGCGTGACATCCCCTTGCTGTTGGGAATGATGCCATGAAGCATTGTATTTGTAAGACGTAGCAATTTGCCTTTCAGCCCTCTTTGCAAAATGAACCAACTCGGTGAGACATGTGTAGGTTGTCATATCCACTTTATCAGCAATGGGTTTATTGAGGCCAACTAGAAACCGAGCCATTGTGGATTCCTCATCTTCAGTTATCCCTGTACGAAGTACACACATTTCCAATTCTTGAAAATATTCATCAACAGTACGAGTACCTTGCACAAGACGTTTCAGCTTCAAATGTAGATCACGAGAGTAATATGCTGGAACAAAACGACGTCGCATTTCTCTCTTTATGTCTTCCCAAGTTATACGAACATGCCCAACTCTCTGATATTCAGTACGGACCTGATTCCACCAAGTTATGGCATAGCCTTTAAACTCAATGGCTGCAAGCTTTGCCTTCTTTTCAGCAGAGTATTCATACAAATCAAATATTTGTTCCACCTTGGTCTCCCATTCAAAATAAGCATCAGCATTCTCCTGTCCGCTGAAAGGGGGAATAGAAACTTTCATGTTTCTTAAACCATCATCATTACGACGACGATGGCGGTCACGATAACCATGATGGCCACCACCATGTCGATGATCATCCATGTCGGACAACATATCATCATCACCATCATAATCTCTTCCTCCAACTAGAATGCGCCGAGCACGACCAAAACCATGGCCAAACCCACCACGTCCATGTCCATGACCAGCAGCACGACGTGGTGCCTCGTTATCCTCATTGTCATCATCCTCATTTGGTGGTGGTTCTCTATGAGGCATGTTCAATTGGAGAGTTTGTAGTTGTTGCATCAAATCATTCATTTGTGTACGCAGCTCCTGGAATTCCTCCACCGAAACAGCGGCACCATCTCCACGTCCTGCCATATTAGTAGAGGGGAAAAAGGGCAATATATATGTGGAATATATGTGGAATCACTCCCTCACCACTTGCTGAACAAGTTCTTTCTCTTCCTAGAAAGGGCAAGAACCAGGGCTGCAATCTGTAGTGGAAGAGTGAAGAGACTACGGTGCAACAGCTCACGGTGCTTTTAAGTGGAGCTTGGTGGGGTAATATGTAAATGGAATGCGCTGAAATGTAGTAATGCAAAACTGAATAATAATCCAAGAACTCAAGTCTAAGTTGCTGAATATAAAGGAAAAGATGCTCAAAGAAAGGAACAAGATGTAGGAAGTGGATAGATGAACACCAATTGCACCAACCGAAACTTGTTGCTGCCCAAACCCCTTTGTGGTGTGCTGAACACAATTCTCTTTTACTTCTTTTCTTTCCCTTTTTTTTGAACAAGAACTCGTTGTTTTCAGTCCTTCTTTTGACCCATATACATCTTTTCTTTTAACCTTTGTGAGAAACACAGCACAACTTTCAACTAAAGGGGCACATAAGGATCAACTAAGATGGACGGCGCAGCACAAAAACAAGAAACTCGCGTGGGGAATTTGTGGTGGGTAGAAAACAAGGGTGGAACGGGTGGTTTTTTTTGATTTATATGCAGCAAGCAATTTGATGATTCGAACAATGATAACAACTAGAATGATGTGGAAAAGAAAAATTCAGCAACTAGACAAATCTTAAAGGATTAAAACTCGATAAAGCAAACTACAAAATCAGTAGCATGTATGAATTTGGGCTGTAGGTTTTCTTTTTTGGCTATTAGTGGACAGTAGGTATATAAACTCTATCCTACCAAAAAAAGAACAATCCTAACGAGTAAACGGAGGCTCTGGTACCAGATGATGTGCACACGCCTATGCAACGCGTGTAGCAAGTTTTGTGGCCCGATCTTCTCGTAGGATCCGCGAACTTGATAACTTGTCGCTGCGTGACCTGGTGAAGAGGCAGTGCACCGCGAGGCTGTCCACGCGATGAACTACCGAGACAATCACCCTTCCACGTACCGACGAAACAGCCCACGCAATCACGCCCTATAGACGTGAAGGCATGAACTGGGTGAACCGCAGTTCGGCGTTCTACAACTCCCTCAGGAATCGAAAGAACAAGTTTGCAAGCCTCTCAAGATTCACGCATAAACAAAACTCCACGAGTTTGTGTATTCTGAATTCAGCTAATCAAGGTCTGACCTTTCATTGTCTAGTACAAGATATATATAGGGATAGGGACATTCAGCTTGGAGTAAATGGCAGCATGCGCATGCACCAGTGGATTTCGTGGCTGGTTCGCGCATCTTTCAGAAGGATAGCAGTTACTAAAATGAGCATAACTCTTTATTGGGAAGTCCAAATAATGAGCCGTTTGATGGGCTGGAAAGTAGACTTGAAGACGCTTCCATCCACATATAGAACACCATCTAACTCCTTGTATTCTGTCCGCGGTGATGCTTGGAATTCGTACCATGTATCAGTCATCTAGCTTCTGGTTGCATTTCCATGTAAAGGTGATGAACCACTATTTTATTCTTGCACACCATAGGCTTCTTGGTTCAAATGTCCAGAGGCTTGAATCCATCTTCATCCCATGCTGGTTCATACACTCCATCATTCCTAAGGACATTGGAACAAGAACTCAAAAGCATAGGCTCATTCAACATAAACGGATTATTAAACATAAGGTTAGCGTTCACCTGAGAATGAATTTCCTTCTCCAATTGTTTAGCTCTACTTATTGTAATTGGACCAGCTTTATCAAGTGGAGTTTCATTTGAAGATGAGTGAATGCTAGGAATGTCCTCATTAGTTTGCGCAAAACGTACCATAGGCTCAGCATTCATTTTGGACGTACCTGATGGTACTCCTAGGCGACGAGGCTGAAATGGAAGCTCAT
Source organism: Miscanthus floridulus (assembly GCF_019320115.1). Taxonomy (NCBI): domain Eukaryota; kingdom Viridiplantae; phylum Streptophyta; class Magnoliopsida; order Poales; family Poaceae; genus Miscanthus; species Miscanthus floridulus. The sequence goes on along the minus strand of NC_089581.1, from coordinate 88,188,199 downwards.
TTTGGTCCGTTTGGAGATAGTGTTAGTGTCGGTGCAAGATAAGTGCACGGTTTGTGCCACATGTACCATTGGCTCAGAAATCATTTTGGACGCACCCGATGGTACTCCTAAGTGACGAGGCTCAAGTGGAATATCTCGTTTTGTTTCGTTTGGACATAGTGCTAATCTTGACACAAGATAGGTGCGCAGTTTGCACCAAACGTACCATAGGCTCAGAAAATCATTTTGGATGCGCCCGATGGAACTCCTAGGTGATGTGGGTCTTATGGAATCTCATTTCGGTTTGTTGGGAGACAATGTTGGTGTTGGTGCAAGTAGGTGCACGGTTTGCGCCAAACGTACCACAGGCTCAGAAATTATTTTGGACATAATGATGGTACTCCTACATGACGAGGCTCAAGTGGATGCTTGTTTTGTTTTGTTTGGAGATAGTGCTAAGCTTGACGCAAGATATGTGTACGGGTTGTGCCGAACGTACCATAGGCTCAGAAATCATTTTGGATGCACCCGATGGAACGCCTAGGTGACATGGGTCATGTGGAACCTCGTTTCGATCCGTTTGGAGATAGTGTTAGTGTGGGTGCAAGTTAGGTGCACGGTTTGCGCAAAACATACCATAGGCTCAGCATGAGTTTTGGACATACCCGATGGTACTCCTAGGTGACGAGGCTGAAATGGAAGCACATTTTGATCCGTTTGGAGATAGTGTTAGTGTCGGTGCAAGATAATTGCACGATTTGCGCCACATGTACCATTGACTCAGAAATCATTTTGGACACACCCGATGGTACTCCTAGGTGACGAGGCTCAAGTGGAATATCTAATTTTGGTTCGTTTGGACATAGTGCTAATCTTGACACAAGATAGGTGCGCAGTTTGCACCGAACGTACCATAGGCTCAGAAATCATTTTGGATGCGCCCGATGGAACTCCTAGGTGACGTGGGTCTTGTGGATTCTTGTTTCGGACATAGGTTTAGAAATCGTTTTGGACATAATAATGGTACTCCTACGTGATGAGGCTCAAGTGGATGCTTGTTTCGTTCTGTTTGGAGATAGTGCTAAGCTTGACCCAAGATAGGTGCATGGTTTGCGGCGAACGTACCATAGGCTCAAAAATCGTTTTGGATGCACCCGATGGAACGCCTAGGTGACGTGGGTCATGTGGAACCTTGTTTCGATCTGTTTAGAGATAGTGTTAGTGTTAGTGCAAGTTAGGTGCACGGTTTGCGCAAAACGTACCATAGGCTCAGCATTCGTTTTGGACGTACCCGATGGTACTCCTAGGCGACGAGGCTGAAATGAAAGCTCGTTTTGGTCCGTTTGGAGATAGTGTTAGTGTCGGTGCAAGATAAGTGCACGGTTTGCGCCACATGTACCATTGGCTCAGAAATCATTTTGGACGCACCCGATGGTACTCCTAAGTGACGAGGCTCAAGTGGAATGTCTCGTTTTGGTTCGTTTGGACATAGTGCTAATCTTGACACAAGATAGGTGCGCAGTTTGCACCGAACTTACCATATACTCAGAAATCATTTTGGATGCACCCGATGGAACTCCTAGGTGACGTGGGTCTTATGGAATCTCGTTTCGGTCTGTTGGGAGACAATGTTGGTGTTGGTGCAAGTAGGTGCACGGTTTGCGCCAAACGTACCACAGGCTCAGAAATCATTTTGGACATAATGATGGTACTCCTACGTGACGAGGCTCAAGTGGATGCTTGTTTTGTTTTGTTTGGAGATAGTGCTAAGCTTGACGCAAGATATGTGTACAGGTTGTACCGAACGTACCATAGGCTCAGAAATCATTTTGGATGCACCCGATGGAACGCCTAGGTGACGTGGGTCATGTGGAACCTCATTTCGATCCGTTTGGAGATAGTGTTAGTGTTGGTGCAAGTTAGGTGCACGGTTTGCGCAAAACGTACCATAGGCTCAGCATTCGTTTTGGACGTACCCGATGGTACTCCTAGGTGACGAGGCTGAAATGGAAGCCCGTTTTGGTCCGTTTGGAGATAGTGTTAGTGTCGATGCAAGATAAGTGCACGGTTTGCGCCACATGTAGCATTGGCTCAGAAATCATTTTGGACACACCCGATGGTACTCCTAGGTGACGTGGCTCAAGTGGAATATCTCATTTTGGTTCGTTTGGACATAGTGCTAATCTTGACACGAGATAGGTGTGCAGTTTGCACCGAACATACCATAGGCTCAGAAATCATTTTGGATGCGCCCGATGGAACTCCTAGGTGATGTGGGTCTTGTGGAATCTCGTTTCGGACATAGGTTCAAAAATTGTTTTGGACATAATAATGGTACTCCTACGTGATGAGGCTCAACTGGATGCTTGTTTCGTTCTGTTTGGAGATAGTGCTAAGCTTGACATAAGATAGGTGCACGGTTTGCGCCGAACGTACCATAGGCTCAAAAATCATTTTGGATATAATGATGGTACTCCTACGTGATGAGGCTCAAGTGGATGCTTGTTTTGTTCTGTTTGGAGATAGTGCTAAGCTTGACCCAAGATAGTGCATGGTTTGCGACGAACGTACCATAGGCTCAAAAATTGTTTTGGATGCACCCGATGGAACGCCTAGGTGATGTGGGTCATGTGGAACCTCGTTTTGATCCGTTTGGAGATTGTGTTAGTGTCGGTGCAAGTTAGGTGTACGGTTTGCGCAAAACGTACCATAGGCTCAGCATTTGTTTTGGACATACCCGATGGTACTCCTGGGCAATGAAGCTGAAATGGAAGCTCGTTTCGGTCTGTTTGGAGATAGTGTTAGTGTCAGTGCAAGATAAGTGCACGGTTTGCGCCACATGTACCATTAGCTCAGAAATCATTTTGGACGCACCCAATGGTACTCCTAGGTGATGAGGCTCAAGTGGAATATCTCATTTTGGTTCATTTGGACATAGTGCTAATCTTGACACAAGATTGGTGTGCAGTTTGCACCGAACGTACCATAGGCTCAGAAATCATTTTGGATGCGCCCGATGGAACTCCTAGGTGATTGGGTCTTGTGGAATCTCGTTTCGGACATAGGTTCAGAAATCGTTTTGGACATAATAATGGTACTCCTATGTGATGAGGCTCAAGTGGATGTTTTCTTCGTTCTATTTGGAGATAGTGCTAAGCTTGACATAAGATAGGTGCACGGTTTGCGCCAAACGTACCATAGGCTCAGAAATCGAATTGGACATAATGATGGTACTCCTACGTGACGAGGCTCAAGTGGATGCTTGTTTCCTTCTGTTTGGAGATAGTGCTAAGTTTGACGCAAGATAGGTGCACGGTTTGCACCGAACGTACCATAGGCTCAAAAATCATTTTGGATGCACCCGATGGAATGCCTAGGTGACGGGGGTCATGTGGAACCTTGTTTTGATCTGTTTGGAGATTGTGTTAGTGTTGGTGCAAGTTAGGTTCTCGGTTTGCGCAAAACGTACCATAGGCTCAGCATTCGTTTTGGACGTACCCAATGGTACTCCTAGGCGACGAGGCTGAAATGGAAGCTCGTTTTGGTCCGTTTGGAGATAGTGTTAGTGTCGGTGCAAGATAAGTGCACGGTTTGCACCACATAAACCATTGGCTCAGAAATCATTTTGGATGCACCCGATGGTACTCCTAAGTGACGAGGCTCAAGTGGAATATCTCGTTTTGGTTCGTTTGGACATAGTGCTAATCTTGACACAAGATAGGTGCGCAGTTTGCACCGAACGTACCATAGGCTCAGAAATCATTTTGGATGCGCCCGATGGAACTCCTAGGTGACGTGGGTCTTATGGAATCTCGTTTCGGTCTGTTGGGAGACAATGTTGGTGTTGGTGCAAGTAGGTGCACGGTTTGCGCCAAACGTACCACAGGCTCAGAAATCGTTTTGGACATAATGATGGTACTCCTACGTGATGAGGCTCAAGTGGATGCTTGTTTTGTTTTGTTTTGTTTGGAGATAGTGCTAAGCTTGACGCAAGATATGTGTACGGGTTGTGCCGAACGTACCATAGGCTCAAAAATCATTTTGGATGCACCCGATGGAACGCCTAGGTGACGTGGGTCATGTGGAATCTCGTTTCGATCCGTTTGGAGATAGTGTTTGTGTGGGTGCAAGTTAGGTGCACGGTTTGCGCAAAACGTACCATAGGCTCAGCATTCGTTTTGGACGTACCCGATGGTACTCCTAGGCGACGAGGCTAAAATGGAAGCTCGTTTTGGTCTGTTTGGAGATAGTGTTAGTGTCGGTGCAAGATAAGTGCACGGTTTGCGCCACATGTACCATTGGCTCAGAAATCATTTTGGACGCACCCGATGGTACTCCTAAGTGACGAGGCTCAAGTGGAATGTCTCGTTTTGGTTCGTTTGGACATAGTGCTAATCTTGACACAAGATAGGTGCGCAGTTTGCACCGAACTTACCATATACTCAGAAATCATTTTGGATGCGCCCGATGGAACTCCTAGGTGACGTGGGTCTTATGGAATCTCGTTTCGATCTGTTGGGAGACAATGTTGGTGTTGGTGCAAGTAGGTGCACGGTTTGCGCCAAACGTACCACAGGCTCAGAAATCATTTTGGACATAATGATGGTACTCCTACGTGACGAGGCTCAAGTGGATGCTTGTTTTGTTTTGTTTGGAGATAGTGCTAAGCTTGACGCAAGATATGTGTACAGGTTGTACCGAACGTACCATAGGCTCAGAAATCATTTTGGATGCACCCGATGGAACGCCTAGGTGACGTGGGTCATGTGGAACCTCATTTCGATCCGTTTGGAGATAGTGTTAGTGTTGGTGCAAGTTAGGTGCACGGTTTGCGCAAAACGTACCATAGGCTCAGCATTCGTTTTGGATGTACCCGATGGTACTCCTAGGTGACGAGGCTGAAATGGAAGCTCGTTTTGGTCCGTTTGGAGATAGTGTTAGTGTCGATGCAAGATAAGTGCACGGTTTGCGCCACATGTACCATTGGCTCAGAAATCATTTTGGACGCACCCGATGGTACTCCTAGGTGACGAGGCTCAAGTGGAATATCTCATTTTGGTTCGTTTGGACATAGTGCTAATCTTGACACGAGATAGGTGTGCAGTTTGCACCGAACGTACCATAGGCTCAGAAATCATTTTGGATGCGCCCGATGGAACTCCTAGGTGATGTGGGTCTTGTGGAATCTCGTTTCGGACATAGGTTCAGAAATCGTTTTGGACATAATAATGATACTCCTACATGATGAGGCTCAAGTGGATGCTTGTTTCGTTCTGTTTGGAGATAGTGCTAAGCTTGACATAAGATAGGTGCACGGTTTGCGCCGAACGTACCATAGGCTCAAAAATCGTTTTGGATATAATGATGGTACTCCTACGTGATGAGGCTCAAGTGGATGCTTGTTTCGTTCTGTTTGGAGATAGTGCTAAGCTTGACCCAAGATAGGTGCATGGTTTGCGACGAACGTACCATAGGCTCAAAAATCGTTTTGGATGCACCCGATGGAACGCCTATGTGATGTGGGTCATGTGGAACCTCGTTTTGATCCGTTTGGAGATTGTGTTAGTGTCGGTGCAAGTTAGGTGCACGGTTTGCGCAAAACGTACCATAGGCTCAGCATTCGTTTTGGACATACCCGATGGTACTCCTAGGCAATGAAGCTGAAATGGAAGCTCGTTTCGGTCTGTTTGGAGATAGTGTTAGTGTCAGTGCAAGATAAGTGCACGGTTTGCGCCACATGTACCATTAGCTCAGAAATCATTTTGGACGCACCCGATGGTACTCCTAGGTGACGAGGCTCAAGTGGAATATCTCATTTTGGTTCGTTTGGACATAGTGCTAATCTTGACACAAGATAGGTGTGCAGTTTGCACCGAACGTACCATAGGCTCAGAAATCATTTTGGATGCGCCCGATGGAACTCCTAGGTGATTGGGTCTTGTGGAATCTCGTTTCGAACATAGGTTCAGAAATCGTTTTGGACATAATAATGGTACTCCTATGTGATGAGGCTCAAGTGGATGCTTGTTTCGTTCTGTTTGGAGATAGTGCTAAGCTTGACATAAGATAGGTGCACGGTTTGCGCCAAACGTACCATAGGCTCAGAAATCGATTTGGACATAATGATGGTACTCCTACGTGACGAGGCTCAAGTGGATGCTTGTTTCCTTCTGTTTGGAGATAGTGCTAAGTTTGACGCAAGATAGGTGCACGGTTTGCACCGAACGTACCATAGGCTCATAAATCATTTTGGATGCACCCGATGGAATGCCTAGGTGACGGGGGTCATGTGGAACCTTGTTTCGATCTGTTTGGAGATAGTGTTAGTGTTGGTGCAAGTTAGGTGCACGGTTTGCGCAAAACGTACCATAGGCTCAACATTCGTTTTGGATGTACCCCGATGGTACTCCTAGGCGACGAGGCAGAAATGGAAGCTCGTTTTGGTCCATTTGGTGATAGTGTTAGTGTCGGTGCAAGATAAGTGCACGGTTTGCGCCACATAAACCATTGGCTCAGAAATCATTTTGGACGCACCCGATGGTACTCCTAGGTGACGAGACTGAAGTGGAATATCTCATTTTGGTTCGTTTGGACATCATGCTAATCTTGACACAAGATAGGTGCGCAGTTTGCACCGAACGTACCATAGGCTCAGAAATCATTTTGGATGCGCCCGATGGAACTCCTAGGTGACGTGGGTCTTATGGAATCTCGTTTCGGTCTGTTGGGAGACAATGTTGGTGTTGGTGCAAGTAGGTGCACTGTTTGTGCCAAACGTACCACAGGCTCAGAAATCATTTTGGAAATAATGATGGTACTCCTACGTGATGAGGCTCAAGTGGATGCTTGTTTTGTTTTGTTCGGAGATAGTGCTAAGCTTGACGCAAGATATGTGTACGAGTTGTGCCTAACGTACCATAGGCTCAGAAATCATTTTGGATGCACCCGATGGAACGCCTAGGTCACGTGGGTCATGTGGAACCTCGTTTCGATCCGTTTGGAGATAGTGTTAGTGTCGGTGCAAGTTAGGTGCACGGTTTGCGCAAAATGTACCATAGGCTCAGCATTCGTTTTGGACGTACCCGATGGTACTCCTAGGCGATGAGGCTGAAATGGAAGCTTGTTTTGGTCTGTTTGGAGATAGTGTTAGTGTCGGTGCAAGATAAGTGCACGGTTTGCGCCACATGTACCATTGGCTCAGAAATCATTTTGGACGCACCCGATGGTACTCCTAAGTGACGAGGCTCAAGTGGAATATCTCATTTTGGTTCGTTTGGACATGCTGCTAATCTTGACACAAGATATGATGAGGACATCATTGGCTCAAATATGACCATGCCAACCACTTCTATACCAAAGGTGCAACCATTCTATATGAGGCTTATCATTGATGCATTTGATGAATTGGTGCTCCACCATAAAATGTGTTCATTCTCATTTTCAGAATTACTTACATGGATCAAGGGAAGGCTTGATTGCATATGGAAAGCATGGAAGGTTAATGAAGTTGATTGGGGACCAAATCCAAGTATTCCTAACGTCCTCTGCTAGGCCACCACGTCACTTTGGTTCCAAGGACAGAAAGAGTCCAAGTCCAACACCTTTTGGAAGTTGAATTCGGACTGCAAAATAGTCCCAAATTGCGACGGTCGCCACGACTTCATACGGACTCCGATTGGGACGTTCTAGCACTTTTTGGAAAGCTTATCAAGTCTATTTTCCAACGGATCTGGACTCATGGCTATATCTTATCTGATGCTTCCGCAGTCATCATTTCAACGCCAGGACCTTTTCTGCCTTTGGTGCTGCGTCACCCTATTTTGGGCCGATGGTCCATGTATCAAGTTGGGTCCATTAGGGATGCGTCCTAGGGTTGGAGAATGACCCCAACACCCCCTGGTCGTTCCCCTAGGTTATAAGGATTAGAGCCACCACAAACAGATTGGGTTTTGTTTAGATTAAGTTTAGCCATTGCTACTTCCTTGTAGACGCGTGTGTCGACTAGACCATCCGTTCTACTCGATTCAGAACCCCAACTTTGTGATTTCAGATTGGTTTTTTCACCTCCATACTTGCAATTGAGTTGCTTGTTCTACTTGTTCTTGCTTGTTCCTCGATTGCTTGCAGGAATTACCCTAGTGGTTTGGTTGATCGTGCTCCACAAGATCGCGACGGCCGTTGGAGGTGGTGTATCGGTTGCTAAGGCGCAGCATCCTTGGATGGTTGTAGTTGGGCCGTGAACGTCATCTCCATCCCCAAATCGAGTTATCCACCTTCTCTCATCGAAAGATCGGGATTCAACCCTAGCGGGTGCATATCAGTTGGTAATCAGAGCAAGGTTTATCGGTGAGAGACTTAGAATCCTTCGCTGTTTTTTTTTTAATTTTTCCTATAGTCCAGAAAAGCCAAAAAAAATAGATTGGTTTACCCACAATCCTATAAACCCTTTGAGCCTTTGCTAGCACTGCTTAGTTAGGGCTTGTTGAGTTTTAAGTTGCATCGGTTGTGTCGAGTTGCTGGTCTTAGTGTCTATTCCTTTAGAGTTTTGAGTTCTATCACATTTTGGTCACCACGAGATCCACCATCACCATATACATTGTTGCTGCGTTTCTACCACCATAGATCCATATGATGTCCGATTTGGGAGTTTAAATACAATCTGGAAACTTGAAGTTGTCTTCTTTCCAACAGATCTGACCTTGCAGCAAAATTCGATCTGAGCACTCCACAATCATCTTAGAGATTTCAGCATCTGCGGTATTAACAAGAGTTGTTAAATCTGAATTCGAAGGGGCTGTGTATAATAGCCTTATTGTTTGGGTTGTCATAGTACCAAATAAAGCATTTAGGCCTCTGCAAAAAAAAAAGAAAAAGAAGAAAAAAAGAAAAAAAAAAGACAAGAGAAGGAGAAGAAAGAAGGGGCTGAGTCTGTTGTTTTCTTCATGCTGTGCTAGTTGCTCTTTTTCAGTGACTACCTTTGTGCCTAGGCTCACGTCTCTAGCATGATTTAGCCTAGAACCAGCACAGTACCACCATTGAATGATTATTCAGCTTGCTTTTGTGACTAATGTGGTGCTAGTACTTCCTTGCTTTAGCCCACCTATAGCTCCACATATTTTGACTACAGCTTGACAGTTTGTTTTGTTGCTGCGGCACCGATACACTTCGCTCCACGGTTGCAGACTTGTTGGTTGCCGTCACCTCCTGTTTGGCTTGGTAAGAACTTGTAAGGGCTTGTTTTAACAAGTTGAGTTTGAGAGAATTACATCCGACACATCCTAGTAGTTGATAGGAGGATACATATTATTTTTGTGTTTCTTGTTTTCTACTAATCATGGCAGGTGGTATGGAGATTTTTGAGCTGTTGAAACTAGACCCTCATATTCAGGATGTCATTCAACACTTGCCGTTATATGATGGTAAGTTTGATCCTCAAGCTTACATTGATTGGGAGTTAGAAGTAGACAATGAATTTGATGAGCATGACCTGTCCGAGAAACAAAAGATTTGTATTGCCTCCAATGTTTTGACTGAATTTGCTTTGCTAAAATGGAAACACATTCGTAGGCACAAGAAAGTTCTAGAATCTTGGGAAGACTTCAAAATTCTTTTTAGAGATGCATTCATTCCTGCATATTATATTGATTATTTGCTTGCAAAATTAGACAACTTGAAGCAGGGTAGTAAGACTGTGAAACAATACTACCATGATTTTAAGATTTGTATCATGTTTGGTGGATTGGATGAATGCATGGAAGATGTTATGAGTAGGTTCATGAGAGGGCTCAATTCTGAAATTCGAACCTTGTTAATTAGCAAATCATATTGCCATATTGGTCAATTGTTTTGTCTTGCTCTCAATGCTGAAAAAGAGATTCTATTATCTGTGAATACTTGCCAGAATGATGTGACCCATAATGTCCAAAATTTGTCCACTCTGCATGCTAATGAAGAGCAACAAATAGTGGAACCCACTACTGATTTTCCATTGTCACAAAATGAATTACTCGTTGTTCCTTGTGATAAAGAGGAGTTGTGTGCTGATGATTCTTTTACTCCTATGCCACAAGTAGCGAATAAGTGTGATACTTTTGGTTTGGAACCATACAAATGTGCTGAAGATAAGCTTTTTCATCCTATTACATGTGCACAAGATGAACTGAATTTGCTGTCCTCTTTAAATACTTTGGGTTATATTGAATTTGATATTCTGTGTAATCTAAATTGTCTAAAAGAGAAACTTAAATTTGATTCTGGTTTGCCAAGTTTTAATCATTGTTCGCTTCATGCAATTGGCAAATATGACAGCAAAAGAGAATATTTGGTGCATAAAGTTTATATTTGCTCTAATCTGAAATATCCTTTTGGGCCACCACACCATGATCAAATTGAGGGCTGCACTAATACTAATGATGTCTTGCAAAGTTTTCCTAGTTTTTCCCATATGCAACAGGATAAATATCAAGAAGGGGAGCACGGTTCACTTTTACCTACAACACATCTTCCAACAAAGGTCAAACCGAGGACGGTTTGCTGTCAAGAAGGGGAGAATGATGAGGACATCATTGGCTCAAATATGACCATGCCAACCACTTCTATACCAAAGGTGCAACCATTCTATATGAGGCTTATTATTGATGCATTTGATGAATTGGTGCTCCACCATAAAATGTGTTCATTCTCATTTTCAGAATTACTTACATGGATCAAGGGAAGGCTTGATTGCATATGGAAAGCATGGAAGGTTAATGAAGTTGATTGGGGACCAAATCCAAGTATTCCTAACGTCCTCTGCTAGGCCACCACGTCACTTTGGTTCCAAGGACAGAAAGAGTCCAAGTCCAACACCTTTTGGAAGTTGAATTCGGACTGCAAAATAGTGCCAAATTGCGACGGTCGCCACGACTTCATACGGACTCCGATTGGGACGTTCTAGCACTTTTTGGAAAGCTTATCAAGTCTATTTTCCAACGGATCTGGACTCATGGCTATATCTTATCTAATGCTTCCGCAGTCGTCATTTCAACGCCAGGACCTTTTCTGCCTTTGGTGCTGCGTCACCCTATTTTGGGCCGATGGTCCATGTATCAAGTTGGGTCCATTAGGGATGCGTCCTAGGGTTGGAGAATGACCCCAACACCCCCTGGTCGTTCCCCTAGGTATTAATAAGGATTAAAGCCACCACAAACAGATTGGGTTTTGTTTAGATTAAGTTTAGCCATTGCTACTTCCTTGTAGACGCGTGTGTCGACTAGACCATCCGTTCTACTCGATTCAGAACCCCAACTTTGTGATTTCAGATTGGTTTTTTCACCTCCATACTTGCAATTGAGTTGCTTGTTCTACTTGTTCTTGCTTGTTCCTCGATTGCTTGCAGGAATTACCCTAGTGGTTTGGTTGATCGTGCTCCACAAGATCGCGACGGCCGTTGGAGGTGGTGTATCGGTTGCTAAGGCGCAGCATCCTTGGATGGTTGTAGTTGGGCCGTGAACGTCATCTCCATCCCCAAATCGAGTTATCCACCTTCTCTCATCGAAAGATCGGGATTCAACCCTAGCGGGTGCATATCAAGATAGGTGCGCAGTTTGCACCGAACGTACCATAGGCTCAGAAATCATTTTGGATGCGCCCGATGGAACTCCTAGGTGACGTGGGTCTTGTGGAATCTCGTTTCAGACATAGGTTCAGAAATCATTTTGGACATAATAATGGTACTCCTACGTGATGAGGCTCAAGTGGATGCTTGTTTCGTTCTGTTTGGAGATAGTGCTAAGCTTAACATAAGATAGGTGCACGGTTTGCGCCAAACGTACCATAGGCTCAAAAATCGTTTTGGACCTAATGATGGTACTCCTACGTGATGAGGCTCAAGTGGATGCTTGTTTCGTTTTGTTTGGAGATAGTGCTAAGCTTGACCCAAGATAGGTGCATGGTTTGCGGCGAACATACCATAGGCTCAAAAATCGTTTTGGATGCACCCGATGGAACGCCTTGGTGAAGTGGGTCATGTGGAGCCTTGTTTCGATCTGTTTGGAGATAGTGTGAGTGTCGGTGCAAGTTTGGTGCACGGTTTGCGCAAAACGTACCATAGGCTCAGCATTCGTTTTGGACACACCCGATGGTACTCCTAGGCGATGAGGCTGAAATGGAAGCTCGTTTTGGTCCGTTCAGAGATAGTGTTAGTGTCGGTGCAAGATAAGTGCACGGTTTGCGCCACATGTACCGTTGGCTCAGAAATCATTTTGGACGCACCCGATGGTACTCCTAGGTGACGAGGCTCAAGTGGAATATCTCATTTTGGTTCGTTTGGACATAGTGCTAATCTTGACACAAGATAGGTGCGTAGTTTGCACCGAACGTACCATAGGCTCAGAAATCATTTTGGATGCGCCCGATGGAACTCCTAGGTGACGTGGGTCTTGTGGAATCTTGTTTCGGACATAGGTTCAGAAATCGTTTTGGACATAATAATGGTACTCCTACATGATGAGGCTCAAGTGGATGCTTGTTTCGTTCTGTTTGGAGATAGTGCTAAGCTTGACATAAGATAGGTGCACGGTATGCGCCAAACGTACCATAGGCTCAGAAATCGATTTGGACATAATGATGGTACTCCTACGTGATGAGGCTCAAGTGGATGCTTGTTTCCTTCTGTGTTGGAGATAGTGCTAAGCTTGACACAAGATAGGTGCACGGTTTGCGGCGAACGTACCATAGGCTCATAAATTGTTTTGGATGCACCCGATGGAATGCCTAGGTGACGGGGGTCATGTGGAACCTTGTTTCGATCTGTTTGGAGACAGTGTTAATGTTGGTGCAAGTTAGGTGCACGGTTTGCGCAAAACATACCATAGGCTCAACATTCATTTTGGACATACCCCGATCGTACTCCTAGGCGACGAGGCAGAAATGGAAGCTCGTTTTGGTCCATTTGGAGATAGTGTTAGTGTCGATGCAAGATAAGTGCATGGTTTGCGCCACATGTACCATTGGCTCAGAAATCATTTTGGACGCACCCGATGGTACTCCTAGGTGACGAGACTCAAGTGGAATATCTGATTTTGGTTCGTTTGGACATCGTGCTAATCTTGACACAAGATAGGTGCACAGTTTGCACCGAACATACCATAGGCTCAGAAATCATTTTGGATGCGCCCGATGGAACTCCTAGGTGACGTGGGTCTTATGGAATCTCGTTTCGGTCTGTTGGGAGACAATGTTGGTGTTGGTGCAAGTAGGTGCACTATTTGCGCCAAACGTACCACAGGCTCAGAAATCATTTTGGACATAACGATGGTACTCCTACGTGACGAGGCTCAAGTGGATGCTTGTTTTGTTTTGTTTGGAGATAGTGCTAAGCTTGACGCAAGATATGTGTACGAGTTGTGCCGATTGTACCATAGGCTCAGAAATCATTTTGGATGCACCCGATGGAACGCCAAGGTGACATGGGTCATGTGGAACCTCGTTTCGATCCGTTTGGAGATAGTGTTAGTGTCGGTGCAAGTTAGGTGCACGGTTTGCGCAAAACGTACCATAGGCTCAGCATTCGTTTTGGACGTACCCGATGGTACTCCTAGGCGATGAGGCTGAAATGGAAGCTCGTTTTGGTCCATTTGGAGATAGTGTTAGTGTCGGTGCAAGATAAGTGCACGATTTGCGCCACATGTACCATTGGCTCAGAAATCATTTTGGACGCACCCGATGGTACTCCTTGGTGACGAGGCTCAAGTGGAATATCTCAGTTTGGTTCATTTGGACATAGTGCTAATCTTGACACAAGATAGGTGTGCAGTTTGCACCGAACGTACCATAGGCTCAGAAATCATTTTGGATGCGCCCGATGGAACTCCTAGGTGATGTGGGTCTTGTGGAATCTCGTTTTGGACATAGGTTTAGAAATCATTTTGCACATAATAATGGTACTCCTACGTGATGAGGCTCAAGTGGATGCTTGTTTCGTTCTGTTTGGAGATAGTGCTAAGCTTGACATAAGAAAGGTGCACGGTTTGCGCCAAACGTACCATAGGCGCAGAAATCGTTTTGGACATAGTGATGGTACTCCTACGTGACATGGCTCAAGTGGATGCTTGTTTCCTTCTGTTTGGAGATATTGCTAAGCTTGACGCAAGATAGGTGCACGGTTTGCGGTGAACGTACCATAGGTTCAGAAATCATTTTGGACATAATGATGGTACTCCTACGTGATGAGGCTCAAGTGGATGCTTGTTTCGTACTGTTTGGAGATAGTGCTAAGCTTGACCCAAGATAGATGCATGGTTTGCGGCGAACGTACCATAGGCTCAAAAATTGTTTTGGATGCACCCGATGGAACGCCTAGGTGACGTGGGTCATGTGGAACCTTGTTTCGATCTGTTTGGAGATAGTGTTAGTGTCGGTGCAAGTTAGGTGCATGGTTTGCGCAAAACGTACCATAGGCTCAGCATTCGTTTTGGACGTACCAGATGGTACTCCTAGGCGATGAGGCTGAAATGGAAGCTCATTTTGGTCCGGTTGGAGATAGTGTTAGTGTCGGTGCAAGATAAGTGCACGGTTTGTGCCACATGTACCATTGGCTCAGAAATCATTTTGGACGCACCCGATGGTACTCCTAGGCGACGAGGCTCAAGTGGAATATCTCATTTTGGTTCATTTGGACATAGTGCTAATCGTGACACAAGATAGGTGCGCAGTTTGCACCGAACGTACCATAGGCTCAGAAATCATTTTGGATGCGCCCGATGGAACTCCTAGGTGACGTGGGTCTTATGGAATCTCGTTTTGGTCTGTTGGGAGACAATGTTGGTGTTGGTGCAAGTTGGTGCACGGTTTGCACCAAATGTACCACAGGCTCAGAAATCATTTTGGACATAATGATGGTACTCCTACGTGATGAGGCTCAAGTGGATGATTGTTTTGTTTTGCTTGGAGATAGTGCTAAGCTTGATGCAAGATATGTATACGGGTTGTGCCGAACGTACCATAGGCTTAGAAATCAATTTGGATGCACCCGATGGAACGCCTAGGTGACGTGGGTCATGTGGAAACTCGTTTCGATCCGTTTGGAGATAGTGTTAGTGTCGGTGCAAGTTAGGTGCACGGTTTGCGCAAAACGTACCATAGGCTCAGCATTTGTTTTGGACGTACCCGATGGTACTCCTAGGTGACGAGGCTGAAATGGAAGCTCATTTTGGTCCGTTTGGAGATAGTGTTAGTGTCGGTGCAAGATAAGTGCACGGTTTGCGCCACATGTACCATTGGCTCAAAAATCATTTTGGACACACCCAATGGTACTCCTAGGTGACGAGGCTCAAGTGGAATATCTCATTTTGGTTCGTTTGGACATAGTGCCAATCTTGACACAAGATAGGTGCGCAGTTTGCACCGAACGTACCATAGGCTCATAAATCATTTTGGATGCGCCCGATGGAACTCCTAGGTGACGTGAGTCTTGTGGAATCTCGTTTCGGACATAGGTTCAAAAATCATTTTGGACATAATAATGGTACTCCTACATGATGAGGCTCAAGTGGATGCTTGTTTTGTTCTGTTTGGAGATAGTGCTAAGCTTGACATAAGATAGGTGCACGGTATGCGCCAAACGTACCATAGGCTCAGAAATCGATTTGGACATAATGATGGTACTCCTAAGTGACGAGGCTCAAGTGGATGCTTGTTTCCTTCTGTTTGGAGATAGTGCTAAGCTTGACGCAAGATAGGTGCATAGTTTGCGGCTAACGTACCATAGGCTCATAAATCGTTTTGGATGCACCCGATGGAATGCCTAGGTGATGGGGGTCATGTGGAACTTTGTTTCGATCTGTTTGGAGATAGTGTTAGTGTTGGTGCAAGTTAGGTGCACGGTTTGCGCAAAATGTACCATAGGCTCAACATTCATTTTGGACGTACCCGATGGTACTCCTAGGCGACGAGGCTGAAATGGAAGCTCGTTTTGGTCCGTTTGGAGATATTGTTAGTGTTGGTGCAAGATAATTGCATGGTTTGCGCCACATGTACCATTGGCTCAGAAATCATTTTGGACGCACCCGATGGTACTCCTAGGTGACGAGGCTCAAGTGGAATATCTCGTTTTGGTTCGTTTGGACATCGTGCTAATCTTGACACAAGATAGGTGCGTAGTTTGCACCGAAAGTACCATAGGCTCATAAATCGTTTTGGATGCACCCGATGGAACTCCTAGGTGACGTGGGTCTTGTGGACTCTCGTTTCGGACATAGGTTTAGAAATCATTTTGGACATAATAATGGTACTCCTACGTGATGAGGCTCAAGTGGATGCTTGTTTCGTTCTGTTTGGAGATAGTGCTAAGCTTGACATAAGATTGGTGCACGGTTTGCGCCAAACGTACCATAGGCTCAGAAATCGTTTTGGACATAATGATGGTACTCCTACGTGATGAGGCTCAAGTGGATGCTTGTTTCATACTGTTTGGAGATACTGCTAAGCTTGACCCAAGATAGATGCATGGTTTGCGGTGAACGTACCATAGGCTCAAAAATTGTTTTGGATGCACCCGATGGAACGCCTAGGTGACGTGGGACATGTGGAACCTTGTTTCGATCTGTTTGGAGATAGTGTTAGTGTCGGTGCAAGTTAGGTGCACGGTTTGCGCAAAACGTACCATAGGCTCAGCATTCGTTTTGGACGTACCTGATGGTACACCTAGGCGATGAGGCTGAAATGGAAGCTCATTTTGGTCCGGTTGGAGATAGTGTTAGTGTCGGTGCAAGATAAGTGCACGGTTTGTGCCACATGTACCATTGGCTCAGAAATCATTTTGGACGCACCCGATGGTACTCCTAGGCGACAAGGCTCAAGTGGAATATCTCATTTTGGTTCGTTTGGACATAGTGCTAATCGTGACACAAGATAGGTGCACAGTTTGCACCGAATATACCATAGGCTCAGAAATCATTTTGGATGCGCCTGATGGAACTCCTAGGTGACGTGGGTCTTATGGAATCTCGTTTCGGTCTGTTGGGAGACAATGTTGGTGTTGGTGCAAGTAGGTGCATGGTTTGCGCCAAATGTACCATAGGCTCAGAAATCATTTTGGACATAACGATGGTACTCCTACATGATGAGGCTCAAGTGGATGCTTGTTTTGTTTTGTTTGGAGATAGTGCAAAGCTTGACACAAGATATGTATACGGGTTGTGCCGAACATACCATAGGCTCAGAAATCATTTTGGATGCACCCGATAGAACGCCTAGGTGACGTGGGTCATGTGGAAACTCATTTCGATCCGTTTGGAGATAGTGTTAGTGTCGGTGCAAGTTAGGTGCACGGTTTGCGCAAAACGTACCATAGGCTCAGCATTTGTTTTGGACGTACCCGATGGAACTCCTAGGTGACGAGGCTGAAATGGAAGCTCGTTTTGGTCCGTTTGGAGATAGTGTTAGTGTCGGTGCAAGATAAGTGCACGGTTTGCGCCACATGTACCATTGGCTCAGAAATCATTTTGGACACACCCAATGGTACTCCTAGGTGATGAGACACAAGTGGAATATCTCATTTTGGTTCGTTTGGACATCGTGCTAATCTTGACACAAGATAGGTGCACAGTTTGCACCGAACGTACCATAGGCTCAGAAATCATTTTGGATGCGCCCGATGGAACTCCTAGGTGACGTGGGTCTTATGGAATCTCGTTTCGGTCTGCTGGGAGACAATGTTGGTGTTGGTGCAAGTAGGTGCACTGTTTGCGCCAAACGTACCACAGGCTCAGAAATCATTTTGGACATAACGATGGTACTCCTACGTGACGAGGCTCAAGTGGATGCTTGTTTTGTTTTGTTTGGAGATAGTGCTAAGCTTGACGCAAGATATGTGTACGAGTTGTGCCGAATGTACCATAGGCTCAGAAATCATTTTGGATGCACCCGATGGAACGCCAAGGTGACGTGGGTCATGTGGAACCTCGTTTCGATCCGTTTGGAGATAGTGTTAGTGTCGGTGCAAGTTAGGTGCACGGTTTGCGCAAAACGTACCATAGGCTCAGCATTCGTTTTGGACGTACCCGATGGTACTCCTAGGCGATGAGGCTGAAATGGAAGCTCGTTTTGGTCCATTTGGAGATAGTGTTAGTGTCGGTGCAAGATAAGTGCACGGTTTGCGCCACATGTACCATTGGCTCAGAAATCATTTTGGACGCACCCGATGGTACTCCTTGGTGACGAGGCTCAAGTGGAATATCTCAGTTTGGTTCATTTGGACATAGTGCTAATCTTGACACAAGATAGGTGTGCAGTTTGCACCGAACGTACCATAGGCTCAGAAATCATTTTGGATGCGCCCGATGGAACTCCTAGGTGACGTGGGTCTTGTGGAATCTCGTTTCGGACATAGGTTTAGAAATCATTTTGGACGTAATAATGGTACTCCTACGTGATGAGGCTCAAGTGGATGCTTGTTTTGTTCTGTTTGGAGATAGTGCTAAGCTTGACATAAGAAAGGTGCACGGTTTGCGCCAAACGTACCATAGGCGCAGAAATTGTTTTGGACATAATGATGGTACTCCTACGTGACATGGCTCAAGTGGATGCTTGTTTCCTTCTGTTTGGAGATATTGCTAAGCTTGACGCAAGATAGGTGCACGGTTTGCGGTGAACGTACCATAGGTTCAGAAATCGTTTTGGACATAATGATGGTACTCCTACGTGATGAGGCTCAAGTGGATGCTTGTTTCGTACTGTTTGGAGATAGTGCTAAGCTTGACCCAAGATAGATGCATGGTTTGCGATGAACGTACCATAGGCTCAAAAATTGTTTTGGATGCACCCGATGGAACGCCTAGGTGACGTGGGTCATGTGGAACCTTGTTTCGATCTGTTTGGAGATAGTGTTAGTGTCGGTGCAAGTTAGGTGCATGGTTTGCGCAAAACGTACCATAGGCTCAGCATTCATTTTGGACGTACCAGATGGTACTCCTAGGCGATGAGGCTGAAATGGAAGCTCGTTTTGGTCCGGTTGGAGATAGTGTTAGTGTCGGTGCAAGATAAGTGCACGGTTTGTGCCACATGTACCATTGGCTCAGAAATCATTTTGGACGCACCCGATGGTACTCCTAGGCGACGAGGCTCAAGTGGAATATCTCATTTTGGTTCGTTTGGACATAGTGCTAATCGTGACACAAGATAGGTGCGCAGTTTGCACCGAACGTACCATAGGCTCAGGAATCATTTTGGATGCGCCCGATGGAACTCCTAGGTGACGTGGGTCTTATGGAATCTCGTTTTGGTCTGTTGGGAGACAATGTTGGTGTTGGTGCAAGTAGGTGCACGGTTTGCACCAAATGTACCACAGGCTCAGAAATCATTTTGGACATAATATGGTACTCCTACGTGATGAGGCTCAAGTGGATGATTGTTTTGTTTTGTTTGGAGATAGTGCTAAGCTTGACGCAAGATATGTATACGGGTTGTGCCGAACGTACCATAGGCTCAGAAATCAATTTGGATGCACCCGATGGAACGCCTAGGTGACGTGGGTCATGTGGAAACTCGTTTCGATCCATTTAGAGATAGTGTTAGTGTCGGTGCAAGTTAGGTGCACGGTTTGCGCAAAACGTACCATAGGCTCAGCATTTGTTTTGGACGTACCCGATGGTACTCCTAGGTGACGAGGCTGAAATGGAAGCTCGTTTTGGTCCGTTTGGAGATAGTGTTAGTGTCGGTGCAAGATAAGTGCACGGTTTGCGCCACATGTACCATTGGCTCAGAAATCATTTTGGACACACCCAATGGTACTCCTAGGTGACGAGGCTCAAGTGGAATATCTCATTTTGGTTCGTTTGGACATAGTGCTAATCTTGACACAAGATAGGTGCGCAGTTTGCACCGAACGTACCATAGGCTCAGAAATCATTTTGGATGCGCTCGATGGAACTCCTAGGTGATGTGGGTCTTGTGGAATCTCGTTTCGGACATAGGTTCAAAAATCGTTTTGGACATAATAATGGTACTCCTACATGATGAGGCTCAAGTGGATGCTTGTTTTGTTCTGTTTGGAGATAATGCTAAGCTTGACATAAGATAGGTGCACGGTATGCGCCAAACGTACCATAGGCTCAGAAATCGATTTGGACATAATGATGGTACTCCTAAGTGACGAGGCTCAAGTGGATGCTTGTTTCCTTCTGTTTGGAGATAGTGCTAAGCTTGACGCAAGATAGGTGCATAGTTTGCGGCTAACGTACCATAGGCTCATAAATCGTTTTGGATGCACCCGATGGAATGCCTAGGTGATGGGGGTCATGTGGAACTTTGTTTCGATCTGTTTGGAGATAGTGTTTGTGTTGGTGCAAGTTAGGTGCACGGTTTGCGCAAAACGTACCATAGGCTCAACATTCATTTTGGACGTACCCGATGGTACTCCTAGGCGACGAGGCTGAAATGGAAGCTCGTTTTGGTCCTTTTGGAGATAGTGTTAGTGTTGGTGCAAGATAATTGCATGGTTTGCGCCACATGTACCATTGGCTCAGAAATCATTTTGGACGCACCCGATGGTACTCCTAGGTGACGAGGCTCAAGTGGAATATCTCGTTTTGGTTCGTTTGGACATCGTGCTAATCTTGACACAAGATAGGTGCGTAGTTTGCACCGAAAGTACCATAGGCTCATAAATCGTTTTGGATGCACCCGATGGAATGCCTAGGTGACGGGGGTCATGTGGAACCTCGTTTTGGTCCGTTTGGAGATAGTGTTAGTGTCGGTGCAAGTTAGGTGCACGGTTTGCGCAAAACGTACCATAAGCTCAGCATTCGTTTTGGACATACCCGATGGTACTCCTACGCGATGAGGCTGAAATGGAAGCTCGTTTTGGTCCGTTTGGAGATAGTGTTAGTGTCGGTGCAAGATAAGTGTACGGTTTGCACCACATGTACCATTGGCTCAGAAATCACTTTGGACGCACCCGATGGTACTCCTAGGTGACGAGGCTCAAGTGGAATATCTCATTTTGGTTCGTTTGGACGTAGTGCTAATCTTGACACAAGAAAGGTGTGCAGTTTGCACCGAACGTACCATAGGCTCAGAAATCATTTTGGTTGCGCCCGATGGAACTCCTAGGTGATGTGGGTCTTGTGGAATCTCGTTTCGGACATAGGTTTAGATATCATTTTGGACGTAATAATGGTACTCCTACGTGATGAGGCTCAAGTGGATGCTTGTTTCATTATGTTTGGAGATAGTGCTAAGCTTGACATAAGATAGGTGCACGGTATGCGCCAAACGTACCATAGGCTCAGAAATCATTTTGGACATAATGATGGTACTCCTACGTGATGAGGCTCAAGTGGATGCTTGTTTCGTACTGTTTGGAGATAGTGTTGGTGTCGGTGCAAGTTTGGTGCCTGGTTTGCGCAAAACATACCATAGGCTCAGCATTCGTTTTGGACGTACCCGATGGTACTCCTAGGCGATGAGGCTGAAATGGAAGCTCGTTTTGGTCCGTTTGGAGATAGTGTTAGTGTCAGTGCAAGAAAAGTGCACGGTTTGCGCCACATGTTCCATTGGCTTAGAAATCATTTTGGACGCACCCGATGGTACTCCTGATATGAACCCGCTAGGGTTTATGGACGATCTTTCGATGAGAGGCGTGAGATCACTCGATTTGGTGGATGGAGATGACGTTCACGGCCCGACTACAGCCTTCCAAGACCGCGCCTTAGCAACCGATACACCACCTCCAAAGGCCGTCACGATCTTGTGGAGCGCGACAACCAGCCACTAGGGCTCCCGTCCTGCAAGCAATCGAAGAACTAGCAAGAACAAGGAAACAAGCACTGAATTTGCAAGATGGAATTGAAAGCCTCAAACTGAATCTTATTTTGAGTGGGGTTCCGAAGACAAGGAGACGGGCGGCTGGATCAGCACGCGCGCCTACAAGCAAGTAGCAAAGGCTAAACTTGATCTAAACAAAACCCAAGTGTTCCTGGTGGCGGCTAAGGGGTATATGACGTGTGGAGGACGACCACAAGAGAGTTTGGGTCGTGCTCCAACCCTAGGACGCGTCCCTACTGGACTCTAAACGATACAAGCCCATTGGGCTAACTTAAGGTGGCGCAGCACCCTGGACAGAATAGACCTCTTGGTGATTTTTGGGCTGTTGACTCCGTTTACGAGCAGGTATGAGTATGAGGTCAGATCCGTATGAAAGTAGACTTTATTAGCTTTCCAACAAGTCCAGAATCACCCCAATCCGACTCCGTATGTAACCGTGGCGACCGTCGCAAGTTGGAGGTGTGCTGCAGTCCGAATCCAGCCTACGCGAGTCCTTTTCCCTTTCGGTCTTCTCCTTGATTCCTAATCAAAACAAGAGTGCACGTGTCTCCAAGATCTAAACAGGATGGACAAGAGCTCAAGAAGGAACTCACTTGATGATTAAGTGTTCGAGCACGAGCACGGGTAATAGGACCAGCAGGTGTCGGCGTGGACGGCGTGGATGTATGATCGGTGTTGATGTCCTCATCAACTCCTAGGTGATGAGGCTCAAGTGGAATATCTCATTTTGGTTCGTTTGGACATAGTGCTAATCTTGACACAAGATAGGTGTGCAGTTTGCACCGAACGTACCATAGGCTCAGAAATCATTTTGGATGCGCCCGATGGAACTCCTAGGTGACGTGGGTCTTGTGGACTCTCGTTTCGGACATAGGTTTAGAAATCATTTTGGACATAATAATGGTACTCCTACGTGATGAGGCTCAAGTGGATGCTTGTTTCGTTCTGTTTGGAGATAGTGCTAAGCTTGACATAAGATTGGTGCACGGTTTGCGCCAAACGTACCATAGGCTCAGAAATCGTTTTGGACATAATGATGGTACTCCTACGTGATGAGGCTCAAGTGGATGCTTGTTTCATACTGTTTGGAGATACTGCTAAGCTTGACCCAAGATAGATGCATGGTTTGCGGTGAACGTACCATAGGCTCAAAAATTGTTTTGGATGCACCCGATGGAACGCCTAGGTGACGTGGGACATGTGGAACCTTGTTTCGATCTGTTTGGAGATAGTGTTAGTGTCGGTGCAAGTTAGGTGCACGGTTTGCGCAAAACGTACCATAGGCTCAGCATTCGTTTTGGACGTACCTGATGGTACACCTAGGCGATGAGGCTGAAATGGAAGCTCATTTTGGTCCGGTTGGAGATAGTGTTAGTGTCGGTGCAAGATAAGTGCATGGTTTGTGCCACATGTACCATTGGCTCAGAAATCATTTTGGACGCACCCGATGGTACTCCTAGGCGACAAGGCTCAAGTGGAATATCTCATTTTGGTTCGTTTGGACATAGTGCTAATCGTGACACAAGATAGGTGCGCAGTTTGCACCGAATATACCATAGGCTCAGAAATCATTTTGGATGCGCCTGATGGAACTCCTAGGTGACGTGGGTCTTATGGAATCTCGTTTCGGTCTGTTGGGAGACAATGTTGGTGTTGGTGCAAGTAGGTGCACGGTTTGCGCCAAATGTACCACAGGCTCAGAAATCATTTTGGACATAACGATGGTACTCCTACGTGATGAGGCTCAAGTGGATGCTTGTTTTGTTTTGTTTGGAGATAGTGCAAAGCTTGACGCAAGATATGTATACGGGTTGTGCCGAACATACCATAGGCTCAGAAATCATTTTGGATGCACCCGATGGAACGCCTAGGTGACGTGGGTCATGTGGAAACTCGTTTCGATCCGTTTGGAGATAGTGTTAGTGTCGGTGCAAGTTTGGTGCACGGTTTGCGCAAAACGTACCATAGGCTCAGCATTTGTTTTGGACGTACCCGATGGTACTCCTAGGTGACAAGGCTGAAATGGAAGCTCGTTTTGGTCTGTTTGGAGATAGTGTTAGTGTCGGTGCAAGATAAGTGCACGGTTTGCGCCACATATACCATTGGCTCAGAAATCATTTTGGACACACCCAATGGTACTCCTAGGTGACGAGGCTCAAGTGGAATATCTCATTTTGGTTCGTTTGGACATAGTGCCAATCTTGACACAAGATAGGTGCGTAGTTTGCACCGAACGTACCATAGGCTCAGAAATCATTTTGGATGCGCCCAATGGAACTCCTAGGTGACATGGGTCTTGTGGAATCTCGTTTTGGACATAGGTTCAAAAATCGTTTTGGACATAATAATGGTACTCCTACATGATGAGGCTCAAGTGGATGCTTGTTTTGTTCTGTTTGGAGATAGTGCTAAGCTTGACATAAGATAGGTGCACGGTATGCGCCAAACGTACCATAGGCTCAGAAATCGATTTGGACATAATGATGGTACTCCTAAGTGATGAGGCTCAAGTGGATGCTTGTTTCCTTCTGTTTGGAGATAGTGCTAAGCTTGACGCAAGATAGGTGCACGGTTTGCGGCTAACGTACCATAGGCTCATAAATCATTTTGGATGCACCCGATGGAATGCCTTGGTGACGGGGGTCATGTGGAACTTTGTTTCGATCTGTTTGGAGATAGTGTTAGTGTTGGTGCAAGTTAGGTGCACGGTTTGCGCAAAACATACCATAGGCTCAACATTCATTTTGGACGTACCCGATGGTACTCCTAGGCGACGAGGCTGAAATGGAAGCTCGTTTTGGTCCGTTTGGAGATAGTGTTAGTGTTGGTGCAAGATAATTGCATGGTTTGCGCCACATGTACCATTGGCTCAGAAATCATTTTGGACGCACCCGATGGTACTCCTAGGTGACGAGGCTCAAGTGGAATATCTCGTTTTGGTTCGTTTGGACATCGTGCTAATCTTGACACAAGATAGGTGCGTAGTTTGCACCGAAAGTACCATAGGCTCATAAATCGTTTTGGATGCACCCGATGGAATGCCTAGGTGACGGGGGTCATGTGGAACCTCGTTTCGGTCCGTTTGGAGATAGTGTTAGTGTCGGTGCAAGTTAGGTGCACGGTTTGCGCAAAACGTACCATAGGCTCAGCATTCGTTTTGGACATACCCGATGGTACTCCTACGCGATGAGGCTGAAATGGAAGCTCATTTTGGTCCGTTTGGAGATAGTGTTAGTGTCGGTGCAAGATAAGTGTACGGTTTGCACCACATGTACCATTGGCTCAGAAATCATTTTGGACGCACCCGATGGTACTCCTAGGTGACGAGGCTCAAGTGGAATATCTCATTTTGGTTCGTTTGGACATAGTGCAAATCTTGACACAAGATAGGTGTGCAGTTTGCACCGAACATACCATAGCCTCAGAAATCATTTTGGTTGCGCCCGATGGAACTCCTAGGTGACGTGGGTCTTGTGGAATCTCGTTTCGGACATAGGTTTAGAAATCATTTTGGACGTAATAATGGTACTCCTACGTGATGAGGCTCAAGTGGATGCTTGTTTCATTATGTTTGGAGATAGTGCTAAGCTTGACATAAGATAGGTGCACGGTATGCGCCAAACGTACCATAGGCTCAGAAATCGTTTTGGACATAATGATGGTACTCCTACGTGATGAGGCTCAAGTGGATGCTTGTTTCGTACTGTTTGGAGATAGTGTTGGTGTCGGTGCAAGTTAGGTGCCCGGTTTGCGCAAAACATACCATAGGCTCAGCATTCGTTTTGGACGTACCCGATGGTACTCCTAGGCGATGAGGCTGAAATGGAAGCTCGTTTTGGTCCGTTTGGAGATAGTGTTAGTGTCAGTGCAAGAAAAGTGCACGGTTTGCGCCACATGTTCCATTGGCTTAGAAATCATTTTGGACGCACCCGATGGTACTCCTAGGTGATGAGGCTCAAGTGGAATATCTCATTTTGGTTCGTTTGGACATAGTGCTAATCTTGACACAAGATAGGTGTGCAGTTTGCACCGAACGTACCATAGGCTCAGAAATCATTTTGGATGCGCCCGATGGAACTCCTAGGTGACGTGGGTCTTGTGGACTCTCGTTTCGGACATAGGTTTAGAAATCATTTTGGACATAATAATGGTACTCCTACGTGATGAGGCTCAAGTGGATGCTTGTTTCGTTCTGTTTGGAGATAGTGCTAAGCTTGACATAAGATTGGTGCACGGTTTGCGCCAAACGTACCATAGGCTCAGAAATCGTTTTGGACATAATGATGGTACTCCTACGTGATGAGGCTCAAGTGGATGCTTGTTTCATACTGTTTGGAGATACTGCTAAGCTTGACCCAAGATAGATGCATGGTTTGCGGTGAACGTACCATAGGCTCAAAAATTGTTTTGGATGCACCCGATGGAACGCCTAGGTGACATGGGACATGTGGAACCTTGTTTCGATCTGTTTGGAGATAGTGTTAGTGTCGGTGCAAGTTAGGTGCACGGTTTGCGCAAAACGTACCATAGGCTCAGCATTCGTTTTGGACGTACCTGATGGTACACCTAGGCGATGAGGCTGAAATGGAAGCTCATTTTGGTCCGGTTGGAGATAGTGTTAGTGTCGGTGCAAGATAAGTGCATGGTTTGTGCCACATGTACCATTGGCTCAGAAATCATTTTGGACGCACCCGATGGTACTCCTAGGCGACAAGGCTCAAGTGGAATATCTCATTTTGGTTCGTTTGGACATAGTGCTAATCGTGACACAAGATAGGTGCGCAGTTTGCACCGAATATACCATAGGCTCAGAAATCATTTTGGATGCGCCTGATGGAACTCCTAGGTGACGTGGGTCTTTTGGAATCTCGTTTCGGTCTGTTGGGAGACAATGTTGGTGTTGGTGCAAGTAGGTGCACGGTTTGCGCCAAATGTACCACAGGCTCAGAAATCATTTTGGACATAACGATGGTACTCCTACGTGATAGGGCTCAAGTGGATGCTTGTTTTGTTTTGTTTGGAGATAGTGCAAAGCTTGACGCAAGATATGTATACGGGTTGTGCCGAACATACCATAGGCTCAGAAATCATTTTGGATGCACCCGATGGAACACCTAGGTGACGTGGGTCATGTGGAAACTCGTTTCGATCCGTTTGGAGATAGTGTTAGTGTCGGTGCAAGTTAGGTGCACGGTTTGCGCAAAACGTACCATAGGCTCAGCATTTGTTTTGGACGTACCCGATGGTACTCCTAGGTGACGAGGCTGAAATGGAAGCTCGTTTTGGTCCGTTTGGAGATAGTGTTAGTGTCGGTGCAAGATAAGTGCACGGTTTGCGCCACATATACCATTGGCTCAGAAATCATTTTGGACACACCCAATGGTACTCCTAGGTGACGAGGCTCAAGTGGAATATCTCATTTTGGTTCGTTTGGACATAGTGCTAATCTTGACACAAGATAGGTGCGCAGTTTGCACCGAACGTACCATAGGCTCAGAAATCATTTTGGATGCGCCCAATGGAACTCCTAGGTGACATGGGTCTTGTGGAATCTCGTTTCGGACATAGGTTCAAAAATCGTTTTGGACATAATAATGGTACTCCTACATGATGAGGCTCAAGTGGATGCTTGTTTTGTTCTGTTTGGAGATAGTGCTAAGCTTGACATAAGATAGGTGCACGGTATGCGCCAAACGTACCATAGGCTCAGAAATCGATTTGGACATAATGATGGTACTCCTAAGTGATGAGGCTCAAGTGGATGCTTGTTTCCTTCTGTTTGGAGATAGTGCTAAGCTTGACGCAAGATAGGTGCACGGTTTGCGGCTAACGTACCATAGGCTCAAAAATCGTTTTGGATGCACCCGATGGAATGCCTAGGTGATGGGGGTCATGTGGAACTTTGTTTCGATCTGTTTGGGGATAGTGTTAGTGTTGGTGCAAGTTAGGTGCACGGTTTGCGCAAAACGTACCATAGGCTCAACATTCATTTTGGACGTAGCCGATGGTACTCCTAGGCGACGAGGCTGAAATGGAAGCTCGTTTTGGTCCGTTTGGAGATAGTGTTAGTGTTGGTGCAAGATAATTGCATGGTTTGCGCCACATGTACCATTGGCTCAGAAATCATTTTGGACGCACCCGATGGTACTCCTAGGTGACGAGGCTCAAGTGGAATATCTCGTTTTGGTTCGTTTGGACATCGTGCTAATCTTGACACAAGATAGGTGCGTAGTTTGCACCGAAAGTATCATAGGCTCATAAATCGTTTTGGATGCACCCGATGGAATGCCTAGGTGACGAGGGTCATGTGGAACCTCGTTTCGGTCCGTTTGGAGATAGTGTTAGTGTCGGTGCAAGTTAGGTGCACGGTTTGCGCAAAACGTACCATAGGCTCAGCATTCGTTTTGGACATACCCGATGGTACTCCTACGCGATGAGGCTGAAATGGAAGCTCGTTTTGGTCCGTTTGGAGATAGTGTTAGTGTCGGTGCAAGATAAGTGTACGGTTTGCACCACATGTACCATTGACTCAGAAATCATTTTGGACGCACCCGATGGTACTCCTAGGTGACGAGGCTCAAGTGGAATATCTCATTTTGGTTCGTTTGGACATAGTGCTAATCTTGACACAAGATAGGTGTGCAGTTTGCACCGAACGTACCATAGGCTCAGAAATCATTTTGGATGCGCCCGATGGAACTCCTAGGTGACGTGGGTCTTGTGGACTCTCGTTTCGGACATAGGTTTAGAAATCATTTTGGACATAATAATGGTACTCCTACGTGATGAGGCTCAAGTGGATGCTTGTTTCGTTCTGTTTGGAGATAGTGCTAAGCTTGACATAAGATTGGTGCACGGTTTGCGCCAAACGTACCATAGGCTCAGAAATCGTTTTGGACATAATGATGGTACTCCTACGTGATGAGGCTCAAGTGGATGCTTGTTTCATACTGTTTGGAGATACTGCTAAGCTTGACCCAAGATAGATGCATGGTTTGCGGTGAACGTACCATAGGCTCAAAAATTGTTTTGGATGCACCCGATGGAACGCCTAGGTGACGTGGGACATGTGGAACCTTGTTTCGATCTGTTTGGAGATAGTGTTAGTGTCGGTGCAAGTTAGGTGCACGGTTTGCGCAAAATGTACCATAGGCTCAGCATTCGTTTTGGACGTACCTGATGGTACACCTAGGCGATGAGGCTGAAATGGAAGCTCATTTTGGTCCGGTTGGAGATAGTGTTAGTGTCGGTGCAAGATAAGTGCATGGTTTGTGCCACATGTACCATTGGCTCAGAAATCATTTTGGACGCACCCGATGGTACTCCTAGGCGACAAGGCTCAAGTGGAATATCTCATTTTGGTTCGTTTGGACATAGTGCAAATCGTGACACAAGATAGGTGTGCAGTTTGCACCGAATATACCATAGGCTCAGAAATCATTTTGGATGCGCCTGATGGAACTCCTAGGTGACGTGGGTCTTATGGAATCTCATTTCGGTCTGTTGGGAGACAATGTTGGTGTTGGTGCAAGTAGGTGCACGGTTTGCGTGAAATGTACCACAGGCTCAGAAATCATTTTGGACATAACGATGGTACTCCTACGTGATGAGGCTCAAGTGGATGCTTGTTTTGTTTTGTTTGGACATTGTGCAAAGCTTGACGCAAGATATGTATACGGGTTGTGCCGAACATACCATAGGCTCAGAAATCATTTTGGACGCACCCGATGGAACGCCTAGGTGACGTGGGTCATGTGGAAACTCGTTTCGATCCGTTTGGAGATAGTGTTAGTGTCGGTGCAAGTTAGGTGCACGGTTTGCGCAAAACATACCATAGGCTCAGCATTTGTTTTGGACGTACCCGATGGTACTCCTAGGTGACCAGGCTGAAATGGAAGCTCGTTTTGGTCTGTTTGGAGATAGTGTTAGTGTCGGTGCAAGATAAGTGCACGGTTTGCGCCACATATACCATTGGCTCAGAAATCATTTTGGACACACCCAATGGTACTCCTAGGTGACGAGGCTCAAGTGGAATATCTCATTTTGGTTCATTTGGACATAGTGCTAATCTTGACACAAGATAGGTGCGCAGTTTGCACCGAACGTACCATAGGCTCAGAAATCATTTTGGATGCGCCCAATGGAACTCCTAGGTGACATGGGTCTTGTGGAATCTCGTTTCGGACATAGGTTCAAAAATCGTTTTGGACATAATAATGGTACTCCTACATGATGAGGCTCAAGTGGATGCTTGTTTTGTTCTGTTTGGAGATAGTGCTAAGCTTGACATAAGATAGGTGCACGGTATGCGCCAAACGTACCATAGGCTCAGAAATCGATTTGGACATAATGATGGTACTCCTAAGTGATGAGGCTCAAGTGGATGCTTGTTTCCTTCTGTTTGGAGATAGTGCTAAGCTTGATGCAAGATAGGTGCACGGTTTGCGGCTAACGTACCATAGGCTCATAAATCGTTTTGGATGCACCCGATGGAATGCCTAGGTGACGGGGGTCATGTGGAACTTTGTTTCGATCTGTTTGGAGATAGTGTTAGTGTTGGTGCAAGTTAGGTGCACGGTTTGCGCAAAACGTACCATAGGCTCAACATTCATTTTGGACGTACCCGATGGTACTCCTAGGCGATGAGGCTGAAATGGAAGCTCGTTTTGGTCCGTTTGGAGATAGTGTTAGTGTTGGTGCAACATAATTGCATGGTTTGCGCCACATGTACCATTGGCTCAGAAATCATTTTGGACGCACCCGATGGTACTCCTAGGTGACGAGGCTCAAGTGGAATATCTCGTTTTGGTTCGTTTGGACATCGTGCTAATCTTGACACAAGATAGGTGCGTAGTTTGCACCGAAAGTACCATAGGCTCATAAATCGATTTGGATGCACCCGATGGAATGCCTAGGTGACGGGGGTCATGTGGAACCTCGTTTCGGTCCGTTTGGAGATAGTGTTAGTGTCGGTGCAAGTTAGGTGCACGGTTTGCGCAAAACGTACCATAGGCTCAGCATTCGTTTTGGACATACCCGATGGTACTCCTACGCGATGAGGCTGAAATGGAAGCTCGTTTTGGTCCGTTTGGAGATAGTGTTAGTGTCGGTGCAAGATAAGTGTACGGTTTGCACCACATGTACCATTGGCTCAGAAATCATTTTGGACGCACCCAATGGTACTCCTTGGTGACGAGGCTCAAGTGGAATATCTCATTTTGGTTCGTTTGGACATAGTGCTAATCTTGACACAAGATAGGTGTGCAGTTTGCACCGAACATACCATAGGCTCAGAAATCATTTTGGTTGCGCCCGATGGAACTCCTAGGTGATGTGGGTCTTGTGGAATCTCGTTTCGGACATAGGTTTAGAAATCATTTTGGACGTAATACTGGTACTCCTACGTGATGAGGCTCAAGTGGATGCTTGTTTCATTATGTTTGGAGATAGTGCTAAGCTTGACATAAGATAGGTGCACGGTATGCGCCAAACGTACCATAAGCTCAGAAATCGTTTTGGACATAATGATGGTACTCCTACGTGATGAGGCTCAAGTGGATGCTTGTTTCGTACTGTTTGGAGATAGTGTTGGTGTCGGTGCAAGTTAGGTGCCCGGTTTGCGCAAAACATACCATAGGCTCAGCATTCGTTTTGGACGTACCCGATGGTACTCCTAGGCGATGAGCTGAAATGGAAGCTCGTTTTGGTCCGTTTGGAGATAGTGTTAGTGTCAGTGCAAGAAAAGTGCACGGTTTGCGCCACATGTTCCATTGGCTTAGAAATCATTTTGGACGCACCCGATGGT
This sequence comes from Miscanthus floridulus, assembly GCF_019320115.1. NCBI lineage: Eukaryota > Viridiplantae > Streptophyta > Magnoliopsida > Poales > Poaceae > Miscanthus > Miscanthus floridulus. The sequence continues at coordinate 88,156,611 of NC_089581.1, read as the reverse complement.
ACTCCTAGGTGATGAGGCTCAAGTGGAATATCTCATTTTGGTTCGTTTGGACATAGTGCTAATCTTGACACAAGATAGGTGTGCAGTTTGCACCGAACATACCATAGGCTCAGAAATCATTTTGGATGCGCCCGATGGAACTCCTACGTGACGTGGGTCTTGTGGACTCTCGTTTCGGACATAGGTTTAGAAATCATTTTGGACATAATAATGGTACTCCTACGTGATGAGGCTCAAGTGGATGCTTGTTTCGTTCTGTTTGGAGATAGTGCTAAGCTTGACATAAGATTGGTGCACGGTTTGCGCCAAACGTACCATAGGCTTAGAAATCGTTTTGGACATAATGATGGTACTCCTACGTGATGAGGCTCAAGTGGATGCTTGTTTCATACTGTTTGGAGATACTGCTAAGCTTGACCTAGGATAGATGCATGGTTTGCGGCGAATGTACCATAGGCTCAAAAATTGTTTTGGATGCACCCGATGGAACGCCTAGGTGACGTGGGACATGTGGAACCTTGTTTCGATCTGTTTGGAGATAGTGTTAGTGTCGGTGCAAGTTAGGTGCACGGTTTGCGCAAAACGTACCATAGGCTCAGCATTCGTTTTGGACGTACCTGATGGTACACGTAGGCGATGAGGCTGAAATGGAAGCTCATTTTGGTCCGGTTGGAGATAGTGTTAGTGTCGGTGCAAGATAAGTGCACAGTTTGTGCCACATGTACCATTGGCTCAGAAATCATTTTGGACGCACCCGATGGTACTCCTAGGCGACAAGGCTCAAGTGGAATATCTCATTTTGGTTCGTTTGGACATAGTGCTAATCGTGACACAAGATAGGTGCGCAGTTTGCACCGAATATACCATAGGCTCAGAAATCATTTTGGATGCGCCTGATGGAACTCCTAGGTGACGTGGGTCTTATGGAATCTCGTTTCGGTCTGTTGGGAGACAATGTTGGTGTTGGTTCAAGTAGGTGCACGGTTTGCGCCAAACATACCATAGGCTCAGAAATCATTTTGGACACACCCGATGGTACTCCTAGGTGACGAGGCTCAAGTGGAATATCTCATTTTGGTTCGTTTGGACATAGTGCTAATCTTGACACAAGATAGGTGCACAGTTCGCACCAAACGTACCATAGGCTCAGAAATCATTTTGGATGCGCCCGATGGAACTCCTAGGTGATGTGGGTCTTGTGGAATATCGTTTTGGACATAGGTTCAGAAATCATTTTGGACATAATAATGGTACTCCTACGTGATGAGGCTCAAGTGGATGCTTGTTTCGTTCTAGGTTGGAGATAGTGCTAAGCTTGACATAAGATAGGTGCACGGTTTGCGCCAAACGTACCATAGGCTCAGAAATCGATTTGGGCATAATGATGGTACTCCTACGTGATGAGGCTCAAGTGGATGCTTGTTTCCTTCTGTTTGGAGATAGTGCTAAGCTCGACGCAAGATAGGTGCACAGTTTGCGGTGAATGTACCATAGGCTCCGAAATCGTTTTGGATGCACCCGATGGAACGCCTAGGTGACGGGGGTCATGTGGAACCTTGTTTCGATCTGTTTGGAGATAGTGTTAGTGTCGGTGCAAGTTAGGTGCACGGTTTGCGCAAAACGTACCATAGGCTCAGCATTCGTTTTGGACGTACCCGATGGTACTTCTAGGCGACGAGGCTGAAATGGAAGCTCATTTTGGTCCATTTGGAGATAGTGTTAGTGTCGGTACAAGATAAGTGCACGGTTTGCGCCACATGTACCATTGGCTCAGAAATCATTTTGGACGCACCCGATGGTACTCCTTGGTGACGAGGCTCATGTGGAATATCTCATTTTAGTTCGTTTGGACATAGAGCTAATCGTGACACAAGATTGGTGCGCAGTTTGCACCGAACGTACCATAGGCTCAGAAATCATTTTGGATGCACCCGATGGAACTCCTAGGTCACGTGGGTCCTATGGAATCTCATTTCAGACATAAGTTCAGAAATCGTTTTGGACATAATAATGGTACTCCTACGTGATGAGGCTCAAGTGGATGCTTGTTTCGTTCTGTTTGGAGATAGTGCTAAGCTTGACATAAGATAGGTGCACGGTTTGCGCCAAACGTACCATAGGCTCAGAAATCGATTTGGACATAATGATGGTACTCCTACGTGATGAGGCTCAAGTGGATGCTTGTTTCATTCGGTTTGGAGATAGTGCTAAGCTTGACGCAAGATAGGTGTATGGTTTGCGGCGAACGTACCATAGGCTCATAAATCGTTTTGGATGCACCCGATGGAATGCCTAGGTGACGGGGGTCAAGTGGAACCTTGTTTCAATCTGTTTGGAGATAGTGTTAGTGTCGGTGCAAGTTAGGTGCATGGTTTGCGCAAAACATACCATAGGCTCAGAATTCGTTTTGGACGTACCCGATGGTACTCCTAGGCGACGAGGCTGAAATGGAAGCTCATTTGGGTCCGTTTGGAGATAGTGTTAGTGTCGGTACAAGATAAGTGCACGGTTTGCGCCACATGTACCATTGGCTCAGAAATCATTTTGGACGCACCCAATGGTACTCCTAGGTGACGAGGCTCAAGTGGAATATCTCATTTTGGTTCGTTTGGACATAGTGCTAATCTTTACACAAGATAGGTGTGCAGTTTGCACCGAATGTACCATAGGCTCAGAAATCATTTTGGATGCGCCCGATGGAACTCCTAGGTGACGTGGGTCTTGTGGAATCTCGTTTCGGACATAGGTTCAGAAATCATTTTGGACATAATAATGGTCCTCCTACGTGATGAGGCTCAAGTGGATGCTTGTTTCATTCTGTTTGGAGATAGTGTTAAGCTTGACCCAAGATAGTTGCATGGTTTGCGGCGAACGTACCATAGGCTCAAAAATCATTTTGGATGCACCTGATGGAACGCCTAGGTGACGTGGGTCATGTGGAACCTTGTTTCGATCTGTTTGGAGATGGTGTTAGTGTCGGTGCAAGTTAGGTGCACGGTTTGCGCAAAACGTACCATAGGCTCAGCATTCGTTTTGGACGTACCCGATGGTACTCCTAGGCGATGAGGCTGAAATGGAAGCTCGTTTTGGTCCGTTTGGAGATAGTGTTAGTGTCGGTGCAAGATAGGTGGACGATTTGCGCCACATGTACCATTAGCTCAGAAATCATTTTGGACGCACCCGATGGTACTCCTAGGTGACGAGGCTCAAGTGGAATATCTCATTTTGGTTCGTTTGGTCATAGTGCTAATCTTGACACAAGATAGGTGTGCAGTTTGCACCGAACGTACCATAGGCTCAGAAATCATTTTGGATGCGCCCGATGGAACTCCTAGGTGATGTGGGTCTTGTGGAATCTCGTTTTGGACATAGGTTCAGAAATCGTTTTGGACATAATAATGGTACTCCTACATGATGAGGCTCAAGTGGATGCTTGTTTTGTTCTGTTTGGAGACAGTGCTAAGCTTGACATAAGATAGGTGCACGGTATGCGCCAAACGTACCATAGGCTCAGAAATCGATTTGGACATAATGATGGTACTCCTAAGTGATGAGGCTCAAGTGGATGCTTGTTTCCTTCTGTTTGGAGATAGTGCTAAGCTTGACGCAAGATAGGTGCACGGTTTGCGGCGAACGTACCATAGGCTCATAAATCGTTTTGGATGCACCCGATGGAATGCCTAGGTGACGGGGGTCATGTGGAACCTTGTTTCGATCCGTTTGGAGATAGTGTTAGTGTTGGTGCAAGTTAGGTGCACGATTTGCGCAAAACGTACCATAGGCTCAACATTCGTTTTGGACGTATCCGATGGTACTCCTAGGCGACGAGGCTGAAATGGAAGCTCATTTTGGTCCGTTTGGAGATAGTGTTAGTGTCAGTGCAAGATAAGTGCACGGTTTGCGCCACATGTACCATTGGCTCAGAAATCATTTTGGACGCACCCGATAGTACTCCTAGGTGATGAGGCTCAAGTGGAATATATCATTTTGGTTCGTTTGGACATAGTGCGAATCTTGACACAAGATAGGTGCGTAGTTTGCACCGAACGTACCATAGGCTCATAAATCATTTTGGATGCGCCCGATGCAACTCCTAGGTGACGTGGGTCTTATGGAATATCGTTTCGGTCTGTTGGGAGACAATGTTGGTGTTGGTGCAAGTAGGTGCACTGTTTGCGCCAAACGTACCACAGGCTCAGAAATCGTTTTGGACATAATGATGGTACTCCTACGTGACGAGGCTAATGTATATGCTTGTTTCCTATTGTTTGGAGATAGTGCTAAGCTTGACGCAAGATAGGTGCATGGTTTACGGCGAACATACCATAGGCTCATAAATCGTTTTGGATGCACCCGATGGAATGCCTAGGTGACGGGGGTCATGTGGAACCTTGTTTTGATCAGTTTGGAGATAGTGTTAGTGTTGGTGCAAGTTAGGTGCACGGTTTGCGCAAAACGTACCATAGGCTCAACATTCGTTTTGGACGTACCCGATGGTACTCCTAGGCGACGAGGCTGAAATGGAAGCACATTTTGGTCCGTTTGGAGATAGTGTTAGTGTCAGTGCAAGATAAGTGCATGGTTTGAGCCACATGTACCATTGGCTCAGAAATCATTTTGGACGCACCCGATGGTACTCCTAGGTGACGAGGCTCAAGTGGAATATCTCATTTTGGTTCATTTGGACATAGTGCTAATCTTTACACAAGATAGGTGTGCAGTTTGCACCGAACGTACCATAGGCTCAGAAATCATTTTGGATGCGCCCGATGGAACTCCTAGGTGACGTGGATCTTGTGGAATCTCGTTTCGGTCTGTTGGGAGACAATGTTGGTGTTGGTGCAAGTAGGTGCACTGTTTGCGCCAAACGTACCATAGGCTCAGAAATCGTTTTGGACATAATGATGGTACTCCTATGTGACGAGGCTCAAGTGGATGCATGTTTTGTTTTGTTTGGAGATAGTGCTAAGCTTGACGCAAGATATGTGTACGAGTTGTGTAGAACGTACCATAGGCTAAGAAATCATTTTGGATGCACCCGATGGAACGCCTAGGTGACATGGGTCATGTGGAACCTCGTTTCGATCCGTTTGGAGATAGTGTTAGAGTCGGTGCAAGTTAGGTGCACGGTTTGCGCAAAACGTACCATAGGCTCAGCATTCGTTTTGGACGTACCCGATGGTACTCCTAGGTGACGAGGCTGAAATGGAAGCTCGTTTTGGTCCGTTTGGAGATAGTGTTAGTGTCGGTGCAAGATAAGTGCACGGTTTGTGCTACATGTACCATTGGCTCATAAATCATTTTGGACGCACCCGATGGTACTCCTAGGTGACGAGGCTCAAGTGGAATATCTCATTTTGGTTCGTTTGGACATAGTGCTAATCGTGACACAAGATAGGTGCGCAGTTTGCACCGAACGTACCATAGGCTCAGAAATCATTTTGGATGCGCCCGATTGAACTCCTAGGTGACGTGGGTCTTATGGAATCTCGTTTCGGTCTGTTGGGAGACAATGTTGGTGTTGGTGCAAGTAGGTGCACGGTTTGCGCCATATGTACCACAGGCTCAGAAATCGTTTTGGACATAATGATGGTACTCCTACGTGATGAGGCTCAAGTGGATGCTTGTTTTGTTTTATTTGGAGATAGTGCTAAGCTTGACATAAGATATGTGTACGGGTTTTGCTGAATGTACCATAGGCTCAGAAATCATTTTGGATGAACCCAATGAAAGCCTAGGTGACGTGGGTCATGTGGAACCTCGTTTCGATCCGTTTGGAGATAGTGTTAGTGTCGGTGCAAGTTAGGTGCACGGTTTGCGCAAAACATACCATAGGCTCAGAATTCATTTTGGACGTACCCGATGGTACTCCTAGCTGACGAGGCTGAAATGGAAGCTCGTTTTGGTCCGTTTGGAGATAGTGTTAGTGTCGGTGCAAGATAAGTACACGGTTTGCGCCACATGTATCATTGGCTCAGAAATCATTTGGACGCACCCGATGGTACTCCTCGGTGACGAGGCTCAAGTGGAATATCTCATTTTGGTTCGTTTGGACATAGTGCTGATCTTGACACAAGATAGGTGTGTAGTTTGCACCGAACGTACCATAGGCTCAGAAATCATTTTGGATGCGCCCGATGGAACTCCTAGGTGACGTGGGTCTTGTGGAATCTCATTTCGGACATAGGTTCAGAAATCGTTTTGGACATAATAATGGTACTCCTACGTGATGAGGCTCAAGTGGATGCTTGTTTCGTTCTGTTTAGATATAGTGCTAAGCTTGACATAAGATAGGTGCACGGTTTGCGCCAAACGTACCATAGGCTCATAAATCATTTTGGATGCGCCCGATGGAACTCCTAGGTGACGTGGGTCTTATGGAATCTCGTTTCGGTCTGTTGGGAGACAATGTTGGTGTTGGTGCAAGTAGGTGCACTGTTTGCGCCAAACGTACCACAGGCTCAGAAATCGTTTTGGACATAATGATGGTACTCCTACGTGACGAGGCTAAAGTATATGCTTGTTTCCTATTGTTTGGAGATAGTGCTAAGCTTGACGCAAGATAGGTGCACGGTTTACGGCGAACATACCATAGGCTCATAAATCGTTTTGGATGCACCCGATGGAATGCCTAGGTGACGGGGGTCATGTGGAACCTTGTTTTGATCAGTTTGGAGATAGTGTTAGTGTTGGTGCAAGTTAGGTGCACGGTTTGCGCAAAACGTACCATAGGCTCAACATTCGTTTTGGACGTACCCGATGGTACTCCTAGGCGACGAGGCTGAAGTGGAAGCTCATTTTGGTCCGTTTGGAGATAGTGTTAGTGTCAGTGCAAGATAAGTGCATGGTTTGAGCCACATGTACCATTGGCTCAGAAATCATTTTGGACGCACCTGATGGTACTCCTAGGTGACGAGGCTCAAGTGGAATATCTCATTTTGGTTCGTTTGGACATAGTGCTAATCTTTACACAAGATAGGTGTGCAGTTTGCACCAAACGTACCATAGGCTCAGAAATCATTTTGGATGCGCCCGATGGAACTCCTAGGTGACGTGGGTCTTGTGGAATCTCGTTTCGGTCTGTTGGGAGACAATGTTGGTGTTGGTGCAAGTAGGTGCACTGTTTGCGCCAAACGTACCATAGGCTCATAAATCGTTTTGGACATAATGATGGTACTCCTATGTGACGAGGCTCAAGTGGATGCATGTTTTGTTTTGTTTGGAGATAGTGCTAAGCTTGATGCAAGATATGTGTTTGAGTTGTGTAGAATGTACCATAGGCTAAGAAATCATTTTGGATGCACCCGATGGAACGCCTAGGTGACGTGGGTCATGTGGAACCTCGTTTCGATCCGTTTGGAGATAGTGTAAGAGTCGGTGCAAGTTAGGTGCACGGTTTGCGCAAAACGTACCATAGGCTCAGCATTCGTTTTGGCCGTACCCGATGGTACTCCTAGGTGACGAGGCTGAAATGGAAGCTCGTTTTGGTCCGTTTGGAGATAGTGTTAGTGTCGGTGCAAGATAAGTGCACGGTTTGCGCTACATGTACCATTGGCTCAGAAATCATTTTGGACGCACCCGATGGTACTCCTAGGTGACGAGGCTCAAGTGGAATATCTTATTTTGGTTCATTTGGACATAGTGCTAATCATGACACAAGATAGGTGCGCAGTTTGCACCGAACGTACCATAGGCTCAGAAATCATTTTGGACGCACCCGATGGTACTCCTAGGTGATGAGGCTCAAGTGGAATATCTTATTTTGGTTCATTTGGACATAGTGCTAATCATGACACAAGATAGGTGTGCAGTTTGCACCGAACGTACCATAGGCGTAGAAATCATTTTGGATGCGCCCGATGGAACACCTAAGTGATGTGGGTCTTGTGGAATCTCATTTCGGACATAGGTTCAGAAAATCGTTTTGGACATAATAATGGTACTCCTATGTGATGAGGCTCAAGTGGATGCTTGTTTCGTTCTGTTTGGAGATAGTGCTAAGCTTGACATAAGATAGGTGCACGGTTTGCGCCAAACGTACCATAGGCTCAGAAATCGTTTTGGACATAATGGTGGTACTCCTACGTGATGAGGCTCAAGTGGATGCTTGTTTTGTTCTGTTTGGAGATAGTGCTAAGCTTGACCCAAGATAGGTGCATGGTTTGCGGCAAACGTACCATAGGCTCAAAAAATCGTTTTGGATGCACCCGATGGAATGCCTAGGTGACGTGGGTCATGTGGAACCTTGTTTCGATCTGTTTGGAGATAGTGTTAGTGTCGGAGCAAGTTAGGTGCACGGTTTGCGCAAAACGTACCATAGGCTCAGCATTAGTTTTGGACGTACCCAATGGTACTCCTAGGCGATGAGGCTGAAATAGAAGCTCATTTTGGTCCGTTTGGAGATAGTGTTAGTGTCGGTGCAAGATAAGTGCACGGTTTGCGTGACATGTACCATTGGCTCAGAAATCATTTTGGACGCACCCGATGGTACTCCTAGGTGATGAGGCTCAAGTGGAATATCTCATTTTGGTTCGTTTGGACATAGTGCTAATCTTGACACAAGATAGATCCACAGTTTGCACCAAACGTACCATAGGCTCAGAAATCATTTTGGATGCGTTCGATGGAACTCCTAGGTGACGTGGGTCTTGTGGAATCTCGTTTCGGACATAGGTTCAGAAATCGTTTTGGACATAATAATGGTACTCCTACGTGATGAGGCTCAAGTGGATGCTTGTTTCGTTCTGTTTAGAGATAGTGCTAAGCTTGATATAAGATAGGTGCACGGTTTGCACCAAACGTACCACAGGCTCAGAAATTGTTTTGGACGTAATGATGGTACTCCTACGTGATGTGGCTCAAGTGGATGCTTGTTTCGTTTTGTTTGGAGATAGTGCTAAGCTTGACCCAAGATAGGTGCATGGTTTGCGGAGAACGTACCATAGGCTCAAAAATCGTTTTGGATGCACCCGATGGAACGCCTAGGTGACGTGGGTCATGTGGAACCTTGTTTTGATCTGTTTGGAGATAGTGTTAGTGTTGGAGCAAGTTAGGTGCACGGTTTGCGCAAAACGTACCATAGGCTCAGCATTCATTTTGGACGTACCCGATGGTACTCCTAGAAGATGAGGCTGAAATGGAAGCTCATTTTGGTCTGTTTGGAGATAGTGTTAGTGTGGGTGCAAGATAAGTGCACGGTTTGCGCCACATGTACCATTGGCTTAGAAATCATTTTGGACGCACCCGATGGTACTCCTAGGTGACGAGGCTCAAGTGGAATATCTCATTTTGGTTCGTTAGGACATGGTGCTAATCTTGACACAAGATAGGTGCGCAGTTTGCACCGAACGTACCATAGGCTCAGAAATCATTGTGGATGCGCCCGATGGAACTCCTAGGTGACGTGGGTCTTGTGGAATCTCGTTTCGGACATAGGTTCAGAAATTGTTTTGGACATAATAATGGTACTCCTACGTGATGAGGCTCAAGTGGATGCTTGTTTCGTTCTGTTTAGAGATAGTCCTAAGCTTGACATAAGATAGGTGCACGGTTTGCGCCAAACGTACCATAGGCTCAGAAATCATTTTGGACATAATGATGGTACTCCTATGTGATGAGGCTCAAGTGGATGCTTGTTTCGTTCTGTTTGGAGATAGTGCTAAGCTTGACCCAAGATAGGTGCATGGTTTGCGGCGAACATACCATAGGCTCAAAAATCATTTTGGATGCACCCGATGGAACGCCTAGGTGATGAGGCTCAAGTGGATGCTTGTTTCATTCTGTTTGGAGATAGTGTTAAGCTTGACCCAAGATAGGTGCATGGTTTGCGGCGAACGTACCATGGGCTCAAAAATCATTTCGAATGCACCCGATGGAACGCCTAGGTGACATGGGTCATGTGGAACCTTGTTTCGATCTGTTTGGAGATGCTGTCTGTGTCAGTGCAAGTTAGGTGCACGGTTTGCGCAAAACGTACCATAGGCTCAACATTCGTTTTGGACGTATCCGATGGTACTCCTAGGCGACGAGGCTGAAATGGAAGCTCATTTTGGTCCGTTTGGAGATAGTGTTAGTGTCAGTGCAAGATAAGTGCACGGTTTGTGCCACATGTACCATTGGCTCAGAAATCATTTTGGACGCACCCGATGGTACTCCTAGCTGATGAGGCTCAAGTGGAATATATCATTTTGGTTCGTTTGGACATAGTGCGAATCTTGACACAAGATAGGTGCGTAGTTTGCACCGAACGTACCATAGGCTCATAAATCATTTTGGATGCGCCCGATGGAACTCCTAGGTGACGTGGGTCTTATGGAATCTCGTTTCGGTCTGTTGGGAGACAATGTTGGTGTTGGTGCAAGTAGGTGCACTGTTTGCGCCAAACGCACCACAGGCTCAGAAATCGTTTTGGACATAATGATGGTACTCCTACGTGATGAGGCTCAAGTGGATGCATGTTTTGTTTTGTTTGGAGATAGTGCTAAGCTTGATGCAAGATATGTGTACGAGTTGTGCAGAACGTACCATAGGCTAAGAAATCATTTTTGGATGCACCCGATGGAACGCCTAGGTGACGTGGGTCATGTGGAACCTCGTTTCGATCCGTTTGGAGATAGTGTTAGAGTCAGTGCAAGTTAGGTGCACGGTTTGCGCAAAATGTACCATAGGCTCAGCATTCGTTTTCGACGTACCCGATGGTACTCCTAGGTGACGAGGCTGAAATGGAAGCTCGTTTTGGTCCGTTTGGTGATAGTGTTAGTGTCGGTGCAAGATAAGTGCATGGTTTGCGCTACATGTACCATTGGCTCATAAATCATTTTGGACGCACCCGATGGTACTCCTAGGTGACGAGGCTCAAGTGGAATATCTCATTTGGGTTTGTTTGGACATAGTGCTAATCGTGACACAAGATAGTTGCGCAGTTTGCACCGAACGTACCATAGGCTCATAAATCATTTTGGATGCGCCCGATGGAACTCCTAGGTGATGTGGGTCTTATGGAATCTCGTTTCGGTCTGTTGGGAGACAATGTTGGTGTTGGTGCACGGTTTGCGCCATATGTACCACAGGCTCAGAAATCATTTTGGACATAATGATGGTACTCCTACGTGATGAGGCTCAAGTGGATGCTTGTTTTGTTTTATTTGGAGATAGTGCTAAGCTTGACGCAAGATATGTGTACGGGTTGTGCCAAACGTACCATAGGCTCAGAAATCATTTTGGATGCACCCAATGGAACGCCTAGGTGACGTGGGTCATGTGGAACCTCGTTTCGATCCGTTTGGAGATAGTGTTAGTATCGGTGCAAGTTAGGTGCACGGTTTGTGCAAAACATACCATAGGCTCAAAATTCGTTTTGGATGTACCCGATGGTACTCCTAGGTGATGAGGCTGAAATGGAAGCTCGTTTTGGTCCGTTTGGAGATAGTGTTAGTGTCGGTGTAAGATAAGTGCACGGTTTGCGCCACATGTATCATTGGCTCGAAAATCATTTGGACGCACCCGATGGTACTCCTCGGTGATGAGGCTCAAGTGGAATATCTCATTTTGGTTCGTTTGGACATAATGCTAATCTTGACACAAGATAGGTGTGCAGTTTGCACCGAACGTACCATAGGCTCAGAAATCATTTTGGATGCGCCCGATGGAACTCCTAGGTGACGTGGGTCTTGTGGAATCTCATTTCGGACATAGGTTCAGAAATCGTTTTGGACATAATAATGGTACTCCTACGTGATGAGGCTCAAGTGGATGCTTGTTTTGTTGTGTTTAGAGATAGTGCTAAGCTTGACATAAGATAGGTGCATGGTTTGCGCCAAACGTACCATAGGCTCAGAAATCGTTTTGGACATAATGATGGTACTCCTATGTGATGAGGCTCAAGTGGATGCTTGTTTCGTTCTGTTTGGAGATAGTGCTAAGCTTGACCCAAGATAGGTGCATGGTTTGCGGCGAACGTACCATAGGCTCAAAAAATCATTTTGGATGCACCCGATGGAACGCCTAGGTGACGTGGGTCATGTGGAACCTTGTTTCGATCTATTTGGAGATAGTGTTAGTGTTGGAGCAAGTTAGGTGCACGGTTTGCGCAAAATGTACCATAGGCTCAGCATTAGTTTTGGACGTACCCGATGGTACTCCTAGGCGATGAGGCTGAAATAGAAGCTCGTTTTGGTCCGTTTGGAGATAGTGTTAGTGTCGGTGCAAGATAAGTGCACGGTTTGCGCCACATGTACCATTGGCTCAGAAATCATTTTGGACGCACCCGATGGTACTCCTAGGTGACGAGGCTCAAGTGGAATATCTCATTTTGGTTCGTTTGGACATAGTGCTAATCTTGACACAAGATAGGTGTGCAGTTTGCACCGAACGTACCATAGGCTCAGAAATCATTTTGGATGCGTCCAATGGAACTCCTAGGTGACGTGGGTCTTGTGGAATCTCGTTTCGGACATAGGTTCAGAAATCGTTTTGGAAATAATATTGGTACTCATACGTGATGAGGCTCAAGTGGATGCTTGTTTTGTTCTGTTTAGAGATAGTGCTAAGCTTGACATAAGATAGGTGCACGGTTTGCACCAAACGTACCACAGGCTCAAAAATCATTTTGGACGTAATGATGGTACTCCTACGTGATGTGGCTCAAGTGGATGCTTGTTTCGTTTTGTTTGGAGATAGTGCTAAGCTTCACCCAAGATAGGTGCACGGTTTGCAGCGAACGTACCATAGGCTCAAAAATTGTTTTTGGATGCACCCGATGGAACACCTAGGTGACATGGGTCATGTGGAACCTTGTTTTGATCTATTTGGAGATAGTGTTAGTGTCGGAGCAAGTTAGGTGCACGGTTTGCGCAAAACATACCATAGGCTCAGCATTCATTTTGGACGTACCCGATGGTACTCCAAGGCGATGAGGCTGAAATGGAAGCTCGTTTTGGTCCGTTTGGAGATAGTGTTAGTGTCGGTGCACACGTCGCCTAGGCGTTCCATCGGGTGCATCCAAAATGATTTTTGAGCCTATGGTACGTTCGCCGCAAACCATGCACCTATCTTGGGTCAAGCTTAGCACTATCTCCAAACAGAACGAAACAAGCATCCACTTGAGCCTCATCACGTAGGAGTATCATCATTATGTCCAAAACAATTTCTAAGCCTATGGTATGTTTGGCGCAAACCTTGCACCTATCTTATGTCAAGCTTAGCACTATCTCCAAACAGAACAAAACAAGCATCCACTTGAGCCTCATCATGTAGGAGTACCATCATTATGTCCAAAATGATTTCTGAGCCGAGGGTACGTTTGGCGCAAACCGTGCACCTATCTTATGTCAAGCTTAGCACTATCTCCAAACAGAACGAAACAAGCATCCACTTGAGCCTCATCACGTAGGAGTACCATTATTATGTCCAAAAAGATTTCTGAACCTATGTCCGAAACGAGATTCCACAAGACCCACATCACCTAGGAGTTCCATCGGACGCATCCAAAATGATTTCTGAGCCAATGGTACGTTCGATGCAAACTGCGCACCTATGTTGTGTCAAGATTAGCACTATGTCCAAACGAACCAAAATGAGATATTCCACTTGAGCCTCGTCACCTAGGAGTACCATCGGGTGCGTCCAAAATGATTTCTGAGCCAATGGTACATGTGGCACAAACCGTGCACTTATCTTGCACCGACACTAACACTATCTCCAAACGGACCAAAACGAGCTTCCATTTCAGCCTCATCGCCTAGGAGTACCATCGGGTACGTCCAAAATGAATGCTGAGCCTATGGTATGTTTTGGGCAAACCGTGCACCTAACTTGCTCCGACTCTAACACTATCTCCAAACAGATCGAAACAAGGTTCCACAAGACCCACGTCGCCTAGGCGTTCCATCAGGTGCATCCAAAACAATTTTTGAGCCTATGGTACGTTCGCCGCAAACCATGCACCTATCTTGGGTCAAGCTTAGCACTATCTCCAAACAGAACAAAACACGCATCCACTTGAGCCTCATCACATAGGAGTACCATCATTATGTCCAAAACGATTTCTGAGCCTATGGTACATTTGGCGCAAACCGTGCACCTATCTTATGTCAAGCTTAGCACTATCTCCAAACAGAACGAAACAAGCATCCACTTGAGCCTCATCACGTAGGAGTACCATCATTATGTCCAAAACGATTTCTGAGCCTATGGTACGTGTGGCGCAAACCGTGCACCTATCTTATGTCAAGCCTAGCACTATCTCCAAACAGAAGGAAACAAGCATCCACTTGAGCCTCGTCACGTAGGAGTATCATCATTATGTCCAAAACGATTTCTGAGCCTATGGTACGTTTGGTGCAAACCGTGCACCTATCTTATGTCAAGCTTAGCACTATCTCCAAACAGAACGAAACAAGCATCCACTTGAGCCTCATCACGTAGGAGTACAATTATTATGTCCAAAACAATTTTTGAACCAATGTCCGAAACGAGATTCCACAAGACCAACGTCACCTAGGAGTTCCATCGGACGCATCCAAAATGATTTCTGAGCCTATGGTACGTTCGGTGCAAACTGCGCACCTATCTTGTGTCAAGATTAGCACTATGTCCGAACGAACCAAAATGAGATATTCCACTTGAGCCTCGTCGCCTAGGAGTACCATCGGGTGCGTCCAAAATAATTTCTGAGCCAATGGTACAGGTGGCACCAACCGTGCACTTATCTTGCACCGACACTAACATTATCTCCAACCGGACCAAAACGAGTTTCCATTTCAGCCTCGTCGCCTAGGAGTACCATCGGGAACGTCCAAAACGAATGCTGAGCCTATGGTACGTTTTGCGCAAACCATGCACCTAACTTGCACCGACACTAACACTATCTCCAAACAGACCGAAACAAGGTTCCACATGACCCACATCGCCTAGGCGTTCCATTGGGTGCATCCAAAACGATTTTTGAGCCTATGGTACGATCGCCGCAAACCATGCACCTATCTTGGGTCAAGCTTAGCACTATCTCCAAACAGAACGAAACAAGCATCCACTTGAGCCTCATCACGTAGGAGTACCATCATTATGTCCAAAACGATTTCTGAGCCTATGGTACGTTTGGCGCAAACCGTGCACCTATCTTATGTCAAGCTTAGCACTATCTCCAAACAGAACGAAACAAGCATCCACTTGAGCCTCATCATGTAGGAGTACCATCATTATGTCCAAAACAATTTCTGAGCCGAGGGTACATTTGGCGCAAACCGTGCACCTATCTTATGCCAAGCTTAGCACTATCTCCAAACAGAACGAAACAAGCATCCACTTGAGCCTCATCACGTAGGAGTACCATTATTATGTCCAAAAAGATTTCTGAACCTATGTCCGAAACGAGATTCCACAAGACCCACATCACCTAGGAGTTCCATCGGACGCATCCAAAATGATTTCTGAGCCTATGGTACGTTCGATGCAAACTGCGCACCTATCTTGTGTCAAGATTAGCACTATGTCCAAATGAACCAAAATGAGATATTCCACTTGAGCCTCGTCACCTAGGAGTACCATCGGGTGCGTCCAAAATGATTTCTGAGCCAATGGTACATGTGGCGCAAACCATGCACTTATCTTGCACCGACACTAACACTATCTCCAAACGGACCAAAACGAGCTTCCATTTCAGCCTCATCACCTAGGAGTACCATTGGGTACGTCCAAAACGAATGCTGAGCCTATGGTATGTTTTGCGCAAACTGTGCAACTAACTTGCTCCGACACTAACACTATCTCCAAACAGATCGAAACAAGGTTCCAGATGACCCACGTCGCCTAGGCGTTCCATCGGGTGCATCCAAAACAATTTTTGAGCCAATGGTACGTTCGTCGCAAACCATGCACCTATCTTGGGTCAAGCTTAGCACTATCTCCAAACAGAACGAAACAAGCATCCACTTGAGCCCCATCACGTAGGAGTACCATCATTCTGTCCAAAACGATTTCTGAGCCTATGGTACGTTTGGCGCAAACCGTGCACCTATCTTCTGTCAAGCTTAGCACTATCTCCAAACAGAAGGAAACAAGCATCCACTTGAGCCTCGTCACGTAGGAGTACCATCATTATGTCCAAAATGATTTCTGAGCCTATGGTACGTTTGGCGCAAACCGTGCACCTATCTTATGTCAAGCTTAGCACTATCTCCAAACAGAACGAAACAAGCATCCACTTGAGCCTCATCACCTAGGCGTTCCATCGGGTGCATCCAAAATGATTTCTGAACCTATGTCCGAAACAAGATTCCACAAGACCCACCTCACCTAGGAGTTCCATCGGACGCATCCAAAATGATTTCTGAGCCTATGGTATGTTCGGTGCAAACTACGGACCTATCTTGTGTCAAGATTAGCACTATGTCCAAACGAACCAAAATAAGATATTCCACTTGAGCCTCGTCACCTAGGAGTACCATCGGGTGCGTTCAAAATGATTTCTGAGCCAATGGTACATGTGGCGCAAATCGTGCATTTATCTAGCACCGACACTAACACTATCCCCAAACGGACCAAAACGAGCTTCTATTTCAGCCTCATCGCCTAGGAGTACCGTCGGGTACGTCCAAAACTAATGCTGAGCCTATGGTACGTTTTGCGCAAACCGTGCACCTAACTTGCTCCGACACTAACACTATCTCCAAACAGATTGAAACAAGGTTCCACATGACCCACGTCACCTAGGCGTTCCATCGGGTGCATCCAAAACGATTTTTTGAGCCTATGGTACGTTTGCCGCAAACCATGCACCTATCTTGGGTCAAGCTTAGCACTATCTCCAAACAGAACGAAACAAGCATCCACTTGAGCCTCATCACGTAGGAGTACCACCATTATGTCCAAAACGATTTCTGAGCCTATGGTATGTTTGGCGCAAACCGTGCACCTATCTTATGTCAAGCTTAGCACTATCTCTAAACAGAACGAAACAAGCATCCACTTGAGCCTCATCACGTAGGAGTACCATTATTATGTCCAAAACGATTTCTGAACCTATGTCCGAAACAAGATTCCACAAGACCCACGTCACCTAGGAGTTCCATCGGGCACATCCAAAATGATTTCTGAGCCTATGGTACGTTTGGTGCAAACTGCGCACCTATCTTGTGTCAAGATTAGTACTATGTCCAAATGAACCAAAATGAGATATTCCACTTGAGCCTCGTCACCTAGGAGTACCATCGGGTGCGTCCAAAATGATTTCTGAGCCAATGGTACATGTGGCGCAAACCGTGCACTTATCTTGCACTGACACTAATACTATCTCCAAACGAACCAAAACGAGCTTCCATTTCAGCCTCGTCACCTAGGACTACCATCGGGTACGTCCAAAACGAATGCTAAGCCTATGGTATGTTTTGCGCAAACCGTGCACCTAACTTGCAGCGACACAAACACTATCTCCAAACGGATCGAAACGAGGTTCCATGATATGAACCCGCTAGGGTGAATCCTGATCTTTCGATGAGAGAAGGTGGATAACTCGATTTGGGGATGGAGATGACGTTCATGGCCCGACTACAGCCTTCCAAGCTACGCCTTAGCAACCGATACACCACCTCCAACAGCCGTCGCGATCTTGTGGAGCACGATCAACCAAACCACTAGGGTAATTCCTGCAAGCAATCGAGGAACAAGCAAGAACAAGTAGAACAAGCAACTCAATTGCAAATATGGAGATGAAAACCAATCTGAAATCACAAAGTTGGGGTTCTGAATC
Source organism: Miscanthus floridulus (assembly GCF_019320115.1). Classification (NCBI taxonomy): domain Eukaryota; kingdom Viridiplantae; phylum Streptophyta; class Magnoliopsida; order Poales; family Poaceae; genus Miscanthus; species Miscanthus floridulus. The sequence goes on along the minus strand of NC_089581.1, from coordinate 88,138,865 downwards.
GAGTAGAACGGATGGTCTAGTCGACACACGCGTCTACTAGGAAGTAGCAATGGCTAAACTTTCAACAAAACAAAACCCAATCTGTTTGTGGCAGCTCTAATCCTTATTAATACCTAGGGGAACGACCAGGGGGGTGTTGGGGTCATTCTCCAACCCTAGGATGCGTCCCTAATGGACCCAACTTGATACATGGACCATCGGCCCAAAATAGGGTGACGCAGCACCAAAGGCAGAAAAGGTCCCGGCATTGAAATGAAGACTGCGGAAGCATCAGATAAGATATAGCCATGATTCCAGATCCGTTGGAAAATAGACTTGATAAGCTTTCCAAAAAGTGCTAGAACGTCCCAATCGGAGTCCATATGAGGTCGTGGCGACCGTCGCAATTTGGGACTATTTTGCAGTCCGAATTCAACTTCCAAAACGTGTTGGACTTGGACTCTTTCTATCCTTGGAACCAAAGTGACGTGGTGGCCTAGCAGAGGACGTTAGGAATACTTGGATTTGGTCCCCAATCAACTTCATTAACCTTCCATGCTTTCCATATGCAATCAAGCCTTCCCTTGATCCATGTAAGTAATTCTGAAAATGAGAATGAACACATTTTATGGTGGAGCACTAATTCATCAAATGCATCAATGATAAGCCTCATATAGAATGGTTGCACCTTTGGTATAGAAGTGGTTGGCATGGTCATATTTGAGCCAATGATGTCCTCATCATTCTCCCCTTCTTGACAGCAAACCGTCCTCGGTTTGACCTTTGTTGGAGTATGTGTTGTACGTAAAAGTGAACTGTGCTCCCCTTCTTGATATTTATCCTGTTGCATATGGGAAAAACTAGGAAAACTTTGCAAGACATCATTAGTGTTAGTGCAGCCCTCAATTTGATCATGGTATTGTGGCCCAAAAGGATATTTCAGATTAGAGCAAATATAAACTTTATGCACCAAATATTCTCCTTTGCTGTCATATTTGCCAATTGCATGAAGCGAACAATGATTAAAACTCGGCAAACCAGAATCAAATTTAAGTTTCTCTTTTAGACAATTTAGATTACATAGAATATCAAATTCAATATAACCCAAAGTATTTAAAGAGGACAGCAAATTCAGTTCATCTTGTGCACATGTAATAGGATGAAAAAGCTTATCTTCAGCACATTTGTATGGTTCCAAACCAAAAGTATCACACTTATTCGCTACTTGTGGCATAGAAGTAAAAGAATCATCAGCACACAAGTCCTCTTTGTCACAAGGAACATCGAGTAATTCATTTTGTGACAAAGGAAAATCAGTAGTGGGTTCCACTATTTGTTGCTCTTCATTAGCATGCAGAGTGGACAAATTTTGGACATTATGGGTCACATCATTCTGGCAAGTATTCACAGATAATAGAATCTCTTTTTCAGCATTGAGAGCCAGACAAAACAATTGACCAATATGGCAATATGATTTGCTAATTAACAAGGTTCGAATTTCAGAATTGAGCCCTCTCATGAATCTACTCATAACATCTTCCATGCATTCATCCAATCCACCAAACATGATACAAATCTTAAAATTATGGTAGTATTGTTTCACAGTCTTACTACCCTGCTTCAAGTTGTCTAATTTTGCAAGCAAATAATCAACATAATATGCAGGAACGAATGCATCTCTAAAAAGAATTTTGAAGTCTTCCCAAGATTCTAGAACTTTCTTGTGCCTACGAATGTGTTTCCATTCTAGCAAAGCAAATTCAGTCGAAACATTGGAGGCAATACAAATCTTTTGTTTCTCAGACAGGTCATGCTCATCAAATTCATTGTCTACTTTTAACTCCCAATCAATGTAAGCTTGAGGATCAAACTTACCATCATATAACGGCAAGTGTTTAATGACATCCTGAATATGAGGGTCTAGTTTCAATAGCTCCAAAATCTCCATATCACCTGCCATGATTAGTAGAAAACAAGAAACACAAAAATAATATGTATCCTCCTATCAACTACTAGGATGTGTTGGTTGTAATTCTCTCAAACTCAACTTGTTAAAACAAGCCCTTACAAGTTCTTACCAAGCCAAACAGGAGGTGACGGCAACCAACAAGTCTATAACCGTGGAGCGAAGTGTATCGGTGCCGCAGCAACAAAAACCTCTCAAGCTGTAGTCAAATATGTGGAGCTGTAGGTGGGCTAAAGAAAGGAAGTACTAGAACCACGTTAGTTGCAAGCAAATTGAACAAACGCTCAACGACGTTATTATGCTGGTCCTAGGCTAGTACGTGCTAGAGACGCGAGCCTGGACACAAACAAAGTCACTGAGCTGCAGCAAAGAAGGATCACAAGGACAGGAATAACAACAAAAGAAAACCCTTCTCTTCTTCTTTCTCTTTCTTTTCTTTCTTTCTTTCTATCTTTCTTTTCTTTCTTTCTTTTCTTTCTTTCTTCTATCTTTTTTTTCTGTTTTTTTTCAACTAGCACAAAACTGAAATTTTTGCAACAAGAATTAACAAGCTACTTACAACAATTAAATGTTTCCTTGGGAAGGGTGATTCAGTAGCAAAGTCAAACAAGTGGCTGTTTTGCAAAACCAGCAGACGCGCAAATCTCCAGGGCAATTGCGAAGCGCTCAGAATGAATTTCGGAGCAAGCTCTGATCCGTTGGAAAGAGGACAAGTTAAGGTTTCCAGATTGTATTTAAACTCCCTATTCAGACTCCTGACAAAGGAAATATGGTGCTTTTCTTTTCAGGATAAAACAGGACTCCGAATCAAATTCTATCTTGATCTTGTTGGATTTCCTTTTTGTAGATGGAAATATGGACGTGGATGAAACCTCCAAGGATGTGGCTAGGATAATGGTGGTAAACAAAACAAAAGAATTTGGAAATCCACTCGGATTCGTTGAGAGAAACAAATAAACTCAAATCTGCTATGGTGACAGAAACGTGACTAGAACTCGAAACTCTAAACGACTAAACGCTAAGACCAGCAACTTAACATGACGATGCACCCGTTAATTCAATAAGCCCTAACTAAGCAGTAATAGTATTAAGCACAAAGGGTTTTTGGGATTATGGAGAACTAATCTACTAATTTTGTTTTGGCTTTTTCTGGACTATAGGAGATTAAAAACAACAAAGAACTGGAAGTCTCTCACCGATCAACCTTGCTCTGATTACCAACTGATATGAACCCGCTAGGGTGAATCCTGATCTTTCGATGAGAGAAGGTGGATAACTCGATTTGGGGATGGAGATGACGTTCACGGCCCGACTACAGCCTTCCAAGCTACGCCTTAGCAACCGATACACCACCTCCAACAGCCGTCGCGATCTTGTGGAGCACGATCAACCAAACCACTAGGGTAATTCCTGCAAGCAATCGAGGAACAAGCAAGAACAAGTAGAACAAGCAACTCAATTGCAAATATGGAGATGAAAACCAATCTGAAATCACAAAGTTGGGGTTCTGAATCGAGTAGAACGGATGGTCTAGTCGACACACGCGTCTACTAGGAAGTAGCAATGGCTAAACTTTCAACAAAACAAAACCCAATCTGTTTGTGGCAGCTCTAATCCTTATTAATACCTAGGGGAACGACCAGGGGGGTGTTGGGGTCATTCTCCAACCCTAGGATGCGTCCCTAATGGACCCAACTTGATACATGGACCATCGGCCCAAAATAGGGTGACGCAGCACCAAAGGCAGAAAAGGTCCCGGCATTGAAATGAAGACTGCAGAAGCATCAGATAAGATATAGCCATGATTCCAGATCCGTTGGAAAATAGACTTGATAAGCTTTCCAAAAAGTGCTAGAACGTCCCAATCGGAGTCCGTATGAGGTCGTGGCGACCGTCGCAATTTGGGACTATTTTGCAGTCCGAATTCAACTTCCAAAACGTGTTGGACTTGGACTCTTTCTATCCTTGGAACCAAAGTGACGTGGTGGCCTAGCAGAGGACGTTAGGAATACTTGGATTTGGTCCCCAATCAACTTCATTAACCTTCCATGCTTTCCATATGCAATCAAGCCTTCCCTTGATCCATGTAAGTAATTCTGAAAATGAGAATGAACACATTTTATGGTGGAGCACTAATTCATCAAATGCATCAATGATAAGCCTCATATAGAATGGTTGCACCTTTGGTATAGAAGTGGTTGGCATGGTCATATTTGAGCCAATGATGTCCTCATCATTCCACATGACCCACGTCACCTAGGCGTTCCATCGGGTGCATCCAAAATGATTTCTGAGCCAATGGTACGTTCGGCACAACCCGTACACATATCTTGCGTCAAGCTTAGCACTATCTCCAAATAAAACAAAACAAGCATCCACTTGAGCCTCATCATGCCGGAGTACCATCATTATGTCCAAAATAATTTCTGCGCCTGTGGTACATTTGGCGCAAACCATGCACCTACTTGCACCAACACCAACATTGTCTCCCAACAGACCAAAATAAGATTCCATAAGACCCACGTCACCTAGGAGTCCCATCGGGCGCATCCAAAATGATTTCTGAGTATATGGTAAGTTCGGTGCAAACTGCGCACCTATCTTGTGTCAAGATTAGCACTATGTCCAAACAAACCAAAACGAGATATTCCACTTGAGCCTCGTCACTTAGGAGTACCATCGGGTGCGTCCAAAATGATTTCTGAGCCAATGGTACATGTGGCGCAAACCGTGCACTTATTTTGCACCGACACTAACACTATCTCCAAACGGACCAAAACGAGCTTTCATTTCAGCCTCGTCACCTAGGAGTACCATCGGGTACGTCCAAAACAAATGCTGAGCCTATGGTACGTTTTGCGCAAACCGTGCACCTAACTTGCACTAACACTAACACTATCTCCAAACAGATCGAAACGAGGTTCCACATGACCCACGTCACCTCGGCGTTCCATCGGGTGCAACCAAAATGATTTCTGAGCCTATGGTATGTTCTGCACAACCTGTACACATATCTTGCGTCAAGCTTAGCACTATCTCCAAACAAAACAAAACAATCATCCACTTGAGCCTCATCCGTAGGAGTACCATCATTATGTCCAAAACTATTTCTGAGCCTACGGTACGTTTGGCGCAAATAGTGCACCTACTTGCACCAACACCAACATTGTCTCCCAACAGACCGAAACGATATTCCATAAGACCCACATCACCTAGGAGTTCCATCGGGCGCATCCAAATTGATTTATGAGCCTATGGTACGTTCGGTGCAAACTACGCACCTATCTTGTGTCAAGATTAGCACGATGTCCCAACGAACCAAAACGAGATATTTCACTTGAGCCTCGTCACCTTGGAGTACCATCGGGTGCGTCCAAAATGATTTCTGAGCCAATGGTACATGTGGCGCAAACCATGCACTTATCTTGCACCGACACTAACACTATCTCCAAACAGACCAAAACGAGCTTCCATTTCTGCCTCGTCGCCTAGGAGTACCATCGGGTACGTCCAAAACGAATGTTGAGCCTATGGTACGTTTTGCGCAAACCGTGCACCTAACTTGCACCAACACTAACACTATCTCCAAATAGATCGAAACAAGATTCCACATGACCCCCGTCACCTAGGCGTTCCATCGGGTGCATCCAAAACGATTTATGAGCCTATGGTACGTTCGCCGCAAACCGTGCACCTATCTTGCGTCAAGCTTAGCACTGTCTCCAAACAGAAGGAAACAGGCATCCACTTGAGCCTCATCACATAGGAGCACCATCATTATGTCCAAAACGATTTCTGAGCCTACGGTACGTTTGGCGCAAACCGTGCACCTATCTTATGTCAAGCTTAGCACTATCTCCAAATAGAACGAAACAGGCATCCACTTGAGCCTCATCACGTAAGAGTACCATTATTATGTCCAAAACGATTTCTAAACCTATGTCCGAAACGAGATTCCACAAGACCCACGTCACCTAGGAGTTCCATCGGGCGCATCCAAAATGATTTCTGAGCCTATGGTACGTTCAGTGCAAACTACACACCTATCTTGTGTCAAGATTAGCACTATGTCCGAACGAACCAAAATGAGATATTCCACTTGAGCCTCGTCACCTAGGAGTACCATCGGGTGCGTCCAAAATGATTTCTGTGCCAATGGTACATGTGGCGCAAACCGTGCACTTATCTTGCACCGACACTAACACTATCTCCAAACGGACCAAAACAAGCTTCCATTTCAGCCTCATCGCCTAGGAGTACCATCGGGTATGTCCAAAACGAATGCTGAGCCTATGGTACATTTTTCGCAAACCATGCACCTAACTTGCACCGACACTAACACTATCACCAAACAGATCGAAACAAGGTTCCACATGACCCATGTCACCTAGGTGTTCCATCGGGTGCATCCAAAATGATTTTTGAGCCTATGGTACGTTCGCCGCAAACCATGCACCTATCTTTGGTCAAGCTTAGCACTATCTCCAAACAGAACGAAACAAGCATCCACTTGAGCCTCATCACGTAGGAGCACCATCATTATGTCCAAAATGATTTCTGAGCCTATGGTACGTTTGGCTCAAACCGTGCACCTATCTTATGTCAAGCTTAGCACTATCTCCAAACAGAACGAAACAAGCATCCACTTGAGCCTCATCACGTAGGAGTACCATTATTATGTCCAAAACGATTTCTGAACCTATGTCCGAAACGAGATTCCACAAGACCCATGTCACCTAGGAGTTCCATCGGACGCATCCAAAATGATTTCTGAGCCTATGGTACGTTCGGTGCAAACTGCGCACCTATCTTGTGTCAAGATTAGCACTATGTCCAAACGAACCAAAATGAGATATTCCACTTGAGCCTTGTCACCTAGGAGTACCACCGGGTGTGTCCAAAATGATTTGGAACCTTGTTTCGATCTGTTTGGAGATAGTGTTAGTGTCGGTGCAAGTTAGGTGCACGGTTTGCGCAAAACATACCATAGGCTCAGCATTCGTTTTGGACGTTCCCGATGGTACTCCTAGGCGATGAGGCTGAAATGGAAGCTCGTTTTGGTCCGGTTGGAGATAGTGTTAGTGTCGGTGCAAGATAAGTGCACGGTTTGTGCCACATGTACCATTGGCTCAGAAATCATTTTGGACGCACCCGATGGTACTCCTAGGCGACGAGGCTCAAGTGGAATATCTCATTTTGGTTCATTTGGACATAGTGCTAATCTTGACACAAGATAGGTGCGCAGTTTGCACCGAACGTACCATAGGCTCAGAAATCATTTTGGATGCGTCTGATGGAACTCCTAGGTGGCGTTGGTCTTGTGGAATCTCGTTTCGGACATAGGTTCAAAAATCGTTTTGGACATAATAATTGTACTCCTACGTGATGAGGCTCAAGTGGATGCTTGTTTCATTCTGTTTGGAGATAGTGCTAAGCTTGACATAAGATAGGTGCACGGTTTGCGCCAAATGTACCATAGGCTCAGAAATCATTTTGGACATAATGATGATACTCCTACGTGACGAGGCTCAAGTGGATGCTTGTTTCCTTCTGTTTGGAGATAGTGCTAAGCTTGACATAAGATAGGTGCATGGTTTGCGCCAAACGTACCATAGGCTCAGAAATTGTTTTGGACATAATGATGGTACTCCTACGTGATGAGGCTCAAGTGGATGCTTGTTTTGTTCTGTTTGGAGATAGTGCTAAGCTTGACATAAGATAGGTGCATGGTTTGCGCCAAATGTACCATAGGCTCAGAAATCGTTTTGGACATAATGATGGTACTCCTATGTGATGAGGCTCAAGTGGATGCGTGTTTTGTTCTGTTTGGAGATAGTGCTAAGCTTGACCCAAGATAGGTGCATGGTTTGTGGCGAACGTACCATAGGCTCAAAAATCATTTTGGATGCACCCGATGGAACGCCTAGGTGACATGGGTCATGTGGAACCTTGTTTCGATCTGTTTGGAGATAGTGTTAGTGTCGGTGCAAGTTAGGTGCACGGTTTGCGCAAAACGTACCATAGGCTCAGCATTCGTTTTGGACGTTCCCGATGGTACTCCTAGGCGATGAGGCTGAAATGGAAGCTCGTTTTGGTCCGTTTGGAGATAGTGTTAGTGTTGGTGCAAGATAAGTGCACGGTTTGCGCCACATGTACCATTGGCTCAGAAATCATTTTGGACGCACCCGATGGTACTCCTAGGTGACGAGGCTCAAGTGGAATATCTCATTGTGGTTCGTTTGGACATAGTGCTAATCTTGACACAAGATAGGTGTGCAGTTTGCACCGAACGTACCATAGCCTCAGAACTCATTTTGGATGCGCCCGATGGAACTCCTAGGTGACGTGGGTCTTGTGGAATCTCATTTCAGACATAGGTTCAGAAATCGTTTTGGACATAATAATGGTACTCCTACGTGATGAGGCTCAAGTGGATGCTTGTTTCGTTCTGTTTGGAGATAGTGCTAAGCTTGACATAAGATAGGTGCATGGTTTGCGCCAAACGTACCATAGGCTCAGAAATCGTTTTGGACATAATGATGGTACTCCTACGTGATGAGGCTCAAGTGGATGCTCGTTCGTTCTGTTTGGAGATAGTGGTAAGCTTGACCCAAGATATGTGCATGGTTTGCGGCGAACGTACCATAGGCTCAAAAATCGTTTTGCATGCACCCGATGGAACACCTAGGCGACATGGGTCATGTGGAACCTTGTTTCGATCTATTTGGAGATAGTGTTAGTGTCGGAGCAAGTTAGGTGCACGGTTTGCGCAAAACGTACCATAGGCTCAGCATTCGTGTTGGACGTACCCGATGGTACTCCTAGACGATGAGGCTGAAATGGAAGCTCGTTTTGGTCCGTTTGGAGATAGTGTTAGTGTCGGTGCAAGATAAGTGCACGGTTTGCGCCACATGTACCAATGGCTCAGAAATCATTTTGGACGCACCCGATGGTACTCCTAGGTGACAAGGCTCAAGTGGAATATCTCATTTTGGTTCGTTTGGACATAGTGCTAATCTTGACACAAGATAGGTGCGCAGTTTGCACCGAACATACCATAGGCTCAGAAATCATTTTGGATGCGTCCGATGGAACTCCTAGGTGACGTGGGTCTTGTGGAATCTCGTTTCGGACATAGGTTCAGAAATCGTTTTTGGACATAATAATGGTACTCCTACGTGATGAGGCTCAAGTGGATACTTGTTTCCTTCTGTTTGGAGATAGTGCTAAGCTTGACATAAGATAGGTGCACGGTTTGCGCCAAACGTACCATAGGCTCAGAAATCGTTTTGGACATAATGATGGTACTCCTACGTGATGAGGCTCAAGTGGATGCTTGTTTCGTTCTGTTTGGAGATAGTAATAAGCTTGACATAAGATAGGTGCACGGTTTGCGCCAAATGTACCATAAGCTCAGAAATCGTTTTGGACATAATGATGGTACTCCTACGTGATGAGGCTCAAGTGGATGCCTGTTTCGTTCTGTTTGGAGATAGTGCAAAGCTTGACCCAAGATAGGTGCATGGTTTGCGGCGAACGTACCATAGGCTCAAAAATTGTTTTAGATGCACCCGATGGAACGCCTAGGTGACATGGGTCATGTGGAACCTTGTTTCGATCTATTTGGAGATAGTGTTAGTGTCGGTGCAAGTTAGGTGCATGGTTTGCGCAAAACGTACCATAGGCTCGGCATTCGTTTTGGACATTCCCGATGGTACTCCTAGGCGATGAGGCTGAAATGGAAGCTCGTTTTGGTCCGTTTGGAGATAGTGTTAGTGTCGGTGCAAGATAAGTGCACGGTCTATGCCACATGTACCATTGGCTCAGAAATCATTTTGGACGCACGCGATGGTACTCCTAGGTGACGAGGCTCAAGTGGAATATCTCATTTTGGTTCGTTTGGACATAGTGCTAATCTTGACACAAGATGGGTGTGCAGTTTGCACCGAATGTACCATAGCCTCAGAAATCATTTTGGATGCGCCCGATGGAACTCCTAGGTGACGTGGGTCTTGTGGAATCTCGTTTTGGACATAGGTTCAGAAATCATTTTGGACATAATTGATATGAACCCGCAAGGGTTTGTGGTCGATCTTTCGATGAGAGGCGTGAGATAACTCGATTGGTGGATGGAGATGACATTCACGGCCCGACTACAGCCTTCCAAGACCGCGCCTTAGCGACCGATACACCACTTCCCAAGGCCGTCACGACCTTGTGGAGCACGACCACCAGCCCCTAGGGCTCCCGTCCTGCAAGCAATCAAAGAACTAGCAAGAACGAGGAGACAAGCACTGAAATTGCAAGATAAAATTGAAGGTTTCACACTGAATCTTATTATGAGTGGGGTTCCGAAGACAAGGAGACGGGCGACTGGATCAGCACGCGCGCCTACAAGCAAGTAGCGATGGCTAAACTTGATCTAAACAAAACCCAAGTGTTCCTAGTGGCGGCTAAGGGGTATATGACGTGTGGAGGATGACCACAAGAGAGTTTGGGTCATGCTCCAACCCTAGGAAGCATCCCTACTGGACTCTAAATGATACAAGCCCATTGGGCTAACTTAAGGTGGCGCAGCACCCTGGACAGAATAGACCTCTCGGTGATTTTTGGACTGTTGACGCCGCTTCTGAGCAGGTATGAGTACGAGGTCAGATCCGTATGAAAGTAGACTTTATCAGCTTTCCAACAAGTCTAGAATCACCCCAATCCGACTCCGTATGTAACCGTGGCGACCATTGCTAGTTGGAGGTGTGCTGCAGTCCGAATCCAGCCTACGCGAGTCCTTTTCCCTTTCGGTCTTCTCCTTGATTCCTAATCAAAACAAGAGTGCACGTGTCTCCAAAATCTAAACAGGATGGACAAGAGCTCAAGAAGGAACTCACTTGATGATTAAGTTTTCGAGCACGAGCACGAGTAATAGGACCAGCAGGTGTCGGCGTGGACGGCGTGGATGTATGATCGGTGTTGATGTCCTCATCATCCTCCCTTTCTTGAATTTGAGTCATCCTCGACTCAAGCTCATCTTTCTCACCCAAATAAGGCTTCAAATCTGCAATGTTAAATGTGGGACTAACCCCAAAATCTGCAGGAAGATCAAGCTTATATGCATTCTCATTTATTCGTTGCATCACTTTAAAAGGACCATCCGCTCTAGGCATCAATTTAGATTTTCTTAATTCAGGAAACCTATCCTTTCACAAATGCAACCAAACCAAATCTCCAGGTTCAAGAATCAATTCCCTTCTACCTTTATCTCCAGCAAATTTGTACTTAGCATTCATGCGCTCTATGTTTTCTTTAGTGGTTTCATGTAGTTTTAGCATCAATTCAGCACGTTGCTTAGCATCAAAATTCAACTTTTTAGAACTTGGCAATGGCTTTAAATCAATAGGAGCACGTGGTAACAAGCCATAAACAATCTCAAAGGGACACATCTTTGTAGTAGAATGCAGCGAACGATTATAAGAAAACTCAATATGAGGCAAACAATCTTCCCACATCTTAATATTCTTCTTTAAAACAGTCCTTAACATAGTAGACAAAGTTCTATTCACAACTTCAGTTTGACCATCAGTTTGGGGGTGACAAGTGGTGGAAAATAAAAGCTTAGTCCCCAATTTGGCCCATAAAGTTCTCCAAAAATGGCTAAGAAATTTAGCATCACGATCAGAAACAATTGTATTTGGCACACCATGCAAGCGAACAACTTCTCGAAAGAACAAATCAGCAATATTTGTAGCATCATCAGTTTTATGACATGGTATGAAATGTGCCATTTTAGAGAATCGATCCACAACCACAAAAACACTATCTCACCCTTTCCTAGTCCATGGCAATCCCAACACAAAATCCATAGAAATATCCTCCCAAGGAGCACTAGGAATAGGAAAAGGCATATACAAACCGTGTGGATTCAACCGGGACTTAGCCTTTTGACATGTTGTGCAGCGAGCAACAAATCTCTCCACATCTCGTCGCATCTTTGGCCAAAAGAAATGACCAGCAAGAATGTCCTCCGTCTTCTTCACTCCAAAATGCCCCATCAAGCCACCTCCATGCGCTTCCTGCAGCAACAACAAGCGAACGGAGCTAGCTGGAATGCATAGCTTGTTAGCTCTAAACACAAACCCATCATTGACGATGAATTTGTTCCATATTTTCCTATCTTTACAATGCAGCAGCACTTCTTTAAAATCAGCATCATGAACATATCGGTCTTTAATTGTTTCTAACCCAAAGATCTTGTAATCAAGTTGATTCAGCAAAGTATATCTCCTAGACAATGCATCTGCAATGATATTATCCTTCCCTTTCTTGTGTTTGATAACATAAGGAAAAGATTCAATAAATTCAACCCATTTTGCATGTCTACGATTCAGTTTTCCTTGACTACGAATATGCTTCAAAGATTCATGATCAGAATGTATAACAAATTCTTTGGGCCACAAATAATGCTGCCATGTTTCTAATGTCCGCACTAGAGCATATAATTCCTTATCATATGTAGAGTAATTAAGAATAGGCCCGCTCAATTTCTCACTAAAGTATGCAACATGTTTGCCTTCTTGTAACAAAACACCACCCAATCCAATTCCACTCGCATCACATTCAAGCTCGAAAGTCTTATTAAAATCAGGGAGTTGGAGTAGAGGTGCATGTGTTAACTTATCTTTTAGCACATGGAAGGCGTGCTCTTGTGCTTTGCCCCAAGAAAAGGGCACTCCCTTCTTTGTAAGCTCATTCAATGGTGCAGCAATGGTGCTGAAGTCCTTCACAAAATGGTGATAGAAACCAGCAAGTCCTTGGAAACTCCGCACTTGTGTGACCGTCGTGGGTACAGGCCATCCTTGTATAGCTTCCACCTTAGCTTTATCAACCTCAATTCCCTATGGAGTGACAACATAGCCAAGAAATGATACTCGATCGGTGCAGAAAGTGCACTTCTCAAGGTTACCAAACAAACGTGCATCACGTAGAGCATTGAAAACAGCACGTAAGTGATCAAGGTGTTCATCCATGGATTTGCTATAAATCAGTATATCATCAAAGTAGACGACAACAAATTTCCCAATGAAAGCACGCAAAACCTCGTTCATTAATCTCATGAAAGTACTAGGTGCATTAGTTAACCCAAAAGGCATGACTAACCACTCATATAGACCGAACTTAGTTTTAAAAGCAGTTTTCCATTCATCTCCCAATTTCATACGAATCTGGTGGTACCCACTACGCAAATCAACCTTTGAAAACACAACAGCACCACTCAATTCATCAAGCATATCATCCAATCGTGGAATAGGGTGTCGATATCGAATGGTGATATTATTAATAGCCCTACAATCAACACACATGCGCCATGTTCCATCTTTCTTAGGCACTAAAATCACTGGAACAACACAAGGACTAAGAGACTCACGCACATAACCTTTGTCTAGTAGTTCTTGCACTTGTCGCTGAATTTCCTTCGTTTCTTCCGGATTGGTCCTGTATGGCGCACGGTTTGGCAAAGATGCTCCAAGGATAAGATCAATTTGGTGCTCAATCCCGTGTATTGGTGGCAGCCCCACTGGTATCTCAATGGGGAACACATCATAATACTCCTGCAAAATGTTAGCAACAGCAGGGGGCAAAGAACGTTGCATATCCTCAAATGAAATCAAAGCATCCTTGCATACCAAAGCATAAGCAACAGAGGTGGATGCATTGAACTCATTAATATCAGATTTTGTAGCAAGCATACAACGTCCTTTCAATTTTATCTCATCTTTGTCATCAACAACAGATTTGTCATTTTTATTGCTCTCGCTCTTTGCTTTTGCAGCCTTAGTAACATCAGATTGCATAATAGCTTCAGGAGACATAGGATGCAACACAATTTTTCGATCATGGTATAGAAACGAATATTGATTTGATCTACCATGATGCATCGAATCTCTATCAAATTGCCATGGTCTACCTAGCAGAATATTGCAAGCTTGCATAGGCACAACATCACATTCAACAATATCTTTGTATGATCCGATGGCAAAACCGATTCGCACAAGTCTCGTTACCTTTGCCTTACCACTGTTGTTCAGCCATTGGATGTAGTAGGGATGGGGGTGTGGTTTGGTGGTGAGGGCGAGCTTCTGTACCATGTCGCTACTTGCCAAGTTATTGCAGCTACCTCCATCAATGATCATGCGGCACGAACGCTCCTTGATGACACACTTTGTTTGGAATAAAGTGTGTCACTGATTTTGCTCCGCCTTCTCCATTTGTGCACTAAGCACTCACTGTACAATCAAGCTCTCATAGTGCTCCGCGTCACCTGCATTAATGTGTTCTTCTATGTGTTCCTCACTACCTGCATAGTCAGCCGCAAGCAATGCAAGTGTATCTTCATCAAAATCACTAGCAGATGAACACTCACCATCATCTTTGACAATCATAACACGCTTGTTTGGGCAGTCACGCATCATATGGCCATATCCCTTGCACCGATGACATTGTATGTTGCTTGTTCTACCTATCGATGCCACGGATGAAGTACTCGCAGCCGGCTTTTGCGCTGTCTTTGCTACTGAATTGGTGGGGGTAGCTCGAGTCATGTCACTAGATGATGGCATAGGAGTACGTGTAGACGGAGTTGTAGACGTGTGCTGCTGCCATGAACTAGCTTTCCCTGCAGAAACATTAGTCCTTGCGCTAGCACGTCGTCCCTGCACTTCCCGTTCAGCTTTACAAGCAAGATGAAACAGTTTGGTTACGTTATTGTATTCTTTGTAAGCGAGGATATCCTGAATTTCCCGATTTAACCCACCTAAAAATCTAGCCATAGCAGGTTCCTCATCCTCCTCTAATTTACAACGCAACATACCCGTTTGTAATTCCTGATAGTATTCTTCTACACTTTTAGAACCTTGTCTCAATTGCTGCAACTTATTTATCATATCACGGACATAGTAAGATGGAACAAATCTAGCTCTCATGGCTCGTTTCAGCGCATCCCAAGTTTTAGGTATGTTATTAGGATTTTTCTTGCCATATTCGATCCACCAAACAGAAGCAAAATCTATGAACTCACTAGTAGCAGCCCTAACACATGTGTTCTCAGGAAATTCATGGCATGCAAACTTTTGATCAACAGCAATCTCCCAAGTAATGTATACATCAGGGTCATATTTACCATCAAAAGGAGGTATTTTATATTTAATCTTACTGAAAGCATCATCATTATTGTGTACCTCGCGTCGGCGGTGGCCACCCATACCTCTACGGTTGTGACGTAGGCGACGTCGATCACGAGTGTCTCGATCATCATGTTCAGTATCACCTATGTATTCTTCATCATAACTACCATCCTCTCGATCTTCCTCCTTCTTTTCTTCTTTATGCTTGTCTTTATCATTGTTGTGGAGGTCATCAAAACGCCTCAGCAGAGTAGCAAGGCTTTTGTCCACACTAGCAATGGACTTCTCCAAACCTGCAAGCTTATTGTTTGCGGCAATCTACGTAGCCTCCAACTGCCCAAGTTTGTCATTTGTCACCTGCAAGTCATTATCAAGTCCCTCCGTGTGCAGCTTCACTTTCCTTTCAAAATGTTGTATGACGCCCTTTGTGCGAGGCGAATGTGGAATTTGGTTATCTTCGTCGGACCCTGGCATGGTTCAAAGACAAAGACAACAAGAAGACAAGTGAAGAAATAAAAGCCCTACAACTACTAGGATGTAGCTACAGCAAGTCGCTCACTCTCCACCTGTTACACAAGTTCTTACCAGTTCTTACCTTGCTCGACAGGAGGGGTCGTCTACCAACAAGTCTGCAGCAATGGATGAAGTGTATCGGTGCCGCAGCACGAGACCTGTCAAGCTGTAGAATATGTGGAGCTATAGGTGGGCTGAAACAAGGAACGAACTAGCACCATGTTAGTTACAAAAAGCAAGCTGAATAATCGTTCAACCGGCGGTACTGTGCTGGTCCTAGTCTAGACCGTGCTAGAGACGCGAGCCTGGACATAAAGGAGAGCACAACACACCACCCAAAGTGAACGAAAAATCTCTAAGATCAGCCCCTTTCTCTTCTTTTCTTTTGCTTCTTTCTCTTTTTTTTGAATATAATTTTTTTTCAGGGGGCACTCAAAACTAATTATATGAACAAGAACACTCCCAAAGAGTAACTCAGCACACACACTTTTTCCGAAAGGGCAGGGGTATTCTGGTAAAAAAAGATACTCTCTCTGTAGAGTAAGCCACTCGTTTAGATATGAATACTTGCTGCGTGGTTAGTTTGATATTTGTAGCATAGGGTGAACTGATTCCTCGTCCGATTGGAACTTCCAATTCTACTCGGACCTGGCCAACTGCGAGGAATAACCGATTCCTTGATCCGACTCAAACTTGAAAACCTACTTGGATTCGGCCAACAGAGAGGAACAGCCGATTCCTTGTCCGATTCAAACTTCAAACCCTACTTGGATTTGGCCAACAGAGAGACTATATGATAGCGCGTGTTGTGATAGGAAAGTGACAAGAACTCGAAACTCTAAGGGAATAAACTAAGACCAGCAATCCGACACACCCGATGCAACCGAATATTCAACAAGCCCTAACTAGATAGCACTAGCCACGGCTCAAAGGTCTATAGGATTGCAGGAAACTAATCTACTATTTTTTTTGGCTTTTCTGGACTATAGGAAAAATAAAATAGTGAAGGATTGGAAGTCTCTCACCGATAAACCTTGCTCTGATTACCAATTGATATGAACCCGTAAGGGTTTGTGGTCGATCTTTTAATGAGAGGTGTGAGATAACTCGATTGGTGGATGGAGATGACGTTCACGGCCCGACTACAGCCTTCCAAGACCACGCCTTAGCGACCGATACACCACTTCCCAAGGCCGTCATGATCTTGTGGAGCACGACAACCAGCCCCTAGGGCTCCCGTCCTGCAAGCAATAGATGAACTAGCAAGAACGAGGAAACAAGCACTGAAATTGCAAGATAAAATTGAAGGTTTCACACTGAATCTTATTATGAGTGGGGTTCCGAAGACAAGGAGACGGGCGACTGGATCAGCACGCGCGCCTACAAGCAAGTAGCGATGGCTAAACTTGATCTAAACAAAACCCAAGTGTTCCTAGTGGCGGCTAAGGGGTATATGACGTGTGGAGGACAACCACAAGAGAGTTTGGGTCGTGCTCCAACCCTAGGACGCGTCCCTACTGGACTCTAAACGATACAAGCCCATTGGGCTAACTTAAGGTGGCGCAGCACCCTGGACAGAATAGACCTCTCGGTGATTTTTGGACTGTTGATGCCGCTTCTGAGCAGGTATGAGTACGAGGTCAGATCCGTATGAAAGTAGACTTTATTAGCTTTCCAACAAGTCCAGAATCACCCCAATCCGACTCCGTATGTAACCGTGGCGACCGTCGCTAGTTGGAGGTGTGCTGCAGTCCGAATCCAGCCTACGCGAGTCCTTTTCCCTTTCGGTCTTCTCCTTGATTCCTAATCAAAACAAGAGTGCACGTGTCTCCAAGATCTAAACAGGATGGACAAGAGCTCAAGAAGGAACTCACTTGATGATTAAGTTTTCGAGCACAAGCACGAGTAATAGGACCAGCAGGTGTCGGCGTGGACGGCGTGGATGTATGATCGGTGTTGATGTCCTCATCAATAATAATGGTACTCCTACGTGATGAGGCTCAAGTGGATGCTTGTTTCGTTCTGTTTGGAGATAGTGCTAAGCTTGACATAAGATAGGTGCGTGGTTTGCGCCAAACGTACCATAGGCTCAGAAATCGTTTTGGACATAATGATGGTACTCCTACGTGACGAGGCTCAAGTGGATGCTTGTTTCCTTCTATTTGGAGATAGTGCTAAGCTTGACATAAGATAGGTGCACAGTTTGCGCCAAACGTACCATAGGCTCAGAAATAGTTTTGGACATAATGATGGTACTCCTATGTGACGAGGCTCAAGTGGATGCTTGTTTCCTTCTGTTTGGAGAGAGTGCTAAGCTTGATGCAAGATAGGTGCACAGTTTGCGGCGAACGTACCATAGGCTCATAAATCATTTTGGATGCACCCGATGGAATGCCTAGGTGACGAGGGTCATGTGGAACCTTGTTTTGATCTGTTTGGAGATAGTGTTAGTGTTGGTGCAAGTAAGGTGCACGGTTTTCGCAAAACGTACCATAGGCTCAACATTCGTTTTGGACGTACCCGATGGTACAGGCTGAAATGGAAGCTCATTTTGGTCCGTTTGGTGATAGTGTTAGTGTCGGTGCAAGATAAGTGCATGGTTTGTGCCACATGTACCATTGGCTCAGAAATCATTTTGGACGCACCCAATGGTACTCCTTGGTGACGAGGCTCAAGTGGAATATCTCGTTTTGGTTTGTTTGGACATCGTGCTAATCTTGACACAAGATAGGTGCGTAGTTTGCACCGAACGTACCATAGGCTCATAAATCATTTTGGATGCGCCCGATGGAACTCCTAGGTGATGTGGGTCTTATGGAATCTCGTTTCGGTCTGTTGGGAGACAATGTTGGTGTTGGTGCAAGTAGGTGCACTGTTTGCGCCAAACGTACCACAGGCTCAGAAATCATTTTGGACATAATGATGGTACTCCTACGTGACGAGGCTCAAGTGGATGCTTGTTTTGTTTTGTTTGGAGATAGTGCTAAGCTCGATGCAAGATATGTGTACGGGTTGTGTAGAACGTACCATAGGCTCATAAATCATTTTGGATGCACCCGATGGAATGCCTAGGTGGCGTGGGTCATGTGGAACCTCGTTTCGATCCGTTTAGAGATAGTGTTAGTGTCGGTGCAAGTTAGATGCACGGTTTGCGCAAAACGTACCATAGGCTCAGCATTCATTTTGGACGTACCCGATGGTACTCCTAGGTGACGAGGCTGAAATGGAAGCTCATTTTGGTCTGTTTGGAGATAGTGTTAGTGTCGGTGCAAGATAAGTGCACGGTTTGCGCCACATGTACCATTGGCTCAGAAATCATTTTGGACGCACCCGATGGTACTCCTAGGCGACAAGGCTCAAGTGGAATATCTTGTTTTGGTTCGTTTGGACATAGAGCTAATCTTGACACAAGATAGGTGCGCAGTTTGCACCGAACATACCATAGGCTCAGAAATTATTTTGGATGCACCCAATGGAACTCCTAGGTGACGTGGGTCTTATGGAATCTCGTTTCGGTCTATTGGGAGACAATGTTGGTGTTGGTGCAAGTAGGTGTATGGTTTGCGCCAAATGTACCACAGGCTCATAAATCATTTTGGACATAATGATGGTACTCCTACGTGATGAGGCTCAAGTGGATGCCTTGTTTTGTTTTGTTTGGAGATAGTGCTAAGCTTGACGCAAGATATGTGTGCGGGTTGTGCCGAACGTACCATAGGCTCAGAAATCATTTTGGATGCACCCGATGGAACGCCTAGGTGACGTGGGTCTTGTGGAACCTCGTTTCGATCCGTTTGGAGATAGTGTTAGTGTCGGTGCAAGTTAGGTGCACGGTTTGTGCAAAACATACCATAGGTTCAGCATTCGTTTTGGACGTAGCCGATGGTACTCCTAGGTGACGAGGCTGAAATGGAAGCTCGTTTTGGTCCGTTTGGAGATAGTGTTAGTGTCGGTGCAAGATAAGTGCACGGTTTGCGCCACATGTACCATTGGCTCAGAAATCATTTTGGACGCACCCGATGGTATTGCTAGGTGACGAGGCTCAAGTGGAACATCTTATTTTGATTCGTTTGGACATAGTGCTAATCTTGACACAAGATAGGTGCGCAGTTTGCACCGAACGTACCATAGGCTCAGAAATCATTTTGGATGCGCCCGATGGAACTCCTAGGTGACGTGGGTCTTATGGAATCTCGTTTTGGACATAGGTTTAGAAATCGTTTTGGACATAATGATGGTACTCCTACGTGACGAGGCTCAAGTGGATGCTTGTATCCTTCTATTTGGAGATAGTGCTAAGCTTGACATAAGATAGGTGCACGGTTTGCGCCAAACGTACCATAGGCTCAGAAATAGTTTTGGACATAATGATGGTACTCCTACGTGATGAGGCTCAAGTGGATGCTTGTTTCATTCTGTTTGGAGATAGTGCTAAGCTTGACATAAGATAGGTGCACGGTTTGTGCCAAACGTACCATAGGCACAGAAATCGATTTGGACATAATGATGGTACTCCTACGTGATGAGGCTCAAGTGGATGCTTGTTTCCTTCTGTTTGGAGATAGTGTTAAGCTTGACGCAAGATAGGTGCATGGTTTGCGGTGAACGTACCATAGGCTCAGAAATCATTTTGGATGCACCCGATGGAACGCCTAGGTGACGGGGGTCATGTGGATCCTTGTTTCGATCTGTTTGGAGATAGTGTTAGTGTTGGTGCAAGTTTGGTGCACGGTTTGCACAAAACGTACCATAGGCTCAACATTCGTTTTGAACGTACCCGATGGTACTCCTAGGCGACGAGGCTGAAATGGAAGCTCGTTTTGGTCCGTTTAGAGATAGTGTTAGTGTCGGTGCAAGATAAGTGCACGGTTTGTGCCACATGTACCATTGGCTCAGAAATCATTTTGGATGCACCCGATGGTACTCCTAGGCGACGAGGCTCATGTGGAATATCTCGTTTTGCTTCGTTTGGACATAGTGCTAATCTTGACACAAGATAGGTGCGCAGTTTGCACCGAACATACCATAGGCTCAGAAACTATTTTGGATGCGCCCGATGGAACTCCTAGGTGACGTGGGTCTTATGGAATCTTGTTTCGGTCTATTGGGAGACAATGTTGGTGTTGGTGCAAGTAGGTGTACGGTTTGCACCAAATGTACCACAGGCTCAGAAATCGTTTTGGACATAATGATGGTACTCCTACGTGATGAGGCTCAAGTGGATGCTTGTTTTGTTTTGTTTGGAGATAGTGCTAAGCTTGACACAAGATATGTGTACGGGTTGTGTTGAACGTACCATAGGCTCAGAAATCATTTTGGATGCACCCAATGGAACGCCTAGGTGACGTGGGTCTTGTGGAACCTCGTTTCGATCCGTTTGGAGATAGTGTTAGTGTCGGTGCAAGTTAGGTGCACGGTTTGTGCAAAACATACCATAGGCTCATCATTCGTTTTGGACGTACCCGATGGTACTCCTAGGCGACGTGGCTGAAATGGAAGCTTGTTTTGGTCCGTTGGGTGATAGTGTTAGTGTCGGTGCAAGATAAGTGCATGGTTTGCGCCACATGTACCATAGGCTCAGAAATCATTTTGGATGCACCTGGTGGTACTCCTAGGTGACGAGGCTCAAG
The DNA here is from genome assembly GCF_019320115.1 of Miscanthus floridulus. Classification (NCBI taxonomy): domain Eukaryota; kingdom Viridiplantae; phylum Streptophyta; class Magnoliopsida; order Poales; family Poaceae; genus Miscanthus; species Miscanthus floridulus. The sequence goes on along the minus strand of NC_089581.1, from coordinate 88,117,602 downwards.
TGGAATATCTCGTTTTGGTTTGTTTGGACATCATGCTAATTATGACACAAGATAGGTGCGTAGTTTGCACCAAACGTACCATAGGCTCATAAATCATTTTGGATGCGCCCGATAGAACTCCTAGGTGATGTGGGTCTTATGGAATCTCGTTTTGGTCTGTTGGGAAACAATGTTGGTGTTGGTGCAAGTAGGTGCACTGTTTGCGCCAAATGTACCACAGGCTCAGAAATCGTTTTGGACATAATGATGGTACTCCTACGTGACGAGGCTCAAGTGGATGCTTGTTTTGTTTTGTTTGGAGATAGTGCTAAGCTTGACGCAAGATATGTGTACGGGTTATGCAGAACGTACCATAGGCTCATAAATCATTTTGGATGCACCCGATGGAACGCCTAGGTGACGTGGGTCATGTGGAACCTCGTTTCGATCCGTTTGGAGATAGTGTTAGTGTCGGTGCAAGTTAGGTACACGGTTTGCGCAAAACGTACCGTAGGCTCAGCATTCATTTTGGACGTACCCGATGGTACCCCTAGGTGACGAGGCTGAAATGGAAGCTCGTTTTGGTCCGTTTGGAGATAGTGTTAGTGTCGGTGCAAGATAAGTGCACGGTTTGCACCACATGTACCATTGACCCAGAAATCATTTTGGACGCACCCGATGGTACTCCTAGGCGACGAGGCTCAAGTGGAATATCTCGTTTTGGTTCGTTTAGACATAGTGCTAATCTTGACACAAGATAGGTGTGCAGTTTGCACAGAACGTACCATAGGCTCAGAAATTATTTTGGATGCGCCTGATGGAACTCCTAGGTGACGTGGGTCTTATGGAATCTCGTTTCGGTTTGTTGGGAGACAATGTTGGTGTTGGTGCAAGTAGGTGTACGGTTTGCGCCAAATGTACCACAGGCTCAGAAATCGTTTTGGACATAATGATGGTACTCCTACATGATGAGGCTCAAGTGGATGCTTGTTTTGTTTTGTTTGGAGATAGTGCTAAGCTTGACGCAAGATATGTGTATGGGTTGTGCCGAACGTACCATAGGCTCAAAAATCATTTTGGTTGCACCCGATGGAACGCCTAGGTGACGTGTGATACATCCGGCCCAAGTGGGGTTGGCCGAGGCCCAATAAATTAAGGCTGCCCGGACCCCAACAGTTCTCAGGCACACCCACTCGGGGAAAGGCCCAATGTCCCTAAAAGACTAGTCCAATAGGGGAAGGGTGGCTCTCCCTTTTAAGGTGGCTTCCTCCTCCCAAGCTAAGCAAGGTGGGATTATTCAGAGGCTCACACGGTCGCCGCCCGACTACAACTAGGCCACTTGGCCCCTTTGTTGCGTCTTTGCCAGCGGTTAATAGTGGAGGATGTCCTCATCATTCCCACCCCCTTAAACAAGGGCCCAGCTCTGATACCAACTGATACATCCGGCCCAAGTGGGGTTGGCCGAGGCCCAATAAATTAAGGCTGCCCGGACCCCAACAGTTCTCAAGCACACCCACTCGGGGAAAGGCCCAATGTCCCTAAAAGACTAGTCCAATAGGGGAAGGGTGGCTCTCCCTTTTAAGGTGGCTTCCTCCTCCCAAGCTAAGCAAGGTGGGATTATTCAGAGGCTCACACGGTCGCCGCCCGACTACAACTAGGCCACTTGGCCCCTTTGTTGCGTCTTTGCCAGCGGTTAATAGTGGAGGATGTCCTCATCATCTTATGTCAACCTTAGCACTATCTCAAAACAGAACGAAACAAGCATCCACTTGAGGCTCATCAAGTAGGAGTAGCATCATTATGTCCAAAATGATTTCAGAGCCTATGGTACGTTTGGCGCAAACTATGCACCTATCTTGCACTGACACCAACTTTGTCTCCCAACAGACCAAAATGAGATTCCACATGACCCACGTCACCTAGTGATATGAACCCGCTAGGGTTTATGGACGATCTTTCGATGAGAGGCGTGAGATCACTCGATTTGGTGGATGGAGATGACGTTCACGGCCCGACTACAGCCTTCCAAGACCGCGCCTTAGCAACCGATACACCACCTCCAAAGGCCGTCACGATCTTGTGGAGCGCGACAACCAGCCACTAGGGCTCCCGTCCTGCAAGCAATCGAAGAACTAGCAAGAACAAGGAAACAAGCACTGAATTTGCAAGATGGAATTGAAAGCCTCAAACTGAATCTTATTTTGAGTGGGGTTCCGAAGACAAGGAGACGGGCGGCTGGATCAGCACGCGCGCCTACAAGCAAGTAGCAAAGGCTAAACTTGATCTAAACAAAACCCAAGTGTTCCTGGTGGCGGCTAAGGGGTATATGACGTGTGGAGGACGACCACAAGAGAGTTTGGGTCGTGCTCCAACCCTAGGACGCGTCCCTACTGGACTCTAAACGATACAAGCCCATTGGGCTAACTTAAGGTGGCGCAGCACCCTGGACAGAATAGACCTCTCGGTGATTTTTGGGCTGTTGACGCCGTTTATGAGCAGGTATGAGTATGAGGTCAGATCCGTATGAAAGTAGACTTTATTAGCTTTCCAATAATTCCAGAATCACCCCAATCCGACTCCGTATGTAACCGTGGCGACCGTCGCAAGTTGGAGGTGTGCTGCAGTCCGAATCCAGCCTACGCGAGTCATTTTCCCTTTCGGTCTTCTCCTTGATTCTTGATGATTAAGTGTTCGAGCACGAGCACGGGTAATAGGACCAGCAGGTGTCGACGTGGACGGCGTGGATGTATGATCGGTGTTGATGTCCTCATCATCCTCCCTTTCTTGAATTTGAGTCGTCCTCGACTCAAGCTCATCTTCCTCACCCAAATAAGGCTTCAAATCTGCAATGTTAAATGTGGGACTAACCCCAAAATCTGCAGGAAGATCAAGCTTATATGCATTCTCATTTATTCGTTGCATCACTTTAAAAGGACCATCCGCTCTAGGCATCAATTTAGATTTTCTTAATTCAGGAAACCTATCCTTTCGCAAATGCAACCAAACCAAATCTCCAGGTTCAAGAATCAATTCCCTTCTACCTTTATCTCCAGCAAATTTGTACTTAGCATTCATGTGCTCTATGTTTTCTTTAGTGGTTTCATGTAGTTTTAGCATCAATTCAGCACGTTGCTTAGCATCAAAATTCAACTTTTCAGAACTTGGCAATGGCATTAAATCAATAGGAGCACATGGTAACAAGCCATAAACAATCTCAAAGGGACACATCTTCGTAGTAGAATGCAGCGAACGATTATAAGCAAACTCAATATGAGGCAAACAATCTTCCCACATCTTAATATTCTTCTTTAAAACAGTCCTTAACATAGTAGACAAAGTTCTATTCACAACTTCAGTTTGACCATCAGTTTGGGGGTGACAAGTGGTGGAAAATAAAAGCTTAGTCCCCAATTTGGCCCATAAAGTTCTCCAAAAATGGCTAAGAAATTTAGCATCACGATCAGAAACAATTGTATTTGGCACACCATGCAAGCGAACAACTTCTCGAAAAAACAAATCAGCAATATTTGTAGCATCATCAGTTTTATGACATGGTATGAAATGTGCCATTTTAGAGAATCGATCCACAACCACAAAAACACTATCTTGCCCTTTCCTAGTCCGTGGCAATCCCAACACAAAATCCATAGAAATATCCTCCCAAGGAGCACTAGGAACAGGAAGAGGCATATACAAACCGTGTGGATTGAACCGGGACTTAGCCTTTTGACATGTTGTGCAGCGAGCAACAAATCTCTCCACGTCTCGTCGCATCTTTGGCCAAAAGAAATGACCAGCAAGAATGTCCTCCGTCTTCTTCGCTCCAAAATGCCCCATCAAGCCACCTCCATGCGCTTCCTGCAGCAACAACAAGCGAATGGAGCTAGCTGGAATGCATAGCTTGTTAGCTCTAAACACAAACCCATCATTGAGGATGAATTTGTTCCACGTTTTCCCATCTTTACAATGCAGCAGCACTTCTTTAAAATCAGCATCATGAGCATATCGGTCTTTAATTGTTTCTAACCCAAAGATCTTGTAATCAAGTTGATTCAGCAAAGTATATCTCCTAGACAATGCATCTGCAATGATATTATCCTTCCCTTTCTTGTGTTTGATAACATAAGGAAAAGATTCAATAAATTCAACCCATTTTGCATGTCTACGATTCAGTTTTCCTTGACTACGAATATGCTTCAAAGATTCATGATCAGAATGTATAACAAATTCTTTGGGCTACAAATAATGCTGCCATGTTTCTAATGTCCGCACTAGAGCATATAATTCCTTATCATATATAGAATAATTAAGAATAGGCCCGCTCAATTTCTCACTAAAGTATGCAACAGGTTTTCCTTCTTGTAACAAAACACCACCCAATCCAATTCCACTCGCATCACATTCAAGCTCGAAAGTCTTATTAAAATCAGGGAGTTGGAGTAGAGGTGCATGTGTTAACTTATCTTTCAGCACATGGAAGGCGTGCTCTTGTGCTTTGCCCCAAGAAAAGGGCACTCCCTTCTTTGTAAGCTCATTCAATGGTGCAGCAATGGTGCTGAAGTCCTTCACAAAACGGCGATAGAAACCAGCAAGTCCTAGGAAACTCCGCACTTGTGTGACCGTCGTGGGTACAGGCCATCCTTGTATAGCTTCCACCTTGGCTTTATCAACCTCAATTCCCTGTGGAGTGACAACATAGCCAAGAAACGATACTCGATCGGTGCAGAAAGTGCACTTCTCAAGGTTACCAAACAAACGTGCATCACGTAGAGCATTGAAAACAGCACGTAAGTGATCAAGGTGTTCATCCATGGATTTGCTATAAATCAGTATATCATCGAAGTAGACGACAACAAATTTCCCAATGAAAGCACGCAAAACCTCGTTCATTAATCTCATGAAAGTACTAGGTGCATTAGTTAACCCAAAAGGCATGACTAACCACTCATATAGACCGAACTTGGTTTTGAAAGCAGTTTTCCATTCATCTCCCAATTTCATACGAATCTGGTGGTACCCACTACGCAAATCAACCTTTGAAAACACAACAGCACCACTCAATTCATCAAGCATATCATCTAGTCGTGGAATAGGGTGTCGATATCGAATGGTGATATTATTAATAGCCCTACAATCAACACACATGCGCCATGTTCCATCTTTCTTAGGCACTAAAATCACAGGAACAGCACAAGGACTAAGAGACTCACGCACATAACCTTTGTCTAGTAGTTCTTGCACTTGTCGCTGAATTTCCTTCGTTTCCTCCGGATTGGTCCTGTATGGCGCACGGTTTGGCAAAGATGCTCCAGGGATAAGATCAATTTGGTGCTCAATCCCTCGTATTGGTGGCAGCCCCGCTGGTATCTCAATGGGGAACACATCAGAATACTCCTGCAAAATGTTAGCAACAGCAGGGGGCAAAGAACGTTGCATATCCTCAAGTGAAATGAAAGCATCCTTGCATACCAAAGCATAAGCAACAGAGGTGGATGCATTGAACTCATTAATATCAGATTTTGTAGCAAGCATACAACGTCCTTTCAATTTTATCTCATCTTTGTCATCAACAACAGATTTGTCATTTTTATTGCTCTCGCTCTTTGCTTTTGCAGCCTTAGTAACATCAGATTTCATAATAGCTTCAGGAGACATAGGATGCAACACAATTTTTCGATCATGGTATAGAAACGAATATTGATTTGATCTACCATGATGCATCGAATCTCTATCAAATTGCCATGGTCTACCTAGCAGAATATTGCAAGCTTGCATAGGCACAACATCACATTCAACAATATCTTTGTATGATCCGATGGCAAAATCGATTCGCACCAGTCTCGTTACCTTTGCCTTACCACTGTTGTTCAGCCATTGGATGTAGTAGGGATGGGGGTGTGGTTTGGTGGTGAGGGCGAGCTTCTGTACCATGTCGCTACTTGCCAAGTTGTTGCAGCTACCTCCATCAATGATCATGCGGCACGAACGCTCCTTGATGACACACTTTGTTTGGAATAAAGTGTGTCGCTGATTTTGCTCTGCCTTCTCCATTTGTGCACTAAGCACTCGCTGTACAATCAAGCTCTCATAGTGCTCCGCGTCACCTGCATTAATGTGTTCTTCTATGTGTTCCTCACTACCTGCATAGTCAGCCGCAAGCAATGCAAGTGTATCTTCATCAAAATCACTAGCAGATGAACACTCACCATCATCTTTGACAATCATAACACGCTTGTTTGGGCAGTCACGCATCATATGGCCATATCCCTTGCATCGATGACATTGTATGTTGCTTGTTCTACCTGTCGATGCCACGGATGAAGTACTCGCAGCCGGCTTTTGCGCTGTCTTCGCTACTGAATTGGTGGGGGCAGCTCGAGTCTTGTCACTAGATGATGGCGTAGGAGTACGTGTAGATGGAGTTGTAGACGTGCGCGGCTGCCATGAACTAGCTTTCCCTACAGAAACATTAGTCCTTGCGCTAGCACGTCGTCCCTGCACTTCCCGTTCAGCTTTACAAGCAAGATGAAACAGTTTGGTTACGTTATTGTATTCTTTGTAAGCGAGGATATCCTGAATTTCCCGATTTAACCCACCTAAAAATCTAGCCATAGCAGGTTCCTCATCCTCCTCTAATTTACAACGCAACATACCCGTTTGTAATTCCTGATAGTATTCTTCTACACTTTTAGAACCTTGTCTCAATTGCTGCAACTTATTTATCATATCACGGGCATAGTAAGATGGGACAAATCTAGCTCTCATGGCTCGTTTCAGCGCATCCCAAGTTTTAGGTATGTTATTAGGATTTTTCTTGCCATATTCAATCCACCAAACAGAAGCAAAATCTGTGAACTCACTAGTAGCAGCCCTAACACGTGTGTTCTCAGGAAATTCATGGCATGCAAACTTTTGATCAACAGCAATCTCCCAAGTAATGTATGCATCAGGGTCATATTTACCATCAAAAGGAGGTATTTTAAATTTAATCTTACTGAAAGCATCATCATTATTGTGTACCTCGCGTCGGCGGCGGCCACCCATACCTCTACGGTTGTGACGTAGGCGACATCGATCACGAGTGTCTCGATCATCATGTTCAGTATCACCTGTGTATTCTTCATCATAGCTACCATCCTCTCGATCTTCCTCCTTCTTTTCTTCTTTATGCTGGTCTTTATCATTGTTGTGGAGGTCATCAAAACGCCTCAGCAGAGCAGCAAGGCTTTTGTCCACACTAGCAATGGACTGCTCCAAACCTGCAAGCTTGTTGTTTGCGACAATCTGCGTAGCCTCCAACTGCCCAAGTTTGTCATTTGTCACCTGCAAGTCATTATCAAGTCCCTCCGTGTGCAACTTCACTTTCCTTTCAAAATGTTGTATGATGCCCTTTGTGCGAGGCGAATGGGGAATTTGGTTATCTTCGTCGGTCCCTGGCATGGTTCAAAGACAAAGACAACAAGAAGACAAGTGAAGAAATAAAAGCCCTACAACTACTAGGATGTAGCTACAGCAAGTCGCTCACTCTCCACCTGTTACACAAGTTCTTACCAGTTCTTACCTTGCTCGACAGGAGGGGTCGTCTACCAACAAGTCTGCAGCAATGGATGAAGTGTATCGGTGCCGCAGCATGAGACCTGTCAAGCTGTAGAATATGTGGAGCTATAGGTGGGCTGAAACAAGGAACGAACTAGCACCACGTTAGTTACAAAAAGCAAGCTGAATAATCGTTCAACCGGCGGTACTGTGCTGGTCCTAGTCTAGACCGTGCTAGAGACGCGAGCCTGGACACAAAGGAGAGCACAACACACCACCCAAAGTGAACGAAAAAAAAATCTCAAAGATCAGCCCCTTTCTCTTCTTTTCTTTTGCTTCTTTCTCTTTTTTTCTTTCTTTTTTTTGAATATTTTTTTTTCTTTTTTTTTCAGGGGCACTCAAAACTAATTATATGAACAAGACACTCCCCAAAGAGTAACTCAGCACACACACTTTTTCCGAAAGGGCAGGGGTATTCCAGTAAAAAAAAGCACACACACTCTCTAGAGTAAGCCACTCGTTTAGATATGAATACTTGCTGCGTGCTTCGTTTGATATTTGTAGCACAGGATGAACTGATTCCTCGTCCGATTGGAACTTCCAATTCTACTCGGACTTTGGCCAACAGCGAGGAATACCCGATTCCTTGATCCGACTCAAACTTGAAAACCTACTTGGATTCGGCCAACAGAGAGGAACAGCCAATTCCTTGTCTGATTCAAACTTCAAACCCTACTTGGATTTGGCCAACAGAGAGACTATATGATAGCGCGTGTTGTGATAGAACGTGACAAGAACTCGAAACTCTAAAGGACTAAAACTAAGACCAGCAACTTGACACAACCGATGCAACCGACGACTCAACAAGCCCTAACTAGGTAGCACTAGCCACGGCCCAAAGGTCTATAGGATTGTAGGAAACTAATCTACTATTTTTTTGGCTTTTTTTGGACTGTCAGAAAAATAAAAACAGCGAAGAATTACAAGTCTCTCACCGATAAACCTTGCTCTGATTACCAACTGATATGAACCCGCTAGGGTTTATGGACGATCTTTCGATGAGAGGCGTGAGATCACTCGATTTGGTGGATGGAGATGACGTTCATGGCCCGACTACAGCCTTCCAAGACCGCGCCTTAGCAACCGATACACCACCTCCAAAGGCCGTCACGATCTTGTGGAGCGCGACAACCAGCCACTAGGGCTCCCGTCCTGCAAGCAATCGAAGAACTAGCAAGAACAAGGAAACAAGCACTGAATTTGCAAGATGGAATTGAAAGCCTCAAACTGAATCTTATTTTGAGTGGGGTTCCGAAGACAAGGAGACGGGCGGCTGGATCAGCACGCGCGCCTACAAGCAAGTAGCAAAGGCTAAACTTGATCTAAACAAAACCCAAGTGTTCCTGGTGGCGGCTAAGGGGTATATGACGTGTGGAGGACGACCACAAGAGAGTTTGGGTCGTGCTCCAACCCTAGGACGCGTCCCTACTAGACTCTAAACGATACAAGCCCATTGGGCTAACTTAAGGTGGCGCAGCACCCTGGACAGAATAGACCTCTCAGTGATTTTTGGGCTGTTGACGCCGTTTATGAGCAGGTATGAGTATGAGGTCAGATCCGTATGAAAGTAGACTTTATTAGCTTTCCAATAATTCCAGAATCACCCCAATCCGACTCCGTATGTAACCGTGGCGACCGTCGCAAGTTGGAGGTGTGCTGCAGTCCGAATCCAGCCTACGCGAGTCCTTTTCCCTTTCGGTCTTCTCCTTGATTCTTGATGATTAAGTGTTCGAGCACGAGCACGGGTAATAGGACCAGCAGGTGTCGGCGTGGACGGCGTGGATGTATGATCGGTGTTGATGTCCTCATCACCTAGGAGTTCCATCGGGCGCATCCAAAATGATTTCTCAGCCTATGGTACATTCGGCACAAACTACGCATCTATCTTGTGTCAAGATTAGCACTATGTCCAAACAGATCGAAACGAGATATTCCACTTGAGCCTAGTCACCTAGGAGTACCATCGGGTGCGTCCAAAATTATTTCTGAGCCTATGGTACGTTCGGCACAACCCGTACACATATCTTGCGTCAAGCTTAGCACTATCTCGAAACAGAACGAAACAAGCATCCACTTTAGCCTCATCACATAGGAGTACCATCATTATGTCCAAAACGATTTCTGAGCCTATGGTACATTTGGCGCAAACCGTGCACCTATCTTGCACCGACACCAACATTGTCTCCCAACAGACCAAAACGAGATTCCACATGACCCACGTCACCTAGGAGTTCCATCGGGCGCATCCAAAATGATTTCTTAGCCTATGGTACATTCGGCACAAACTACGCATCTATCTTGTGTCAAGATTAGCACTATGTCCAAACAGATCGAAACAAGATATTCCACTTCAGCCTCGTCGCCTAGGAGTACCATCGGGTGCGTCCAAAATGATTTCTGAGCCTATGGTACATTTGGCACAACCCGTACACATATCTTGCGTCAAGCTTAGCACTATATCCAAACAAAACAAAACAAGCATCCACTTGAGCCTCATCACATAGGAGTACCATCATTATGTCCAAAACGATTTCTGAGCCTATGGTACATTTGGCGCAAACCATGCACCTATCTTGAACCGACACCAACATTGTCTCCCAACAGACCAAAACGAGATTCCACATGACCCACGTCACCTAGGAGTTCCATCGGGCGCATCTTAAATGATTTCTTAGCCTATGGTACATTCAGCACAAACTACGCATCTATCTTGTGTCAAGATTAGCACTATGTCCAAACAGATCGAAACAAGATATTCCACTTGAGCCTCGTCACCTAGGAGTACCATCGGGTGCGTCCAAAATTATTTCTGAGCCAATGGTACATGTGGCGCAAACCGTGCACCTATCTTGCACCGACACTAACACTATCTCCAAATGGACCAAAACGAGCTTCCATTTCAGCCTCGTCACCTAGGAGTACCAGTAGGTACGTCCAAAACGAATGCTGAGCCTATGGTACGTTTTGCGCAAACCATGCACCTAACTTGCACCGACAGTAACACTATCTCCAAACGGATCGAAACAAGGTTCCTCATGACCCACGTCACCTAGGCGTTCCATCGGGTGGATCCAAAACGATTTCTGAGCCTATGGTACGTTTGGCGCAAGCCATGCACTGATCTTATGTCAAGCTTAGCACTATCTCGAAACAGAACGAAACAAGCATCCACTTGAGGCTCATCAAGTAGGAGTAGCATCATTATATCCAAAACGATTTCTGAGCCTATGGTACGTTTGACGCTAACCGTGCACCTATCTTGCACCGACACCAACTTTGTCTCCCAATAGACCAAAACAAGATTCCACATGACCCACGTCACCTTGGAGTTCCATCGGGCACATCCAAAATGATTTCTGAGCCTATGGTACATTCGGCACAACCCGTACACATATCTTGCTTCAAGCTTAGCACTATATCCAAACAAAACAAAACAAAACAAGCATCCACTTGAGCCTCGTCATATAGGAGTACCATCATTATGTCCAAAATGATTTCTGAGCCTATGGTACGTTTGGCGCAAACCGTGCACCTATCTTGCACCGACACTGACATTGTCTCCCAACAGACCAAAATGAGATTCCACATGACCCACGTCACCTAGGAGTTCCATCGGGCGCATCCAAAATGATTTCTCAGCCTATGGTACATTTGGCACAAACTACGCATCTATCTTGTGTCAAGATTAGCACTATGTCCAAACAGATCGAAACGAGATATTCCACTTGAGCCTCATCACCTAGGAGTACCTTCGGGTGCGACCAAAATGATTTCTGAGCCAATGGTACATGTGGCGCAAACCGTGCACCTATCTTGCACCGACACTAACACTATCTCCAAACGGACCAAAACGAGCTTCCATTTCAGCCTCGTCACCTAGGAGTACCAGCGGGTACGTCCAAAACAAATGCTGAGCCTATGGCACGTTTTGCGCAAACCGTGCACCTAACTTGCACCGACACTAACACTATCTCCAAATGGATCGAAACAAGGTTCCTCATGACCCACGTCACCTAGGCGTTCCATCGGGTGCATCCAAAATGATTTCTGAGCCTATGGTACGTTCGGCACAAACAGTGCACCTATCTTATGTCAAGCTTAGCACTATCTCAAAACAGAACGAAACAAGCATCCACTTGAAGCTCATCAAGTAGGAGTAGCATCATTATGTCCAAAACGATTTCTGAGCCTATGGTACGTTTGGCGCAAACCGTGCACCTATCTTGCACCGACACCAACTTTGTCTCCCAACAGACCAAAACGAGATTCCACATGACCCACGTCACCTAGGAGTTCCATCGGGCACATCCAAAATAATTTCTGAGCCTATGGTACGTTCGGCACAACCCGTACACATATCTTGCATCAAGCTTAGCACTATATCCAAACAAAACAAAACAAGCATCCACTTGAGCCTCATCACATAGGACTACCATCATTATGTCCAAAACGATTTCTGAGCCTATGGTACGTTTGGCGCAAACCGTGCACCTTTCTTGCACCGACACCAACAGTGTCTCCCAACAGACCAAAATGAGATTCCACATGACCCACGTCACCTAGGAGTTCCATTGGGCGCATCCAAAATGATTTCTCAGCCTATGGTACATTCGGCACAAACTACGCATCTATCTTGTGTCAAGATTAGCACTATGTCCAAACAGATCGAAACAAGATATTCCACTTGAGCCTCGTCACCTAGGAGTACCATCGGGTGCGTCCAAAATGATTTCTGAGCCTATGGTACATTCGGCACAACCCGTACACATATCTTGCATCAAGCTTAGCACTATATCCAAACAAAACAAAACAAGCATCCACTTGAGCCTCATCACATAGGAGTGCCATCATTATGTCCAAAACGATTTCTGAGCCTATGGTACATTTGGCGCAAACCATGCACCTATCTTGCACCGACACCAACATTGTCTCCCAACAGACCAAAACGAGATTCCACATGACCCACGTCACCTAGGAGTTCCATCGGGCGCATCCAAAATGATTTCTTAGACTATGGTACATTCGGCACAAACTACGCATCTATCTTATGTCAAGATTAGCACTATGTCCAAACAGATCGAAACAAGATATTCCACTTGAGCCTCGTCACCTATTTGTACCATTGGGTGCGTCCAAAATTATTTCTGAGCCAATGGTACATGTGGCGCAAACCGTGCACCTATCTTGCACCGACACTAACACTATCTCCAAATGGACCAAAACGAGCTTCCATTTCAGCCTCGTCACCTAGGAGTACCAGCGGGTACGTCCAAAACGAATGCTGAGCCTATGGTACGTTTTGCGCAAACCGTGCACCTAACTTGCACCGACACTAACACTATCTCCAAACGGATCGAAACAAGGTTCCTCATGACCCACGTCACCTAGGCGTTCCATCGGGTGCATCCAAAACGATTTCTGAGCCTATGGTACGTTTGGCGCAAACCGTGCACTGATCTTATGTCAAGCTTAGCACTATCTCGAAACAGAACGAAACAAGCATCCACTTGAGGCTCATCAAGTAGGAGTAGCATCATTATATCCAAAACGATTTCTGAGCCTATGGTACGTTTGGCGCTAACCATGCACCTATCTTGCACCGACACCAACTTTGTCTCCCAATAGACCAAAACGAGATTCCACATGACCCACGTCACCTTGGAGTTCCATCGGGCACATCCAAAATGATTTCTGAGCCTATGGTACATTCGGCACAACCCGTACACATATCTTGCTTCAAGCTTAGCACTATATCCAAACAAAACAAAACAAAACAAGCATCCACTTGAGCCTCGTCATATAGGAGTACCATCATTATGTCCAAAATGATTTCTGAGCCTATGGTACGTTTGGCGCAAACCGTGCATCTATCTTGCACCGACACCGACATTGTCTCCCAACAGACCAAAATGAGATTCCGCAAGACCCACGTCACCTAGAAGTTCCATCAGGCGCATCCAAAATGATTTCTCAGCCTATGGTACATTTGGCACAAACTACGCATCTATCTTGTGTCAAGGTTAGCACTATGTCCAAACAGATCGAAACGAGATATTCTACTTGAGCCTTGTCACCTAGGAGTACCATCGGGTGCGTCCAAAATGATTTCTGAGCCAATGGTACATGTGGCGCAAACCGTGCACCTATCTTGCACCGACACTAACACTATCTCCAAACGGACCAAAACGAGCCTCCATTTCAGCCTCGTCACCTAGGAGTACCAGCGGGTACGTCCAAAACGAATGCTGAGCCTATGGTACGTTTTGCGCAAACCGTGCACCTAACTTGCATCGACACTAACACTATCTCCAAACGGATCGAAACAAGGTTCCTCATGACCCACGTCACCTAGGCGTTCCATCGGGTGCATCCAAAATGATTTCTGAGCCAAAGGTACGTTCGGCGCAAACCGTGCACTGATCTTATGTCAAGCTTAGCACTATCTCGAAACAGAACGAAACAAGCATCCACTTGAGGCTCATGAAGTAGGAGTAGCATCATTATGTCCAAAACGATTTCAGAGCCTATGGTACGTTTGGCGCAAACCATGCACCTATCTTGCACCGACACCAATTTTGTCTCCCAACAGACCAAAACGAGATTCCACATGACCCACGTCACCTAGGAGTTCCATCGGGTGCATCCAAAATGATTTCTCAGCCTATGGTACATTCGGCACAAACTACGCATCTATCTTGTGTCAAGATTAGCACTATGTCCAAACAGATTGAAACGAGATATTCCACTTGAGCCTCGTCACCTAGGAGTACCATCGGGTGCGTCCAAAATGATTTCTGAGCCTATGGTACGTTCGGCACAACCCGTACACATATCTTGCGTCAAGCTTAGCACTATATCCAAACAAAACAAAACAAGCATCCACTTGAAGCTCATCAAGTAGGAGTAGCATCATTATGTCCAAAACGATTTCTGAGCCTATGGTACGTTTGGCGCAAACCGTGCACCTATCTTGCACCGACACCAACTTTGTCTCCCAACAGACCAAAACGAGATTCCACATGACCCACGTCACCTAGGAGTTCCATCGGGCACATCCAAAATAATTTCTGAGCCCATGGTATGTTCGGCACAACCCGTACACATATCTTGCGTCAAGCTTAGCACTATATCCAAACAAAACAAAACAAGCATCCACTTGAGCCTCATCACATAGGAGTACCATCATTATGTCCAAAACGATTTCTGAGCCTATGGTACGTTTCACGCAAACCGTGCACCTATCTTGCACCGACACCAACATTGTCTCCCAACAGACCAAAACAAGATTCCACATGACCCACGTCACCTAGGAGTTCCATCGGGCGCATCCAAAATGATTTCTCAGCCTATGGTACATTCGGCACAAACTACGCATCTATCTTGTGTCAAGATTAGCACTATGTCCAAACAGATCGAAACGAGATATTCCACTTGAGCCTCGTCACCGACGAGTACCATCGGGTGCGTCCAAAATGATTTCTGAGCCAATGGTACATGTGGCGCAAACCGTGCACCTATCTTGCACCGACACTAACACTATCTCCAAACGGACCAAAACGAGCTTCCATTTCAGCCTCGTCACCTAGGAATACCAGCGGGTACGTCCAAAACGAATGCTGAGCCTATGGTACGTTTTGCGCAAACCGTGCAACTAACTTGCACAGACACTAACACTATCTCCAAACGGATCGAAACAAGGTTCCTCATGACCCACATCACCTAGGCGTTCCATCGGGTGCATCCAAAATGATTTCTGAGCCTATGGTATGTTCGGTGCAAACCGTGCACCTATCTTATGTCAAGCTTAGCACTATCTCGAAACAGAACGAAACAAGCATCCACTTAAGGCTCATCAAGTAGGAGTAGCATCATTATGTCCAAAACGATTTCAGAGCCTACGGTACGTTTGGCGCAAACTGTGCACCTATCTTGCACCGACACCAACTTTGTCTCCCAACAGACCAAAATGAGATTCCACATGACCCACGTCACCTAGGAGTTCCATCGGGCGCATCCAAAATGATTTCTCAGCCTATGGTACATTTGGCACAAACTACTCATCTATCTTGTGTCAAGGTTAGCACTATGTCCAAACAGATCGAAACGAGATATTCCACTTGAGCCTTGTCACCTAGGAGTACCATCGGGTGCGTCCAAAATGATTTCTGAGCCAATGGTACATGTGGCGCAAACCGTGCACCTATCTTGCACCGACACTAACACTATCTCCAAATAGACCAAAACGAGCTTCCATTTCAGCCTCATCACCTAGGAGTACCTACGGGTACGTCCAAAACGAATGCTGAGCCTATGGTACGTTTTGCGCAAACCGTGCACCTAACTTGCACAGACACTAACACTATCTCCAAATGGATCGAAACAAGGTTCCTCATGACCCACGTCACCTAGGCATTCCATCGGGTGCATCCAAAACGATTTTTGAGCCTATGGTACGTTCAGCGCAAACCATACACCTATCTTATGTCAAGTTTAGCACTATCTCAAAACAGAACGAAACAAGCATCCACTTGAGGCTCATCAAGTAGGAGTAGCATCATTATGTCCAAAACGATTTCAGAGCCTATGGTACGTTTGGCGCAAACCGTGCACCTATCTTGCACCGACACCAACTTTGTCTCCCAACAGACCAAAACGAGATTCCACATGACCCACGTCACCTAGGAGTTCCATCGGGCGCATCCAAAATGATTTCTCAGCCTATGGTACATTCGGCACAAACTACGCATCTATCTTGTGTCAAGATTAGCACTATGTCCAAACAGATCGAAACGAGATATTTCACTTGAGCCTAGTCACCTAGGAGTACCATCGGGTGCGTCCAAAATGATTTCTGAGCCTATGGTACGTTCGGCACAACCCGTACACATATCTTGCGTCAAGCTTAACACTATATCCAAACAAAACAAAACAAGCATCCACTTGAGCCTCATCACATAGGAGTACCATCATTATGTCCAAAACGATTTCTGAGCCTATGGTACATTTGGCGCAAACCGTGCACCTATCTTGCACCAACACCAACATTGTCTCCCAACAGACCAAAATGAGATTCCACATGACCCACGTCACCTAGGAGTTCCATCGGGCGCATCCAAAATGATTTCTTAGCCTATGGTACATTCGGCACAAATTACGCATCTATCTTGTGTCAAGATTAGCACTATGTCCAAACAGATCGAAACGAGATATTCCACTTGAGCCTCGTCACCTACGAGTACCATCGGGTGCGTCCAAAATGATTTCTGAGCCAATGGTACATGTGGCACAAACCGTGCACCTATCTTGCACCGACACTAACACTATCTCCAAACGGACCAAAACGAGCTTCCATTTCAGCCTCGTCACCTAGGAGTACCAGCGGGTACGTCCAAAACGAATGCTGAGCCTATGGTACGTTTCACGCAAACCGTGCAACTAACTTGCACAGACACTAACACTATCTCCAAACGGATCGAAACAAGGTTCCTCATGACCCACATCACCTAGGCGTTCCATCGGGTGCATCCAAAATGATTTCTAAGCCTATGGTATGTTCGGTGCAAACCATGCACCTATCTTATGTCAAGCTTAGCACTATCTCGAAACAGAACGACACAAGCATCCACTTGAGGCTCATCAAGTAGGAGTAGCATCATTATGTCCAAAATGATTTCAGAGCCTATGGTACGTTTGGCGCAAACTGTGCACCTATCTTGCACCGACACCAACTTTGTCTCCCAACAGACCAAAACGAGATTCCACATGACCCACGTCACCTAGGAGTTCCATCGGGCGCATCCAAAATGATTTCTCAGCCTATGGTACATTCGGCACAAACTACGCATCTATCTTGTGTCAAGATTAGCACTATGTCCAAACAGATTGAAACGAGATATTCCACTTGAGCCTCGTCACCTAGGAGTACCATCGGGTGCGTCCAAAATGATTTCTGAGCCTATGGTACGTTCGGCACAACCCGTACACATATCTTGCGTCAAGCTTAGCACTATATCCAAACAAAACAAAACAAGCATCCACTTGAAGCTCATCAAGTAGGAGTAGCATCATTATGTCCAAAACGATTTCTGAGCCTATGGTACGTTTGGCGCAAACCGTGCACCTATCTTGCACCGACACCAACTTTGTCTCCCAACAGACCAAAACGAGATTCCACATGACCCACGTCACCTAGGAGTTCCATCGGGCACATCCAAAATAATTTCTGAGCCCATGGTATGTTCGGCACAACCCGTACACATATCTTGCGTCAAGCTTAGCACTATATCCAAACAAAACAAAACAAGCATCCACTTGAGCCTCATCACATAGGAGTACCATCATTATGTCCAAAACGATTTCTGAGCCTATGGTACGTTTCACGCAAACCGTGCACCTATCTTGCACCGACACCAACATTGTCTCCCAACAGACCAAAACAAGATTCCACATGACCCACGTCACCTAGGAGTTCCATCGGGCGCATCCAAAATGATTTCTCAGCCTATGGTACATTCGGCACAAACTACGCATCTATCTTGTGTCAAGATTAGCACTATGTCCAAACAGATCGAAACGAGATATTCCACTTGAGCCTCGTCACCGACGAGTACCATCGGGTGCGTCCAAAATGATTTCTGAGCCAATGGTACATGTGGCGCAAACCGTGCACCTATCTTGCACCGACACTAACACTATCTCCAAACGGACCAAAACGAGCTTCCATTTCAGCCTCGTCACCTAGGAATACCAGCGGGTACGTCCAAAACGAATGCTGAGCCTATGGTACGTTTTGCGCAAACCGTGCAACTAACTTGCACAGACACTAACACTATCTCCAAACGGATCGAAACAAGGTTCCTCATGACCCACATCACCTAGGCGTTCCATCGGGTGCATCCAAAACGATTTCTGAGCCTATGGTATGTTCGGTGCAAACCGTGCACCTATCTTATGTCAAGCTTAGCACTATCTCGAAACAGAACGAAACAAGCATCCACTTAAGGCTCATCAAGTAGGAGTAGCATCATTATGTCCAAAACGATTTCAGAGCCTACGGTACGTTTGGCGCAAACTGTGCACCTATCTTGCACCGACACCAACTTTGTCTCCCAACAGACCAAAATGAGATTCCACATGACCCATGTCACCTAGGAGTTCCATCGGGCGCATCCAAAATGATTTCTCAGCCTATGGTACATTTGGCACAAACTACTCATCTATCTTGTGTCAAGGTTAGCACTATGTCCAAACAGATCGAAACGAGATATTCCACTTGAGCCTTGTCACCTAGGAGTACCATCGGGTGCGTCCAAAATGATTTCTGAGCCAATGGTACATGTGGCGCAAACCGTGCACCTATCTTGCACCGACACTAACACTATCTCCAAATAGACCAAAACGAGCTTCCATTTCAGCCTCATCACCTAGGAGTACCTGCGGGTACGTCCAAAACGAATGCTGAGCCTATGGTACGTTTTGCGCAAACCGTGCACCTAACTTGCACAGACACTAACACTATCTCCAAATGGATCGAAACAAGGTTCCTCATGACCCACGTCACCTAGGCATTCCATCGGGTGCATCCAAAACGATTTTTGAGCCTATGGTACGTTCAGCGCAAACCATACACCTATCTTATGTCAAGTTTAGCACTATCTCAAAACAGAACGAAACAAGCATCCACTTGAGGCTCATCAAGTAGGAGTAGCATCATTATGTCCAAAACGATTTCAGAGCCTATGGTACGTTTGGCGCAAACCGTGCACCTATCTTGCACCGACACCAACTTTGTCTCCCAACAGACCAAAACGAGATTCCACATGACCCACGTCACCTAGGAGTTCCATCGGGCGCATCCAAAATGATTTCTCAGCCTATGGTACATTCGGCACAAACTACGCATCTATCTTGTGTCAAGATTAGCACTATGTCCAAACAGATCGAAACGAGATATTTCACTTGAGCCTAGTCACCTAGGAGTACCATCGGGTGCGTCCAAAATGATTTCTGAGCCTATGGTACGTTCGGCACAACCCGTACACATATCTTGCGTCAAGCTTAACACTATATCCAAACAAAACAAAACAAGCATCCACTTGAGCCTCATCACATAGGAGTACCATCATTATGTCCAAAACGATTTCTGAGCCTATGGTACATTTGGCGCAAACCGTGCACCTATCTTGCACCAACACCAACATTGTCTCCCAACAGACCAAAATGAGATTCCACATGACCCACGTCACCTAGGAGTTCCATCGGGCGCATCCAAAATGATTTCTTAGCCTATGGTACATTCGGCACAAATTACGCATCTATCTTGTGTCAAGATTAGCACTATGTCCAAACAGATCGAAACGAGATATTCCACTTGAGCCTCGTCACCTACGAGTACCATCGGGTGCGTCCAAAATGATTTCTGAGCCAATGGTACATGTGACACAAACCGTGCACCTATCTTGCACCGACACTAACACTATCTCCAAACGGACCAAAACGAGCTTCCATTTCAGCCTCGTCACCTAGGAGTACCAGCGGGTACGTCCAAAACGAATGCTGAGCCTATGGTACGTTTCACGCAAACCGTGCAACTAACTTGCACAGACACTAACACTATCTCCAAACGGATCGAAACAAGGTTCCTCATGACCCACATCACCTAGGCGTTCCATCGGGTGCATCCAAAATGATTTCTAAGCCTATGGTATGTTCGGTGCAAACCATGCACCTATCTTATGTCAAGCTTAGCACTATCTCGAAACAGAACGACACAAGCATCCACTTGAGGCTCATCAAGTAGGAGTAGCATCATTATGTCCAAAATGATTTCAGAGCCTATGGTACGTTTGGCGCAAACTGTGCACCTATCTTGCACCGACACCAACTTTGTCTCCCAACAGACCAAAATGAGATTCCACATGACCCACGTCACCTAGGAGTTCCATCGGGCGCATCCAAAATGATTTCTAAGCCTATGGTACATTTGGCACAAACTACGCATCTATCTTGTGTCAAGATTAGCACTATGTCCAAACAGATCGAAACGAGATATTCCACTTGAGCCTCGTCACCTAGGAGTACCATTGGGTGCGTCCAAAATGATTTCTGAGCCTATGGTACGTTCGGCACAACCCGTACACATATCTTGTGTCAAGCTTAGCACTATATCCTAACATAACAAAACAAGCATCCACTTAAGCCTCGTCACATAGGAGTACCATCATTATGTCCAAAACGATTTCTGAGCCTATGGTACATTTGGCGCAAACCGTGCACCTATCTTGCACCGACACCAACATTGTCTCCCAATAGACCAAAACGAGATTCCACATGACCCACGTCACCTAGGAGTACCATCATTATGCACCTATGTCCAAACCGATCGAAACGAGATATTCCACTTGAGCCTAGTCACCTAGGAGTACCATCGGGTGCGTCCAAAATGATTTCTGAGCCTATGGTACATTCGGCACAACCCGTACACATATCTTGCGTCAAGCTTAGCACTATATCCAAACAAAACAAAACAAGCATCCACTTGAGCCTCATCACATAGGAGTACCATCATTATGTCCAAAACGATTTCTGAGCCTATGGTACATTTGGCGCAAACCGTGCACCTATCTTGCACCGACACCAACATTGTCTCCCAATAGACCAAAACGAGATTCCACATGACCCACGTCACCTAGGAGTTCCATCGGGCGCATCCAAAATGATTTCTTAGCCTATGGTACATTCGGCACAAACTACGCATCTATCTTGTGTCAAGATTAGCACTATGTCCAAACAGATCGAAACAAGATATTCCACTTGAGACTCGTCACCTAGGAGTACCATCGGGTGCGTCCAAAATGATTTCTGAGCCAATGGTACATGTGGCGCAAACCATGGACCTATCTTGCACTGACACTAACACTATCTCCAAATGGACCAAAACGAGCTTCCATTTCAGCCTTGTCACCTTGGAGTACCAGCGGGTACGTCCAAAACGAATGCTGAGCCTATGGTACGTTTTGCGCAAACCGTGCACCTAACTTGCACCAACACTAACACTATCTCCAAACGGATCGAAACAAGGTTCCTCATGACCCACGTCACCTAGGCGTTCCATCGGGTGCATCCAAAACGATTTCTGAGCCTATGGTACGTTTGCCGCAAACCGTGCACTGATCTTATGTCAAGCTTAGCACTATCTCAAAATAGAACGAAACAAGCATCCACTTGAGGCTCATCAAGTAGGAGTAGCATCATTATATCCAAAACGATTTCTGAGCCTATGGTACGTTTGGCGCTAACCGTGCACCTATCTTGCACCGACACCAACTTTGTCTCCCAATAGACCAAAACGAGATTCCACATGACCCACGTCACCTTGGAGTTCCATCGGGCACATCCAAAATGATTTCTGAGCCTATGGTATGTTCGGCACAACCCGTACACATATCTTGCTTCAAGCTTAGCACTATATCCAAACAAAACAAAACAAGCATCCACTTGAGCCTCATCACATAGGAGTACCATCATTATGTCCAAAACGATTTATGAGCCTATGGTACATTTGGCGCAAACCGTGCACCTATCTTGCACCAACACCAACATTGTCTCCCAACAGACCAAAACGAGATTCCACATGACCCACGTCACCTAGGAGTTCCATCGGGCGCATCCAAAATGATTTCTTAGCCTATGGTACATTCGGCACAAACTACGCATCTATCTTGTGTCAAGATTAGCACTATGTCCAAACAGATCGAAACGAGATATTCCACTTGAGCCTCGTCACCTACGAGTACCATCGGGTGCGTCCAAAATGATTTCTGAGCCAATGGTACATGTGGCGCAAACCGTGCACCTATCTTGCACCGACACTAACACTATCTCCAAACGGACCAAAACGAGCTTCCATTTCAGCCTCGTCACCTAGGAGTACCAGCGGGTACGTCCAAAACGAATGCTGAGCCTATGGTACGTTTCACGCAAACCGTGCAACTAACTTGCACAGACACTAACACTATCTCCAAACGGATCGAAACAAGGTTCCTCATGACCCACATCACCTAGGCGTTCCATCGGGTGCATCCAAAATGATTTCTGAGCCTATGGTATGTTCGGTGCAAACCATGCACCTATCTTATGCAAATCATTTCCAACACTAACACTATCTCTAAACAGATCGAAACAAGGTTCCACATGACCCACGTCACCTAGGCGTTCCATCGGGTGCATCCAAAACGATTTTTGAGCCTATGGTACGCTCCCCGCAAACCATGCACCTATCTTGGGTCAAGCTTAGCACTATCTCCAAATAGAACGAAACAAGCATCCACTTGAGCCTCATCACGTAGGAGTACCATTATTATGTCCAAAACGATTTCTGAACCTATGTCCGAAATGAGATTCCACAAGACCCACGTCACCTAGGAGTTCCATCGGGCGCATCCAAAATGATTTCTGAGCCTATGGTACGTTCAGTGCAAACTGCGCACCTATCTTGTGTCACGATTAGCACTATGTCCAAACGAACCAAAATGAGATATTCCACTTGAGCCTCGTCACCTAGGAGTACCATCGGGTGCGTCCAAAATGATTTCTGAGCCAATGGTACATGTGGCACAAACCGTGCACCTATCTTGCACCGACGCTAACACTATCTCCAAACGGACCAAAACGAGCTTCCATTTCAGCCTCATCACCTAGGAGTACCAGCGGGTACGTCCAAAACGAATGCTGAGCCCATGGTACGTTTTGCGCAAACCGTGCACCTAACTTGCACAGACACTAACACTATCTCCAAACGGATCGAAACAAGGTTCCTCATGACCCATGTCACCTAGGCATTCCATCGGGTGCATCCAAAACGATTTCTGAGCCTATGGTACGTTCGGCGCAAACCGTACACCTATCTTATGTCAAGTTTAGCACTATCTCAAAACAGAATGAAACAAGCATCCACTTGAGGCTCATCAAGTAGGAGTAGCATCATTATGTCCAAAATGATTTCAGAGCCTATGGTACGTTTGGCACAAACCGTGCACCTATCTTGCACCGACACCAACTTTGTCTCCCAATAGACCAAAACGAGATTCCACATGACCCACGTCACCTAGGAGTTCCATCGGGCGCATCCAAAATGATTTCTCAGCCTATGGTACATTCGGCACAAACTACGCATCTATCTTGTGTCAAGATTAGCACTATGTCCAAACAGATCGAAACGAGATATTCCACTTGAGCCTAGTCACCTAGGAGTACCATCGGGTGCGTCCAAAATGATTTCTGAGCCTATGGTACGTTCGGCACAACCCGTACACATATCTTGCGTCAAGCTTAGCACTATATCCAAACAAAACAAAACAAGCATCCACTTGAGCCTCATCACATAGGAGTACCACAATTATGTCCAAAACGATTTCTGAGCCTATGGTACATTTGGCGCAAACCATGCACCTATCTTGCACCAACACCAACATTGTCTCCCAACAGACCAAAACGAGATTCCACATGACCCACGTCACCTAGGAGTTCCATCGGGCGCATCCAAAATGATTTCTTAGCCTATGGCACATTCGGCACAAACTACGCATCTATCTTGTGTCAAGATTAGCACTATGTCCAAACAGATCGAAACGAGATATTCCACTTGAGCCTCGTCACCTACGAGTACCATCGGGTGCGTCCAAAATGATTTCTGAGCCAATGGTACATGTGGCGCAAACCGTGCACCTATCTTGCACCGACACTAACACTATCTCCAAACGGACCAAAACGAGCTTCCATTTCAGCCTCGTCACCTAGGAGTACCAGCGGGTACGTCCAAAACGAATGCTGAGCCTACGGTACGTTTCACGCAAACCGTGCAACTAACTTGCACAGACACTAACACTATCTCCAAACGGATCGAAACAAGGTTCCTCATGACCCACATCACCTAGGCGTTCCATCGGGTGCATCCAAAATGATTTCTGAGGCTATGGTATGTTCGGTGCAAACCATGCACCTATCTTATGTCAAGCTTAGCACTATCTCGAAACAGAACGAAACAAGCATCCACTTGAGGCTCATCAAGTAGGAGTAGCATCATTATGTCCAAAACGATTTCAGAGCCTATGGTACGTTTGGCGCAAACTGTGCACCTATCTTGCACCGACACCAACTTTGTCTCCCAACAGACCAAAACGAGATTCCACATGACCCACGTCACCTAGGAGTTCCATCGGGCGCATCCAAAATGATTTCTCAGCCTATGGTACATTCGGCACAAACTACGCATCTATCTTGTGTCAAGATTAGCACTATGTCCAAACAGATCGAAACAAGATATTCCACTTGAGCCTCGTCACCTACGAGTACCATCGGGTGCGTCCAAAATGATTTTTGAGCCAATGGTACATGTGGCGCAAACCGTGCACCTATCTTGCACCGACACTAGCACTATCTCCAAACGGACCAAAACGAGCTTCCATTTCAGCCTCGTCACCTAGGAGTACCAGCGGGTATGTCCAAAACGAATGCTGAGCCTATGGTACGTTTTGCGCAAACCGTGCACCTAACTATCACAGACACTAACACTATCTCCAAACGGATCGAAACAAGGTTCCTCATGACCCACGTCACCTAGGCATTCCATCGGGTGCATCCAAAACGATTTCTGAGCCTATGGTACGTTTGGCGCAAACCGTACACCTATCTTATGTCAAGTTTAGCACTATCTCAAAACAGAACGAAACAAGCATCCACTTGAGGCTCATCAAGTAGGAGTAGCATCATTATGTCCAAGACAATTTCAGAGCCTATGGTACGTTTGGCGCAAACCGTGCACCTATCTTGCACCGACACCAACTTTGTCTCCCAACAGACCAAAACGAGATTCCACATGACCCACGTCACCTAGGAGTTCCATCGGGCGCATCCAAAATGATTTCTCAGCCTATGGTACATTCGGCACAAACTACGCATCTATCTTGTGTCAAGATTAGCACTATGTCCAAACCGATCGAAACGAGATATTCCACTTGAGCCTAGTCACCTAGGAGTACCATCGGGTGCGTCCAAAATGATTTCTGAGCCTATGGTACGTTCGGCACAACCCGTACACATATCTTGCGTCAAGCTTAGCACTATATCCAAACAAAACAAAACAAGCATCCACTTGAGCCTCATCACATAGGAGTACCATCATTATGTCCAAAACGATTTCTGAGCCTATGGTACATTTGGCGCAAACCGTGCACCTATCTTGCACCAACACCAACATTGTCTCCCAACAGACCAAAACGAGATTCCACATGACCCACGTCACCTAGGAGTTCCATCGGGCGCATCCAAAATGATTTCTTAGCCTATGGTACATTTGGCACAAACTACGCATCTATCTTGTGTCAAGATTAGCACTATGTCCAAACAGATCGAAACGAGATATTCCACTTGAGCCTCGTCACCTAGGAGTACCATTGGGTGCGTCCAAAATGATTTCTGAGCCTATGGTACGTTCGGCACAACCCGTACACATATCTTGTGTCAAGCTTAGCACTATATCCAAACATAACAAAACAAGCATCCACTTAAGCCTCGTCACATAGGAGTACCATCATTATGTCCAAAATGATTTCTGAGCCTATGGTACGTTTGGCACAAACCGTGCACCTATCTGCACCGACACCAACTTTGTCTCCCAACAGACCAAAATGAGATTCCACATGACCCACGTCACCTAGGAGTTCCATCGGGCGCATCCAAATGATTTCTAAGCCTATGGTACATTTGGCACAAACTACGCATCTATCTTGTGTCAAGATTAGCACTATGTCCAAACAGATCGAAACGAGATATTCCACTTGAGCCTAGTCACCTAGGAGTACCATCGGGTGCGTCCAAAATGATTTCTGAGCCTATGGTACGTTCGGCACAACCCGTACACATATCTTGCGTCAAGCTTAGCACTATATCCAAACAAAACAAAACAAGCATCCACTTGAGCCTCATCACATAGGAGTACCACAATTATGTCCAAAACGATTTCTGAGCCTATGGTACATTTGGCGCAAACCATGCACCTATCTTGCACCAACACCAACATTGTCTCCCAACAGACCAAAACGAGATTCCACATGACCCACGTCACCTAGGAGTTTCCATCGGGCGCATCCAAAATGATTTCTTAGCCTATGGCACATTCGGCACAAACTACGCATCTATCTTGTGTCAAGATTAGCACTATGTCCAAACAGATCGAAACGAGATATTCCACTTGAGCCTCGTCACCTACGAGTACCATCGGGTGCGTCCAAAATGATTTCTGAGCCAATGGTACATGTGGCGCAAACCGTGCACCTATCTTGCACCGACACTAACACTATCTCCAAACGGACCAAAACGAGCTTCCATTTCAGCCTCGTCACCTAGGAGTACCAGCGGGTACGTCCAAAACGAATGCTGAGCCTACGGTACGTTTCACGCAAACCGTGCAACTAACTTGCACAGACACTAACACTATCTCCAAACGGATCGAAACAAGGTTCCTCATGACCCACATCACCTAGGCGTTCCATCGGGTGCATCCAAAATGATTTCTGAGTCTATGGTATGTTCGGTGCAAACCATGCACCTATCTTATGTCAAGCTTAGCACTATCTCGAAACAGAACGAAACAAGCATCCACTTGAGGCTCATCAAGTAGGAGTAGCATCATTATGTCCAAAACGATTTCAGAGCCTATGGTACGTTTGGCGCAAACTGTGCACCTATCTTGCACCGACACCAACTTTGTCTCCCAACAGACCAAAACGAGATTCCACATGACCCACGTCACCTAGGAGTTCCATCGGGCGCATCCAAAATGATTTCTCAGCCTATGGTACATTCGGCACAAACTACGCATCTATCTTGTGTCAAGATTAGCACTATGTCCAAACAGATCGAAACAAGATATTCCACTTGAGCCTCGTCACCTACGAGTACCATCGGGTGCGTCCAAAATGATTTTTGAGCCAATGGTACATGTGGCGCAAACCGTGCACCTATCTTGCACCGACACTAGCACTATCTCCAAACGGACCAAAACGAGCTTCCATTTCAGCCTCGTCACCTAGGAGTACCAGCGGGTATGTCCAAAACGAATGCTGAGCCTATGGTACGTTTTGCGCAAACCGTGCACCTAACTATCACAGACACTAACACTATCTCCAAACGGATCGAAACAAGGTTCCTCATGACCCACGTCACCTAGGCATTCCATCGGGTGCATCCAAAACGATTTCTGAGCCTATGGTACGTTTGGCGCAAACCGTACACCTATCTTATGTCAAGTTTAGCACTATCTCAAAACAGAACGAAACAAGCATCCACTTGAGGCTCATCAAGTAGGAGTAGCATCATTATGTCCAAGACAATTTCAGAGCCTATGGTACGTTTGGCGCAAACCGTGCACCTATCTTGCACCGACACCAACTTTGTCTCCCAACAGACCAAAATGAGATTCCACATGACCCACGTCACCTAGGAGTTCCATCGGGCGCATCCAAAATGATTTCTCAGCCTATGGTACATTCGGCACAAACTACGCATCTATCTTGTGTCAAGATTAGCACTATGTCCAAACCGATCGAAACGAGATATTCCACTTGAGCCTAGTCACCTAGGAGTACCATCGGGTGCGTCCAAAATGATTTCTGAGCCTATGGTACGTTCGGCACAACCCGTACACATATCTTGCGTCAAGCTTAGCACTATATCCAAACAAAACAAAACAAGCAAAACAAAAACAAGCATCCACTTGAGCCTCATCACATAGGAGTACCATCATTATGTCCAAAACGATTTCTGAGCCTATGGTACATTTGGCGCAAACCGTGCACCTATCTTGCACCAACACCAACATTGTCTCCCAACAGACCAAAACGAGATTCCACATGACCCACGTCACCTAGGAGTTCCATCGGGCGCATCCAAAATGATTTCTTAGCCTATGGTACATTTGGCACAAACTACGCATCTATCTTGTGTCAAGATTAGCACTATGTCCAAACAGATCGAAACGAGATATTCCACTTGAGCCTCGTCACCTAGGAGTACCATTGGGTGCGTCCAAAATGATTTCTGAGCCTATGGTACGTTCGGCACAACCCGTACACATATCTTGTGTCAAGCTTAGCACTATATCCAAACATAACAAAACAAGCATCCACTTAAGCCTCGTCACATAGGAGTACCATCATTATGTCCAAAATGATTTCTGAGCCTATGGTACGTTTGGCACAAACCGTGCACCTATCTGCACCGACACCAACTTTGTCTCCCAACAGACCAAAATGAGATTCCACATGACCCACGTCACCTAGGAGTTCCATCGGGCGCATCCAAAATGATTTCTAAGCCTATGGTACATTTGGCACAAACTACGCATCTATCTTGTGTCAAGGTTAGCACTATGTCCAAACAGATCGAAACGAGATATTCCACTTGAGCCTCGTCACCTAGGAGTACCATCGGGTGCGTCCAAAATGATTTCTGAGCCAATGGTACATGTGGCGCAAACCGTGCACCTATCTTGCACCGACACAAACACTATCTCCAAACGGTCCAAAACGAGCTTCCATTTCAGCCTCATCACCTAGGAGTACCAGCGGGTACGTCCAAAACGAATGCTGAGCCCATGGTACATTTTGCGCAAACCGTGCACCTAACTTGCACAGACACTAACACTATCTCCAAACGGATCGAAACAAGGTTCCTCATGACCCACGTCACCTAGGCATTCCATCGGGTGCATCCAAAACGATTTCTGAGCCTATGGTACGTTCGGCGCAAACCGTACACCTATCTTATGTCAAGTTTAGCACTATCTCAAAACAGAACGAAACAAGCATCCACTTGAGGCTCATCAAGTAGGAGTAGCATCATTATGTCCAAAACGATTTCTGAGCCTATGGTACGTTTGGCGCAAACCGTGCACCTATCTTGCACCAACACCAACTTTGTCTCCCAATAGACCAAAATGAGATTCCACATGACCCACGTCACCTAGGAGTTCCATCGGGCGCATCCAAAATGATTTCTTAGCCTATGGTACATTCGGCACAAACTACGCATCTATCTTGTGTCAAGATTAGCACTATGTCCAAACAGATCGAAACGAGATATTCCACTTGAGCCTCATCACCTACGAGTACCATCGGGTGCATCCAAAATGATTTCTGAGCCAATGGTACATGTGGCGCAAACCGTGCACCTATCTTGCACCGACACTAACACTATCTCCAAACGGACCAAAACAAGCTTCCATTTCAGCCTCGTCACCTAGGAGTACCAGCGGGTACGTCCAAAACGAATGCAGAGCCTATGGTACGTTTCACGCAAACCGTGCAACTAACTTGCACAGACACTAACACTATCTCCAAACAGATCGAAACAAGGTTCCTCATGACCCACATCACCTAGGCGTTCCATCGGGTGCATCCAAAATGATTTCTGAGGCTATGGTATGTTCGGTGCAAACCATGCACCTATCTTATGTCAAGCTTAGCACTATCTCGAAACAGAACAAAACAAGCATCCACTTGAGGCTCATCAAGTAGGAGTAGCATCATTATGTCCAAAACGATTTCAGAGCCTATGGTACGTTTGGCGCAAACTGTGCACCTATCTTGCACCGACACCAACTTTGTCTCCCAACAGACCAAAACGAGATTCCACATGACCCACGTCACCTAGGAGTTCCATCGGGCGCATCCAAAATGATTTCTCAGCCTATGGTACATTCGGCACAAACTACGCATCTATCTTGTGTCAAGATTAGCACTATGTCCAAACAGATCGAAACGAGATATTCCACTTGAGCCTCGTCACCTACGAGTACCATCGGGTGCGTCCAAAATGATTTCTGAGCCAATGGTACATGTGGCGCAAACCGTGCACCTATCTTGCACCGACACTAACACTATCTCCAAACGGACCAAAACGAGCTTCCATTTCAGCCTCGTCACCTAGGAGTACCAGCGGGTACGTCCAAAACGAATGCTGAGCCCATGGTACGTTTTGCGCAAACCGTGCACCTAACTTGCACAGACACTAACACTATCTCCAAACGGATCGAAACAAGGTTCCTCATGACCCACGTCACCTAGGCATTCCATCGGATGCATCCAAAACGATTTCTGAGCCTATGGTACGTTCGGCGCAAACCGTACACCTATCTTATGTCAAGTTTAGCACTATCTCAAAACAGAACGAAACAAGCATCCACTTGAGGCTCATCAAGTAGGAGTAGCATCATTATGTCCAAAACGATTTCAGAGCCTATGGTACGTTTGGCGCAAACTGTGCACCTATCTTGCACCGACACCAACTTTGTCTCCCAACAGACCAAAACGAGATTCCACATGACCCACGTCACCTAGGAGTTCCATCGGGCGGATCCAAAATGATTTCTCAGCCTATGGTACATTTGGCACAAACTACGCATCTATCTTGTGTCAAGATTAGCACTATGTCCAAACAGATCGAAACGAGATATTCCACTTGAGCCTCATCACCTACGAGTACCATCGGGTGCGTCCAAAATGATTTCTGAGCCAATGGTACATGTGGCGCAAACCGTGCACCTATCTTGCACCGACACTAACACTATCTCCAAACGGACCAAAACGAGCTTCCATTTCAGCCTCGTCACCTAGGAGTACCAGCGGGTACGTCCAAAACGAATGCTGAGCCTATGGTACGTTTCACGCAAACCGTGCAACTAACTTGCACAGACACTAACACTATCTCCAAACAGATCGAAACAAGGTTCCTCATGACCCACATCACCTAGGCGTTCCATCGGGTGCATCCAAAATGATTTCTGAGGCTATGGTATGTTCGGTGCAAACCATGCACCTATCTTATGTCAAGCTTAGCACTATCTCGAAACAGAACAAAACAAGCATCCACTTGAGGCTCATCAAGTAGGAGTAGCATCATTATGTCCAAAACGATTTCAGAGCCTATGGTACGTTTGGCGCAAACTGTGCACCTATCTTGCACCGACACCAACTTTGTCTCCCAACAGACCAAAACGAGATTCCACATGACCCACGTCACCTAGGAGTTCCATCGGGCGCATCCAAAATGATTTCTCAGCCTATGGTACATTTGGCACAAACTACGCATCTATCTTGTGTCAAGATTAGCACTATGTCCAAACAGATCGAAACGAGATATTCCACTTGAGCCTCGTCACCGACGAGTACCATCGGGTGCGTCCAAAATGATTTCTGAGCCAATGGTACATGTGGCGCAAACCGTGCACCTATCTTGCACCGACACTAACACTATCTCCAAATGGACCAAAACGAGCTTCCATTTCAGCCTCGTCACCTAGGAGTACCAGCGGGTACGTCCAAAACGAATGCTGAGCCTATGGTACGTTTTGCGCAAACCGTGCACCTAACTTGCATAGACACTAACACTATGTCCAAACGGATCGAAACAAGGTTCCTCATGACCCACGTCACCTAGGAATTCCATCGGGTGCATCCAAAACGATTTCTGAGCCTATGGTACGTTCGGCGCAAACCGTACACCTATCTTATGTCAAGTTTAGCACTATCTCAAAGCAGAACGAAACAAGCATCCACTTGAGGCTCATCAAGTAGGAGTAGCATCATTATGTCCAAAACGATTTCAGAGCCTATGGTACGTTTGGCGCAAACCGTGCACCTATCTTACACCGACACCAACTTTGTCTCCCAACAGACCAAAACGAGATTCCACATGACCCACGTCACCTAGGAGTTCCATCGGGCGCATCCAAAATGATTTCTAAGCCTATGGTACATTTGGCACAAACTACGCATCTATCTTGTGTCAAGGTTAGCACTATGTCCAAACAGATCGAAACGAGATATTCCACTTGAGCCTCGTCACCTAGGAGTACCATCGGGTGCGTCCAAAATGATTTCTGAGCCAATGGTACATGTGGCGCAAACCGTGCACCTATCTTGCACCGACACAAACACTATCTCCAAACGGACCAAAACGAGCTTCCATTTCAGCCTCATCACCTAGGAGTACCAGCGGGTACGTCCAAAACGAATGTTGAGCCCATGGTACGTTTTGCGCAAACCGTGCACCTAACTTGCACAGACACTAACACTATGTCCAAACGGATCGAAACAAGGTTCCTCATGACCCACGTCACCTAGGAATTCCATCGGGTGCATCCAAAACGATTTTTGAGCCTATGGTACGTTCGGCGCAAACCGTACACCTATCTTATGTCAAGTTTAGCACTATCTCAAAGCAGAACGAAACAAGCATCCACTTGAGGCTCATCAAGTAGGAGTAGCATCATTATGTCCAAAACGATTTCAGAGCCTATGGTACGTTTGGCGCAAACCGTGCACCTATCTTGCACCGACACCAACTTTGTCTCCCAACAGACCAAAACGAGATTCCACATGACCCATGTCACCTAGGAGTTCCATCGGGCGCATCCAAAATGATTTCTCAGCCTATGGTACATTCGGCACAAACTACGCATCTATCTTGTGTCAAGATTAGCACTATGTCCAAACCGATCGAAACGAGATATTCCACTTGAGCCTAGTCACCTAGGAGTACCATCGGGTGCGTCCAAAATGATTTCTGAGCCTATGGTACTTTCGGCACAACCCGTACACATATCTTGCGTCAAGCTTAGCACTATATCCAAACAAAACAAAACAAGCATCCACTTGAGCCTCATCACATAGGAGTACCATCATTATGTCCAAAACGATTTCTGAGCCTATGGTACGTTTGGCACAAACCGTGCACCTATCTGCACCGACACCAACTTTGTCTCCCAACAGACCAAAACGAGATTCCACATGACCCACGTCACCAAGGAGTTCCATCGGGCGCATCCAAAATGATTTCTAAGCCTATGGTACATTTGGCACAAACTACGCATCTATCTTGTGTCAAGGTTAGCACTATGTCCAAACAGATCGAAACGAGATATTCCACTTGAGCCTCGTCACCTAGGAGTACCATCGGGTGCGTCCAAAATGATTTCTGAGCCAATGGTACATGTGGCGCAAACCGTGCACCTATCTTGCACCGACACAAACACTATCTCCAAACGGACCAAAACGAGCTTCCATTTCAGCCTCATCACCTAGGAGTACCAGCGGGTACGTCCAAAATGAATGCTGAGCCCATGGTACGTTTTGCGCAAACCGTGCACCTAACTTGCACAGACACTAACACTATCTCCAAACGGATCGAAACAAGGTTCCTCATGACCCACGTCACCTAGGCATTCCATCGGATGCATCCAAAACGATTTCTGAGCCTATGGTACGTTCGGCGCAAACCGTACACCTATCTTATGTCAAGTTTAGCACTATCTCAAAACAGAACGAAACAAGCATCCACTTGAGGCTCATCAAGTAGGAGTAGCATCATTATGTCCAAAACGATTTCAGAGCCTATGGTACGTTTGGCGCAAACTGTGCACCTATCTTGCACCGACACCAACTTTGTCTCCCAACAGACCAAAACAAGATTCCACATGACCCACGTCACCTAGGAGTTCCATCGGGCGGATCCAAAATGATTTCTCAGCCTATGGTACATTCGGCACAAACTACGCATCTATCTTGTGTCAAGATTAGCACTATGTCCAAACAGATCGAAACGAGATATTCCACTTGAGCCTCATCACCTACGAGTACCATCGGGTGCGTCCAAAATGATTTCTGAGCCAATGGTACATGTGGCGCAAACCGTGCACCTATCTTGCACCGACACTAACACTATCTCCAAACGGACCAAAACGAGCTTCCATTTCAGCCTCGTCACCTAGGAGTACCAGCGGGTACGTCCAAAACGAATGCTGAGCCCATGGTACGTTTTGCGCAAACCGTGCACCTAACTTGCACAGACACTAACACTATCTCCAAACGGATCGAAACAAGGTTCCTCATGACCCACGTCACCTAGGCATTCCATCGGATGCATCCAAAACAATTTCTGAGCCTATGGTACGTTCGGCGCAAACCGTACACCTATCTTATGTCAAGTTTAGCACTATCTCAAAACAGAACGAAACAAGCATCCACTTGAGGCTCATCAAGTAGGAGTAGCATCATTATGTCCAAAACGATTTCAGAGCCTATGGTACGTTTGGCGCAAACTGTGCACCTATCTTGCACCGACACCAACTTTGTCTCCCAACAGACCAAAACGAGATTCCACATGACCCACGTCACCTAGGAGTTCCATCGGGCGGATCCAAATGATTTCTCAGCCTATGGTACATTTGGCACAAACTACGCATCTATCTTGTGTCAAGATTAGCACTATGTCCAAACAGATCAAAACGAGATATTCCACTTGAGCCTCATCACCTACGAGTACCATCGGGTGCGTCCAAAATGATTTCTGAGCCAACATGTACATGTGGCGCAAACCGTGACACTTATCTTGCACCGACAACTAACACTATCTCCAAACGGACAAAACGAGCTTACATTTCAAGCCTCGTCACCTAGGAGTACCATGGGTACGTCCAAACGAATGTGAGCCTATGGTCCCCACGTTTGCGCAAACCGTGCACCTACTTGCACAGACACTAACACTATCTCCAACGATGAAACAGGTTCTCATCCCACGTCACCTAGGAATCCACGGGTATCCAAAAACGATCTAGCCTATGGTACGTCGTTTGGCGCACAAAATGATTGGTGCAAACCATGCACCTATCTTATGTCAAGCTTAGCACTATCTCGAAACAGAACAAAACAAGCATCCACTTGAGGCTCATCAAGTAGGAGTAGCATCATTATGTCCAAAACGATTTCAGAGCCTATGGTACGTTTGGCGCAAACTGTGCACCTATCTTGCACCGACACCAACTTTGTCTCCCAACAGACCAAAACGAGATTCCACATGACCCACGTCACCTAGGAGTTCCATCGGGCGCATCCAAAATGATTTCTCAGCCTATGGTACATTCGGCACAAACTACGCATCTATCTTGTGTCAAGATTAGCACTATGTCCAAACAGATCGAAACGAGATATTCCACTTGAGCCTCGTCACCGACGAGTACCATCGGGTGCGTCCAAAATGATTTCTGAGCCAATGGTACATGAGGCGCAAACCGTGCACCTATCTTGCACCGACACTAACACTATCTCCAAATGGACCAAAACGAGCTTCCATTTCAGCCTCGTCACCTAGGAGTACCAGCGGGTACGTCCAAAACGAATGCTGAGCCTATGGTACGTTTTGCGCAAACCGTGCACCTAACTTGCACAGACACTAACACTATGTCCAAACGGATCGAAACAAGGTTCCTCATGACCCACGTCACCTAGGAATTCCATCGGGTGCATCCAAAATGATTTCTGAGCCTATGGTACGTTCGGCGCAAACCGTACACCTATCTTATGTCAAGTTTAGCACTATCTCAAAGCAGAACGAAACAAGCATCCACTTGAGGCTCATCAAGTAGGAGTAGCATCATTATGTCCAAAACGATTTCAGAGCCTATGGTACGTTTGGCGCAAACCGTGCACCTATCTTACACCGACACCAACTTTGTCTCCCAACAGACCAAAACGAGATTCCACATGACCCACGTCACCTAGGAGTTCCATCGGGCGCATCCAAAATGATTTCTAAGCCTATGGTACATTTGGCACAAACTACGCATCTATCTTGTGTCAAGATTAGCACTATGTCCAAACAGATCGAAACGAGATATTCCACTTGAGCCTCGTCACCTAGGAGTACCATCGGGTGCGTCCAAAATGATTTCTGAGCCAATGGTACATGTGGCGCAAACCGTGCACCTATCTTGCACCGACACAAACACTATCTCCAAACGGACCAAAACGAGCTTCCATTTCAGCCTCATCACCTAGGAGTACCAGCGGGTACGTCCAAAACGAATGTTGAGCCCATGGTACGTTTTGCGCAAACCGTGCACCTAACTTGCACAGACACTAACACTATCTCCAAACGGATCGAAACAAGGTTCCTCATGACCCACGTCACCTAGGCATTCCATCGGGTGCATCCAAAACGATTTCTGAGCCTATGGTACGTTCGGCGCAAACCGTACACCTATCTTATGTCAAGTTTAGCACTATCTCAAAACAGAACGAAACAAGCATCCACTTGAGGCTCATCAAGTTGGAGTAGCATCATTATGTCCAAAACGATTTCTGAGCCTATGGTACGTTTGGCGCAAACCGTGCACCTATCTTGCACCGACAGCAACTTTGTCTCCCAATAGACCAAAATGAGATTCCACATGACCCACGTCACCTAGGAGTTCCATCGGGCGCATCCAAAATGATTTCTTAGCCTATGGTACATTCGGCACAAACTACGCATCTATCTTGTGTCAAGATTAGCACTATGTCCAAACAGATCGAAACGAGATATTCCACTTGAGCCTCATCACCTACGAGTACCATCGGGTGCGTCCAAAATGATTTCTGAGCCAATGGTACATGTGGCGCAAACCGTGCACCTATCTTGCACCGACACTAACACTATCTCCAAACGGACCAAAATGAGCTTCCATTTCAGCCTCGTCACCTAGGAGTACCAGCGGGTACGTCCAAAACGAATGCTGAGCCTATGGTACGTTTCACGCAAACCGTGCAACTAACTTGCACAGACACTAACACTATCTCCAAACAGATCGAAACAAGGTTCCTCATGACCCACATCACCTAGGCGTTCCATCGGGTGCATCCAAAATGATTTCTAAGGCTATGGTATGTTCGGTGCAAACCATGCACCTATCTTATGTCAAGCTTAGCACTATCTCGAAACAGAACAAAACAAGCATCCACTTGAGGCTCATCAAGTAGGAGTAGCATCATTATGTCCAAAACGATTTCAGAGCCTATGGTACGTTTGGTGCAAACTGTGCACCTATCTTGCACCGACACCAACTTTGTCTCCCAACAGACCAAAACGAGATTCCACATGACCCACGTCACCTAGGAGTTCCATCGGGCGCATCCAAAATGATTTCTCAGCCTATGGTACATTCGGCACAAACTACGCATCTATCTTGTGTCAAGATTAGCACTATGTCCAAACAGATCGAAACGAGATATTCCACTTGAGCCTCGTCACCTACGAGTACCATCGGGTGCGTCCAAAATGATTTCTGAGCCAATGGTACATGTGGCGCAAACCGTGCACCTATCTTGCACCGACACTAACACTATCTCCAAACGGACCAAAACGAGCTTCCATTTCAGCCTCGTCACCTAGGAGTACCAGCGGGTACGTCCAAAACGAATGCTGAGCCTATGGTACGTGTTGCGCAAACCGTGCACCTAACTTGCACAGACCACTAACACTATCTTATCTCCAAACGGATCGAAACAAGGTTCCTCATGACCCACGTCACCTAGGAATTCCAATCGGGATGCATCAAACGGAATTTCTGAGCCTATGGTACGTTCGGCCTGCAAACCGTACACCTATCTTATGTCAAATTTAGCACTATCTCAAAACAGAACGAACAAGCATCCACTTGAGGCTCAGCAAGTAAGGAGTAGCATCATTATGTCAAACGATTTCAGAGCCTATGGTACGTTTGGCGCAAACCTGTGCACCTAATCTTGCACCGCCACCAACTTGTCTCCCAACAGACCCAAAACGAGAATTCCACATGACCCACGTCACCTAGGAGTTCCATCGAGGCGCATCCAAAATGATTTCTCAGCCTATGGTACATTTGGCACAAACTACGCATCTATCTTGTGTCAAGATTAGCACTATGTCCAAACAGATCGAAACGAGATATTCCACTTGAGCCTCATCACCTACGAGTACCATCGGGTGCGTCCAAAATGATTTCTGAGCCAATGGTACATGTGGCGCAAACCGTGCACCTATCTTGCACCGACACTAACACTATCTCCAAACGGACCAAAACGAGCTTCCATTTCAGCCTCGTCACCTAGGAGTACCAGCGGGTACGTCCAAAACGAATGCTGAGCCTATGGTACGTTTCACGCAAACCGTGCAACTAACTTGCACAGACACTAACACTATCTCCAAACAGATCGAAACAAGGTTCCTCATGACCCACATCACCTAGGCGTTCCATCGGGTGCATCCAAAATGATTTCTGAGGCTATGGTATGTTCGGTGCAAACCATGCACCTATCTTATGTCAAGCTTAGCACTATCTCGAAACAGAACAAAACAAGCATCCACTTGAGGCTCATCAAGTAGGAGTAGCATCATTATGTCCAAAACGATTTCAGAGCCTATGGTACGTTTGGCGCAAACTGTGCACCTATCTTGCACCGACACCAACTTTGTCTCCCAACAGACCAAAACGAGATTCCACATGACCCACGTCACCTAGGAGTTCCATCGGGCGCATCCAAAATGATTTCTCAGCCTATGGTACATTCGGCACAAACTACGCATCTATCTTGTGTCAAGATTAGCACTATGTCCAAACAGATCGAAACGAGATATTCCACTTGAGCCTCGTCACCGACAAGTACCATTGGGTGCGTCCAAAATGATTTCTGAGCCAATGGTACATGAGGCGCAAACCGTGCACCTATCTTGCACCGACACTAACACTATCTCCAAATGGACCAAAACGAGCTTCCATTTCAGCCTCGTCACCTAGGAGTACCAGCGGGTACGTCCAAAACGAATGCTGAGCCTATGGTACGTTTTGCGCAAACCGTGCACCTAACTTGCACAGACACTAACACTATGTCCAAACGGATCGAAACAAGGTTCCTCATGACCCACGTCACCTAGGAATTCCATCGGGTGCATCCAAAACGATTTCTGAGCCTATGGTACGTTCGGCGCAAACCGTACACCTATCTTAT
This sequence comes from Miscanthus floridulus, assembly GCF_019320115.1. Taxonomy (NCBI): domain Eukaryota; kingdom Viridiplantae; phylum Streptophyta; class Magnoliopsida; order Poales; family Poaceae; genus Miscanthus; species Miscanthus floridulus. Next base: position 88,078,168 of record NC_089581.1, on the reverse strand, counting down.
GTCAAGTTTAGCACTATCTCAAAGCAGAACGAAACAAGCATCCACTTGAGGCTCATCAAGTAGGAGTAGCATCATTATGTCCAAAACGATTTCAGAGCCTATGGTACGTTTGGCGCAAACCGTGCACCTATCTTACACCGACACCAACTTTGTCTCCCAACAGACCAAAACAAGATTCCACATGACCCACGTCACCTAGGAGTTCCATCGGGCGCATCCAAAATGATTTCTAAGCCTATGGTACATTTGGCACAAACTACGCATCTATCTTGTGTCAAGATTAGCACTATGTCCAAACAGATCGAAACGAATTCCACTTGAGCCTCGTCACCTAGGAGTACCATCGGGTGCGTCCAAAATGATTTCTGAGCCAATGGTACGTTCGGCACAACCCGTACACATATCTTGCGTCAAGCTTAGCACTATATCCAAACAAAACAAAACAAGCATCCACTTGAGCCTCATCACATAGGAGTACCATCATTATGTCCAAAACGATTTCTGAGCCTATGGTACATTTGGCGCAAACCGTGCACCTATCTTGCACCAACACCAACATTGTCTCCCAACAGACCAAAACGAGATTCCACATGACCCACGTCACCTAGGAGTTCCATCGGGCGCATCCAAAATGATTTCTTAGCCTATGGTACATTCGGCACAAACTACGCATCTATCTTGTGTCAAGATTAGCACTATGTCCAAACAGATCGAAACGAGATATTCCACTTGAGCCTCATCACCTACGAGTACCATCGGGTGCGTCCAAAATGATTTCTGAGCCAATGGTACATGTGGCGCAAACCGTGCACCTATCTTGCACCGACACTAACACTATCTCCAAACGGACCAAAATGAGCTTCCATTTCAGCCTCGTCACCTAGGAGTACCAGCGGGTACGTCCAAAACGAATGCTGAGCCTATGGTACGTTTCACGCAAACCGTGCAACTAACTTGCACAGACACTAACACTATCTCCAAACAGATCGAAACAAGGTTCCTCATGACCCACATCACCTAGGCGTTCCATCGGGTGCATCCAAAATGATTTCTGAAGGCTATGGTATGTTCGGTGCAAACCATGCACCTATCTTATGTCAAGCTTAGCACTATCTCGAAACAGAACAAAACAAGCATCCACTTGAGGCTCATCAAGTAGGAGTAGCATCATTATGTCCAAAACGATTTCAGAGCCTATGGTACGTTTGGTGCAAACTGTGCACCTATCTTGCACCGACACCAACTTTGTCTCCCAACAGACCAAAACGAGATTCCACATGACCCACGTCACCTAGGAGTTCCATCGGGCGCATCCAAAATGATTTCTCAGCCTATGGTACATTCGGCACAAACTACGCATCTATCTTGTGTCAAGATTAGCACTATGTCCAAACAGATCGAAACGAGATATTCCACTTGAGCCTCGTCACCTACGAGTACCATCGGGTGCGTCCAAAATGATTTCTGAGCCAATGGTACATGTGGCGCAAACCGTGCACCTATCTTGCACCGACACTAACACTATCTCCAAATGGACCAAAACGAGCTTCCATTTCAGCCTCGTCACCTAGGAGTACCAGCGGGTACGTCCAAAACGAATGCTGAGCCTATGGTACGTTTTGCGCAAACCGTGCACCTAACTTGCACAGACACTAACACTATGTCCAAACGGATCGAAACAAGGTTCCTCATGACCCACGTCACCTAGGAATTCCATTGGGTGCATCCAAAACGATTTCTGAGCCTATGGTACGTTCGGCGCAAACCGTACACCTATCTTATGTCAAGTTTAGCACTATCTCAAAACAGAACGAAACAAGCATCCACTTGAGGCTCATCAAGTAGGAGTAGCATCATTATGTCCAAAACGATTTCAGAGCCTATGGTACGTTTGGCGCAAACCGTGCACCTATCTTGCACCGACACCAACTTTGTCTCCCAACAGACCAAAACGAGATTCCACATGACCCACGTCACCTAGGAGTTCCATCGGGCGCATCCAAAATGATTTCTCAGCCTATGGTACATTCGGCACAAACTACGCATCTATCTTGTGTCAAGATTAGCACTATGTCCAAACCGATCGAAACGAGATATTCCACTTGAGCCTAGTCACCTAGGAGTACCATCGGGTGCGTCCAAAATGATTTCTGAGCCTATGGTACGTTCGGCACAACCCGTACACATATCTTGCGTCAAGCTTAGCACTATATCCAAACAAAACAAAACAAGCATCCACTTGAGCCTCATCACATAGGAGTACCATCATTATGTCCAAAACGATTTCTGAGCCTATGGTACGTTTGGCACAAACCGTGCACCTATCTTGCACCGACACCAACATTGTCTCCCAACAGACCAAAACGAGATTCCACATGACCCACGTCACCTAGGAGTTCCATCAGGGCGCATCCAAAATGATTTCTTAAGCCTATGGTACATTCGGCACAAACTACGCATCTATCTTGTGTCAAGATTAGCACTATGTCCAAACAGATCGAAACGAGATATTCCACTTGAGCCTCGTCACCTACGGAGTACCATCGGGTGCGTCCAAAATGATTTCTGAGCCAATGGTACATGTGGCGCAAACCGTGCACCTATCTTGCACCTGACACTAACACTATCTCCAAACGGACCAAAACGAGCTTCCATTTCAGCCTCAGTCACCTAGGAGTACCAGCGGGTACGTCCAAAACGAATGCTGAGCCCTATGGTACGTTTCACGCAAACCGTGCACCTAACTTGCACAGACACTAACACTATCTCCAAACGGATCGAAACAAGGTTCCTCATGACCCACAGTCACCTAGGCATTCCATCGGGATGCATCCAAAACTGATTTCTGAGGCTATGGTACTGTTCGGTGCAAACCATGACACCTATCTTATGTCAAGCTTAGCACTATCTCGAAACAGAACGAAACAAGCATCCACTTGAGGCTCATCAAGTAGGAGTAGCATCATTATGTCCAAAACGATTTCAGAGCCTATGGTACGTTTGGCGCAAACTGTGCACCTATCTTGCACCGACACCAACTTTGTCTCCCAACAGACCAAAACGAGATTCCACATGACCCACGTCACCTAGGAGTTCCATCGGGCGCATCCAAAATGATTTCTCAGCCTATGGTACATTCGGCACAAACTACGCATCTATCTTGTGTCAAGATTAGCACTATGTCCAAACAGATCGAAACGAGATATTCCACTTGAGCCTCAGTCACCTACGAGTACCATCGGGTGCGTCCAAAATGATTTCTGAGCCAATGGTACATGTGGCGCAAACCGTGCACCTATCTTGCACCGACACTTAACACTATCTCCAAATGGACCAAAACGAGCTTCCATTTCAGCCTCGTCACCTAGGAGTACCAGCGGGTACGTCCAAAACGAATGCTGAGCCTATGGTACGTTTTGCGCAAACCGTGCACCTAACTTGCACAGACACTAACACTATCTCCAAACGGATCGAAACAAGGTTCCTCATGACCCACGTCACCTAGGAATTCCATCGGGTGCATCCAAAACGATTTCTGAGCCTATGGTACGTTCGGCGCAAACCGTACACCTATCTTATGTCAAGTTTAGCACTATCTCAAAACTAGAACGAAACAAGCATCCACTTGAGGCTCATCAAGTAGGAGTAGCATCATTATGTCCAAAACGATTTCAGAGCCTATGGTACGTTTGGCGCAAACCGTGCACCTATCTTGCACCGACACCAACTTTGTCTCCCAACAGACCAAAACGAGATTCCACATGACCCACGTCACCTAGGAGTTCCATCGGGCGCATCCAAAATGATTTCTCAGCCTATGGTACATTCGGCACAAACTACGCATCTATCTTGTGTCAAGATTAGCACTATGTCCAAACCGATCGAAACGAGATATTCCACTTGAGCCTAGTCACCTAGGAGTACCATCGGGTGCGTCCAAAATGATTTCTGAGCCAATGGTACGTTCGGCGCAAACCGTACACATATCTTGCGTCAAGCTTAGCACTATATCCAAACAAAACAAAACAAGCATCCACTTGAGCCTCATCACATAGGAGTACCATCATTATGTCCAAAACGATTTCTGAGCCTATGGTACATTTGGCGCAAACCGTGCACCTATCTTGCACCAACACCAACATTGTCTTCCCAACAGACCAAAACGAGATTCCACATGACCCACGTCACCTAGGAGTTCCATCAGGCGCATCCAAAATGATTTCTTAGCCTATGGTACATTCGGCACAAACTACGCATCTATCTTGTGTCAAGATTAGCACTATGTCCAAACAGATTCGAAACGAGATATTCCACTTGAGCCTCGTCACCTACGAGTACCATCGGGTGCGTCCAAAATGATTTCTGAGCCAATGGTACATGTGGCGCAAACCGTGCACCTATCTTGCACTGACACTAACACTATCTCCAAACGGACCAAAACGAGCTTCCATTTCAGCCTCGTCACCTAGGAGTACCAGCGGGTACGTCCAAAACGAATGCTGAGCCTATGGTACGTTTCACGCAAACCGTGCAACTAACTTGCACAGACACTAACACTATCTCCAAACGGATCGAAACAAGGTTCCTCATGACCCACATCACCTAGGCGTTCCATCGGGTGCATCCAAAATGATTTCTGAGGCTATGGTATGTTCGGTGCAAACCATGCACCTATCTTATGTCAAGCTTAGCACTATCTCGAAACAGAACGAAACAAGCATCCACTTGAGGCTCATCAAGTAGGAGTAGCATCATTATGTCCAAAACGATTTCAGAGCCTATGGTACGTTTGGCGCAAACTGTGCACCTATCTTGCACCGACACCAACTTTGTCTCCCAACAGACCAAAACGAGATTCCACATGACCCACGTCACCTAGGAGTTCCATCGGGCGCATCCAAAATGATTTCTCAGCCTATGGTACATTCGGCACAAACTACGCATCTATCTTGTGTCAAGATTAGCACTATGTCCAAACAGATCGAAACGAGATATTCCACTTGAGCCTCGTCACCTACGAGTACCATCGGGTGCGTCCAAAATGATTTCTGAGCCAATGGTACATGTGGCGCAAACCGTGCACCTATCTTGCACCGACACTTACACTATCTCCAAACGGACCAAAACGAGCTTCCATTTCAGCCTCGTCACCTAGGAGTACCAGCGGGTACGTCCAAAACGAATGCTGAGCCTATGGTACGTTTTGCGCAAACCGTGCACCTAACTATGCACAGACACTAACACTATCTCCAAACGGATCGAAACAAGGTTCCTCATGACCCACGTCACCTAGGCATTCCATCGGGTGCATCCAAAACGATTTCTGAGCCTATGGTACGTTCGGCGCAAACCGTACACCTATCTTATGTCAAGTTTAGCACTATCTCAAAACAGAACGAAACAAGCATCCACTTGAGGCTCATCAAGTAGGAGTAGCATCATTATGTCCAAAACGATTTCAGAGCCTATGGTACGTTTGGCGCAAACCGTGCACCTATCTTGCACCGACACCAACTTTGTCTCCCAACAGACCAAAACGAGATTCCACATGACCCACGTCACCTAGGAGTTCCATCGGGCGCATCCAAAATGATTTCTCAGCCTATGGTACATTCGGCACAAACTACGCATCTATCTTGTGTCAAGATTAGCACTATGTCCAAACCGATCGAAACGAGATATTCCACTTGAGCCTAGTCACCTAGGAGTACCATCGGGTGCGTCCAAAATGATTTCGAGCCTATGGTACGTTCGCAAACCGTGCACCTATCTTGCACCGACACAACTATCTCCCAACAGACCAAAACAGATTCCACTGACCCACCACCTAGGAGTACCATCGGGCGATCCAAAACGATTCTGAGCCTATGGTACATTCGGCACAAACTACGCACTATCTTGCAAGAACACTTGTCCAAACAGATCGAAACGAGATTCCACTGACCCGTCACCTAGAGTTCCATCGGTGCGTCCAAAATGATTTCTGAGCCATGGTACAGTTCGGCGCAAACCGTCACCTATCTTGTCAAGTTAGCACTATCTCCAAATGACCAAAACGAGCTTCCATTGAGCCTCGTCACCTAGGAGTACCAGCGGGTACGTCCAAAACGAAGCTGAGCCTATGGTACGTTTGGCGCAAACCGTGCACCTATCTTGCACAGACACTAACACTATCTCCAACGATCCAAACAAGGTTCCTCATGACCCACGTCACCTAGGAGTTCCATCGGGTGAACTACGCATCTATCTTGTGTCAAGATTAGCACTATGTTCCAAACCGCATTCGAACACGACATATTCCACTTGAGCCTTAGTCACCTCGGAGTACCATCGGCGGTGCGTCCAAAATGATTTCTGCGCCCTATGGTACGTTCGGCACAAAACCCTGTCCAATATCTTGCGTCAAGCTTAGCCACTATTAATCCAACAAAACAAAACAAGCATCCACTTGAGCCTCATCACATAGGAGTACCATCATTATGTCCAAAACGGATTTCTGAGCCTATGGTACATTTGGCGCAAACCGTGCCCCTTATCTTGCACCTAACCACCACATTGTCTCCCAACAGACCCAAACGAGATTCCACATGACCCACGTCACCTAGGAGTTCCATCAGGCGCATCCAAAATGATTTCTTAGCCTATGGTACATTCGGCACAAACTACGCATCTATCTTGTGTCAAGATTAGCACTATGTCCAAACAGATTGAAACGAGATATTCCACTTGAGCCTCGTCACCTACGAGTACCATCGGGTGCGTCCAAAATGATTTCTGAGCCAATGGTACATGTGGCGCAAACCGTGCACCTATCTTGCACTGACACTAACACTATCTCCAAACGGACCAAAACTGAGCTTCCATTTCAGCCTCGTCACCTAGGAGTACCAGCGGGTACGTCCAAAATGAATGCTGAGCCTATGGAACGTTTCACGCAAACCGTGCAACTAACTTGCACAGACACTAACACTATCTCCAAACGGATCGAAACAAGGTTCCTCATGACCCACATCACCTAGGCGTTCCATCGGGTGCATCCAAAATGATTTCTGAGGCTATGGTATGTTCGGTGCAAACCATGCACCTATCTTATGTCAAGCTTAGCACTATCTCGAAACAGAACGAAACAAGCATCCACTTGAGGCCCATCAAGTAGGAGTAGCATCATTATGTCCAAAACGATTTCAGAGCCTATGGTACGTTTGGCGCAAACTGTGCACCTATCTTGCACCGACACCAACTTTGTCTCCCAACAGACCAAAACGAGATTCCACATGACCCACGTCACCTAGGAGTTCCATCGGGCGCATCCAAAATGATTTCTCAGCCTATGGTACATTCGGCACAAACTACGCATCTATCTTGTGTCAAGATTAGCACTATGTCCAAACAGATCGAAACGAGATATTCCACTTGAGCCTCGTCACCTACGAGTACCATCGGGTGCGTCCAAAATGATTTCTGAGCCAATGGTACATGTGGCGCAAACCGTGCACCTATCTTGCACCGACACTTACACTATCTCCAAACGGACCAAAACGAGCTTCCATTTCAGCCTCGTCACCTAGGAGTACCAGCGGGTACGTCCAAAACGAATGCTGAGCCTATGGTACGTTTTGCGCAAACCGTGCACCTAACTTGCACAGACACTAACACTATCTCCAAATGGATCGAAACAAGGTTCCTCATGACCCACGTCACCTAGGCATTCCATCGGGTGCATCCAAAATGATTTCTGAGCCTATGGTACGTTCGGCGCAAACCGTACACCTATCTTATGTCAAGTTTAGCACTATCTCAAAACAGAACGAAACAAGCATCCACTTGAGGCTCATCAAGTAGGAGTAGCATCATTATGTCCAAAACGATTTCAGCGCCTATGGTACGTTTGGCGCAAACCGTGCACCTATCTTGCACCGACACCAACTTTGTCTCCCAACAGACCAAAACGAGATTCCACATGACCCACGTCACCTAGGAGTTCCATCGGGCGCATCCAAAATGATTTCTCAGCCTATGGTACATTCGGCACAAACTACGCATCTATCTTGTGTCAAGATTAGCACTATGTCCAAACCGATCGAAACGAGATATTCCACTTGAGCCTAGTCACCTAGGAGTACCATCGGGTGCGTCCAAAATGATTTCTGAGCCTATGGTACGTTCGGCACAACCCGTACACATATCTTGCGTCAAGCTTAGCACTATATCCAAACAAAACAAAACAAGCATCCACTTGAGCCTCATCACATAGGAGTACCATCATTATGTCCAAAACGATTTCTGAGCCTATGGTACATTTGGCGCAAACCGTGCACCTATCTTGCACCAACACCAACATTGTCTCCCAACAGACCAAAACGAGATTCCACATGACCCACGTCACCTAGGAGTTCCATCAGGCGCATCCAAAATGATTTCTTAGCCTATGGTACATTCGGCACAAACTACGCATCTATCTTGTGTCAAGATTAGCACTATGTCCAAACAGATTGAAACGAGATATTCCACTTGAGCCTCGTCACCTACGAGTACCATCGGGTGCGTCCAAAATGATTTCTGAGCCAATGGTACATGTGGCGCAAACCGTGCACCTATCTTGCACTGACACTAACACTATCTCCAAACGGACCAAAACGAGCTTCCATTTCAGCCTCGTCACCTAGGAGTACCAGCGGGTACGTCCAAAACGAATGCTGAGCCTATGGAACGTTTCACGCAAACCGTGCAACTAACTTGCACAGACACTAACACTATCTCCAAACGGATCGAAACAAGGTTCCTCATGACCCACATCACCTAGGCGTTCCATCGGGTGCATCCAAAATGATTTCTGAGGCTATGGTATGTTCGGTGCAAACCATGCACCTATCTTATGTCAAGCTTAGCACTATCTCGAAACAGAACGAAACAAGCATCCACTTGAGGCTCATCAAGTAGGAGTAGCATCATTATGTCCAAAACGATTTCAGAGCCTATGGTACGTTTGGTGCAAACTGTGCACCTATCTTGCACCGACACCAACTTTGTCTCCCAACAGACCAAAACGAGATTCCACATGACCCACGTCACCTAGGAGTTCCATCGGGCGCATCCAAAATGATTTCTCAGCCTATGGTACATTCGGCACAAACTACGCATCTATCTTGTGTCAAGATTAGCACTATGTCCAAACAGATCGAAACGAGATATTCCACTTGAGCCTCGTCACCTACGAGTACCATCGGGTGCGTCCAAAATGATTTCTGAGCCAATGGTACATGTGGCGCAAACCGTGCACCTATCTTGCACCGACACTTACACTATCTCCAAACGGACCAAAACGAGCTTCCATTTCAGCCTCGTCACCTAGGAGTACCAGCGGGTACGTCCAAAACGAATGCTGAGCCTATGGTACGTTTTGCGCAAACTGTGCACCTAACTTGCACAGACACTAACACTATCTCCAAACGGATCGAAACAAGGTTCCTCATGACCCACGTCACCTAGGCATTCCATCGGGTGCATCCAAAACGATTTCTGAGCCTATGGTACGTTCGGCGCAAACCGTACACCTATCTTATGTCAAGTTTAGCACTATCTCAAAACAGAACGAAACAAGCATCCACTTGAGGCTCATCAAGTAGGAGTAGCATCATTATGTCCAAAACGATTTCAGAGCCTATGGTACGTTTGGCGCAAACCGTGCACCTATCTTGCACCGACACCAACTTTGTCTCCCAACAGACCAAAACGAGATTCCACATGACCCACGTCACCTAGGAGTTCCATCGGGCGCATCCAAAATGATTTCTTAGCCTATGGTACATTCGGCACAAACTACGCATCTATCTTGTGTCAAGATTAGCACTATGTCCAAACCGATCGAAACGAGATATTCCACTTGAGCCTAGTCACCTAGGAGTACCATCGGGTGCGTCCAAAATGATTTCTGAGCCTATGGTACGTTCGGCACAACCCGTACACATATCTTGCGTCAACCTTAGCACTATCTCAAAACAGAACGAAACAAGCATCCACTTGAGGCTAATCAAGTAGGAGTAGCATCATTATGTCCAAAACGATTTCTGAGCCTATGGTACATTTGGCGCAAACCATGCACCTATCTTGCACCAACACCAACATTGTCTCCCAATAGACCAAAACGAGATTCCACATGACCCACGTCACCTAGGAGTTCCATCGGGCGCATCCAAAATGATTTCTTAGCCTATGGTACATTCGGCACAAACTACGCATCTATCTTGTGTCAAGATTAGCACTATGTCCAAACAGATCGAAACGAGATATTCCACTTGAGCCTCGTCACCTACGAGTACCATCGGGTGCGTCCAAAATGATTTCTGAGCCAATGGTACATGTGGCGCAAACCGTGCACCTATCTTGCACCGACACTAACACTATCTCCAAACGGACCAAAACGAGCTTCCATTTCAGCCTCGTCACCTAGGAGTACCAGCGGGTACGTCCAAAACGAATGCTGAGCCTATGGTACGTTTCACGCAAACCGTGCAACTAACTTGCACAGACACTAACACTATCGTTCCTCATGACCCACATCACCTAGGCGTTCCATCAGGTGCATCCAAAATGATTTCTGAGCCTATGGTATGTTCGGTGCAAACCATGCACCTATCTTATGTCAAGCTTAGCACTATCTCGAAACAGAATGAAACAAGCATCCACTTGAGGCTCATCAAGTAGGAGTAGCATCATTATGTCCGAAATGATTTCAGAGCCTATGGTACGTTTGGCGCAAACTGTGCACCTATCTTGCACCGACACCAACTTTGTCTCCCAACAGACCAAAACGAGATTCCACATGACCCACGTCACCTAGGAGTTCCATCGGGCGCATCCAAAATGATTTCTCAGCCTATGGTACATTCGGCACAAACTACACTTCTATCTTGTGTCAAGATTAGCACTATGTCCAAACAGATCGAAATGAGATATTCCACTTGAGCCTCGTCACCTAGGAGTACCATTGGGTGCGTCCAAAATGATTTCTGAGCCTATGGTACGTTCGGCACAACCCATACACATATCTTGTGTCAAGCTTAGCACTATATCCAAACATAACAAAACAAGCATCCACTTAAGCCACGTCACATAGGAGTACCATCATTATGTCCAAAATGATTTCTGAGCCTATGGTACATTTGGCGCAAACCGTGCACCTATCTGCACCGACACCAACTTTGTCTCCCAACAGACCAAAACGAGATTCCACATGACCCACGTCACCTAGGAGTTCCATCGGGCGCATCCAAAATGATTTCTCAGCCTATGGTACATTTGGCATAAACTACGCATCTATCTTGTGTCAAGGTTAGCACTATGTCCAAACAGATCGAAACGAGATATTCCACTTGAGCCTCGTCACCTAGGAGTACCATCGGGTGCGTCCAAAATGATTTCTGAGCCAATGGTACATGTGGCGCAAACCGTGCACCTATCTTGCACCGACACTAACACTATCTCCAAACGGACCAAAACGAGCTTCCATTTCAGCCTCGTCACCTAGGAGTACCAGCGGGTACGTCCAAAACGAATGCTGAGCCTATGGTACGTTTTGCGCAAACCGTGCACCTAACTTGCACAGACACTAACACTATCTCCAAACGGATCGAAACAAGGTTCCTCATGACCCACGTCACCTAGGCGTTCCATCGGGTGCATCCAAAACGATTTCTGAGCGTATGGTACGTTCGGCGCAAACCGTGCACCTATCTTATGTCAAGTTTAGCACTATCTCGAAACAGAACGAAACAAGCATCCACTTGAGGCTCATCAAGTAGGAGTAGCATCATTATGTCCAAAACGATTTCAGAGCCTATGGTACGTTTGGCGCAAACCATGCACCTATCTTGCACCGACACCAACTTTGTCTCCCAACAGACCAAAACGAGATTCCACATGACCCACGTCACCTAGGAGTTCCATCGGGTGCATCCAAAATGATTTCTCAGCCTATGGTACATTCGGCACAAACTACGCATCTATCTTGTGTCAAGATTAGCACTATGTCCAAACAGATCGAAACGAGATATTCCACTTGAGCCTCGTCACCTAGGAGTACCATTGGGTGCGTCCAAAATGATTTCTGAGCCTATGGTACGTTCGGCACAACCCGTACACATATCTTGTGTCAAGCTTAGCACTATATCCAAACATAACAAAACAAGCATCCACTTAAGCCTCGTCACATAGGAGTACCATCATTATGTCCAAAATGATTTCTGAGCCTATGGTACGTTTGGCACAAACCGTGCACCTATCTGCACCGACACCAACTTTGTCTCCCAACAGACCAAAACGAGATTCCACATGACCCACGTCACCTAGGAGTTCCATCGGGCGCATCCAAAATGATTTCTCAGCCTATGGTACATTTGGCACAAACTACGCATCTATCTTGTGTCAAGGTTAGCACTATGTCCAAACAGATCAAAACGAGATATTCCACTTGAGCCTCGTCACCTAGGAGTACCATCGGGTGCGTCCAAAATGATTTCTGAGCCAATGGTACATGTGGCGCAAACCGTGCACCTATCTTGCACCGACACTAACACTATCTCCAAACGGACCAAAACGAGCTTCCATTTCAGCCTCATCACCTAGGAGTACCAGCGGGTACGTCCAAAACGAATGCTGTGCCTATGGTACGTTTTGCGCAAACCGTGCACCTAACTTGCACAGACAGTAACACTATCTCCAAACGGATCAAAACAAGGTTCCTCATGACCCACGTCACCTAGGCATTCCATCGGGTGCATCCAAAATGATTTTTGAGCCTATGGTACGTTTGGCGCAAACCGTACACCTATCTTATGTCAAGTTTAGCACTATCTCAAAACAGAACGAAACAAGAATCCACTTGAGGCTCATCAAGTAGGAGTAGCATCATTATGTCCAAAACGATTTCAGAGCCTATGGTACATTTGGCGCAAACCGTGCACCTATCTTGCACCGACACCAACTTTGTCTCCCAATAGACCAAAACGAGATTCCACATGACCCACGTCACCTAGGAGTTCCATCGGGCGCATCCAAAATGATTTCTCAGCCTATGGTACATTCGGCACAAACTACGCATCTATCTTGTGTCAAGATTAGCACTATGTCCAAACAGATCGAAACGAGATATTCCACTTGAGCCTAGTCACCTAGGAGTACCATCGGGTGCGTCCAAAATGATTTCTGAGCCTATGGTACGTTCAGCACAACACGTACACATATCTTGCGTCAAGCTTAGCACTATATCCAAACAAAACAAAACAAGCATCCACTTGAGCCTCATCACATAGGAGTACCATCATTATGTCCAAAACGATTTCTGAGCCTATGGTACATTTGGCGCAAACCGTGCACCTATCTTGCACCAACACCAACATTGTCTCCCAACAGACCAAAACGAGATTCCACATGACCCACGTCACCTAGGAGTTCCATCGAGCGCATCCAAAATGATTTCTTAGCCTATGGTACATTCGGCACAAACTACGCATCTATCTTGTGTCAAGATTAGCACTATGTCCAAACAGATCGAAATGAGATATTCCACTTGAGCCTCGTCACCTACGAGTACCATCGGGTGCGTCCTAAATGATTTCTGAGCCAATGGTACATGTGGCGCAAACCGTGCACCTATCTTGCACCGACACTAACACTATCTCCACACGGACCAAAATGAGCTTCCATTTTAGCCTCGTCACCTAGGAGTTCCAGCGGGTACGTCCAAAAATAATGCTGTGCCTATGATACGTTTTGCGCAAACCGTGCACCTAACTTGCACCGACACTAACACTATCTCCAAACGGATCGAAACAAGGTTCCTCATGACCCATGTCACCTAGGCGTTCCATCGGGTGCATCCAAAATGATTTCTGAGCCTATGGTATGTTCGGCGCAAACCGTGCACTGATCTTATGTCAAGCTTAGCACTATCTCGAAATAGAACGAAACAAGCATTCACTTAAGGCTCATCAAGTAGGAGTAGCATCATTATGTCCAAAACGATTTCTGAGCCTATGGTACGTTTGGCGCTAACCGTGCACCTATCTTGCACCGACACCAACTTTGTCTCCCAATAGACCAAAACGAGATTCCACATGACCCACGTCACCTAGGAGTTCCATCGGGCACATCCAAAATGATTTCTGAGCCTATGGTATGTTCGGCACAACCCGTACACATATCTTGCTTCAAGCTTAGCACTATATCCAAACAAAACAAAACAAGCATCCACTTGAGCCTCGTCATATAGGAGTACCATCATTATGTCCAAAATGATTTCTGAGCCTATGGTACGTTTGGCGCAAACCGTGCACCTATCTTGCACCGACACCGACATTGTCTCCCAACAGACCAAAACGAGATTCCACATGACCCACGTCACCTAGGAGTTCCATCGGGCGCATCCAAAATGATTTCTCAGCCTATGGTACATTCAGCACAAACTACGCATCTATCTTGTGTCAAGATTAGCACTATGTCCAAACAGATCGAAACGAGATCTTCCACTTGAGCCTCGTCACCTAGGAGTACCATCGGGTGCGTCCAAAATGATTTCTGAGCCAATGGTACATGTGGCGCTAACCGTGCACCTATCTTGCACCGACACTAACACTATCTCCAAACGGACCAAAACGAGCTTCCATTTCAGCCTCGTCACCTAGGAGTACCAGCGGGTACGTCCAAAACGAATGCTGAGCCTATGGTACGTTTTGCGCAAACCGTGCACCTAACTTGCACCGACACTAACACTATCTCCAAACGGATCGAAACAAGGTTCCTCATGACCCACGTCACCTAGGCGTTCCATCGGGTGCATCCAAAACGATTTCTGAGCCTATGGTACGTTTGGCGCAAACCGTGCACTAATCTTATGTCAAGCTTAGCACTATCTCGAAACAGAACGAAACAAGCATCCACTTGAGGCTCCTCAAGTAGGAGTAGCATCATTATGTCCAAAACAATTTCTGAGCCTATGGTACGTTTGGCGCTAACCGTGCACCTATCTTGCACCAACACCAACTTTGTCTCCCAATAGACCAAAACAAGATTCCACATGACCCACGTCACCTTGGAGTTCCATCGGGCACATCCAAAATGATTTCTGAGCCTATGGTACGTTTGGCACAACCCGTACACATATCTTGCTTCAAGCTTAGCACTATATCCAAACAAAACAAAACAAGCATCCACTTGAGCCTCGTCATATAGGAGTACCATCATTATGTCCAAAATGATTTCTGAGCCTATGGTACGTTTTTCGCAAACCGTGCACCTATCTTGCACCGACACCGACATTGTCTCCCAACAGACCAAAACGAGATTCCACATGACCCACGTCACCTAGGAGTTCCATCGGGCGCATCCAAAATGATTTCTCAGCCTATGGTACATTTGGCACAAACTACGCATCTATCTTGTGTCAAGATTAGCACTATGTCCAAACAGATCGAAACGAGATATTTCACTTGAGCCTCGTCACCTAGGAGTACCATCGGGTGCGTCCAAAATGATTTCTGAGCCAATGGTACATGTGGCGCAAACCGTGCACCTATCTTGCACCGACACTAACACTATCTCCAAACGGACCAAAACGAGCTTCCATTTCAGCCTCGTCACCTAGGAGTACCAGCGGGTATGTCCAAAACGAATGCTGAGCCTATGGTACGTTTTGCGCAAACCGTGCACCTAACTTGCACCGACACTAACACTATCTCCAAACGGATCGAAACAAGGTTCCTCATGGCGCACGTCACCTAGGCGTTCCATCGGGTGCATCCAAAATGATTTCTGAGCCTATGGTACGTTCGGCACAACCCGTACACATATCTTGTGTCAAGCTTAGCAATATATCCAAACATAACAAAACAAGCATCCACTTAAGCCTCGTCACATAGGAGTACCATCATTATGTCCAAAATGATTTCTGAGCCTATGGTACGTTTGGCACAAACCGTGCACCTATCTGCACCGACACCAACTTTGTCTCCCAACAGACCAAAACGAGATTCCACATGACCCACGTCACCTAGGAGTTCCATCGGGCGCATCCAAAATGATTTCTCAGCCTATGGTACATTTGGCACAAACTACGCATCTATCTTGTGTCAAGGTTAGCACTATGTCCAAACAGATCAAAACGAGATATTCCACTTGAGCCTCGTCACCTAGGAGTACCATCGGGTGCGTCCAAAATGATTTCTGAGCCAATGGTACATGTGGCGCAAACCGTGCACCTATCTTGCACCGACACTAACACTATCTCCAAACGGACCAAAACGAGCTTCCATTTCAGCCTCATCACCTAGGAGTACCAGCGGGTACGTCCAAAACGAATGCTGTGCCTATGGTACGTTTTGCGCAAACCGTGCACCTAACTTGCACAGACAGTAACACTATCTCCAAACGGATCAAAACAAGGTTCCTCATGACCCACGTCACCTAGGCATTCCATCGGGTGCATCCAAAATGATTTTTGAGCCTATGGTACGTTTGGCGCAAACCGTACACCTATCTTATGTCAAGTTTAGCACTATCTCAAAACAGAACGAAACAAGAATCCACTTGAGGCTCATCAAGTAGGAGTAGCATCATTATGTCCAAAACGATTTCAGAGCCTATGGTACGTTTGGCGCAAACCGTGCACCTATCTTGCACCGACACCAACTTTGTCTCCCAATAGACCAAAACGAGATTCCACATGACCCACGTCACCTAGGAGTTCCATCGGGCGCATCCAAAATGATTTCTCAGCCTATGGTACATTCGGCACAAACTACGCATCTATCTTGTGTCAAGATTAGCACTATGTCCAAACAGATCGAAACGAGATATTCCACTTGAGCCTAGTCACCTAGGAGTACCATCGGGTGCGTCCAAAATGATTTCTGAGCCTATGGTACGTTCAGCACAACACATACACATATCTTGCGTCAAGCTTAGCACTATATCCAAACAAAACAAAACAAGCATCCACTTGAGCCTCATCACATAGGAGTACCATCATTATGTCCAAAACGATTTCTGAGCCTATGGTACATTTGGCGCAAACCGTGCACCTATCTTGCACCAACACCAACATTGTCTCCCAACAGACCAAAATGAGATTCCACATGACCCACGTCACCTAGGAGTTCCATCGAGCGCATCCAAAATGATTTCTTAGCCTATGGTACATTCGGCACAAACTACGCATCTATCTTGTGTCAAGATTAGCACTATGTCGAAACAGATCGAAATGAGATATTCCACTTGAGCCTCGTCACCTACGAGTACCATCGGATGCGTCCTAAATGATTTCTGAGCCAATGGTACATGTGGCGCAAACCGTGCACCTATCTTGCACCGACACTAACACTATCTCCACACGGACCAAAATGAGCTTCCATTTTAGCCTCGTCACCTAGGAGTTCCAGCGGGTACGTCCAAAAATAATGCTGTGCCTATGATACGTTTTGCGCAAACCGTGCACCTAACTTGCACCGACACTAACACTATCTCCAAACGGATCGAAACAAGGTTCCTCATGACCCACGTCACCTAGGCGTTCCATCGGGTGCATCCAAAATGATTTCTGAGCCTATGGTATGTTCGGCGCAAACCGTGCACTGATCTTATGTCAAGCTTAGCACTATCTCGAAATAGAACGAAACAAGCATTCACTTAAGGCTCATCAAGTAGGAGTAGCATCATTATGTCCAAAACGATTTCTGAGCCTATGGTACGTTTGGCGCTAACCGTGCACCTATCTTGCACCGACACCAACTTTGTCTCCCAATAGACCAAAACGAGATTCCACATGACCCACGTCACCTAGGAGTTCCATCGGGCACATCCAAAATGATTTCTGAGCCTATGGTACGTTCGGCACAACCCGTACACATATCTTGCTTCAAGCTTAGCACTATATCCAAACAAAACAAAACAAGCATCCACTTGAGCCTCGTCATATAGGAGTACCATCATTATGTCCAAAATGATTTCTGAGCCTATGGTACGTTTGGCGCAAACCGTGCACCTATCTTGCACCGACACCGACATTGTCTCCCAACAGACCAAAACGAGATTCCACATGACCCACGTCACCTAGGAGTTCCATCGGGCGCATCCAAAATGATTTCTCAGCCTATGGTACATTCAGCACAAACTACGCATCTATCTTGTGTCAAGATTAGCACTATGTCCAAACAGATCGAAACGAGATCTTCCACTTGAGCCTCGTCACCTAGGAGTACCATCGGGTGCGTCCAAAATGATTTCTGAGCCAATGGTACATGTGGCGCTAACCGTGCACCTATCTTGCACCGACACTAACACTATCTCCAAACGGACCAAAACGAGCTTCCATTTCAGCCTCGTCACCTAGGAGTACCAGCGGGTACGTCCAAAACGAATGCTGAGCCTATGGTACGTTTTGCGCAAACCGTGCACCTAACTTGCACCGACACTAACACTATCTCCAAACGGATCGAAACAAGGTTCCTCATGACCCACGTCACCTAGGCGTTCCATTGGGTGCATCCAAAACGATTTCTGAGCCTATGGTACGTTTGGCGCAAACCGTGCACTAATCTTATGTCAAGCTTAGCACTATCTCGAAACAGAACGAAACAAGCATCCACTTGAGGCTCCTCAAGTAGGAGTAGCATCATTATGTCCAAAACAATTTCTGAGCCTATGGTACGTTTGGCGCTAACCGTGCACCTATCTTGCACCAACACCAACTTTGTCTCCCAATAGACCAAAACAAGATTCCACATGACCCACGTCACCTTGGAGTTCCATCGGGCACATCCAAAATGATTTCTGAGCCTATGGTACGTTTGGCACAACCCGTACACATATCTTGCTTCAAGCTTAGCACTATATCCAAACAAAACAAAACAAGCATCCACTTGAGCCTCGTCATATAGGAGTACCATCATTATGTCCAAAATGATTTCTGAGCCTATGGTACGTTTTTCGCAAACCGTGCACCTATCTTGCACCGACACCGACATTGTCTCCCAACAGACCAAAACGAGATTCCACATGACCCACGTCACCTAGGAGTTCCATCGGGCGCATCCAAAATGATTTCTCAGCCTATGGTACATTTGGCACAAACTACGCATCTATCTTGTGTCAAGATTAGCACTATGTCCAAACAGATCGAAACGAGATATTTCACTTGAGCCTCGTCACCTAGGAGTACCATCGGGTGCGTCCAAAATGATTTCTGAGCCAATGGTACATGTGGCGCAAACCGTGCACCTATCTTGCACCGACACTAACACTATCTCCAAACGGACCAAAACGAGCTTCCATTTCAGCCTCGTCACCTAGGAGTACCAGCGGGTATGTCCAAAACGAATGCTGAGCCTATGGTACGTTTTGCGCAAACCGTGCACCTAACTTGCACCGACACTAACACTATCTCCAAACGGATCGAAACAAGGTTCCTCATGGCGCACGTCACCTAGGCGTTCCATCGGGTGCATCCAAAATGATTTCTGAGCCTATGGTACGTTCGGCACAAACCGTGCACCTATCTTATGTCAAGCTTAGCACTATCTCAAAACAGAACGAAACAAGCATCCACTTGATGCTCATCAAGTAGGAGTAGCATCATTATGTCCAAACGATTTCAGAGCCTATGGTACGTTTGGTGCAAACTGTGCACCTATCTTGCACCGACACCAACTTTGTCTCCCAACAGACCAAAACGAGATTCCACATGACCCACATCACCTAGGAGTTCCATCGGGCGCATCCAAAATGATTTCTTAGCCTATGGTACATTCGGCACAAACTACGCATCTATCTTGTGTCAAGATTAGCACTATGTCCAAACAAATCGAAACAAGATATTCCACTTGAGCCTCGTCACCTAGGAGTACCATCGGGTGCGTCCAAAATGATTTCTGAGCCAATGGTACATGTGGCGCAAACCGTGCACCTATCTTGCACCGACACTAACACTATCTCCAAACGGACCAAAAGGAGCTTCCATTTTAGCCTCGTCACCTAGGAGTTCCAGCGGGTACGTCCAAAAATAATGCTGAGCCTATGGTACGTTTTGCGCAAACCGTGCACCTAACTTGCACCGACACTAACACTATCTCCAAACGGCTCGAAACAAGGTTCCTCATGACCCACGTCACCTAGGCGTTCCATCGGGTGCATCCAAAATGATTTCTGAGCCTATGGTACGTTCGGCGCAAACCGTGCACTGATCTTATGTCAAGCTTAGCACTATCTCGAAACAGAACGAAACAAGCATCCACTTAAGGCTCATCAAGTAGGAGTAGCATCATTATGTCCAAAACGATTTCTGAGCCTATGGTACGTTTGGCGCAAACTGTGCACCTATCTTGCACCGACACCAACTTTGTCTCCCAACAGACCAAAATGAGATTCCACATGACCCACATCACCTAGGAGTTCCATCGGGTGCATCCAAAATGATTTCTCAGCCTATGGTACATTCGGCACAAACTACGTATCTATCTTGTGTCAAGATTAGCACTATGTCCAAACAGATCGAAACGAGATATTCCACTTGAGCCTCGTCGCCTAGGAGTACCATTGGGTGCGTCCAAAATGATTTCTGAGCCTATGGTACGTTCGGCACAACCCGTACACATATCTTGCATCAAGCTTAGCACTATATCCAAACATAACAAAACAAGCATCCACTTAAGCGTCGTCACATAGGAGTACCATCATTATGTCCAAAATGATTTCTGAGCCTATGGTACGTTTGGCGCAAACCGTGCACCTATCTGCACCGACACCAACTTTGTTTCCCAACAGACCAAAACGAGATTCCACATGACCCACGTCACCTAGGAGTTCCATCGGGCGCATCCAAAATGATTTCTCAGCCTATGGTAAATTTGGCACAAACTACGCATCTATCTTGTGTCAAGGTTAGCACTATGTCCAAACAGATCGAAACGAGATATTCCACTTGAGCCTCGTCACCTAGGAGTACCATCGGGTGCGTCCAAAATGATTTCTGAGCCAATGGTACATGTGGCGCAAACCGTGCACCTATCTTGCACCGACACTAACACTATCTCCAAACGGACCAAAACGAGCTTCCATTTCAGCCTCATCACCTAGGAGTACCAGCGGGTACGTCCAAAACGAATGCTGAGCCTATGGTACGTTTTGCGCAAACCGTGCACCTAACTTGCACAGACACTAACACTATCTCCAAACGGATCGAAACAAGGTTCCTCATGACCCACGTCACCTAGGCATTCCATCGGGTGCATCCAAAACGATTTTTGAGCCTATGGTACGTTCGGCGCAAACCGTACACCTATCTTATGTCAAGTTTAGCACTATCTCAAAACAGAACAAAACAAGAATCCACTTGAGGCTCATCAAGTAGGAGTAGCATCATTATGTCCAAAACGATTTCAGAGCCTATGGTACGTTTGGCGCAAACCTTGCACCTATCTTGCACCGACACCAACTTTGTCTCCCAACAGACCAAAACGAGATTCCACATGACCCACGTCACCTAGGCATTCCATCGGGTGCATCCAAAACGATTTCTGAGCCTATGGTACGTTCGGCGCAAACCGTGCACCTATCTTATGTCAAGTTTAGCACTATCTCGAAACAGAACGAAACAAGCATCCACTTGAGGCTCATCAAGTAGGAGTAGCATCATTATGTCCAAAACGATTTCAGAGCCTATGGTACGTTTGGCGCAAACCATGCACCTATCTTGCACCGGCACCAACTTTGTCTCCCAACAGACCAAAACGAGATTCCACATGACCCACGTCATCTAGGAGTTCCATCGGGCGCATCCAAAATGATTTCTCAGCCTATGGTACATTCGGCACAAACTACGCATCTATCTTGTGTCAAGATTAGCACTATGTCCAAACAGATCGAAACGAGATATTCCACTTGAGCCTAGTCACCTAGGAGTACCATCGGGTGCGTCCAAAATGATTTCTGAGCCTATGGTACGTTCGGCACAACCCGTACACATATCTTGCGTCAAGCTTAGCACTATATCCAAACAAAACAAAACAAGCATCCACTTGAGCCTCATCACATAGGAGTACCATCATTATGTCCAAAACAATTTCTGAGCCTATGGTACAATTGGCGCAAACCGTGCACCTATCTTGCACCGGCACCAACTTTGTCTCCCAACAGACCAAAACGAGATTCCACATGACCCACGTCACCTAGGAGTTCCATCGGGCACATCCAAAATGATTTCTCAGCCTATGGTACATTCGGCACAAACTACGCATCTATCTTGTGTCAAGATTAGCACTATGTCCAAACAGATCGAAATGAGATATTCCACTTGAGCCTAGTCACCTAGGAGTACCATCGGGTGCGTCCAAAATGATTTCTGAGCCTATGGTACGTTCAGCACAACCCGTACACATATCTTGCGTCAAGCTTAGCACTATATCCAAACAAAACAAAACAAGCATCCACTTGAGCCTCATCAAGTAGGAGTAGCATCATTATGTCCAAAACAATTTCTGAGCCTATGGTACGTTTGGCGCTAACCGTGCACCTATCTTGCACCAACACCAACTTTGTCTCCCAATAGACCAAAACAAGATTCCACATGACCCACGTCACCTTGGAGTTCCATCGGGCACATCCAAAATGATTTCTGAGCCTATGGTACGTTTGGCACAACCCGTACACATATCTTGCTTCAAGCATAGCACTATATCCAAACAAAACAAAACAAGCATCCACTTGAGCCTCGTCATATAGGAGTACCATCATTATGTCCAAAATGATTTCTGAGCCTATGGTACGTTTGGCGCAAACCGTGCACCTATCTTGCACCGACACCGACATTGTCTCCCAACAGACCAAAACGAGATTCCACATGACCCACGTCACCTAGGAGTTCCATCGGGCGCATCCAAAATGATTTCTCAGCCTATGGTACATTTGGCACAAACTACGCATCTATCTTGTGTCAAGATTAGCACTATGTCCAAACAGATCGAAACGAGATATTTCACTTGAGCCTCGTCACCTAGGAGTACCATCGGGTGCATCCAAAATGATTTCTGAGCCAATGGTACATGTGGCGCAAACCGTGCACCTATCTTGCACCGACACTAACACTATCTCCAAACGGACCAAAACGAGCTTCCATTTCAGCCTCGTCACCTAGGAGTACCAGCGGGTATGTCCAAAACGAATGCTGAGCCTATGGTACGTTTTGCGCAAACCGTGCACCTAACTTGCACCGACACTAACACTATCTCCAAACGGATCGAAACAAGGTTCCTCATGGCGCACGTCACCTAGGCGTTCCATCGGGTGCATCCAAAATGATTTCTGAGCCTATGGTACGTTCGGCACAAACCGTGCACCTATCTTATGTCAAGCTTAGCACTATCTCAAAACAGAACGAAACAAGCATCCACTTGATGCTCATCAAGTAGGAGTAGCATCATTATGTCCAAAACGATTTCAGAGCCTATGGTACGTTTGGTGCAAACTGTGCACCTATCTTGCACCGACACCAACTTTGTCTCCCAACAGACCAAAACGAGATTCCACATGACCCACGTCACCTAGGAGTTCCATCGGGCGCATCCAAAATGATTTCTTAGCCTATGGTACATTCGGCACAAACTACGCATCTATCTTGTGTCAAGATTAGCACTATGTCCAAACAAATCGAAACAAGATATTCCACTTGAGCCTCGTCACCTAGGAGTACCATCGGGTGCGTCCAAAATGATTTCTGAGCCAATGGTACATGTGGCGCAAACCGTGCACCTATCTTGCACCGACACTAACACTATCTCCAAACGGACCAAAAGGAGCTTCCATTTTAGCCTCGTCACCTAGGAGTTCCAGCGGGTACGTCCAAAAATAATGCTGAGCCTATGGTACGTTTTGCGCAAACCGTGCACCTAACTTGCACCGACACTAACACTATCTCCAAACGGCTCGAAACAAGGTTCCTCATGACCCACGTCACCTAGGCGTTCCATCGGGTGCATCCAAAATGATTTCTGAGCCTATGGTACATTCGGCGCAAACCGTGCACTAATCTTATGTCAAGCTTAGCACTATCTCGAAACAGAACGAAACAAGCATCCACTTGAGGCTCATCAAGTAGGAGTAGCATCATTATGTCCAAAACAATTTCTGAGCCTATGGTACGTTTGGCGCTAACCGTGCACCTATCTTGCACCAACACCAACTTTGTCTCCCAATAGACCAAAACAAGATTCCACATGACCCACGTCACCTTGGAGTTCCATCGGGCACATCCAAAATGATTTCTGAGCCTATGGTACGTTTGGCACAACCCGTACACATATCTTGCTTCAAGCTTAGCACTATATCCAAACAAAACAAAACAAGCATCCACTTGAGCCTCGTCATATAGGAGTACCATCATTATGTCCAAAATGATTTCTGAGCCTAAGGTACGTTTGGCGCAAACCGTGCACCTATCTTGCACCGACACCGACATTGTCTCCCAACAGACCAAAACGAGATTCCACATGACCCACGTCACCTAGGAGTTCCATCGGGCGCATCCAAAATGATTTCTCAGCCTATGGTACATTTGGCACAAACTACGCATCTATCTTGTGTCAAGATTAGCACTATGTCCAAACAGATCGAAACGAGATATTTCACTTGGGCCTCGTCACCTAGGAGTACCATCGGGTGCGTCCAAAATGATTTCTGAGCCAATGGTACATGTGGCGCAAACCGTGCACCTATCTTGCACCGACACTAACACTATCTCCAAACAGACCAAAACGAGCTTCCATTTCAGCCTCGTCACCTAGGAGTACCAGCGGGTATGTCCAAAACGAATGCTGAGCCTATGGTACGTTTTGCGCAAACCGTGCACCTAACTTGCACCGACACTAACACTATCTCCAAACGGATCGAAACAAGGTTCCTCATGGCGCACGTCACCTAGGCGTTCCATCGGGTGCATCCAAAATGATTTCTGAGCCTATGGTACGTTCGGCACAAACCGTGCACCTATCTTATGTCAAGCTTAGCACTATCTCAAAACAGAACGAAACAAGCATCCACTTGATGCTCATCAAGTAGGAGTAGCATCATTATGTCCAAAACGATTTCAGAGCCTATGGTACGTTTGGTGCAAACTGTGCACCTATCTTGCACCGACACCAACTTTGTCTCCCAACAGACCAAAACGAGATTCCACATGACCCACGTCACCTAGGAGTTCCATCGGGCGCATCCAAAATGATTTCTTAGCCTATGGTACATTCGGCACAAACTACGCATCTATCTTGTGTCAAGATTAGCACTATGTCCAAACAAATCGAAACAAGATATTCCACTTGAGCCTCGTCACCTAGGAGTACCATCGGGTGCGTCCAAAATGATTTCTGAGCCAATGGTACATGTGGCGCAAACCGTGCACCTATCTTGCACCGACACTAACACTATCTCCAAACGGACCAAAAGGAGCTTCCATTTTAGCCTCGTCACATAGGAGTTCCAGCGGGTACGTCCAAAAATAATGCTGAGCCTATGGTACGTTTTGCGCAAACCGTGCACCTAACTTGCACCGACACTAACACTATCTCCAAACGGCTCGAAACAAGGTTCCTCATGACCCACGTCACCTAGGCGTTCCATCGGGTGCATCCAAAATGATTTCTGAGCCTATGGTACGTTCGGCGCAAACCGTGCACTGATCTTATGTCAAGCTTAGCACTATCTCGAAACAGAACGAAACAAGCATCCACTTAAGGCTCATCAAGTAGGAGTAGCATCATTATGTCCAAAACGATTTCTGAGCCTATGGTACGTTTGGCGCAAACTGTGCACCTATCTTGCACCGACACCAACTTTGTCTCCCAACAGACCAAAATGAGATTCCACATGACCCACGTCACCTAGGAGTTCCATCGGGCGCAACCAAAATGATTTCTCAGCCTATGGTACATTCGGCACAAACTACGTATCTATCTTGTGTCAAGATTAGCACTATGTCCAAACAGATCGAAACGAGATATTCCACTTGAGCCTCGTCGCCTAGGAGTACCATTGGGTGCGTCCAAAATGATTTCTGAGCCTATGGTACGTTCGGCACAACCCGTACACATATCTTGCGTCAAGCTTAGCACTATATCCAAACATAACAAAACAAGCATCCACTTAAGCGTCGTCACATAGGAGTACCATCATTATGTCCAAAATGATTTCTGAGCCTATGGTACATTTGGCGCAAACCGTGCACCTATCTGCACCGACACCAACTTTGTCTCCCAACAGACCAAAACGAGATTCCACATGACCCACGTCACCTAGGAGTTCCATCGGGCGCATCCAAAATGATTTCTCAGCCTATGGTACATTTGGCACAAACTACGCATCTATCTTGTGTCAAGATTAGCACTATGTCCAAACAGATCGAAACAAGATATTTCACTTGAGCCTCGTCACCTAGGAGTACCATCGGGTGCGTCCAAAATGATTTCTGAGCCAATGGTACATGTGGCGCAAACCGTGCACCTATCTTGCACCGACACTAACACTATCTCCAAACGGACCAAAACGAGCTTCCATTTCAGCCTCGTCACCTAGGAGTACCAGCGGGTATGTCCAAAACGAATGCTGAGCCTATGGTACGTTTTGCGCAAACCGTGCACCTAACTTGCACCGACACTAACACTATCTCCAAACGGATCGAAACAAGGTTCCTCATGGCGCACGTCACCTAGGCGTTCCATCGGGTGCATCCAAAATGATTTCTGAGCCTATGGTACGTTCGGCACAAACCGTGCACCTATCTTATGTCAAGCTTAGCACTATCTCAAAACAGAACGAAACAAGAATCCACTTGATGCTCATCAAGTAGGAGTAGCATCATTATGTCCAAAACGATTTCAGAGCCTATGGTACGTTTGGTGCAAACTGTGCACCTATCTTGCACCGACACCAACTTTGTCTCCCAACAGACCAAAACGAGATTCCACATGACCCACGTCACCTAGGAGTTCCATCGGGCGCATCCAAAATGATTTCTTAGCCTATGGTACATTCGGCACAAACTACGCATCTATCTTGTGTCAAGATTAGCACTATGTCCAAACAGATCGAAACGAGATATTCCACTTGAGCCTCGTCACCTAGGAGTACCATTGGGTGCGTCCAAAATGATTTCTGAGCCTATGGTACGTTCGGCACAACCCGTACACATATCTTGCGTCAAGCTTAGCACTATATCCAAACATAACAAAACAAGCATCCACTTAAGCGTCGTCACATAGGAGTACCATCATTATGTCCAAAATGATTTCTGAGCCTATGGTACGTTTGGCGCAAACCGTGCACCTATCTGCACTGACACCAACTTTGTCTCCCAACAGACCAAAACGAGATTCCACATGACCCACGTCACCTAGGAGTTCCATCGGGCGCATCCAAAATGATTTCTTAGCCTATGGTACATTTGGCACAAACTACGCATCTATCTTGTGTCAAGGTTAGCACTATGTCCAAACAGATCGAAACGAGATATTCCACTTGAGCCTCGTCACCTAGGAGTACCATCGGGTGCGTCCAAAATGATTTCTGAGCCAATGGCACATGTGGCGCAAACCGTGCACCTATCTTGCACCGACACTAACACTATCTCCAAACGGACCAAAACGAGCTTCCATTTCAGCCTCATCACCTAGGAGTACCAGCGGGTACGTCCAAAACGAATGCTGAGCCTATGGTACGTTTTGCGCAAACCGTGCACCTAACTTGCACAGACACTAACACTATCTCCAAACGGATCGAAACAAGGTTCCTCATGACCCACGTCACCTAGGCATTCCATTGGGTGCATCCAAAACGATTTTTGAGCCTATGGTACGTTCGGCGCAAACCGTACACCTATCTTATGTCAAGTTTAGCACTATCTCAAAACAGAACAAAACAAGAATCCACTTGAGGCTCATCAAGTAGGAGTAGCATCATTATGTCCAAAACGATTTCAGAGCCTATGGTACGTTTGGCGCAAACCGTGCACCTATCTTGCACCGACACCAACTTTGTCTCCCAACAGACCAAAACGAGATTCCACATGACCCACGTCACCTAGGCATTCCATCGGGTGCATCCAAAACGATTTCTGAGCCTATGGTACGTTCGGCGCAAACCGTGCACCTATCTTATGTCAAGTTTAGCACTATCTCGAAACAGAACGAAACAAGCATCCACTTGAGGCTCATCAAGTAGGAGTAGCATCATTATGTCCAAAACGATTTCAGAGCCTATGGTACGTTTGGCGCAAACCATGCACCTATCTTGCACCGGCACCAACTTTGTCTCCCAACAGACCAAAATGAGATTCCACATGACCCACGTCACCTAGGAGTTCCATCGGGCGCATCCAAAATGATTTCTCAGCCTATGGTACATTCGGCACAAACTACGCATCTATCTTGTGTCAAGATTAGCACTATGTCCGAACAGATCGAAACGAGATATTCCACTTGAGCCTAGTCACCTAGGAGTACCATCGGGTGCGTCCAAAATGATTTCTGAGCCTATGGTACGTTCGGCACAACCCGTACACATATCTTGCGTCAAGCTTAGCACTATATCCAAACAAAACAAAACAAGCATCCACTTGAGCCTCATCACATAGGAGTACCATCATTATGTCCAAAACAATTTCTGAGCCTATGGTACAATTGGCGCAAACCGT
The DNA here is from genome assembly GCF_019320115.1 of Miscanthus floridulus. Taxonomy (NCBI): domain Eukaryota; kingdom Viridiplantae; phylum Streptophyta; class Magnoliopsida; order Poales; family Poaceae; genus Miscanthus; species Miscanthus floridulus. The sequence goes on along the minus strand of NC_089581.1, from coordinate 88,049,445 downwards.
GCACCTATCTTGCACCGGCACCAACTTTGTCTCCCAACAGACCAAAACGAGATTCCACATGACCCACGTCACCTAGGAGTTCCATCGGGCACATCCAAAATGATTTCTCAGCCTATGGTACATTCGGCACAAACTACGCATCTATCTTGTGTCAAGATTAGCACTATGTCCAAACAGATCGAAATGAGATATTCCACTTGAGCCTAGTCACCTAGGAGTACCATCGGGTGCGTCCAAAATGATTTCTGAGCCTATGGTACGTTCTGCACAACCCGTACACATATCTTGCGTCAAGCTTAGCACTATATCCAAACAAAACAAAACAAGCATCCACTTGAGCCTCATCACATAGGAGTACCATCATTATGTCCAAAACGATTTCTGAGCCTATGGTACATTTGGCGCAAACCGTGCACCTATCTTGCACCAACACCAACATTGTCTCCCAACAGACCAAAACGAGATTCCACATGACCCACGTCACCTAGGAGTTCCATCGAGCGCATCCAAAATGATTTCTTAGCCTATGGTACATTCGGCACAAACTACGCATCTATCTTGTGTCAAGATTAGCACTATGTCCAAACAGATCGAAACGAGATATTCCACTTGAGCCTCGTCACCTACGAGTACCATCGGGTGCGTCCTAAATGATTTCTGAGCCAATGGTACATGTGGCGCAAACCGTGCACCTATCTTGCACCGACACTAACACTATCTCCACACGGACCAAAATGAGCTTCCATTTTAGCCTCGTCACCTAGGAGTTCCAGCGGGTACGTCCAAAAATAATGCTGTGCCTATGATACGTTTTGCGCAAACCGTGCACCTAACTTGCACCGACACTAACACTATCTCCAAACGGATCGAAACAAGGTTCCTCATGACCCACGTCACCTAGGCGTTCCATCGGGTGCATCCAAAATGATTTCTGAGCCTATGGTACGTTCGGCGCAAACCGTGCACTGATCTTATGTCAAGCTTAGCACTATCTCGAAATAGAACGAAACAAGCATTCACTTAAGGCTCATCAAGTAGGAGTAGCATCATTATGTCCAAAACAATTTCTGAGCCTATGGTACGTTTGGCGCTAACCGTGCACCTATCTTGCACCGACACCAACTTTGTCTCCCAATAGACCAAAACGAGATTCCACATGACCCACGTCACCTAGGAGTTCCATCGGGCACATCCAAAATGATTTCTGAGCCTATGGTACGTTCGGCACAACCCGTACACATATCTTGCTTCAAGCTTAGCACTATATCCAAACAAAACAAAACAAGCAGCCACTTGAGCCTCGTCATATAGGAGTACCATCATTATGTCCAAAATGATTTCTGAGCCTATGGTACGTTTGGCGCAAACCGTGCACCTATCTTGCACCGACACCGACATTGTCTCCCAACAGACCAAAACGAGATTCCACATGACCCACGTCACCTAGGAGTTCCATCGGGCGCATCCAAAACGATTTCTCAACCTATGGTACATTCAGCACAAACTACGCATCTATCTTGTGTCAAGATTAGCACTATGTCCAAACAGATCGAAACGAGATCTTCCACTTGAGCCTCGTCACCTAGGAGTACCATCGGGTGCGTCCAAAATGATTTCTGAGCCAATGGTACATGTGGCGCAAACCGTGCACCTATCTTGCACCGACACTAACACTATCTCCAAACGGACCAAAACGAGCTTCCATTTCAGCCTCGTCACCTAGGAGTACCAGCGGGTACGTCCAAAACGAATGCTGAGCCTATGGTACGTTTTGCGCAAACCGTGCACCTAACTTGCACCGACACTAACACTATCTCCAAACGGATCGAAACAAGGTTCCTCATGACCCACGTCACCTAGGCGTTCCATCGGGTGCATCCAAAACGATTTCTGAGCCTATGGTACGTTTGGCGCAAACCGTGCACTAATCTTATGTCAAGCTTAGCACTATCTCGAAACAGAACGAAACAAGCATCCACTTGAGGCTCATCAAGTAGGAGTAGCATCATTATGTCCAAAACAATTTCTAAGCCTATGGTACGTTTGGCGCTAACCGTGCACCTATCTTGCACCGACACCAACTTTGTCTCCCAATAGACCAAAACAAGATTCCACATGACCCACGTCACCTTGGAGTTCCATCGGGCACATCCAAAATGATTTCTGAGCCTATGGTACGTTTGGCACAACCCGTACACATATCTTGCTTCAAGCTTAGCACTATATCCAAACAAAACAAAACAAGCATCCACTTGAGCCTCGTCATATAGGAGTACCATCATTATGTCCAAAATGATTTCTGAGCCTATGGTACGTTTGGCGCAAACCGTGCACCTATCTTGCACTGACACCGACATTGTCTCCCAACAGACCAAAACGAGATTCCACATGACCCACGTCACCTAGGAGTTCCATCGGGCGCATCCAAAATGATTTCTCAGCCTAAGGTACATTTGGCACAAACTACGCATCTATCTTGTGTCAAGATTAGCACTATGTCCAAACAGATCGAAACGAGATATTTCACTTGAGCCTCGTCACCTAGGAGTACCATCGGGTGCGTCCAAAATGATTTCTGAGCCAATGGTACATGTGGCGCAAACCGTGCACCTATCTTGCACCGACACTAACACTATCTCCAAACGGACCAAAACGAGCTTCCATTTCAGCCTCGTCACCTAGGAGTACCAGTGGGTACGTCCAAAACGAATGCTGAGCCTATGGTATGTTTTGCGCAAACCGTGCACCTAACTTGCACCGACACTAACACTATCTCCAAACGGATCGAAACAAGGTTCCTCATGGCGCACGTCACCTAGGCGTTCCATCGGGTGCATCCAAAATGATTTCTGAGCCTATGGTACGTTCGGCACAAACCGTGCACCTATCTTATGTCAAGCTTAGCACTATCTCATAACAGAACGAAACAAGCATCCACTTGATGCTCATCAAGTAGGAGTAGCATCATTATGTCCAAAACGATTTCAGAGCCTATGGTACGTTTGGTGCAAACTATGCACCTATCTTGCACTGACACCAACTTTGTCTCCCAACAGACCAAAACGAGATTCCACATGACCCACGTCACCTAGGAGTTCCATCGGGCGCATCCAAAATGATTTCTTAGCCTATGGTACATTCGGCACAAACTACGCATCTATCTTGTGTCAAGATTAGCACTATGTCCAAACAAATCGAAACAAGATATTCCACTTGAGCCTCGTCACCTAGGAGTACCATCGGGTGCGTCCAAAATGATTTCTGAGCCAATGGTACATGTGGCGCAAACCGTGCACCTATCTTGCACCGACACTAACACTATCTCCAAACGGACCAAAAGGAGCTTCCATTTTAGCCTCGTCACCTAGGAGTTCCAGCGGGTACGTCCAAAAATAATGCTGAGCCTATGGTACGTTTTGCGCAAACCATGCACCTAACTTGCACCGACACTAACACTATCTCCAAACGGCTCGAAACAAGGTTCCTCATGACCCACGTCACCTAGGCGTTCCATCGGGTGCATCCAAAATGATTTCTGAGCCTATGGTACGTTCGGCGCAAACCGTGCACTGATCTTATGTCAAGCTTAGCACTATGTCGAAACAGAACGAAACAAGCATCCACTTAAGGCTCATCAAGTAGGAGTAGCATCATTATGTCCAAAACGATTTCTGAGCCTATGGTACGTTTGGCGCAAACTGTGCACCTATCTTGCACCGACACCAACTTTGTCTCCCAACAGACCAAAATGAGATTTCACATGACCCACGTCACCTAGGAGTTCCATCAGGCGCATCCAAAATGATTTCTCAGCCTATGGTACATTCAGCACAAACTACGTATCTATCTTGTGTCAAGATTAGCACTATGTCCAAACAGATCGAAACGAGATATTCCACTTGAGCCTCGTCACCTAGGAGTACCATTGGGTGCGTCCAAAATGATTTCTGAGCCTATGGTACGTTCGGCACAACCCGTACACATATCTTGCGTCAAGCTTAGCGCTATATCCAAACATAACAAAACAAGCATCCACTTAAGCGTCGTCACATAGGAGTACCATCATTATGTCCAAAATGATTTTTGAGCCTATGGTACGTTTGGCGCAAACCGTGCACCTATCTGCACCAACACCAACTTTGTCTCCCAACAGACCAAAACGAGATTCCACATGACCCACGTCACCTAGGAGTTCCATCGGGCGCATCCAAAATGATTTCTCAGCCTATGGTACATTTGGCACAAACTACGCATCTATCTTGTGTCAAGGTTAGCACTATGTCCAAACAGATCGAAATGAGATATTCCACTTGAGCCTCGTCACCTAGGAGTACCATCGGGTGCGTCCAAAATGATTTCTGAGCCAATGGTACATGTGGCGCAAACCGTGCACCTATCTTGCACCGACACTAACACTATCTCCAAACGGACCAAAACGAGCTTCCATTTCAGCCTCATCACCTAGGAGTACCAGCGGGTACGTCCAAAACGAATGCTGAGCCTATGGTACGTTTTGCGCAAACCGTGCACCTAACTTGCACAGACACTAACACTATCTCCAAACGGATCGAAACAAGGTTCCTCATGACCCACGTCACCTAGGCATTCCATCGGGTGCATCCAAAACGATTTTTGAGCCTATGGTACGTTCGGCGCAAACCGTACACCTATCTTATGTCAAGTTTAGCACTATCTCAAAACAGAACAAAACAAGAATCCACTTGAGGCTCATCAAGTAGGAGTAGCATCATTATGTCCAAAACGATTTCAGAGCCTATGGTACGTTTGGCGCAAACCGTGCACCTATCTTGCACCGACACCAACTTTGTCTCCCAACAGACCAAAACGAGATTCCACATGACCCACGTCACCTAGGCATTCCATCGGGTGCATCCAAAACGATTTCTGAGCCTATGGTACGTTCGGCGCAAACCGTGCACCTATCTTATGTCAAGTTTAGCACTATCTCGAAACAGAATGAAACAAGCATCCACTTGAGGCTCATCAAGTAGGAGTAGCATCATTATGTCCAAAACGATTTCAGAGCCTATGGTACGTTTGGCGCAAACCGTGCACCTATCTTGCACCGGCACCAACTTTGTCTCCCAACAGACCAAAACGAGATTCCACATGACCCACGTCACCTAGGAGTTCCATCGGGCGCATCCAAAATGATTTCTCAGCCTATGGTACATTCGGCAAAAACTACGCATCTATCTTGTGTCAAGATTAGCACTATGTCCAAACAGATCAAAACGAGATATTCCACTTGAGCCTAGTCACCTAGGAGTACCATCGGGTACGTCCAAAATGATTTCTGAGCCAATGGTACATGTGGCGCAAACCGTGCACCTATCTTGCACCGACACTAACACTATCTCCAAACGGACCAAAACGAGCTTCCATTTCAGCCTCGTCACCTAGGAGTACCAGCGGGTGCGTCCAAAACGAATGCTGAGCCTATGGTTCATTTTGCGCAAACCGTGCACCTAACTTGCACCGACACTAATACTATCTCCAAACGGATCGAAACAAGGTTCCTCATGACCCACGTCACCTAGGCGTTCCATCGGGTGCATCCAAAACGATTTCTGAGCCTATGGTACATGTGGCGCAAACCGTGCACCTATCTTGCACCGACACTAACACTATCTCCAAACGGACCAATACGAGCTTCCATTTCAGCCTCGTCACCTAGGAGTACCAGCGGGTACGTCCAAAACGAATGCTGAGCCTATGGTACGTTTTGCGCAAACCGTGCACCTAACTTGCACCGACACTAACACTATCTCCAAACGGATCGAAACAAGGTTCCTCATGACCCACGTCACCTAGGCGTTCCATCGGGTGCATCCAAAATGATTTCTGAGCCTATGGTACGTTCGGCGCAAACCGTGCACTAATCTTATGTCAAGCTTAGCACTATCTCGAAATAGAACGAAACAAGCATCCACTTGAGGCTCATCAAGTAGGAGTAGCATCATTATGTCCAAAACGATTTCTGAGCCTCTAGTACGTTTGGCGCTAACCGTGCACCTATCTTGCACCGACACCAACTTTGTCTTGCAATAGACCAAAACGAGATTCCACACGACCCACGTCACCTTGGAGTTCCATCGGGCACATCCAAAATGATTTCTGAGCCTATGGTATGTTGGGCACAACCTGTACACATATCTTGCTTCAAGCTTAGCACTATATCCAAACAAAACAAAACAAGCATCCACTTGAGCCTCATCACATAGGAGTACCATCATTATGTCCAAAACGATTTCTGAGCCTATGGTACATTTGGCGCAAACCGTGCACCTATCTTGCACCGACACCAACATTATCTCCGAACAGACCAAAACGAGATTCCACATGACCCACGTCACCTAGGAGTTCCATCGGGCGCATCCAAAATGATTTCTTAGCCTATGGTACATTCGGCACAAACTACGCATCTATCTTGTGTCAAGATTAGCACTATGTCCAAACAGATCGAAACAAGATATTCCACTTGAGCCTCGTCACCTAGGAGTACCATCGAGTGCGTCCAAAATGATTTCTGAGCCAATGGTACATGTGGCACAAACCGTGCACCTATCTTGCACCGACACTAACACTATCTCCAAACGGACCAAAACGAGCTTCCATTTTAGCCTCGTCACCTAGGAGTTCCAGCGGGTACGTCCAAAAATAATGCTGAGCCTATGGTACGTTTTGCGCAAACCGTGCACCTAACTTGCACCGACACTAACACTATCTCCAAACGGATCGAAACAAGGTTCCTCATGACCCACGTCATCTAGGCGTTCCATCGGGTGCAACCAAAATGATTTCTGAGCCTATGGTACGTTCGGCGCAAACCGTGCACTGATCTTATGTCAAGCTTAGCACTATCTCGAAATAGAACGAAACAAGCATCCACTTAAGGCTCATCAAGTAGGAGTAGCATCATTATGTCCAAAACAATTTCTGAGCCTATGGCACATTTGGCGCTAACCGTGCACCTATCTTGCACCGACACCAACTTTGTCTCCCAATAGACCAAACCGAGATTCCACATGACCCACGTCACCTAGGAGTTCCATCGGGCACATCCAAAATGATTTCTGAGCCTATGATACGTTCGGCACAACCCGTACACATATCTTGCTTCAAGCTTAGCACTATATCCAAACAAAACAAAACAAGCATCCACTTGAGCCTCGTCATATAGGAGTACCATCATTATGTCCAAAATGATTTCTGAGCCTATGGTACGTTTGGCGCAAACCGTGCACCTATCTTGCACCAACACCAACATTGTCTCCCAATAGAACAAAACGAGATTCCACATGACCCACGTCACCTAGGAGTTCCATCGGGCGCATCCAAAATGATTTCTCAGCCTATGGTACATTCGGCACAAACTACGCATCTATCTTGTGTCAAGATTAGCACTATGTCCAAACAGATCGAAACGAGATATTCCACTTGAGCCTAGTCACCTAGGAGTACCATCGGGTGTGTCCAAAATGATTTCTGAGCCTATAGTACGTTTGGCACAACCCGTACACATATCTTGCGTCAAGCTTAGCACTATATCCAAACAAAACAAAACAAGCATCCACTTGAGCCTCATCACATAGGAGTACCATCATTATGTCCAAAACGATTTCTGAGCCTATGGTACATTTGGCGCAAACCGTGCACCTATCTTGCACCGACACCAACATTGTCTCCCAACAGACCAAAACGACATTCCACATGACCCACGTCACCTAGGAGTTCCATCGGGCACATCCAAAATGATTTCTTAGCCTATGGTACGTTCGGCACAAACTACACATCTATCATGTGTCAAGATTAGCACTATGTCCAAACAGATCAAAACAAGATATTCCACTTGAGCCTCGTCACCTAGGAGTACCATCGGGTGCGTCCAAAATGATTTCTGAGCCAATGGTACATGTGGCGCAAACCATGCACCTATCTTGCACCGACACTAACACTATCTCCAAACGGACCAAAACGAGCTTCCATTTTAGCCTCGTCACCTAGGAGTTCCAGCGGGTACGTCCAAAACGAATGCTGAGCCTATGGTACGTTTTGCGCAAACCGTGCACCTAACTTGCACCGACACTAACACTATCTCCAAACGGATCGAAACAAGGTTCCTCATGACCCACGTCACCTAGGCGTTCCATCGGGTGCATCCAAAACGATTTCTGAGCCTATGGTACGTTCGGCACAAACCGTGCACCTATCTTATGTCAAGCTTAGCACTATCTCAAAACAGAACGAAACAAGCATCCACTTGAAGCTCATCAAGTAGGAGTAGCATCAGTATGTCCAAAATGATTTCTGAGCCTATGGTACGTTTGGCGCAAACCGTGCACCTATCTTGCACCGACACCAACTTTGTCTCCCAAAAGACCAAAACGAGATTCCACATGACCCACGTCACCTTGGAGTTCCATCGGGCACATCCAAAATGATTTCTGAGCCTATGGTATGTTTGGCACAACCCGTACACATATCTTGCTTCAAGCTTAGCACTATATCCAAACAAAACAAAACAAGCATCCACTTGAGCCTCGTCATATAGGAGAACCATCATTTTGTCCAAAATGATTTCTGAGCCTATGGTACGTTTGGCGCAAACCATGCACCTATCTTGCACCGACACCGACATTGTCTCCCAACAGACCAAAACGAGATTCCACATGACCCACGTCACCAAGGAGTTCCATCGGGCGCATCCAAAATGATTTCTCAGCCTATGGTACATTCAGCACAAACTACGCATCTATCTTGTGTCAAGATTAGCACTATGTCCAAACAGATCGAAACGAGATATTCCACTTGAGCCTCGTCACCTAGGAGTACCATCGGGTGCGTCCAAAATGATTTCTGAGCCAATGGTACATGTGGCGCAAACCGTGCACCAATCTTCCACCGACACTAACACTATCTCCAAACGGACCAAAACGAGCTTCCATTTCAGCCTCATCACCTAGGAGTACCAGCCGGTATGTCCAAAATGAATGCTGAGCCTATGGTACGTTTTGCACAAACTGTGCACCTAACTTGCACCGACACTAACACTATCTCCAAACGGATCGAAACAAGGTTCCTCATGACCCACGTCACCTAGGCGTTCCATCGGGTGCATCCAAAATGATTTCTGAGCCTATGGTACGTTCGGCACAAACCGTGCACCTATCTTATGTCAAGCTTAGCACTATCTCAAAACAGAACGAAACAAGCATCCACTTGAAGCTCATCAAGTAGGAGTAGCATCAGTATGTCCAAAATGATTTCTGAGCCTATGGTACGTTTGGCGCAAACCGTGCACCTATCTTGCACCGACACCAACTTTGTCTCCCAACAGACCAAAACGAGATTCCACATGACCCACGTCACCTAGGAGTTCCATCGGGCACATCCAAAATAATTTCTAAGCCTATGGTATGTTCACCACAACCCGTACACATATCTTGCGTCAAGCTTAGCACTATATCCAAACAAAACAAAACAAGCATCCACTTGAGCCTCATCACATAGGAGTACCATCATTATGTCCAAAACGATTTTCTGAGCCTATGGTACGTTTGGCGCAAACCGTGCACCTATCTTGCACCGACACCAACATTGTCTCCCAACAGACCAAAATGAGATTCCAAAATGATTAGCACTATATCCAAACAAAACAAAACAAGCATCCACTTGAGCCTCGTCATATAGGAGAACCATCATTTTGTCCAAAATGATTTCTGAGCCTATGGTACGTTTGGCGCAAACAGTGCACCTATCTTGCACCGACACCAACTTTGTCTCCCAACAGACCAAAACGAGATTCCACATGACCCACGTCTCCTAGGAGTTCCATCGGGCGCATCCAAAATGATTTCTTAGCCTATGGTACATTCGGCACAAACTACGCATCTATCTTGTGTCAAGATTAGCACTATGTCCAAACAGATCGAAACGAGATATTCCACTTGAGCCTCGTCACCTACGAGTACCATCGGGTGCGTCCAAAATGATTTCTGAGCCTATGGTACATTTGGCACAACCCGTACACATATCTTGCGTCAAGCTTAGAACTATATCCAAACAAAACAAAACAAGCATCCACTTGAGCCTCATCACATAGGAGTACCATCATTATGTCCAAAACAATTTCTGAGCCTATGGTACGTTTGGCACAAACTACGCACCTATCTTGTGTCAAGATTAGCACTATGTCCAAACGAACCAAAACGAGATATTCCACTTGAGCCTCGTCACCTAGGAGTACCATCGGGTGCATCCAAAATGATTTCTAAGCCAATGGTACATGTGGCGCAAACCGTGCACCTATCTTGCACTGACACTAACACTATCTCCAAATGGACCAAAATGAGCTTCTATTTTTGCCTCGTCACCTAGGAGTACCATCGGGTACGTCCAAAACGAATGCTGAGCCTATGGTACATTTTGCGCAAACCATGCACCTAACTTGCACCGACACTAACACTATCTCCAAACAGATCGAAACAAGGTTCCTCATGACCCACGTCACCTAGGCGTTCCATCAGGTGCATCCAAAATGATTTCTGAGCCTATGGTATGTTCGGCACAAACCATGCACCTATCTTATGTCAAACTTAGCACTATCTCGAAACAGAATGAAACAAGCATCCACTTGAGGCTCATCAAGTAGGAGTAGCATCATTATGTCCAAAATGATTTCAGAGCCTATGGTACGTTTGGCGCAAACCATGCACCTATCTTGCACCGACACCAACTTTGTCTCCCAACAGACCAAAACGAGATTCCACATGACCCACATCACCTAGGAGTTCCATCGGGCACATCCAAAATGATTTTCTGAGCCTATGGTACGTTCGGCACAACCCGTACACATATCTTGCGTCAAGCTTAGCACTATATCCAAACAAAACAAAACAAGCATCCACTTGAGCCTCGTCACATAGGAGTACCATCATTATGTCCAAAATGATTTCTGAGCCTATAGTACGTTTGGCGCAAACCATGCACCTATCTTGCACCGACACCAACATTGTCTCCCAACAGACCAAAACGAGATTCCATATGACCCATGTCACCTAGGAGTTCCATCGGGCGCATCCATAATGATTTCTCAGCCTATGGTACATTCGACACAAACTACGCATCTATCTTGTGTCAAGATTAGCACTATGTCCAAACAGATCGAAACGAGATATTCCACTTGAGCCTCGTCACCTAGGAGTACCATCGGGTGCATCCAAAATGATTTCTAAGCCAATGGTACTTGTGGCGCAAACCGTGCACCTATCTTGCACCGACACTAACACTATATCCAAACAGACCAAAATGAGCTTCCACATGACCCACGTCACCTAGGAGTTCCATCGGGCGCATCCAAAATGATTTCTCAGCCTATGGTACATTCAGCACAAACTACGCATCTATCTTGTGTCAAGATTAGCACTATGTCCAAACAGATCGAAACGAGATATTCCACTTGAGCCTCGTCACCTAGGAGTACCATCGGGTGCGTCCAAAATGATTTCTGAGCCAATGGTACATGTGGCGCAAACTGTGCACCTATCTTGCACCGACACTAACACTATCTCCAAATGGACCAAAACGAGCTTCCATTTCAGCCTCGTCACCTAGGAGTACCAGCGGGTACGTCCAAAACGAATGCTGAGCCTATGGTACGTTTTGCGCAAACCGTGCACCTAACTTGCACAGACACTAACACTATCTCCAAACAAATTGAAACAAGTTTCCTCATGACCCACGTCACCTAGGCGTTCCATCGGGTGCATCCAAAACAATTTCTGAGCCTATGGTACGTTCGGCGCAAACCGTGCACCTATCTTATGTCAAGCTTAGCACTTTCTCGAAACAGAATGAAACAAGCTTCCACTTGAGGCTCATCAAGTAGGAGTAGCATCATTATGTCCAAAACGATTTCAGAGCCTATGGTACGTTTGGCGCAAACCGTGCACCTATCTTGCACCGACACCAATTTTGTCTCCCAACAGACCAAAACGAGATTCCACATGACCCACGTCACCTAGGAGTTCCATCGGGTGCATCCAAAATGATTTCTCAGCCTATGGTATATTCGGCACAAACTACGCATCTATCTTGTGTCAAGATTAGCACTATGTCCAAACAGATCGAAACGAGATATTCCACTTGAGCCTCGTCACCTAGGGTACTATCGGGTGCGTCCAAAATGATTTCTGAGCCTATGGTACGTTCGGCACAACCTGTACACATATCTTGCGTCAAGCTTAGCACTATATCCAAACAAAACAAAACAAGCATCCACTTGAGCCTCGTCACATAGGAGTACCATCATTATGTCCAAAATGATTTCTAAGCCTATAGTACGTTTGGCGCAAACCGTGCACCTATCTTGCACCGACACCAAGATTGTCTCCCAACAAACCAAAACAAGATTCCACATGACCCACGTCACCTAGGAGTTCCATCGGGCGCATCCAAAATGATTTCTCAGCCTATGGTACATTCGGCACAAACTACGCATCTATCTTGTGTCAAGATTAGCACTATGTCCAAACAGATCGAAACGAGATATTCCCTTGAGCCTCGTCACCTAGGAGTACCATCGGGTGCGTCCAAAATGATTTCTGAGCCAATGGTACATGTGGCGCAAACCATGCACCTATCTTGCACCGACACTAACACTATCTCCAAACGGACCAAAACGAGCTTCCATTTCATCCTCGTCACCTAGGAGTACTAGCGGGTACGTCCAAAACGAATGCTGAGCCTGTGGTACGTTTTGCGCAAACCGTGTACCTAACTTGCACAGACACTAACACTATCTCCAAACAGATCGAAACAAGGTTCCTCATGACCCACGTCACCTAGGCATTCCATCAGGTGCATCCAAAATGATTTCTGAGCCTATGGTATGTTCGGCACAAACCGTGCACCTATCTTATGTCAAGCTTAGCACTATCTCGAAATAGAATGAAACAAGCATCCACTTGAGGCTCATCAAGTAGGAGTAGCATGATTATGTCCAAAACGATTTCAGAGCCTATGGTACGTTTGGCGCAAACCGTGCACCTATCTTGCACCGACACCAACTTTGTCTCCCAACAGACCAAAATGAGATTCCACATGACCCACGTCACCTAGGAGTTCCATCGGGCACATCCAAAATGATTTTCTGAGCCTATGGTACGTTCAGCACAACCCGTACACATATCTTGTGTCAAGCTTAGCACTATATCCAAACAAAACAAAACAAGCATCCACTTGAGCCTCGTCACATTGGAGTACCATCATTATGTCCAAAATGATTTCTGAGCCTATGGTACGTTTGGCGCAAACAGTGCACCTATCTTGCACCGACACCAACTTTGTCTCCCAATAGACCAAAACGAGATTCCACATGACCCACGTCACCTAGGAGTTCCGTCGGGCACATCCAAAATGATTTCTGAGCCTATGGTACGTTCGGCACAAACTACGCACCTATCTTGTGTCAAGATTAGCACTATGTCCAAACGAACCAAAACGAGATATTCCACTTGAGCCTCGTCTCCTAGGAGTACCATCGGTTGCGTCCAAAATGATTTCTGAGCCAATGGTACATGTGGCGCAAACCGTGCACTTATCTTGCACCGACACTAACACTATCTCCAAATGGACTAAAATGAGCTTCCATTTTAGCCTCGTCACCAAGGAGTACCATCGGGTACGTCCAAAATGAATGCTGAGCCTATGGTACGTTTTGCGCAAACCATGCACCTAACTTGCACCGACACTAACACTATCTCCAAACGGATCGAAACGAGGTTCCACATGACCCACGTCACCTAGGCATTCCATCGGGTGCATCCAAAATGATTTCTAAGCCTAAGGTACGTTCGGCACAACCCATACACATATCTTGCGTCAAGCTTAGCACTATATCCAAACAAAACAAAACAAGCATCCACTTGAGCCTCATCACATAGGAGTACCATCATTATGTCCAAAACGATTTCTAAGCCTATGGTACGTTTGGCGCAAACCGTGCACCTATCTTGCACCGACACCAACATTGTCTCCCAACAGACCAAAACGAGATTCCATATGACCCATGTCACCTAGGAGTTCCATCGGGCGCATCCATAATGATTTCTCAGCCTATGGTACATTCGACACAAACTACGCATCTATCTTGTGTCAAGATAAGCACTATGTCCAAACAGATCGAAACGAGATATTCCACTTGAGCCTCGTCACCTAGGAGTACCATCGGGTGCATCCAAAATGATTTCTAAGCCAATGGTACTTGTGGCGCAAACCGTGCACCTATCTTGCACCGACACTAACACTATATCCAAACAGACCAAAACGAGCTTCCACATGACCCACGTCACCTAGGAGTTCCATCGGGCGCATCCAAAATGATTTCTCAGCCTATGGTACATTCAGCACAAACTACGCATCTATCTTGTGTCAAGATTAGCACTATGTCCAAACAGATCGAAACGAGATATTCCACTTGAGCCTCGTCACCTAGGAGTACCATCAGGTGCGTCCAAAATGATTTCTGAGCCAATGGTACATGTGGCGCAAACTGTGCACCTATCTTGCACCGACACTAACACTATCTCCAAATGGACCAAAACGAGCTTCCATTTCAGCCTCGTCACCTAGGAGTACCAGCGGGTACGTCCAAAACGAATGATGAGCCTATGGTACGTTTTGCGCAAACCGTGCACCTAACTTGCACAGACACTAACACTATCTCCAAACAAATTGAAACAAGTTTCCTCATGACCCACGTCACCTAGGCGTTCCATTGGGTGCATCCAAAACAATTTCTGAGCCTATGGTACGTTCGGCGCAAACCGTGCACCTATCTTGCACCGACACCAATTTTGTCTCCCAACAGACCAAAACGAGATTCCACATGACCCACGTCACCTAGGAGTTCCATCGGGTGCATCCAAAATGATTTCTCAGCCTATGGTACATTCGGCACAAACTACGCATCTATCTTGTGTCAAGATTAGCACTATGTCCAAACAGATCGAAACGAGATATTCCACTTGAGCCTCGTCACCTAGGGTACTATCGGGTGCGTCCAAAATGATTTCTGAGCCTATGGTACGTTCGGCACAACCCGTACACATATCTTGCGTCAAGCTTAGCACTATATCCAAACAAAACAAAACAAGCATCCACTTGAGCCTCGTCACATAGGAGTACCATCATTATGTCCAAAATGATTTCTAAGCCTATAGTACGTTTGGCGCAAACCGTGCACCTATCTTGCACCGACACCAAGATTGTCTCCCAACAAACCAAAACGAGATTCCACATGACCCACGTCACCTAGGAGTTCCATCGGGCGCATCCAAAATGATTTCTCAGCCTATGGTACATTCGGCACAAACTACGCATCTATCTTGTGTCAAGATTAGCACTATGTCCAAACAGATCGAAACGAGATATTCCCTTGAGCCTCGTCACCTAGGAGTACCATCGGGTGCGTCCAAAATGATTTCTGAGCCAATGGTACATGTGGCGCAAACCGTGCACCTATCTTGCACCGACACTAACACTATCTCCAAACGGACCAAAACGAGCTTCCATTTCATCCTCGTCACCTAGGAGTACTAGCGGGTACGTCCAAAACGAATGCTGAGCCTGTGGTACGTTTTGCGCAAACCGTGTACCTTACTTGCACAGACACTAACACTATCTCCAAACAGATCGAAACAAGGTTCCTCATGACCCACGTCACCTAGGCATTCCATCAGGTGCATCCAAAATGATTTCTGAGCCTATGGTATGTTTGGCACAAACCGTGCACCTATCTTATGTCAAGCTTAGCACTATCTCGAAATAGAATGAAACAAGCATCCACTTGAGGCTCATCAAGTAGGAGTAGCATGATTATGTCCAAAACGATTTCAGAGCCTATGGTACATTTGGCGCAAACCGTGCACCTATCTTGCACCGACACCAACTTTGTCTCCCAACAGACCAAAACGAGATTCCACATGACCCACGTCACCTAGGAGTTCCATCGGGCACATCCAAAATGATTTTCTGAGCCTATGGTACGTTCGGCACAACCCGTACACATATCTTGCGTCAAGCTTAGCACTATATCCAAACAAAACAAAACAAGCATCCACTTGAGCCTCGTCACATTGGAGTACCATCATTATGTCCAAAATGATTTCTGAGCCTATGGTACGTTTGGCGCAAACAGTGCACCTATCTTGCACCGACACCAACTTTGTCTCCCAATAGACCAAAACGAGATTCCACATGACCCACGTCACCTAGGAGTTCCGTCGGGCACATCCAAAATGATTTCTGAGCCTATGGTACGTTCGGCACAAACTACGCACCTATCTTGTGTCAAGATTAGCACTATGTCCAAACGAACCAAAACGAGATATTCCACTTGAGCCTCGTCTCCTAGGAGTACCATCGGTTGCGTCCAAAATGATTTCTGAGCCAATGGTACATGTGGCGCAAACCGTGCACTTATCTTGCACCGACACTAACACTATCTCCAAATGGACTAAAATGAGCTTCCATTTTAGCCTCGTCACCAAGGAGTACCATCGGGTACGTCCAAAATGAATGCTGAGCCTATGGTACGTTTTGCGCAAACCATGCACCTAACTTGCACCGACACTAACACTATCTCCAAACGGATCGAAACGAGGTTCCACATGACCCACGTCACCTAGGCATTCCATCGGGTGCATCCAAAATGATTTCTAAGCCTAAGGTACGTTCGGCACAACCCATACACATATCTTGCGTCAAGCTTAGCACTATATCCAAACAAAACAAAACAAGCATCCACTTGAGCCTCATCACATAGGAGTACCATCATTATGTCCAAAACGATTTCTAAGCCTATGGTACGTTTGGCGCAAACCGTGCACCTATCTTGCACCGACACCAACATTGTCTCCCAACAGACCAAAACGAGATTCCATATGACCCATGTCACCTAGGAGTTCCATCGGGCGCATCCATAATGATTTCTCAGCCTATGGTACATTCGACACAAACTACGCATCTATCTTGTGTCAAGATTAGCACTATGTCCAAACAGATCGAAACGAGATATTCCACTTGAGCCTCGTCACCTAGGAGTACCATCGGGTGCATCCAAAATGATTTCTAAGCCAATGGTACTTGTGGCGCAAACCGTGCACCTATCTTGCACCGACACTAACACTATATCCAAACAGACCAAAACGAGCTTCCACATGACCCACGTCACCTAGGAGTTCCATCGGGCGCATCCAAAATGATTTCTCAGCCTATGGTACATTCAGCACAAACTACGCATCTATCTTGTGTCAAGATTAGCACTATGTCCAAACAGATCGAAATGAGATATTCCACTTGAGCCTCGTCACCTAGGAGTACCATCAGGTGCGTCCAAAATGATTTCTGAGCCAATGGTACATGTGGCGCAAACTGTGCACCTATCTTGCACCGACACTAACACTATCTCCAAATGGACCAAAACGAGCTTCCATTTCAGCCTCGTCACCTAGGAGTACCAGCGGGTACGTCCAAAACGAATGCTGAGCCTATGGTACGTTTTGCGCAAACCGTGCACCTAACTTGCACAGACACTAACACTATCTCCAAACAAATTGAAACAAGTTTCCTCATGACCCACGTCACCTAGGCGTTCCATCGGGTGCATCCAAAACAATTTCTGAGCCTATGGTACGTTCGGCGCAAACCGTGCACCTATCTTATGTCAAGCTTAGCACTTTCTCGAAACAGAATGAAACAAGCTTCCACTTGAGGCTCATCAAGTAGGAGTAGCATCATTATGTCCAAAACGATTTCAGAGCCTATGGTACGTTTGGCGCAAACCGTGCACCTATCTTGCACCGACACCAATTTTGTCTCCCAACAGACCAAAACGAGATTCCACATGACCCACGTCACCTAGGAGTTCCATCGGGTGCATCCAAAATGATTTCTCAGCCTATGGTACATTCGGCACAAACTACGCATCTATCTTGTGTCAAGATTAGCACTATGTCCAAACAGATCGAAACGAGATATTCCACTTGAGCCTCGTCACCTAGGGTACTATCGGGTGCGTCCAAAATGATTTTTGAGCCTATGGTACACTCGGCACAACCCGTACACATATCTTGCGTCAAGCTTAGCACTATATCCAAACAAAACAAAACAAGCATCCACTTGAGCCTCGTCACATAGGAGTACCATCATTATGTCCAAAATGATTTCTAAGCCTATAGTACGTTTGGCGCAAACCGTGCACCTATCTTGCACCGACACCAAGATTGTCTCCCAACAAACCAAAACGAGATTCCACATGACCCACGTCACCTAGGAGTTCCATCGGGCACATCCAAAATGATTTCTCAGCCCATGGTACATTCGGCACAAACTACGCATCTATCTTGTGTCAAGATTAGCACTATGTCCAAACAGATCGAAACGAGATATTCCCTTGAGCCTCGTCACCTAGGAGTACTATCGGGTGCGTCCAAAATGATTTCTGAGCCTATGGTACGTTCGGCACAACCCGTACACATATCTTGCGTCAAGCTTAGCACTATATCCAAACAAAACAAAACAAGCATCCACTTGAGCCTCGTCACATAGGAGTACCATCATTATGTCCAAAATGATTTCTAAGCCTATAGTACGTTTGGCGCAAACCGTGCACCTATCTTGCACCGACACCAAGATTGTCTCCCAACAAACCAAAACAAGATTCCACATGACCCACGTCACCTAGGAGTTCCATCGGGCGCATCCAAAATGATTTCTCAGCCTATGGTACATTCGGCACAAACTACGCATCTATCTTGTGTCAAGATTAGCACTATGTCCAAACAGATCGAAACGAGATATTCCCTTGAGCCTCGTCACCTAGGAGTACCATCGGGTGCGTCCAAAATGATTTCTGAGCCAATGGTACATGTGGCGCAAACCGTGCACCTATCTTGCACCGACACTAACACTATCTCCAAACGGACCAAAACGAGCTTCCATTTCATCCTCGTCACCTAGGAGTACTAGCGAGTACGTCCAAAACGAATGCTGAGCCTGTGGTACATTTTGCGCAAACCGTGTACCTAACTTGCACAGACACTAACACTATCTCCAAATAGATCGAAACAAGTTTCCTCATGACCCACGTCACCTAGGCGTTCCATCAGGTGCATCCAAAATGATTTCTGAGCCTATGGTATGTTTGGCACAAACCGTGCACCTATCTTATGTCAAGCTTAGCACTATCTCGAAACAGAATGAAACAAGCATCCACTTGAGGCTCATCAAGTAGGAGTAGCATGATTGTGTCCAAAACGATTTCAGAGCCTATGGTACGTTTGGCGCAAACCGTGCACCTATCTTGCACCGACACCAACTTTGTCTCCCAACAGACCAAAACGAGATTCCACATGACCCACGTCACCTAGGAGTTCCATCGGGCACATCCAAAATGATTTTCTGAGCCTATGGTACGTTCGGCACAACCCGTACACATATCTTGCGTCAAGCTTAGCACTATATCCAAACAAAACAAAACAAGCATCCACTTGAGCCTCGTCACATTGGAGTACCATCATTATGTCCAAAATGATTTCTGAGCATATGGTACGTTTGGCGCAAACCGTGCACCTATCTTGCACCGACACCAACTTTGTCTCCCAACAGACCAAAACGAGATTCCACGTGACCCACGTCACCTAGGAGTTCCGTCGGGCACATCCAAAATGATTTCTGAGCCTATGGTACATTCGGCACAAACTACGCACCTATCTTGTGTCAAGATTAGCACTATGTCCAAACGAACCAAAACGAGATATTCCACTTGACCCTCGTCACCTAGGAGTATCATCGGTTGCGTCCAAAATGATTTCTGAGCCAATGGTACATGTGGCGCAAACCGTGCACTTATCTTGCACCGACACTAACACTATCTCCAAATGGACCAAAATGAGCTTCCATTTTAGCCTCGTCACCTAGGAGTACCATCGGGTACGTCCAAAACGAATGCTGAGCCTATGGTACGTTTTGCGCAAACCATGCACCTAACTTGCACCAACACTAACACTATCTCCAAATGGATCGAAACGAGGTTCCACATGACCCACGTCACCTAGGCGTTCCATCGGGTGCATCCAAAATGATTTCTGATCGGCACAACCCATACACATATCTTGCGTCAAGCTTAGCACTATATCCAAACAAAACAAAACAAGCATCCACTTGAGCCTCATCACATAGGAGTACCATCATTATGTCCAAAACGATTTCTAAGCCTATGGTATGTTTAGCGCAAACCGTGCACCTATCTTGCACTGACACCAACATTGTCTCCCAACAGACCAAAACGATATTCCATATGACCCATGTCACCTAGGAGTTCCATCGGGCGCATCCATAATGATTTCTCAGCCTATGGTACATTCGGCACAAACTACGCATCTATCTTGTGTCAAGATTAGCACTATGTCCAAACAGATTGAAACGAGATATTCCACTTGAGCCTCGTCACCTAGGAGTACCATCGGGTGCATCCAAAATGATTTCTAAGCCAATGGTACATGTGGTGCAAACCGTGCACCTATCTTGCACCGACACTAACACTATATCCAAACAGACCAAAACGAGCTTCCATTTCAGCCTCGTCACCTAGGAGTACCAGCGGGTACGTCCAAAACGAATGCTGAGCCTATGGTACGTTTTGCGCAAACCGTGCACCTAACTTGCACAGACACTAACATTATCTCCAAACAAATCGAAACAAGGTTCCTCATGACCCACGTCACCTAGGCGTTCCATCGGGTGCATCCAAAACGATTTCTGAGCCTATGGTATGTTTGGCACAAACCGTGCACCTATCTTATGTCAAGCTTAGCACTATCTCGAAACAGAACGAAACAAGCATCCACTTGAGGCTCATCAAGTAGGAGTAGCATCATTATGTCCAAAACGATTTCAGAGCCTATGGTATGTTTGGCGCAAACCGTGCACCTATCTTGCACCGACACCAATTTTGTCTCCCAATAGACCAAAACGAGATTCCACATGACCCACGTCACCTAGGAGTTCCATCGGGTGCATCCAAAATGATTTCTCAGCCTATGGTACATTCGGCACAAACTACGCATCTATCTTGTGTCAAGATTAGCAATATGTCCAAACAGACCGAAACGAGATATTCCACTTGAGCCTCGTCACCTAGGAGTACCATCGGGTGCGTCCAAAATGATTTCTGAGCCTATGGTACGTTCGGCACAACCTATACACATATCTTGCGTCAAGCTTAGCACTATATCCAAACAAAACAAAACAAGCATCCACTTGAGCCTCGTCACATAGGAGTACCATCATTATGACTAAAATGATTTATGAGCCTATGGTACGTTTGGCGCAAACCGTGCACCTATCTTGCACCGACACGAACTTTGTCTCCCAACAGACCAAAACGAGATTCCACATGACCCACGTCTCCTAGGAGTTCCATCGGGCGCATCCAAAATTGATGAGGACATCAACACCGATCATACATCCACGCCGTCCACGCCGACACCTGCTGGTCCTATTACCCGTGCTCGTGCTCGAACACTTAATCATCAAGTGAGTTCCTTCTTGAGCTCTTGTCCATCCTGTTTAGATCTTGGAGACACGTGCACTCTTGTTTTGATTAGGAATCAAGGAGAAGACCGAAAGGGAAAAGGACTCACGTAGGCTGGATTCGGACTGCAGCACACCTCCAACTTGCGACGGTCGCCACGGTTACATACGGAGTCAGATTGGGGTGATTCTGGACTTGTTGGAAAGCTAATAAAGTCTACTTTCATACGGATCTGACCTCATACTCATACCTGCTCATAAACGGCGTAAACAGCCCAAAAATCACCAAGAGGTCTATTCTGTCCAGGGTGCTGCGCCACCTTAAGTTAGCCCAATGGGCTTGTATCGTTTAGAGTCCAGTAGGGACGCGTCCTAGGGTTGGAGCACGACCCAAACTCTCTTGTGGTCGTCCTCCACACATCATATACCCCTTAGCCGCCACTAGGAACACTTGGGTTTTGTTTAGATTAAGTTTAGCCATTGCTACTTCCTTGTAGACGCGTGTGTCGACTAGACCATCCGTTCTACTCGATTCAGAACCCCAACTTTGTGATTTCAGATTGGTTTTTTTCACCTCCATACTTGCAATTGAGTTGCTTGTTCTACTTGTTCTTGCTTGTTCCTCAATTGCTTGCAGGAATTACCCTAGTGGTTTGGTTGATCGTGCTCCACAAGATCGCGACGGCCGTTGGAGGTGGTGTATCGGTTGCTAAGGCGCAGCATCCTTGGATGGTTGTAGTCGGGCCGTGAACGTCATCTCCATCCCCAAATCGAGTTATCCACCTTCTCTCATCGAAAGATTGGGATTCACCCTAGCGGGTTCATATCAGTTGGTAATCAGAGCAAGGTTTATCGGTGAGAGACTTGTAATTCTTCGCTGTTTTTATTTTTCCTATAGTCCAAAAAAAGCCAAAAAAAATAGTAGATTAGTTTCCTACAATCCTATAGACCTTTGGGCCGTGGCTAGTGCTACCTAGTTAGGGCTTGTTGAGTCGTTGGTTGCATCGGTTGTGTCAAGTTGCTGGTCTTAGTTTTAGTCCTTTAGAGTTTTGAGTTCTTGTCACGTGCTATCACAACACGCGCTATCATATAGTCTCTCTGTTGGCTGAATCCAAGTAGGGTTTGAAGTTTGAATCGGACAAGGAATCGGCTGTTCCTCTCTATTGGCCGAATCCAAGTAGGTTTTCAAGTTTGAGTCGGATCAAGGAATCGGGTATTCCTCGCTGTTGGCCAAGTCCGAGTAGAATTGGAAGTTCCAATCGGACGAGGAATCAGTTCACCATGTGCTATAAATATCAAACTAACCACGCAGCAAGTATTCATATCTAAATGAGTGGCTTACTCTAGAGAGAGAGAGAGAGTGATCTCATGCCTCTCATCGAAAGATCGTCCATAAACCCTAGCGGGTTCATATCAATTGGTATCAGAGATGATGGTGAGTGTTCATGTGATGCGTGACTGCCCAAACAAGCGTGTTATGATTATCAAAGATGATGGTGAGTGTTCATCCGCTAGTGATTTTGATGAAGATACACTTGCATTGCTTGCGGCTGACTATGCAGGTAGTGAGGAACACATAGAAGAACACATTAATGCAGGTGACGCGGAGCACTATGAGAGCTTGATTGTACAGCGAGTGCTTAGTGCACAAATGGAGAAGGCGGAGCAAAATCAGCGACACACTTTATTCCAAACAAAGTGTGTCATCAAGGAGCGTTCGTGCCGCATGATCATTGATGGAGGTAGCTGCAACAACTTGGCAAGTAGCGACATGGTACAGAAGCTCGCCCTCACCACCAAACCACACCCCCATCCCTACTACATCCAATGGCTGAACAACAGTGGTAAGGCAAAGGTAACGAGACTGGTGCGAATCGATTTTGCCATCGGATCATACAAAGATATTGTTGAATGAGATGTTGTGCCTATGCAAGCTTGCAATATTCTGCTAGGTAGACCATGGCAATTTGATAGAGATTCGATGCATCATGGTAGATCAAATCAATATTCGTTTCTATACCATGATCGAAAAATTGTGTTGCATCCTATGTCTCCTGAAGCTATTATGCAATCTGATGTTACTAAGGCTGCAAAAGCAAAGAGCGAGAGTGACAAATCTGTTGTTGATGACAAAGATGAGATAAAATTGAAAGGACGTTGTATGCTTGCTACAAAATCTGATATTAATGAGTTCAATGCATCCACCTCTGTTGCTTATGCTTTGGTATGCAAGGATGCTTTGATTTCATTTGAGGATATGCAACGTTCTTTGCCCCCTGCTGTTGCTAACATTTTGCAGGAGTATTCTGATGTGTTCCCCATTGAGATACCAGCGGGGCTGCCACCAATACGAGGGATTGAGCACCAAATTGATCTTATCCCTGGAGCATCTTTGCCAAACCGTGCGCCATACAGGACCAATCCAGAGGAAACGAAGGAAATTCAGCGACAAGTGCAAGAATTACTAGACAAAGGTTATGTGCGTGAGTCTCTTAGTCCTTGTGCTGTTCCAGTGATTTTAGTGCCTAAGAAAGATGGAACATGGCGCATGTGTGTTGATTGTAGGGCAATTAATAATATCACCATTCGATATCGACACCCTATTCCACGACTAGATGATATGCTTGATGAATTGAGTGGTGCTATTGTGTTTTCAAAGGTTGATTTGCGTAGTGGGTACCACCAGATTCATATGAAATTGGGAGATGAATGGAAAACTGCTTTCAAAACCAAGTTCGGTCTATATGAGTGGTTAGTCATGCCTTTTGGGTTAACTAATGCACCTAGTACTTTCATGAGATTAATGAACGAGGTTTTGCGTGCTTTCATTGGGAAATTTGTTGTCGTCTACTTTGATGATATACTGATTTATAGCAAATCTATGGATGAACACCTTGATCACTTACGTGCTGTTTTCAATGCTCTACGTGATGCACGTTTGTTTGGTAACCTTGAGAAGTGCACTTTCTGCACCAATCGAGTATCGTTTCTTGGCTATGTTGTCACTCCACAGGGAATTGAGGTTGATAAAGCCAAGGTGGAAGCTATACAAGGATGGCCTGTACCCACGACGGTCACACAAGTGCGGAGTTTCCTAGGACTTGCTGGTTTCTATCGCCGTTTTGTGAAGGACTTCAGCAACATTGCTGCACCATTGAATGAGCTTACAAAGAAGGGAGTGCCCTTTTCTTGGGGCAAAGCACAAGAGCACGCCTTCCATGTGCTGAAAGATAAGTTAACACATGCACCTCTACTCCAACTCCCTGATTTTAATAAGACTTTCGAGCTTGAATGTGATGCGAGTGGAATTGGATTGGGTGGTGTTTTGTTACAAGAAGGAAAACCTGTTGCATACTTTAGTGAGAAATTGAGCGGGCCTATTCTTAATTATTCTACATATGATAAGGAATTATATGCTCTAGTGCGGACATTAGAAACATGGCAGCATTATTTGTGGCCCAAAGAATTTGTTATACATTCTGATCATGAATCTTTGAAGCATATTCGTAGTCAAGGAAAACTGAATCGTAGACATGCAAAATGGATTGAATTTATTGAATCTTTTCCTTATGTTATCAAACACAAGAAAGGGAAGGATAATATCATTGCAGATGCATTGTCTAGGAGATATACTTTGCTGAATCAACTTGATTACAAGATCTTTGGGTTAGAAACAATTAAAGACCGATATGCTCATGATGCTGATTTTAAAGAAGTGCTGCTGCATTGTAAAGATGGGAAAACATGGAACAAATTCATCCTCAATGATGGGTTTGTGTTTAGAGCTAACAAGCTATGCATTCCAGCTAGCTCCGTTCGCTTGTTGTTGCTGCAGGAAGCGCATGGAGGTGGCTTGATGGGGCATTTTGGAGCGAAGAAGACGGAGGACATTCTTGCTGGTCATTTCTTTTGGCCAAAGATGCGATGAGACGTGGAGAGATTTGTTGCTCGCTGCACAACATGTCAAAAGGCTAAGTCCTGGTTGAATCCACACAGTTTGTATATGCCTCTTCCTGTTCCTAGTGCTCCTTGGGAGGATATTTCTATGGATTTTGTGTTGGGATTGCCACGGACTAGGAAAGGGCGAGATAGTGTTTTTGTGGTTGTGGATCGATTCTCTAAAATGGCACATTTCATACCATGTCATAAAACTGATGATGCTACAAATATTGCTGATTTGTTCTTTCGAGAAGTTGTTCGCTTGCATGGTGTGCCAAATACAATTGTTTCTGATCGTGATGCTAAATTTCTTAGCCATTTTTGGAGAACTTTATGGGCCAAATTGGGGACTAAGCTTTTATTTTCCACCACTTGTCACCCCCAAACTGATGGCCAAACTGAAGTTGTGAATAGAACTTTGTCTACTATGTTAAGGACTGTTTTAAAGAAGAATATTAAGTTGTGGGAAGATTGTTTGCCTCATATTGAGTTTTCTTATAATCGTTCGCTGCATTCTACTACAAAGATGTGTCCCTTTGAGATTGTTTATGGCTTGTTACCACGTGCTCCTATTGATTTAATGCCATTGCCAAGTTCTGAAAAGTTGAATTTTGATGCTAAGCAACGTGCTGAATTGATGCTAAAACTACATGAAACCACTAAAGAAAACATAGAGCGCATGAATGCTAAGTACAAATTTGCTGGAGATAAAGGTAGAAGGGAATTGATTCTTGAACCTGGAGATTTGGTTTGGTTGCATTTGCGAAAGGATAGGTTTCCTGAATTAAGAAAAACTAAATTGATGCCTAGAGCGGATGGTCCTTTTAAAGTGATGCAACGAATAAATGAGAATGCATATAAGCTTGATCTTCCTGCAGATTTTGGGGTTAGTCCCACATTTAACATTGCAGATTTGAAGCCTTATTTGGGTGAGGAAGATGAGCTTGAGTCGAGGACGACTCAAATTCAAGAAAGGGAGGATGATGAGGACATCAACACCGATCATACATCCACGCCGTCCATGCCGACACCTGCTGGTCCTATTACCCGTGCTCGTGCTTGAACACTTAATCATCAAGTGAGTTCCTTCTTGAGCTCTTGTCCATCCTGTTTAGATCTTGGAGACACGTGCACTCTTGTTTTGATTAGGAATCAAGGAGAAGACCGAAAGGGAAAAGGACTCGCGTAGGCTGGATTCGGACTGCAGCACACCTCCAACTTGCGACGGTCGCCATGGTTACATACAGAGTCGGATTGGGGTGATTCTGGACTTGTTGGAAAGCTAATAAAGTCTACTTTCATACGGATCTGACCTCATACTCATACCTGCTCATAAACGGCGTCAACAGCCCAAAAATCACCGAGAGGTCTATTCTGTCCAGGGTGCTGCGCCACCTTAAGTTAGCCCAATGGGCTTGTATCGTTTAGAGTCCAGTAGGGACGCGTCCTAGGGTTGGAGCACGACCCAAACTCTCTTGTGGTCGTCCTCCACACGTCATATACCCCTTAGCCGCCACCAGGAACACTTGGGTTTTGTTTAGATCAAGTTTAGCCATTGCTACTTCCTTGTAGACGCGTGTGTCGACTAGACCATCCGTTCTACTTGATTCAAAACCCCAACTTTGTGATTTCAGATTGGTTTTTTTCACCTCCATACTTGCAATTGAGTTGCTTGTTCTACTTGTTCTTGCTTGTTCCTCGATTGCTTGCAGGAATTACCCTAGTGGTTTGGTTGATCATGCTCCACAAAATTGCGACGGCCGTTGGAGGTGGTGTATCGGTTGCTAAGGCGCAGAATCCTTGGATGGTTGTAGTCGGGCCGTGAACGTCATCTCCATCCCCAAATCGAGTTATCCACCTTCTCTCATCGAAAGATCGGGATTCACCCTAGCGGGTTCATATCAAAAATGATTTCTCAGCCTATGGTACATTCGGCACAAACTATGCATCTATCTTGTGTCAAGGTTAGCACTATGTCCAAACAGATCGAAACGAGATATTCCACTTGAGCCTCGTCACCTAGGAGTACCATCGGGTGCGTGCAAAATGATTTCTAAGCCAATGGTACATGTGGCGCAAACTGTGCACCTATCTTGCACCGACACTAACACTATCTCCAAACGGACCAAAACGAGCTTCCATTTCAGCCTCGTCACCTAGGAGTACCAGCGGGTACGTCCAAAACGAATGCTGAGCCTATGGTACGTTTTGCGCAAACCGTGCACCTAACTTGCACAGACACTAACACTATCTCCAAACAGATCAAAACAAGGTTCCTCATGACCCACGTCACCTAGGCGTTCCATCGGGTGCATCCAAAACAATTTCTGAGCCTATGGTACGTTCGGCACAAACCGTGCACCTATCTTATGTCAAGCTTAGCACTATCTCGAAACAGAACGAAACAAGCATCCACTTGAGGCTCATCAAGTAGGAGTAGCATCATTATGTCCAAAACGATTTCAGAGCCTATGGTACGTTTGGCGCAAACCATGCACCTATCTTGCACCGACACCAATTTTGTCTCCCAACAGACCAAAACGAGATTCCACATGACCCACGTCACCTAGGAGTTCCATCGGGTGCATCCAAAATGATTTCTCAGCCTATGGTACATTCGGCACAAACTACACATCTATCTTGTGTCAAGATTAGCACTATGTCCAAACAGATCGAAACGAGATATTCCACTTGAGCCTCGTCACCTAGGAGTACCATCGGGTGCGTCCAAAATGATTTCTGAGCCTATGGTACGTTCGGCACAACCCGTACACGTATCTTGCGTCAAGCTTAGCACTATATCCAAACAAAACAAAACAAGCATCCACTTGAGCCTCGTCACATAGGAGTACCATCATTATGACTAAAATGATTTCTGAGCCTATGGTACGTTTGGCGCAAACCGTGCACCTATCTTGCACCGACACCAACTTTGTCTCCCAACAGACCAAAACGAGATTCCACATGACCCACGTCTCCAAGGAGTTCCATCGGGCGCATCCAAAATGATTTCTCAGCCTATGGTACATTTGGCACAAACTACGCATCTATCTTGTGTCAAGGTTAGCACTATGTCCAAACAGATCGAAACGAGATATTCCACTTGAGCCTAGTCACCTAGGAGTACCATCGGGTGCGTCCAAAATGATTTCTGAGCCAATGGTACATGTGGCGCAAACCGTGCACCTATCTTGCACCAACACTAACACTATATCCAAACGGACCAAAACGAGCTTCCATTTCAGCCTCGTCACCTAGGAGTACCAGCGGGTACGTCCAAAACGAATGCTGAGCCTATGGTACGTTTTGCGCAAACCGTGCACCTAACTTGCACAGACACTAACACTATCTCCAAACGGATTGAAACAAGTTTCCTCATGACCCACGTCACCTAGGCGTTCCATCGGGTGCATCCAAAACAATTTCTGAGCCTATGGTACGTTCGGCGCAAACCGTGCACCTATCTTATGTCAAGCTTAGCACTTTCTCGAAACAGAATGAAACAAGCATCCACTTGAGGCTCATCAAGTAGGAGTAGCATCATTATGTCCAAAACGATTTCAGAGCCTATGGTACGTTTGGCGCAAACCGTGCACCTATCTTGCACCGACACCAATTTTGTCTCCCAACAGACCAAAACGAGATTCCACATGACCCACGTCACCTAGGAGTTCCATCGGGTGCATCCAAAATGATTTCTCAGCCTATGGTACATTCAGCACAAACTACGCATCTATCTTGTGTCAAGATTAGCACTATGTCCAAACTGATCGAAACGAGATATTCCACTTGAGCCTCGTCACCTAGGGTACCATCGGGTGCGTCCAAAATGATTTCTGAGCCTATGGTACGTTCGGCACAACCCGTACACATATCTTGCGTCAAGCTTAGCACTATATCCAAACAAAACAAAACAAGCATCCACTTGAGCCTCGTCACATAGGAGTACCATCATTATGACTAAAATGATTTCTGAGCCTATGGTACGTTTGGCGCAAACCGTGCACCTATCTTGCACCGACACCAACTTTGTCTCCCAACAGACCAAAACGAGATTCCACATGACCCACGTCTCCAAGGAGTTCCATCGGGCGCATCCAAAATGATTTCTCAGCATATGGTACATTTGGCACAAACTACGCATCTATCTTGTGTCAAGGTTAGCACTATGTCCAAACAGATCGAAACGAGATATTCCACTTGAGCCTCGTCACCTAGGAGTACCATCGGGTGCGTCCAAAATGATTTCTGAGCCAATGGTACATGTGGCGCAAACCGTGCACCTATCTTGCACCAACACTAACACTATCTCCAAACGGACCAAAACGAGCTTCCATTTCAGCCTCGTCACCTAGGAGTACCAGCGGGTACGTCCAAAACGAATGCTGAGCCTATGGTACGTTTTGCACAAACCGTGCACCTAACTTGCACAGACACTAACACTATCTCCAAACGGATTGAAACAAGTTTCCTCATGACCCACGTCACCTAGGCGTTCCATCGGGTGCATCCAAAACAATTTCTGAGCCTATGGTACGTTCGGCGCAAACCGTGCACCTATCTTATGTCAAGCTTAGCACTTTCTCGAAATAGAACGAAACAAGCATCCACTTGAGGCTCATCAAGTAGGAGTAGCATCATTATGTCCAAAACGATTTCAGAGCCTATGGTACGTTTGGCGCAAACCGTGCACCTATCTTGCACCGACACCAATTTTGTCTCCCAACAGACCAAAACGAGATTCCACATGACCCACGTCACCTAGGAGTTCCATCGGGTGCATCCAAAATGATTTCTCAGCCTATGGTACATTCGGCACAAACTACGCATCTATCTTGTGTCAAGATTAGCACTATGTCCAAACTGATCGAAACGAGATATTCCACTTGAGCCTCGTCACCTAGGGTACCATCGGGTGCGTCCAAAATGATTTCTGAGCCTATGGTACGTTCGGCACAACCCGTACACATATCTTGCGTCAAGCTTAGCACTATATCCAAACAAAACAAAACAAGCATCCACTTGAGCCTCGTCACATAGGAGTACCATCATTATGTCCAAAATGATTTCTGAGCCTATAGTACGTTTGGCGCAAACCGTGCACCTATCTTGCACCGACACCAACATTGTCTCCCAACAGACCAAAACGAGATTCCACATGACCCACATCACCTAGGAGTTCCATCGGGCACATCGAAAATGATTTCTTAGCCTATGGTACATTCGGCACAAACTATGCATCTATCTTGTGTCAAGATTAGCACTATGTCCAAACAGATCGAAACAAGATATTCCACTTGAGCCTCGTCACCTAGGAGTACCATCGGGTGCGTCCAAAATGATTTCTAAGCCAATGGTACATGTGGCGCAAACCGTGCGCCTATCTTGCACCGACACTAACACTATCTCCAAACGGACCAAAACGAGCTTCCATTTCATCCTCGTCACCTAGGAGTACTAGCGTGTACGTCCAAAACGAATGCTGATCCTGTGGTACGTTTTGCGCAAACCGTGTACCTAACTTGCACAGACACTAACACTATCTCCAAACAGATCGAAACAAGGTTCCTCATGACCCACGTCACCTAGGCGTTCCATCAGGTGCATCCAAAATGATTTCTGAGCCTATGGTATGTTCGGCACAAACCGTGCACCTATCTTATGTCAAGCTTAGCACTATCTCGAAACAGAATGAAACAAGCATCCACTTGAGGCTCATCAAGTAGGAGTAGCATGATTATGTCCAAAACGATTTCAGAGCCTATGGTACGTTTGGCGCAAACCGTGCACCTATCTTGCACCGACACCAACTTTGTCTCCCAACAGACCAAAACGAGATTCCACATGACCCACGTCACCTAGGAGTTCCATCGGGCACATCCAAAATGATTTTCTGAGCCTATGGTACGTTCGGCACAACCCGTACACATATCTTGCGTCAAGCTTAGCACTATATCCAAACAAAACAAAACAAGCATCCACTTGAGCCTCGTCACATTGGAGTACCATCATTATGTCCAAAATGATTTCTGAGCCTATGGTACGTTTGGCGCAAACCGTGCACCTATCTTGCACCGACACCAACTTTGTCTCCCAACAAACCAAAACGAGATTCCACATGACCCACGTCACCTAGGAGTTCCGTCGGGCACATCCAAAATGATTTCTGAGCCTATGGTACGTTCGGCACAAACTACGCACCTATCTTGTGTCAAGATTAGCACTATGTCCAAACGAACCAAAACGAAATATTCCACTTGACCCTCGTCACCTAGGAGTACCATCGGTTGCGTCCAAAATGATTTCTGAGCCAATGGTACATGTGGCGCAAACCGTGCACTTATCTTGCACCGAGACTAACACTATCTCCAAATGGACCAAAATGAGCTTCCATTTTAGCCTCGTCACCTAGGAGTACCATCGGGTACGTCCAAAACGAATGCTGAGCCTATGGTACGTTTTGCGCAAACCATGCACCTAACTTGCACCAACACTAACACTATCTCCAAACGGATCGAAACGAGGTTCCACATGACCCACATTACCTAGGCGTTCCATCGGGTGCATCCAAAATGATTTCTGAGCCTAAGGTACGTTCGGCACAACCCATACACATATCTTGCGTCAAGCTTAGCACTATATCCAAACAAAACAAAACAAGCATCCACTTGAGCCTCATCACATAGGAGTACCATCATTATGTCCAAAACAATTTCTAAGCCTATGGTACGTTTGGCGCAAACCGTGCACCTATCTTGCACTGACACCAACATTGTCTCCCAACAGACCAAAACGAGATTCCATATGACCCATGTCACCTAGGAGTTCCATCGGGCGCATCCATAATGATTTCTCAGCCTATGGTACATTCGGCACAAACTACGCATCTATCTTGTGTCAAGATTAGCACTATGTCCAAACAGATCGAAACGAGATATTCCACTTGAGCCTCGTCACCTAGGAGTACCATCGGGTGCATCCAAAATGATTTCTAAGCCAATGGTACATGTGGCGCAAACCGTGCACCTATCTTGCACCGACACTAACACTATATCCAAACAGACCAAAACGAGCTTCCATTTCAGCCTCGTCACCTAGGAGTACCAGCAGGTACGTCCAAAACGAATGCTGAGCCTATGGTACGTTTTGCGCAAACCGTGCACCTAACTTGCACAGACACTAACACTATCTCCAAACAAATCAAAACAAGGTTCCTCATGACCCACGTCACCTAGGCGTTCCATCGGGTGCATCCAAAACGATTTCTGAGCCTATGGTACGTTCGGCACAAACCGTGCACCTATCTTATGTCAAGCTTAGCACTATCTCGAAATAGAACGAAACAAGCATCCACTTGAGGCTCATCAAGTAGGAGTAGCATCATTATGTCCAAAACAATTTCAGAGCCTATGGTACGTTTGGCGCAAACCATGCACCTATCTTGCACCGACACCAATTTTGTCTCCCAACAGACCAAAACGAGATTCCACATGACCCACATCACCTAGGAGTTCCATCGGGTGCATCCAAAATGATTTCTCAGCCTATGGTACATTCGGCACAAACTACGCATCTATCTTGTGTCAAGATTAGCACTATGTCCAAACAGATCGAAACGAGATATTCCACTTGAGCCTCGTCACCTAGGAGTACCATCGGGTGCGTCCAAAATGATTTCTGAGCCTATGGTACGTTCGGCACAACCCGTACACATATCTTGCGTCAAGCTTAGCACTATATCCAAACAAAACAAAACAAGCATCCACTTGAGCCTCGTCACATAGGAGTACCATCATTATGTCCAAAATGATTTCTGAGCCTATGGTACGTTTGGCGCAAACCGTGCACCTATCTTGCACCAACACCAACTTTGTCTCCCAACAGACCAAAACGAGATTCCACATGACCCACATCACCTAGGAGTTCCATCAAGCGCATCCAAAATGATTTCTCAGCCTATGGTACGTTTGGCACAAACTACGCATCTATCTTGTGTCAAGGTTAGCACTATGTCCAAACAGATCAAAACGAGATATTCCACTTGAGCCTCGTCACCTAGGAGTACCATCGGGTGCGTCCAAAATGATTTCTGAGCCAATGGTACATGTGGCGCAAACCGTGCACCTATCTTGCACCGACACTAACACTATCTCCAAACGGACCAAAACGAGCTTCCATTTCAGCCTCGTCACCTAGGAGTACCAGCGGGTACGTCCAAAACGAATGCTGAGCCTATGGTACGTTTTGCGCAAACCGTGCACCTAACTTGCACAGACACTAACACTATCTCCAAACGGATTGAAACAGGGTTCCTCATGTCCCACGTCACCTAGGCGTTCCGTCGGGTGCATCCAAAACAATTTCTGAGCCTATGGTACGTTCGGCGCAAACCGTGCACCTATCTTATGTCAAGCTTAGCACTTTCTCGAAACAGAATGAAACAAGCATCCACTTGAGGCTCATCAAGTAGGAGTAGCATCATTATGTCCAAAACGATTTCAGAGCCTATGGTATGTTTGGCGCAAACCGTGCACCTATGTTGCACCGACACCAATTTTGTCTCCCAACAGACCAAAACGAGATTCCACATGACCCACGTCACCTAGGAGTTCCATCGGGTGCATCCAAAATGATTTCTCAGCCTATGGTACATTCGGCACAAACTACGCATCTATCTTGTGTCAAGATTAGCACTATGTCCAAACAGATCGAAACGAGATATTCCACTTGAGCCTCGTCACCTAGGGTACCATCGGGTGCGTCC
Organism: Miscanthus floridulus; assembly: GCF_019320115.1. Taxonomy (NCBI): domain Eukaryota; kingdom Viridiplantae; phylum Streptophyta; class Magnoliopsida; order Poales; family Poaceae; genus Miscanthus; species Miscanthus floridulus. The sequence continues at coordinate 88,015,124 of NC_089581.1, read as the reverse complement.
AAAATGATTTCTGAGCCTATGGTACGTTCGGCACAACCCGTACACATATCTTGCGTCAAGCTTAGCACTATATCCAAACAAAACAAAACAAGCATCCACTTGAGCCTCGTCACATAGGAGTACCATCATTATGTCCAAAATGATTTCTGAGCCTATAGTACGTTTGGCGCAAACCATGCACCTATCTTGCTCCAACACCAACTTTGTCTCCCAACAGACCAAAACGAGATTCCACATGACCCACATCGCCTAGGAGTTCCATCGGGCGCATCCAAAATGATTTCTCAGCCTATGGTACATTTGGCACAAACTACGCATCTATCTTGTGTCAAGGTTAGCACTATGTCCAAACAGATCGAAACGAGATATTCCACTTGAGCCTCGTCACCTAGGAGTACCATCGGGTGCGTCCAAAATGATTTCTGAGCCAATGGTACATGTGGCGCAAACCGTGCACCTATCTTGCACCGACACTAACACTATCTCCAAACGGACCAAAACGAGCTTCCATTTCATCCTCGTCACCTAGGAGTACTAGCGTGTACGTCCAAAACGAATGCTGATCCTGTGGTACGTTTTGCGCAAACCGTGAACCTAACTTGCACAGACACTAACACTATCTCCAAACAGATCGAAACAAGGTTCCTCATGACCCACGTCACCTAGGCGTTCCATCAGGTGCATCCAAAATGATTTCTGAGCCTATGGTATGTTCGGCACAAACCGTGCACCTATCTTATGTCAAGCTTAGCACTATCTCGAAACAGAATGAAACAAGCATCCACTTGAGGCTCATCAAGTAGGAGTAGCATGATTATGTCCAAAACGATTTCAGAGCCTATGGTACGTTTGGCGCAAACCGTGCACCTATCTTGCACCGACACCAACTTTGTCTCCCAACAGACCAAAACGAGATTCCACATGACCCACGTCACCTAGGAGTTCCATCGGGCACATCCAAAATGATTTTCTGAGCCTATGGTACGTTCGGCACAACCCATACACATATCTTGCGTCAAGCTTAGCACTATATCCAAACAAAACAAAACAAGCATCCACTTGAGCCTCGTCACATTGGAGTACCTTCATTATGTCCAAAATGATTTCTGAGCCTATGGTACGTTTGGCGCAAACCGTGCACCTATCTTGCACCGACACCAACTTTGTCTCCCAACAGACCAAAACGAGATTCCACATGACCCACGTCACCTAGGAGTTCCGTCGGGCACATCCAAAATGATTTCTGAGCCTATGGTACGTTCGGCACAAACTACGCACCTATCTTGTGTCAAGATTAGCACTATGTCCAAACGAACCAAAACGAAATATTCCACTTGACCCTCGTCACCTAGGAGTACCATCGGTTGCGTCCAAAATGATTTCTGAGCCAATGGTACATGTGGCGCAAACCGTGCACTTATCTTGCACCGAGACTAACACTATCTCCAAATGGACCAAAATGAGCTTCCATTTTAGCCTCGTCACCTAGGAGTACCATCGGGTACGTCCAAAACGAATGCTGAGCCTATGGTACGTTTTGCGCAAACCATGCACCTAACTTGCACCAACACTAACACTATCTCCAAACGGATCGAAACGAGGTTCCACATGACCCACATCACCTAGGCGTTCCATCGGGTGCATCCAAAATGATTTCTGAGCCTAAGGTACGTTCGGCACAACCCATACACATATCTTGCGTCAAGCTTAGCACTATATCCAAACAAAACAAAACAAGCATCCACTTGAGCCTCATCACATAGGAGTACCATCATTATGTCCAAAACAATTTCTAAGCCTATGGTACGTTTGGCGCAAACCGTGCACCTATCTTGCACCGACACCAACTTTGTCTCCCAACAGACCAAAACGAGATTCCACATGACCCACATCACCTAGGAGTTCCATCGGGCACATCCAAAATGATTTTCTGAGCCTATGGTACGTTCGGCACAACCCGTACACATATCTTGCGTCAAGCTTAGCACTATATCCAAACAAAACAAAACAAGCATCCACTTGAGCCTCGTCACATTGGAGTACCATCATTATGTCCAAAATGATTTCTGAGCCTATGGTACGTTTGGCGCAAACCGTGCACCTATCTTGCACCGACACCAACTTTGTCTCCCAACAGACCAAAACGAGATTCCACATGACCCACGTCACCTAGGAGTTCCGTCGGGCACATCCAAAATGATTTCTGAGCCTATGGTACGTTCGGCACAAACTACGCACCTATCTTGTGTCAAGATTAGCACTATGTCCAAACGAACCAAAACGAAATATTCCACTTGACCCTCGTCACCTAGGAGTACCATCGGTTGCGTCCAAAATGATTTCTGAGCCAATGGTACATGTGGCGCAAACAGTGCACTTATCTTGCACCGAGACTAACACTATCTCCAAATGGACCAAAATGAGCTTCCATTTTAGCCTCGTCACCTAGGAGTACCATCGGGTACGTCCAAAACGAATGCTGAGCCTATGGTACGTTTTGCGCAAACCATGCACCTAACTTGCACCAACACTAACACTATCTCCAAACGGATCGAAACGAGGTTCCACATGACCCACATCACCTAGGCATTCCATCGGGTGCATCCAAAATGATTTCTGAGCCTAAGGTACGTTCGGCACAACCCATACACATATCTTGCGTCAAGCTTAGCACTATATCCAAACAAAACAAAACAAGCATCCACTTGAGCCTCATCACATAGGAGTACCATCATTATGTCCAAAACAATTTCTAAGCCTATGGTACGTTTGGCGCAAACCGTGCACCTATCTTGCACTGACACCAACATTGTCTCCCAACAGACCAAAACGAGATTCCATATGACCCATGTCACCTAGGAGTTCCATCGGGCGCATCCATAATGATTTCTCAGCCTATGGTACATTCGGCACAAACTACGCATCTATCTTGTGTCAAGATTAGCACTATGTCCAAACAGATCGAAACGAGATATTCCACTTGAGCCTCGTCACCTAGGAGTACCATCGGGTGCATCCAAAATGATTTCTAAGCCAATGGTCCATGTGGCGCAAACCGTGCACCTATCTTGCACCGACACTAACACTATATCCAAACAGACCAAAACGAGCTTCCATTTCAGCCTCGTCACCTAGGAGTACCAGCAGGTACGTCCAAAACGAATGCTGAGCCTATGGTACGTTTTGCGCAAACCGTGCACCTAACTTGCACAGACACTAACACTACCTCCAAACAAATCAAAACAAGGTTCCTCATGACCCACGTCACCTAGGCGTTCCATCGGGTGCATCCAAAACGATTTCTGAGCCTATGGTACGTTCGGCACAAACCGTGCACCTATCTTATGTCAAGCTTAGCACTATCTCGAAATAGAACGAAACAAGCATCCACTTGAGGCTCATCAAGTAGGAGTAGCATCATTATGTCCAAAACGATTTCAGAGCCTATGGTACGTTTGGTGCAAACCATGCACCTATCTTGCACCGACACCAATTTTGTCTCCCAACAGACCAAAACGAGATTCCACATGACCCACGTCACCTAGGAGTTCCATCGGGTGCATCCAAAATGATTTCTCAGCCTATGGTACATTCGGCACAAACTACGCATCTATCTTGTGTCAAGATTAGCACTATGTCCAAACAGATCGAAACGAGATATTCCACTTGAGCCTCGTCACCTAGGAGTACCATCGGGTGCGTCCAAAATGATTTCTGAGCCTATGGTACGTTCGGCACAACCCGTACACATATCTTGCGTCAAGCTTAGCACTATATCCAAACAAAACAAAACAAGCATCCACTTGAGCCTCGTCACATAGGAGTACCATCATTATGTCCAAAATGATTTCTGAGCCTATGGTACGTTTGGCGCAAACCGTGCACCTATCTTGCACCAACACCAACTTTGTCTCCCAACAGACCAAAACGAGATTCCACATGACCCACGTCACCTAGGAGTTCCATCAAGCGCATCCAAAATGATTTCTCAGCCTATGGTACGTTTGGCACAAACTACGCATCTGTCTTGTGTCAAGGTTAGCACTATGTCCAAATAGATCGAAACGAGATATTCCACTTGAGCCTCGTCACCTAGGAGTACCATCGGGTGCGTCCAAAATGATTTCTGAGCCAATGGTACATGTGGCGCAAACCGTGCACCTATCTTGCACCGACACTAACACTATCTCCAAACGGACCAAAACGAGCTTCCATTTCAGCCTCGTCACCTAGGAGTACCAGCGGGTACGTCCAAAACGAATGCTGAGCCTATGGTACGTTTTGCGCAAACCGTGCACCTAACTTGCACAGACACTAACACTATCTCCAAACGGATTGAAACAGGGTTCCTCATGTCCCACGTCACCTAGGCGTTCCGTCGGGTGCATCCAAAACAATTTCTGAGCCTATGGTACGTTCGGCGCAAACCGTGCACCTATCTTATGTCAAGCTTAGCACTTTCTCAAAACAGAATGAAACAAGCATCCACTTGAGGCTCATCAAGTAGGAGTAGCATCATTATGTCCAAAACGATTTCAGAGCCTATGGTATGTTTGGCGCAAACCGTGCACCTATGTTGCACCGACACCAATTTTGTCTCCCAACAGACCAAAACGAGATTCCACATGACCCACGTCACCTAGGAGTTCCATCGGGTGCATCCAAAATGATTTCTCAGCCTATGGTACATTCGGCACAAACTACGCATCTATCTTGTGTCAAGATTAGCACTATGTCCAAACAGATCGAAACGAGATATTCCACTTGAGCCTCGTCACCTAGGGTACCATCGTGTGCGTCCAAAATGATTTCTGAGCCTATGGTACGTTCAGCACAACCCGTACACATATCTTGTGTCAAGCTTAGCACTATATCCAAACAAAACAAAACAAGCATCCACTTGAGCCTCGTCACATAGGAGTACCATCATTATGTCCAAAATGATTTCTGAGCCTATAGTACGTTTGGCGCAAACCGTGCACCTATCTTGCACCGACACCAACTTTGTCTCCCAACAGACCAAAACGAGATTCCACATGACCCACGTCACCTAGGAGTTCCATCGGGCGCATCCAAAATGATTTCTCAGCCTATGGTACATTTGGCACAAACTACGCATCTATCTTGTGTCAAGGTTAGCACTATGTCCAAACAGATCGAAACGAGATATTCCACTTGAGCCTCGTCACCTAGGAGTACCATCGGGTGCGTCCAAAATGATTTCTGAGCCAATGGTACATGTGGCGCAAACCGTGCACCTATCTTGCACCGACACTAACACTATCTCCAAACGGACCAAAACGAGCTTCCATTTCATCCTCGTCACCTAGGAGTACTAGCGTGTACGTCCAAACGAATGCTGATCCTGTGGTACGTTTTGCGCAAACCGTGTACCTAACTTGCACAGACACTAACACTATCTCCAAACAGATCGAAACAAGTTTCCTCATGACCCACGTCACCTAGGCGTTCCATCAGGTGCATCCAATATGATTTCTGAGCCTATGGTATGTTCGGCACAAACCGTGCACCTATCTTATGTCAAGCTTAGCACTATCTCGAAACAGAATGAAACAAGCATCCACTTGAGGCTCATCAAGTAGGAGTAGCATGATTATGTCCAAAACGATTTCAGAGTCTATGGTACGTTTGGCGCAAACCGTGCACCTATCTTGCACCGACACCAACTTTGTCTCCCAACAGACCAAAACGAGATTCCACATGACCCACGTCACCTAGGAGTTCCATCGGGCACATCCAAAATGATTTTCTGAGCCTATGGTACGTTCGGCACAACCCGTACACATATCTTGCGTCAAGCTTAGCACTATATCCAAACAAAACAAAACAAGCATCCACTTGAGCCTCGTCACATTGGAGTACCATCATTATGTCCAAAATGATTTCTGAGCCTATGGTACGTTTGGCGCAAACCGTGCACCTATCTTGCACCGACACCAACTTTGTCTCCCAACAGACCACAACGAGATTCCACATGACCCACGTCACCTAGGAGTTCCGTCGGGCACATCCAAAATGATTTCTGAGCCTATGGTACGTTCGGCACAAACTACGCACCTATCTTGTGTCAAGATTAGCACTATGTCCAAACGAACCAAAACGAAATATTCCACTTGACCCTCGTCACCTAGGAGTACCATCGATTGCGTCCAAAATGATTTCTGAGCCAATGGTACATGTGGCGCAAACCGTGCACTTATCTTGCACCGAGACTAACACTCTCTCCAAATGGACCAAAATGAGCTTCCATTTTAGCCTCGTCACCTAGGAGTACCATCGGGTACGTCCAAAACGAATGCTGAGCCTATGGTATGTTTTGCGCAAACCATGCACCTAACTTGCACCAACACTAACACTATCTCCAAACGGATCGAAACGAGGTTCCACATGACCCACATCACCTAGGCATTCCATCGGGTGCATCCAAAATGATTTCTGAGCCTAAGGTACGTTCGGCACAACCCATACACATATCTTGCGTCAAGCTTAGCACTATATCCAAACAAAACAAAACAAGCATCCACTTGAGCCTCATCACATAGGAGTACCATCATTATGTCCAAAACAATTTCTAAGCCTATGGTACGTTTGGCGCAAACCGTGCACCTATCTTGCACTGACACCAACATTGTCTCCCAACAGACCAAAACGAGATTCCATATGACCCATGTCACCTAGGAGTTCCATCGGGCGCATCCATAATGATTTCTCAGCCTATGGTACATTCGGCACAAACTACGCATCTATCTTGTGTCAAGATTAGCACTATGTCCAAACAGATCGAAACGAGATATTCCACTTGAGCCTCGTCACCTAGGAGTACCATCGGGTGCATCCAAAATGATTTCTAAGCCAATGGTCCATGTGGCGCAAACCGTGCACCTATCTTGCACCGACACTAACACTATATCCAAACAGACCAAAACGAGCTTCCATTTCAGCCTCGTCACCTAGGAGTACCAGCAGGTACGTCCAAAACGAATGCTGAGCCTATGGTACGTTTTGCGCAAACCGTGCACCTAACTTGCACAGACACTAACACTATCTCCAAACAAATCAAAACAAGGTTCCTCATGACCCACGTCACCTAGGCGTTCCATCGGGTGCATCCAAAACGATTTCTGAGCCTATGGTACGTTCGGCACAAACCGTGCACCTATCTTATGTCAAGCTTAGCACTATCTCGAAATAGAACGAAACAAGCATCCACTTGAGGCTCATCAAGTAGGAGTAGCATCATTATGTCCAAAACGATTTCAGAGCCTATGGTACGTTTGGTGCAAACCATGCACCTATCTTGCACCGACACCAATTTTGTCTCCCAACAGACCAAAACGAGATTCCACATGACCCACATCACCTAGGAGTTCCATCGGGTGCATCCAAAATGATTTCTCAGCCTATGGTACATTCGGCACAAACTACGCATCTATCTTGTGTCAAGATTAGCACTATGTCCAAACAGATCGAAACGAGATATTCCACTTGAGCCTCGTCACCTAGGAGTACCATCGGGTGCGTCCAAAATGATTTCTGAGCCTATGGTACGTTCGGCACAACCCGTACACATATCTTGTGTCAAGCTTAGCACTATATCCAAACAAAACAAAACAAGCATCCACTTGAGCCTCGTCACATAGGAGTACCATCATTATGTCCAAAATGATTTCTGAGCCTATGGTACGTTTGGCGCAAACCGTGCACCTATCTTGCACCAACACCAACTTTGTCTCCCAACAGACCAAAACGAGATTCCACATGACCCACGTCACCTAGGAGTTCCATCAAGCGCATCCAAAATGATTTCTCAGCCTATGGTACGTTTGGCACAAACTACGCATCTATCTTGTGTCAAGGTTAGCACTATGTCCAAACAGATCGAAACGAGATATTCCACTTGAGCCTCGTCACCTAGGAGTACCATCGGGTGCGTCCAAAATGATTTCTGAGCCAATGGTACATGTGGCGCAAACCGTGCACCTATCTTGCACCGACACTAACACTATCTCCAAACGGACCAAAACGAGCTTCCATTTCAGCCTCGTCACCTAGGAGTACCAGCGGGTACGTCCAAAACGAATGCTGAGCCTATGGTACGTTTTGCGCAAACCGTGCACCTAACTTGCACAGACACTAACACTATCTCCAAACGGATTGAAACAGGGTTCCTCATGTCCCACGTCACCTAGGCGTTCCGTCGGGTGCATCCAAAACAATTTCTGAGCCTATGGTACGTTCGGCGCAAACCGTGCACCTATCTTATGTCAAGCTTAGCACTTTCTCAAAACAGAATGAAACAAGCATCCACTTGAGGCTCATCAAGTAGGAGTAGCATCATTATGTCCAAAACGATTTCAGAGCCTATGGTATGTTTGGCGCAAACCGTGCACCTATGTTGCACCGACACCAATTTTGTCTCCCAACAGACCAAAACGAGATTCCACATGACCCACGTCACCTAGGAGTTCCATCGGGTGCATCCAAAATGATTTCTCAGCCTATGGTACATTCGGCACAAACTACGCATCTATCTTGTGTCAAGATTAGCACTATGTCCAAACAGATCGAAACGAGATATTCCACTTGAGCCTCGTCACCTAGGGTACCATCGGGTGCGTCCAAAATGATTTCTGAGCCTATGGTACGTTCAGCACAACCCGTACACATATCTTGCGTCAAGCTTAGCACTATATCCAAACAAAACAAAACAAGCATCCACTTGAGCCTCGTCACATAGGAGTACCATCATTATGTCCAAAATGATTTCTGAGCCTATAGTACGTTTGGCGCAAACCGTGCACCTATCTTGCACCGACACCAACTTTGTCTCCCAACAGACCAAAACGAGATTCCACATGACCCACGTCACCTAGGAGTTCCATCGGGCGCATCCAAAATGATTTCTCAGCCTATGGTACATTTGGCACAAACTACGCATCTATCTTGTGTCAAGGTTAGCACTATGTCCAAACAGATCGAAACGAGATATTCCACTTGAGCCTCGTCACCTAGGAGTACCATCGGGTGCGTCCAAAATGATTTCTGAGCCAATGGTACATGTGGCGCAAACCGTGCACCTATCTTGCACCGACACTAACACTATCTCCAAACGGACCAAAACGAGCTTCCATTTCATCCTCGTCACCTAGGAGTACTAGCGTGTACGTCCAAAACGAATGCTGATCCTGTGGTACGTTTTGCGCAAACCGTGTACCTAACTTGCACAGACACTAACACTATCTCCAAACAGATCGAAACAAGTTTCCTCATGACCCACGTCACCTAGGCGTTCCATCAGGTGCATCCAAAATGATTTCTGAGCCTATGGTATGTTCGGCACAAACCGTGCACCTATCTTATGTCAAGCTTAGCACTATCTCGAAACAGAATGAAACAAGCATCCACTTGAGGCTCATCAAGTAGGAGTAGCATGATTATGTCCAAAACGATTTTAGAGTCTATGGTACGTTTGGCGCAAACCGTGCACCTATCTTGCACCGACACCAACTTTGTCTCCCAACAGACCAAAACGAGATTCCACATGACCCACGTCACCTAGGAGTTCCATCGGGCACATCCAAAATGATTTTCTGAGCCTATGGTACGTTCGGCACAACCCGTACACATATCTTGCGTCAAGCTTAGCACTATATCCAAACAAAACAAAACAAGCATCCACTTGAGCCTCGTCACATTGGAGTACCATCATTATGTCCAAAATGATTTCTGAGCCTATGGTACGTTTGGCGCAAACCGTGCACCTATCTTGCACCGACACCAACTTTGTCTCCCAACAGACCACAACGAGATTCCACATGACCCACGTCACCTAGGAGTTCCGTCGGGCACATCCAAAATGATTTCTGAGCCTATGGTACGTTCGGCACAAACTACGCACCTATCTTGTGTCAAGATTAGCACTATGTCCAAACGAACCAAAACGAAATATTCCACTTGACCCTCGTCACCTAGGAGTACCATCGATTGCGTCCAAAATGATTTCTGAGCCAATGGTACATGTGGCGCAAACCGTGCACTTATCTTGCACCGAGACTAACACTCTCTCCAAATGGACCAAAATGAGCTTCCATTTTAGCCTCGTCACCTAGGAGTACCATCGGGTACGTCCAAAACGAATGCTGAGCCTATGGTATGTTTTGCGCAAACCATGCACCTAACTTGCACCAACACTAACACTATCTCCAAACGGATCGAAACGAGGTTCCACATGACCCACATCACCTAGGCATTCCATCGGGTGCATCCAAAATGATTTCTGAGCCTAAGGTACGTTCGGCACAACCCATACACATATCTTGCGTCAAGCTTAGCACTATATCCAAACAAAACAAAACAAGCATCCACTTGAGCCTCATCACATAGGAGTACCATCATTATGTCCAAAACAATTTCTAAGCCTATGGTACGTTTGGCACAAACCGTGCACCTATCTTGCACTGACACCAACATTGTCTCCCAACAGACCAAAACGAGATTCCATATGACCCATGTCACCTAGGAGTTCCATCGGGCGCATCCATAATGATTTCTCAGCCTATGGTACATTCGGCACAAACTACGCATCTATCTTGTGTCAAGATTAGCACTATGTCCAAACAGATCGAAACAAGATATTCCACTTGAGCCTCGTCACCTAGGAGTACCATCGGGTGCATCCAAAATGATTTCTAAGCCAATGGTACATGTGGCACAAACCGTGCACCTATCTTGCACCGACACTAACACTATATCCAAACAGACCAAAACGAGCTTCCATTTCAGCCTCGTCACCTAGGAGTACCAGCAGGTACGTCCACAACGAATGCTGAGCCTATGGTACGTTTTGCGCAAACCGTGCACCTAACTTGCACAGACACTAACACTATCTCCAAACAAATCAAAACAAGGTTCCTCATGACCCACGTCACCTAGGCATTCCATCGGGTGCATCCAAAACGATTTCTGAGCCTATGGTACGTTCGGCACAAACCGTGCACCTATCTTATGTCAAGCTTAGCACTATCTCGAAATAGAACGAAACAAGCATCCACTTGAGGCTCATCAAGTAGGAGTAGCATCATTATATCCAAAATGATTTCAGAGCCTATAGTACGTTTGGTGCAAACCATGCACCTATCTTGCACCGACACCAATTTTGTCTCCCAACAGACCAAAACGAGATTCCACATGACCCACGTCACCTAGGAGTTCCATCGGGTGCATCCAAAATGATTTCTCAGCCTATGGTACATTCGGCACAAACTACGCATCTATCTTTTGTCAAGATTAGCACTATGTCCAAACAGATCGAAACGAGATATTCCACTTGAGCCTCGTCACCTAGGAGTACCATCGGGTGCGTCCAAAATGATTTCTGAGCCTATGGTACGTTCGGCACAACCCGTACACATATCTTGCGTCAAGCTTAGCACTATATCCAAACAAAACAAAACAAGCATCCACTTGAGCCTCGTCACATAGGAGTACCATCATTATGTCCAAAATGATTTCTGAGCCTATAGTACGTTTGGCGCAAACCGTGCACCTATCTTGCCCCGACACCAACATTGTCTCCCAACAAACCAAAACGAGATTCCACATGACCCACATCACCTAGGAGTTCCATCAGGCACATCGAAAATGATTTCTTAGCCTATGGTACATTCGGCACAAACTATGCATCTATCTTGTGTCAAGGTTAGCACTATGTCCAAACAGATCGAAACGAGATATTCCACTTGAGCCTCGTCACCTAGGAGTACCATCGGGTGCGTCCAAAATGATTTCTGAGCCAATGGTACATGTGGCGCAAACCGTGCACCTATCTTGCACCGACACTAACACTATCTCCAAACGGACCAAAACGAGCTTCCATTTCAGCCTCGTCACCTAGGAGTACCAGCGGGTACGTCCAAAACGAATGCTGAGCCTATGGTACGTTTTGCGCAAACCGTGCACCTAACTTGCACAGACACTAACACTATCTCCAAACGGATTGAAACAGGGTTCCTCATGTCCCACGTCACCTAGGTGTTCCGTCGAGTGCATCCAAAACAATTTCTGAGCCTATGGTACGTTCGGCGCAAACCGTGCACCTATCTTATGTCAAGCTTAGCACTTTCTCGAAACAGAATGAAACAAGCATCCACTTGAGGCTCATCAAGTAGGAGTAGCATCATTATGTCCAAAACGATTTCAGAGCCTATGGTATGTTTGGCGCAAACCGTGCACCTATGTTGCACCGACACCAATTTTGTCTCCCCAACAGACCAAAATGAGATTCCACAGACCCACTTCACCTAGGAGTTCCATCGGGTGCATCCAAAATGATTTCTCAGCCTATGGTACATTCGGCACAAACTACGCATCTAATCTGTGTCAAGATTAGCACTATGTACCAAACAGATCGAACGAGATAATTCCCACTTGAGCCTCGTCACCTAGGGTACCATCGGGTGCATCCAAATGATTTCTGAGCCTATGGTACGTTCAGCACAACCCTACACATATCTTGCGTCAAGCTTAGCACTATATCCAAACAAAACAAAACAAGCATCCACTTGAGCCTCGTCACATAGGAGTACCATCATTATGTCCAAAATGATTTCTGAGCCTATAACGTTTGGCGCAAACCGTGCACCTATCTTGCCCGACACCAACTTTGTCTCCCAACAGACCAAACGAGATTCCACATGACCCACGTCACCTAGGAGTTCCATCGGGCGCATCCAAAATGATTTCTCAGCCCCTATGTACATTTGGCACAACTACGCATCTATCTTGTGTCAAGGTTAGCACTATGTCCAAACGATCGAAACGAGATATTCCACTTGAGCCTCGTCACCTAGGAGTACCATCGGGTGCGTCCAAAATGATTTCTGAGCCAATGGTACATGTGGCGCAAACCGTGCACCTATCTTGCACCGACACTAACCTATCTCCAAACGAGCCAAACGAGCTTCCCTTTCATCCTCGTCACCTAGGAGTACTAGCTGGTACATCCAAAACGAATGCTGATCCTGTGGTACGTTTTGCGCAAACCGTGTACCTAACTTGCACAGACACTAACCCTACTATCTCCAAACAGATCGCAACAAGGTTCCTCATGACCGCATGTCACCTAGGCGTTCCATCAGGTGCATCCAAAATGATTTCTGCCTATGGTATGTTCGGCACAAACCTGCACCTTATCTTATGTCAAGCTTAGCACTATCTCGAAACAGAATGAAACAAGCATCCACTTGAGGCTCATCAAGTAGGAGTAGCATGATTATGTCCAAAACCGATTTCAGAGTCTATGGTACGTTTGGCGCAAACTGTGCACCTATCTTGCACCGACACCAACTTTGGTCTCCCAACAGACCAAAACGAGATTCCACATGACCCACGTCACCTAGGAGTTCCCATCGGGCACATCCAAAATGATTTTCTGAGCCTATGGTAATGTTCGGCACAACCCGTACACATATCTTGCGTCAAGCTTAGCACTATATCCAAACAAAACAAAACAAGCATCCACTTGAGCCTCGTCACATTGGAGTACCATCATTATGTCCAAAGAAGTTTCTGAGCCTAATGGTACGTTTGGCGCAAACCGTGCACCTATCTTGCACCGACACCAACTTTGTCTCCCAACAGACCAAAACGAGATTCCACATGACCCACGTCACCTAGGAGTTCCGTCGGGCACATCCAAAATGATTTCTGAGCCTATGGTACGTTCGGCACAAACTACGCACCTATCTTGTGTCAAGATTAGCACTATGTCCAAACGAACCAAAACGAAATATTCCACTTGACCCTCGTCACCTAGGAGTACCATCGGTTGCGTCCAAAATGATTTCTGAGCCAATGGTACATGTGGCGCAAACCGTGCACTTATCTTGCACCGAGACTAACACTATCTCCAAATGGACCAAAATGAGCTTCCATTTTAGCCTCGTCACCTAGGAGTACCATCGGGTACGTCCAAAACGAATGCTGAGCCTATGGTACGTTTGCGCAAACCATGCACCTAACTTGCACCAACACTAACACTATCTCCAAACGGATCGAAACGAGGTTCCACATGACCCACATCACCTAGGCGTTCCATCGGGTGCATCCAAAATGATTTCTGAGCCTAAGGTACGTTCGGCACAACCCATACACATATCTTGCGTCAAGCTTAGCACTATATCCAAACAAAACAAAACAAGCATCCACTTGAGCCTCATCACATAGGAGTACCATCATTATGTCCAAAACAATTTCTAAGCCTATGGTACGTTTGGCGCAAACCGTGCACCTATCTTGCACTGACACCAACATTGTCCTCCCAACAGACCAAAACGAGATTCCATATGACCCATGTCACCTAGGAGTTCCATCGGGGCGCATCCATAATGATTTCTCAGCCTATGGTACATTCGGCACAAACTACGCATCTATCTTGTGGCAAGATTAGCACTATGTCCAAACAGATCGAAACGAGATATTCCACTTGAGCCTCGTCACCTAGGAGTACCATCGGGTGCGTCCAAAATGATTTCTGAGCCTATGGTACGTTCGGCACAACCCGTACACATATCTTGCGTCAAGCTTAGCACTATATCCAAACAAAACAAAACAAGCATCCACTTGAGCCTCGTCACATAGGAGTACCATCATTATGTCCAAAACGATTTCAGAGTCTATGGTACGTTTGGCGCAAACCGTGCACCTATCTTGCACCGACACCAACTTTGTCTCCCAACAGACCAAAACGAGATTCCACATGACCCACGTCACCTAGGAGTTCCATCGGGCACATCCAAAATGATTTTCTGAGCCTATGGTACGTTCGGCACAACCCGTACACATATCTTGCGTCAAGCTTAGCACTATATCCAAACAAAACAAAACAAGCATCCACTTGAGCCTCGTCACATTGGAGTACCATCATTATGTCCAAAATGATTTCTGAGCCTATGGTACGTTTGGCGCAAACCGTGCACCTATCTTGCACCGACACCAACTTTGTCTCCCAACAGACCAAAACGAGATTCCACATGACCCACGTCACCTAGGAGTTCCGTCGGGCACATCCAAAATGATTTCTGAGCCTATGGTACGTTCAGCACAAACTACGCACCTATCTTGTGTCAAGATTAGCACTATGTCCAAACGAACCAAAACGAAATATTCCACTTGACCCTCGTCACCTAGGAGTACCATCGGTTGCGTCCAAAATGATTTCTGAGCCAATGGTACATGTGGCGCAAACCGTGCACTTATCTTGCACCGAGACTAACACTATCTCCAAATGGACCAAAATGAGCTTCCATTTTAGCCTCGTCACCTAGGAGTACCATCGGGTACGTCCAAAACGAATGCTGAGCCTATGGTACGTTTTGCGCAAACCATGCACCTAACTTGCACCAACACTAACACTATCTCCAAACGGATCGAAACGAGGTTCCACATGACCCACATCACCTAGGCGTTCCATCGGGTGCATCCAAAATGATTTCTGAGCCTAAGGTACGTTCGGCACAACCCATACACATATCTTGCGTCAAGCTTAGCACTATATCCAAACAAAACAAAACAAGCATCCACTTGAGCCTCATCACATAGGAGTACCATCATTATGTCCAAAACAATTTCTAAGCCTATGGTACGTTTGGCGCAAACCGTGCACCTATCTTGCACTGACACCAACATTGTCTCCCAACAGACCAAAACGAGATTCCATATGACCCATGTCACCTAGGAGTTCCATCGGGCGCATCCATAATGATTTCTCAGCCTATGGTACATTCGGCACAAACTACGCATCTATCTTGTGTCAAGATTAGCACTATGTCCAAACAGATCGAAATGAGATATTCCACTTGAGCCTCGTCACCTAGGAGTACCATCGGGTGCATCCAAAATGATTTCTAAGCCAATGGTACATGTGGCGCAAACCGTGCACCTATCTTGCACCGACACTAACACTATATCCAAACAGACCAAAACGAGCTTCCATTTCAGCCTCGTCACCTAGGAGTACCAGCAGGTACGTCCAAAACGAATGCTGAGCCTATGGTACGTTTTGCGCAAACCGTGCACCTAACTTGCACAGACACTAACACTATCTCCAAACAAATCAAACAAGGTTCCTCATGACCCACGTCACCTAGGCGTTCCATCGGGTGCATCCAAAACAATTTCTGAGCCTATGGTACGTTCGGCACAAACCGTGCACCTATCTTATGTCAAGCTTAGCACTATCTCGAAATAGAACGAAACAAGCATCCACTTGAGGCTCATCAAGTAGGAGTAGCATCATTATGTCCAAAACGATTTCAGAGCCTATGGTACGTTTGGCGCAAACCATGCACCTATCTTGCACCGACACCAATTTTGTCTCCCAACAGACCAAAATGAGATTCCACATGACCCACGTCACCTAGGAGTTCCATCGGGTGCATCCAAAATGATTTCTTAGCCTATGGTACATTCGGCACAAACTACGCATCTATCTTGTGTCAAGATTAGCACTATGTCCAAACAGATCGAAACGAGATATTCCACTTGAGCCTCAGCACCTAGGAGTACCATCGGGTGCGTCCAAAATGATTTCTGAGCCTATGGTACGTTCGGCACAACCCGTACACATATCTTGCGTCAAGCTTAGCACTATATCCAAACAAAACAAAACAAGCATCCACTTGAGCCTCGTCACATAGGAGTACCATCATTATGTCCAAAATGATTTCTGAGCCTATGGTACGTTTGGCGCAAACCGTGCACCTATCTTGCACCGACACCAACTTTGTCTCCCAACAGACCAAAACGAGATTCCACATGACCCACGTCACCTAGGAGTTCCATCAAGCGCATCCAAAATGATTTCTCAGCCTATGGTACGTTTGGCACAAACTACGCATCTATCTTGTGTCAAGGTTAGCACTATGTCCAAACAGATCGAAACGAGATATTCCACTTGAGCCTCGTCACCTAGGAGTACCATCGGGTGCGTCCAAAATGATTTCTGAGCCAATGGTACATGTGGCGCAAACCGTGCACCTATCTTGCACCGACACTAACACTATCTCCAAATGGACCAAAACGAGCTTCCATTTCAGCCTCGTCACCTAGGAGTTCCAGCGGGTACGTCCAAAACGAATGCTGAGCCTATGGTACGTTTTGCGCAAACCGTGCACCTAACTTGCACAGACACTAACACTATCTCCAAACGGATTGAAACAGGGTTCCTCATGTCCCACGTCACCTAGGCGTTCCGTCGGGTGCATCCAAAACAATTTCTGAGCCTATGGTACGTTTGGCGCAAATCGTGCACCTATCTTATGTCAAGCTTAGCACTTTCTCGAAACAGAATGAAACAAGCATCCACTTGAGGCTCATCAAGTAGGAGTAGCATCATTATGTCCAAAACGATTTCAGAGCCTATGGTATGTTTGGCGCAAACCGTGCACCTATGTTGCACTGACACCAACATTGTCTCCCAACAGACCAAAACGAGATTCCACATGACCCACGTCACCTAGGAGTTCCATCGGGCGCATCCAAAATGATTTCTCAGCCTATGGTACATTTGGCACAAACTACGCATCTATCTTGTGTCAAGGTTAGCACTATGTCCAAACAGATCGAAACGAGATATTCCACTTGAGCCTCGTCACCTAGGAGTACCATCGGGTGCGTCCAAAATGATTTCTGAGCCAATGGTACATGTGGCGCAAACCGTGCACCTATCTTGCACCGACACTAACACTATCTCCAAACGGACCAAAACGAGCTTCCATTTCATCCTCGTCACCTAGGAGTACTAGCGTGTACGTCCAAAACGAATGCTGATCCTGTGGTACGTTTTGCGCAAACCGTGTACCTAACTTGCACAGACACTAACACTATTTCCAAACAGATCGAAACAAGGTTCCTCATGACCCACGTCACCTAGGCGTTCCATCAGGTGTATCCAAAATGATTTCTGAGCCTATGGTATGTTCGGCACAAACCGTGCACCTATCTTATGTCAAGCTTAGCACTATCTCGAAACAGAATGAAACAAGCATCCACTTGAGGCTCATCAAGTAGGAGTAGCATGATTATGTCCAAAACGATTTCAGAGTCTATGGTACGTTTGGCGCAAACCGTGCACCTATCTTGCACCGACACCAACTTTGTCTCCCAACAGACCAAAACGAGATTCCACATGACCCACGTCACCTAGGAGTTCCATCGGGCACATCCAAAATGATTTTCTGAGCCTATGGTACGTTCGGCACAACCCGTACACATATCTTGCGTCAAGCTTAGCACTATATCCAAACAAAACAAAACAAGCATCCACTTGAGCCTCGTCACATTGGAGTACCATCATTATGTCCAAAATGATTTCTGAGCCTATGGTACGTTTGGCGCAAACCGTGCACCTATCTTGCACCGACACCAACTTTGTCTCCCAACAGACCAAAACGAGATTCCACATGACCCACGTCACCTAGGAGTTCCGTCGGGCACATCCAAAATGATTTCTGAGCCTATGGTACGTTCGGCACAAACTACGCACCTATCTTGTGTCAAGATTAGCACTATGTCCAAACGAACCAAAACGAAATATTCCACTTGACCCTCGTCACCTAGGAGTACCATCGGTTGCGTCCAAAATGATTTCTGAGCCAATGGTACATGTGGCGCAAACCGTGCACTTATCTTGCACCGAGACTAACACTATCTCCAAATGGACCAAAATGAGCTTCCATTTTAGCCTCGTCACCTAGGAGTACCATCGGGTACGTCCAAAACGAATGCTGAGCCTATGGTACGTTTTGCGCAAACCATGCACCTAACTTGCACCAACACTAACACTATCTCCAAACGGATCGAAACGAGGTTCCACATGACCCACATCACCTAGGCATTCCATCGGGTGCATCCAAAATGATTTCTGAGCCTAAGGTACGTTCGGCACAACCCATACACATATCTTGCGTCAAGCTTAGCACTATATCCAAACAAAACAAAACAAGCATCCACTTGAGCCTCATCACATAGGAGTACCATCATTATGTCCAAAACAATTTCTAAGCCTATGGTACGTTTGGCGCAAACCGTGCACCTATCTTGCACTGACACCAACATTGTCTCCCAACAGACCAAAACGAGATTCCATATGACCCATGTCACCTAGGAGTTCCATCGGGCGCATCCATAATGATTTCTCAGCCTATGGTACATTTGGCACAAACTACGCATCTATCTTGTGTCAAGATTAGCACCTATGTCCAAACAGATCGAAACGAGATATTCCACTTGAGCCTCGTCACCTAGGAGTACCATCGGGTGCATCCAAAATGATTTCTAAGCCAATGGTACATGTGGCGCAAACCGTGCACCTATCTTGCACCGACACTAACACTATATCCAAACAGACCAAAACGAGCTTCCATTTTAGCCTCGTCACCTAGGAGTACCAGCAGGTACGTCCAAAACGAATGCTGAGCCTATGGTACGTTTTGCGCAAACCGTGCACCTAACTTGCACAGACACTAACACTATCTCCAAACAAATCAAAACAAGGTTCCTCATGACCCACGTCACCTAGGCGTTCCATCGGGTGCATCCAAAACGATTTCTGAGCCTATGGTACGTTCGGCACAAACCGTGCACCTATCTTATGTCAAGCTTAGCACTATCTCGAAATAGAACGAAACAAGCATCCACTTGAGGCACATCAAGTAGGAGTAGCATCATTATATCCAAAACGATTTCAGAGCCTATGGTACGTTTGGCGCAAACCATGCACCTATCTTGCACCGACACCAATTTTGTCTCCCAACAGACCAAAACGAGATTCCACATGACCCACGTCACCTAGGAGTTCCATCGGGTGCATCCAAAATGATTTCTCAGCCTATGGTACATTCGGCACAAACTACGCATCTATCTTTTGTCAAGATTAGCACAATGTCCAAACAGATCAAAACGAGATATTCCACTTGAGCCTCGTCACCTAGGAGTACCATCGGGTGCGTCCAAAATGATTTCTGAGCCTATGGTACGTTCGGCACAACCCGTACACATATCTTGCGTCAAGCTTAGCACTATATCCAAACAAAACAAAACAATCATCCACTTGAGCCTCGTCACATAGGAGTACCATCATTATGTCCAAAATGATTTCTGAGCCTATAGTACGTTTGGCGCAAACCGTGCACCTATCTTGCACCAACACCAACATTGTCTCCCAACAGACCAAAACGAGATTCCACATGACCCACATCACCTAGGAGTTCCATCGGGCACATCGAAAATGATTTCTTAGCCTATGGTACATTCGGCACAAACTATGCATCTATCTTGTGTCAAGATTAGCACTATGTCCAAACAGATCGAAACAAGATATTCCACTTGAGCCTCGTCACCTAGGAGTACCATCGGGTACATCCAAAATGATTTCTGAGCCAATGGTACATGTGGCGCAAACCGTGCACCTATCTTGCACCGACACTAACACTATCTCCAAACGGACCAAAACGAGCTTCCATTTCATCCTCGTCACCTAGGAGTACTAGCGTGTACGTCCAAAACGAATGCTGATCCTGTGGTACGTTTTGCACAAACCGTGTACCTAACTTGCACAGACACTAACACTGTCTCCAAACAGATCGAAACAAGGTTCCTCATGACCCACGTCACCTAGGCGTTCCATCAGGTGCATCCAAAATGATTTCTGAGCCTATGGTATGTTCGGCACAAACCGTGCACCTATCTTATGTCAAGCTTAGCACTATCTCGAAACAGAATGAAACAAGCATCCACTTGAGGCTCATCAAGTAGGAGTAGCATGATTATGTCCAAAACGATTTCAGAGTCTATGGTACGTTTGGCGCAAACCGTGCACCTATCTTGCACCGACACCAACTTTGTCTCCCAACAGACCAAAACGAGATTCCACATGACCCACGTCACCTAGGAGTTCCATCGGGCACATCCAAAATGATTTTCTGAGCCTATGGTACGTTTGGCACAACCCGTACACATATCTTGCGTCAAGCTTAGCACTATATCCAAACAAAACAAAACAAGCATCCACTTGAGCCTCGTCACATTGGAGTACCATCATTATGTCCAAAATGATTTCTGAGCCTATGGTACATTTGGCGCAAACCGTGCACCTATCTTGCACCGACACCAACTTTGTCTCCCAACAGACCAAAACGAGATTCCACATGACCCACGTCACCTAGGAGTTCCGTCGGGCACATCCAAAATGATTTCTGAGCCTATGGTACGTTCGGCACAAACTACGCACCTATCTTGTGTCAAGATTAGCACTATGTCCAAACGAACCAAAACGAAATATTCCACTTGACCCTCGTCACCTAGGAGTACCATCGGTTGCGTCCAAAATGATTTCTGAGCCAATGGTACATGTGGCGCAAACCGTGCACTTATCTTGCACCGAGACTAACACTATCTCCAAATGGACCAAAATGAGCTTC
Organism: Miscanthus floridulus; assembly: GCF_019320115.1. Lineage (NCBI taxonomy): Eukaryota > Viridiplantae > Streptophyta > Magnoliopsida > Poales > Poaceae > Miscanthus > Miscanthus floridulus. The sequence continues at coordinate 87,993,627 of NC_089581.1, read as the reverse complement.
CATTTTAGCCTCGTCACCTAGGAGTACCATCGGGTACGTCCAAAACGAATGCTGAGCCTATGGTACGTTTTGCGCAAACCATGCACCTAACTTGCACCAACACTAACACTATCTCCAAACGGATCGAAACGAGGTTCCACATGACCCACATCACCTAGGCATTCCATCGGGTGCATCCAAAATGATTTCTGAGCCTAAGGTACGTTCGGCACAACCCATACACATATCTTGCGTCAAGCTTAGCACTATATCCAAACAAAACAAAACAAGCATCCACTTGAGCCTCATCACATAGGAGTACCATCATTATGTCCAAAACAATTTCTAAGCCTATGGTACGTTTGGCACAAACCGTGCACCTATCTTGCACTGACACCAACATTGTCTCCCAACAGACCAAAACGAGATTCCATATGACCCATGTCACCTAGGAGTTCCATCGGGCGCATCCATAATGATTTCTCAGCCTATGGTACATTCGGCACAAACTACGCATCTATCTTGTGTCAAGATTAGCACCTATGTCCAAACAGATCGAAACGAGATATTCCACTTGAGCCTCGTCACCTAGGAGTACCATCGGGTGCATCCAAAATGATTTCTAAGCCAATGGTACACGTGGCGCAAACCGTGCACCTATCTTGCACCGACACTAACACTATATCCAAACAGACCAAAACGAGCTTCCATTTCAGCCTCGTCACCTAGGAGTACCAGCAGGTACGTCCAAAACGAATGCTGAGCCTATGGTACGTTTTGCGCAAACCGTGCACCTAACTTGCACAGACACTAACACTATCTCCAAACAAATCAAAACAAGGTTCCTCATGACCCACGTCACCTAGGCGTTCCATCGGGTGCATCCAAAACGATTTCTGAGCCTATGGTACGTTCGGCACAAACCGTGCACCTATCTTATGTCAAGCTTAGCACTATCTCGAAATAGAACGAAACAAGCATCCACTTGAGGCACATCAAGTAGGAGTAGCATCATTATATCCAAAACGATTTCAGAGCCTATGGTACGTTTGGCGCAAACCATGCACCTATCTTGCACCGACACCAATTTTGTCTCCCAACAGACCAAAACGAGATTCCACATGACCCACGTCACCTAGGAGTTCCATCGGGTGCATCCAAAATGATTTCTCAGCCTATGGTACATTCGGCACAAACTACGCATCTATCTTTTGTCAAGATTAGCACAATGTCCAAACAGATCAAAACGAGATGTTCCACTTGAGCCTCGTCACCTAGGAGTACCATCGGGTGCGTCCAAAATGATTTCTGAGCCTATGGTACGTTCGGCACAACCCGTACACATATCTTGCGTCAAGCTTAGCACTATATCCAAACAAAACAAAACAAGCATCCACTTGAGCCTCGTCACATAGGAGTACCATCATTATGTCCAAAATGATTTCTGAGCCTATAGTACGTTTGGCGCAAACCGTGCACCTATCTTGCACCGACACCAACATTGTCTCCCAACAGACCAAAACGAGATTCCACATGACCCACATCACCTAGGAGTTCCATCGGGCACATCGAAAATGATTTCTTAGCCTATGGTACATTCGGCACAAACTATGCATCTATCTTGTGTCAAGATTAGCACTATGTCCAAACAGATCGAAACAAGATATTCCACTTGAGCCTCGTCACCTAGGAGTACCATCGGGTACATCCAAAATGATTTCTGAGCCAATGGTACATGTGGCGCAAACCGTGCACCTATCTTGCACCGACACTAACACTATCTCCAAACGGACCAAAACGAGCTTCCATTTCATCCTCGTCACCTAGGAGTACTAGCGTGTACGTCCAAAACGAATGCTGATCCTGTGGTACATTTTGCACAAACCGTGTACATAACTTGCACAGACACTAACACTATCTCCAAACAGATCGAAACAAGGTTCCTCATGACCCACGTCACCTAGGCGTTCCATCAGGTGCATCCAAAATGATTTCTGAGCCTATGGTATGTTCGGCACAAACCGTGCACCTATCTTATGTCAAGCTTAGCACTATCTCGAAACAGAATGAAACAAGCATCCACTTGAGGCTCATCAAGTAGGAGTAGCATGATTATGTCCAAAACGATTTCAGAGCCTATGGTACGTTTGGCGCAAACCGTGCACCTATCTTGCACCGACACCAACTTTGTCTCCCAACAGACCAAAACGAGATTCCACATGACCCACGTCACCTAGGAGTTCCATCGGGCACATCCAAAATGATTTTCTGAGCCTATGGTACGTTCGGCACAACCCATACACATATCTTGCGTCAAGCTTAGCACTATATCCAAACAAAACAAAACAAGCATCCACTTGAGCCTCGTCACATTGGAGTACCTTCATTATGTCCAAAATGATTTCTGAGCCTATGGTACGTTTGGCGCAAACCGTGCACCTATCTTGCACCGACACCAACTTTGTCTCCCAACAGACAAAAACAAGATTCCACATGACCCACGTCACCTAGGAGTTCCGTCGGGCACATCCAAAATGATTTCTGAGCCTATGGTACGTTCGGCACAAACTACGCACCTATCTTGTGTCAAGATTAGCACTATGTCCAAACGAACCAAAACGAAATATTCCACTTGACCCTCGTCACCTAGGAGTACCATCGGTTGCGTCCAAAATGATTTCTGAGCCAATGGTACATGTGGCGCAAACCGTGCACTTATCTTGCACCGAGACTAACACTATCTCCAAATGGACCAAAATGAGCTTCCATTTTAGCCTCGTCACCTAGGAGTACCATCGGGTACGTCCAAAACGAATGCTGAGCCTATGGTACGTTTTGCGCAAACCATGCACCTAACTTGCACCAACACTAACACTATCTCCAAACGGATCGAAACGAGGTTCCACATGACCCACATCACCTAGGCGTTCCATCGGGTGCATCCAAAATGATTTCTGAGCCTAAGGTACGTTCGGCACAACCCATACACATATCTTGCGTCAAGCTTAGCACTATATCCAAACAAAACAAAACAAGCATCCACTTGAGCCTCATCACATAGGAGTACCATCATTATGTCCAAAACAATTTCTAAGCCTATGGTACGTTTGGCGCAAACCGTGCACCTATCTTGCACTGACACCAACATTGTCTCCCAACAGACCAAAACGAGATTCCATATGACCCATGTCACCTAGGAGTTCCATCGGGCGCATCCATAATGATTTCTCAGCCTATGGTACATTCGGCACAAACTACGCATCTATCTTGTGTCAAGATTAGCACTATGTCCAAACAGATCGAAACGAGATATTCCACTTGAGCCTCGTCACCTAGGAGTACCATCGGGTGCATCCAAAATGATTTCTAAGCCAATGGTACATGTGGCGCAAACCGTGCACCTATCTTGCACCGACACTAACACTATATCCAAACAGACCAAAACGAGCTTCCATTTCAGCCTCGTCACCTAGGAGTACCAGCAGGTACGTCCAAAACGAATGCTGAGCCTATGGTACGTTTTGCGCAAACCGTGCACCTAACTTGCACAGACACTAACACTATCTCCAAACAAATCAAAACAAGGTTCCTCATGACCCACGTCACCTAGGCGTTCCATCGGGTGCATCCAAAACGATTTCTGAGCCTATGGTACGTTCGGCACAAACCGTGCACCTATCTTATGTCAAGCTTAGCACTATCTCGAAATAGAACGAAACAAGCATCCACTTGAGGCTCATCAAGTAGGAGTAGCATCATTATGTCCAAAACGATTTCAGAGCCTATGGTACGTTTGGCGCAAACCATGCACCTATCTTGCACCGACACCAATTTTGTCTCCCAACAGACCAAAACGAGATTCCACATGACCCACGTCACCTAGGAGTTCCATCGGGTGCATCCAAAATGATTTCTCAGCCTATGGTACATTCGGCACAAACTACGCATCTATCTTGTGTCAAGATTAGCACTATGTCCAAACAGATCGAAACGAGATATTCCACTTGAGCCTCGTCACCTAGGAGTACCATCGGGTGCGTCCAAAATGATTTCTAAGCCTATGGTATGTTCGGCACAACCCGTACACATATCTTGCGTCAAGCTTAGCACTATATCCAAACAAAACAAAATAAGCATCCACTTGAGCCTCGTCACATAGGAGTACCATCATTATGTCCAAAATGATTTCTGAGCCTATGGTACGTTTGGCGCAAACCGTGCACCTATCTTGCACCGACACCAACTTTGTCTCCCAACAGACCAAAACGAGATTCCACATGACCCACGTCACCTAGGAGTTCCATCAAGCGCATCCAAAATGATTTCTCAGCCTATGGTACGTTTGGCACAAACTTCGCATCTATCTTGTGTCAAGGTTAGCACTATGTCCAAACAGATCGAAACGAGATAGTCCACTTGAGCCTCGTCACCTAGGAGTACCATCGGGTGCGTCCAAAATGATTTCTGAGCCAATGGTACATGTGGCGCAAACCGTGCACCTATCTTGCACCGACACTAACACTATCTCCAAACGGACCAAAACGAGCTTCCATTTCAGCCTCGTCACCTAGGAGTACCAGCGGGTACGTCCAAAACGAATGCTGAGCCTATGGTACGTTTTGCGCAAACCGTGCACCTAACTTGCACAGACACTAACACTATCTCCAAACGGATTGAAACAGGGTTCCTCATGTCCCACGTCACCTAGGCGTTCCGTCGGGTGCATCCAAAACAATTTCTGAGCCTATGGTACGTTCGGCGCAAACCGTGCACCTATCTTATGTCAAGCTTAGCACTTTCTCGAAACAGAATGAAACAAGCATCCACTTGAGGCTCATCAAGTAGGAGTAGCATCATTATGTCCAAAACGATTTCAGAGCCTATGGTATGTTTGGCGCAAACCGTGCACCTATGTTGCACCGACACCAATTTTGTCTCCCAACAGACCAAAACGAGATTCCACATGACCCACGTCACCTAGGAGTTCCATCGGGTGCATCCAAAATGATTTCTCAGCCTATGGTACATTCGGCACAAACTACGCATCTATCTTGTGTCAAGATTAGCACTATGTCCAAACAGATCGAAACGAGATATTCCACTTGAGCCTCGTCACCTAGGGTACCATCGGGTGCGTCCGAAATGATTTCTGAGCCTATGGTACGTTCGGCACAACCCGTACACATATCTTGCGTCAAGCTTAGCACTATATCCAAACAAAACAAAACAAGCATCCACTTGAGCCTCGTCACATAGGAGTACCATCATTATGTCCAAAATGATTTCTGAGCCTATAGTACGTTTGGCGCAAACCGTGCACCTATCTTGCACCGACACCAACTTTGTCTCCCAACAGACCAAAACGAGATTCCACATGACCCATGTCACCTAGGAGTTCCATCGGGCGCATCCAAAATGATTTCTCAGCCTATGGTACATTTGGCACAAACTACGCATCTATCTTGTGTCAAGGTTAGCACTATGTCCAAACAGATCGAAACGAGATATTCCACTTGAGCCTCGTCACCTAGGAGTACCATCGGGTGCGTCCAAAATGATTTCTGAGCCAATGGTACATGTGGCGCAAACCGTGCACCTATCTTGCACCGACACTAACACTATCTCCAAACGGACCAAAACGAGCTTCCATTTCAGCCTCGTCACCTAGGAGTACCAGCGGGTACATCCAAAACGAATGCTGAGCCTATGGTACATTTTTCGCAAACCGTGCACCTAACTTGCACAGACACTAACACTATCTCCAAACGGATTGAAACAATGTTCCTCATGACCCACGTCACCTAGGCGTTCCATCGGGTGCATCCAAAACGATTTCTGAGCCTATGGTACGTTCGGCGCAAACCGTGCACCTATCTTATGTCAAGCTTAGCACTTTCTCAAAACAAAATGAAACAAGCATCCACTTGAGGCTCATCAAGTAGGAGTAGCATCATTATGTCCAAAACGATTTCAGAGCCTATGGTACGTTTGGCGCAAACCGTGCACCTATCTTGCACCGACACCAATTTTGTCTCCCAACAGACCAAAACGAGATTCCACATGACCCACGTCACCTAAGAGTTCCATCGGGTGCATCCAAAATGATTTCTCAGCCTATGGTACATTCGGCACAAACTACGCATCTATCTTGTGTCAAGATTAGCACTATGTCCAAACAGATCGAAACGAGATATTCCACTTGAGCCTCGTCGCCTAGGAGTACCACCGGGTGCATCCAATATGATTTCTAAGCCAATGGTACATGTGGCGCAAACCGTGCACCTATCTTGCACCGACACTAACACTATATCCAAACAGACCAAAACGAGCTTCCATTTCAGCCTCGTCACCTAGGAGTACCAGCAGGTACGTCCAAAATGAATGCTGAGCCTATGGTACGTTTTGCGCAAACCGTGCACCTAACTTGCACAGACACTAACACTATCTCCAAACAAATCAAAACAAGGTTCCTCATGACCCACGTCACCTAGGCGTTGCATCGGTGCATCCAAAACGATTTCTGAGCCTATGGTACGTTCGGCACAAACCGTGCACCTATCTTATGTCAAGCTTAGCACTATCTCGAAATAGAACGAAACAAGCATCCACTTGAGGCTCATCAAGTAGGAGTAGCATCATTATGTCCAAAACGATTTCAGAGCCTATGGTACGTTTGGCGCAAACCATGCACCTATCTTGCACCGACACCAATTTTGTCTCCCAACAGACCAAAACGAGATTCCACATGACCCACGTCACCTAGGAGTTCCATCGGGTGCATCCAAAATGATTTCTCAGCCTATGGTACATTCGGCACAAACTACGCATCTATCTTGTGTCAAGATTAGCACTATGTCCAAACAGATCGAAACGAGATATTCCACTTGAGCCTCGTCACCTAGGAGTACCATCGGGTGCGTCCAAAATGATTTCTGAGCCTATGGTATGTTCGGCACAACCCGTACACATATCTTGCGTCAAGCTTAGCACTATATCCAAACAAAACAAAACAAGCATCCACTTGAGCCTCGTCACATAGGAGTACCATCATTATGTCCAAAATGATTTCTGAGCCTATGGTATGTTTGGCGCAAACCGTGCACCTATCTTGCACCGACACCAACTTTGTCTCCCAATAGACCAAAACGAGATTCCACATGACCCACGTCTCCTAGGAGTTCCATCAAGCGCATCCAAAATGATTTCTCAGCCTATGGTACGTTTGGCACAAACTACGCATCTATCTTGTGTCAAGGTTAGCACTATGTCCAAACAGATCGAAACGAGATATTCCACTTGAGCCTTGTCACCTAGGAGTACCATCGGGTGCGTCCAAAATGATTTCTGAGCCAATGGTACATGTGGCGCAAACCGTGCACCTATCTTGCACCGACACTAACACTATCTCCAAACGGACCAAAACGAGCTTCCATTTCAGCCTCGTCACCTAGGAGTACCAGCGGGTACGTCCAAAACGAATGCTGAGCCTATGGTACGTTTTGCGCAAACCGTGCACCTAACTTGCACAGACACTAACACTATCTCCAAACGGATTGAAACAGGGTTCCTCATGTCCCACGTCACCTAGGCGTTCCGTCGGGTGCATCCAAAACAATTTCTGAGCCTCAGGTACGTTCGGCGCAAACCGTGCACCTATCTTATGTCAAGCTTAGCACTTTCTTGAAACAGAATGAAACAAGCATCCACTTGAGGCTCATCAAGTAGGAGTAGCATCATTATGTCCAAAACGATTTCAGAGCCTATGGTATGTTTGGCGCAAACCGTGCACCTATGTTGCACCGACACCAATTTTGTCTCCCAACAGACCAAAACGAGATTCCACATGACCCACGTCACCTAGGAGTTCCATCGGGTGCATCCAAAATGATTTCTCAGCCTATGGTACATTCGGCACAAACTACGCATCTATCTTGTGTCAAGATTAGCACTATGTCCAAACAGATCGAAACGAGATATTCCACTTGAGCCTCGTCACCTAGGGTACCATCGGGTGCGTCCAAAATGATTTCTGAGCCTATGGTACGTTCGGCACAACCCGTACACATATCTTGCGTCAAGCTTAGCACTATATCCAAACAAAACAAAACAAGCATCCACTTGAGCCTCATCACATAGGAGTACCATCATTATGTCCAAAATGATTTCTGAGCCTATAGTACGTTTGGCGCAAACCGTGCACCTATCTTGCACCAACACCAACTTTGTCTCCCAACAGACCAAAACGAGATTCCACATGACCCACGTCACCTAGGAGTTCCATCGGGCACATCCAAAATGATTTCTCAGCCTATGGTACATTTGGCACAAACTACGCATCTATCTTGTGTCAAGGTTAGCACTATGTCCAAACAGATCGAAACGAGATATTCCACTTGAGCCTTGTCACCAAGGAGTACCATCGGGTGCGTCCAAAATGATTTCTGAGCCAATGGTACATGTGGCGCAAACCGTGCACCTATCTTGCACCGACACTAACACTATCTCCAAACGGACCAAAACGAGCTTCCATTTCAGCCTCGTCACCTAGGAGTACCAGCGGGTACATCCAAAACGAATGCTGAGCCTATGGTACGTTTTCCGCAAACCGTGCACCTAACTTGCACAGACACTAACACTATCTCCAAATGGATTGAAACAATGTTCCTCATGACCCACGTCACCTAGGCGTTCCATCGGGTGCATCCAAAACGATTTCTGAGCCTATGGTACGTTCGGCGCAAACCGTGCACCTATCTTATGTCAAGCTTAGCACTTTCTCGAAATAGAATGAAACAAGCATCCACTTGAGGCTCATCAAGTAGGAGTAGCATCATTATGTCCAAAACGATTTCAGAGCCTATGGTATGTTTGGCGCAAACCGTGCACCTATGTTGCGCCAACACCAATTTTGTCTCCCAACAGACCAAAACGAGATTCCACATGACCCACGTCACCTAGGAGTTCCATCGGGTGCATCCAAAATGATTTCTCAGCCTATGGTACATTCGGCACAAACTACGCATCTATCTTGTGTCAAGATTAGCACTATGTCCAAACAGATCGAAACGAGATATTCCACTTGAGCCTCGTCACCTAGGGTACCATCGGGTGCGTCCAAAATGATTTCTGAGCCTATGGTACGTTCGGCACAACCCGTACACATATCTTGCGTCAAGCTTAGCACTATATCCAAACAAAACAAAACAAGCATCCACTTGAGCCTCGTCACATAGGAGTACCATCATTATGTCCAAAATGATTTCTGAGCCTATAGTACGTTTGGCACAAACCGTGCACCTATCTTGCGCCGACACCAACTTTGTCTCCCAACAGACCAAAACGAGATTCCACATGACCCACGTCACCTAGGAGTTCCATCGGGCGCATCCAAAATAATTTCTCAGCCTATGGTACATTTGGCACAAACTATGCATCTATCTTGTGTCAAGGTTAGCACTATGTCCAAACAGATCGAAACGAGATATTCCACTTGAGCCTCGTCACCTAGGAGTACCATCGGGTGCGTCCAAAATGATTTCTAAGCCAATGGTACATGTGGCGCAAACCGTGCACCTATCTTGCACCGACACTAACACTATCTCCAAATGGACCAAAACGAGCTTCCATTTCAGCCTCGTCACCTAGGAGTACCAGCGGGTACATCCAAAACGAATGCTGAGCCTATGGTACATTTTCCGCAAACCGTGCACCTAACTTGCACAGACACTAACACTATCTCCAAACGGATTGAAACAATGTTCCTCATGACCCACGTCACCTAGGCGTTCCATCGGGTGCATCCAAAACGATTTCTGAGCCTATGGTACGTTCGGCGCAAACCGTGCACCTATCTTATGTCAAGCTTAGCACTTTCTCAAAACAAAATGAAACAAGCATCCACTTGAGGCTCATCAAGTAGGAGTAGCATCATTATGTCCAAAACGATTTCAGAGCCTATGGTACGTTTGGCGCAAACCGTGCACCTATCTTGCACCGACACCAATTTTGTCTCCCAACAGACCAAAACGAGATTCCACATGACCCACGTCACCAAGGAGTTCCATCGGGTGCATCCAAAATGATTTCTCAGCCTATGGTACATTCGGCACAAACTACGCATCTATCTTGTGTCAAGATTAGCACTATGTCCAAACAGATCGAAACGAGATATTCCACTTGAGCCTCGTCACCTAGGAGTACCATCAGGTGCATCCAAAATGATTTCTAAGCCAATGGTACATGTGGCGCAAACCGTGCACCTATCTTGCACCGACACTAAGACTATATCCAAACAGACCAAAACGAGCTTCCATTTCAGCCTCGTCACCTAGGAGTACCAGCGGGTACGTCCAAAACGAATGCCGAGCCTATGGTATGTTTTCCGCAAACCGTGCACCTAACTTGCACAGACACTAACACTATCTCCAAATGGATTGAAACAATGTTCCTCATGACCCACGTCACCTAGGCGTTCCATCGGGTGCATCCAAAACGATTTCTGAGCCTATGGTACGTTCGGCGCAAACCGTGCACCTATCTTATGTCAAGCTTAGCACTTTCTCGAAATAGAATGAAACAAGCATCCACTTGAGGCTCATCAAGTAGGAGTAGCATCATTATGTCCAAAACGATTTTAGAGCCTATGGTATGTTTGGCGCAAACCGTGCACCTATGTTGCGCCAACACCAATTTTGTCTCCCAACAGACCAAAACGAGATTCCACATGACCCACGTCACCTAGGAGTTCCATCGGGTGCATCCAAAATGATTTCTCAGCCTATGGTACATTCGGCACAAACTACGCATCTATCTTGTGTCAAGATTAGCACTATGTCCAAACAGATCGAAACGAGATATTCCACTTGAGCCTCGTCACCTAGGGTACCATCGGGTGCGTCCAAAATGATTTCTGAGCCTATGGTGCGTTCGGCACAACCCGTACACATATCTTGCGTCAAGCTTAGCACTATATCCAAACAAAACAAAACAAGCATCCACTTGAGCCTCGTCACATAGGAGTACCATCATTATGTCCAAAATGATTTCTGAGCCTATAGTATGTTTGGCACAAACCGTGCACCTATCTTGCGCCGACACCAACTTTGTCTCCCAACAGACCAAAACGAGATTCCACATGACCCACGTCACCTAGGAGTTCCATCGGGCGCATCCAAAATAATTTCTCAGCCTATGGTACATTTGGCACAAACTATGCATCTATCTTGTGTCAAGGTTAGCACTATGTCCAAACAGATCGAAACGAGATATTCCACTTGAGCCTCGTCACCTAGGAGTACCATCGGGTGCGTCCAAAATGATTTCTAAGCCAATGGTACATGTGGCGCAAACCGTGCACCTATCTTGCACCGACACTAACACTATCTCCAAATGGACCAAAACGAGCTTCCATTTCAGCCTCGTCACCTAGGAGTACCAGCGGGTACATCCAAAACGAATGCTGAGCCTATGGTACATTTTCCGCAAACCGTGCACCTAACTTGCACAGACACTAACACTATCTCCAAACGGATTGAAACAATGTTCCTCATGACCCACGTCACCTAGGCGTTCCATCGGGTGCATCCAAAACGATTTCTGAGCCTATGGTACGTTCGGCGCAAACCGTGCACCTATCTTATGTCAAGCTTAGCACTTTCTCAAAACAAAATGAAACAAGCATCCACTTGAGGCTCATCAAGTAGGAGTAGCATCATTATGTCTAAAACGATTTCAGAGCCTATGGTACGTTTGGCGCAAACCGTGCACCTATCTTGCACCGACACCAATTTTGTCTCCCAACAGACCAAAACGAGATTCCACATGACCCACGTCACCTAGGAGTTCCATCGGGTGCATCCAAAATGATTTCTCAGCCTATGGTACATTCGGCACAAACTACGCATCTATCTTGTGTCAAGATTAGCACTATGTCCAAACAGATCGAAACGAGATATTCCACTTGAGCCTCGTCACCTAGGAGTACCATCGGGTGCGTCCAAAATGATTTCTGAGCCTATGGTACGTTCGGCACAACCCGTACACATATCTTGCGTCAAGCTTAGCACTATATCCAAACAAAACAAAACAAGCATCCACTTGAGGCTCGTCACATAGGAGTACCATCATTATGTCCAAAATGATTTCTGAGCCTATGGTACGTTTGGCGCAAACCATGCACCTATCTTGCACCGACACCAACTTTGTCTCCCAACAAACCAAAACGAGATTCCACATGACCCACGTCACCTAGGAGTTCCATCGGGCGCATCCAAAATGATTTCTCAGCCAATGGTACATTTGGCACAAACTACGCATCTATCTTGTGTCAAGGTTAGCACTAGGTCCAAACAGATCGAAACGAGATATTCCACTTGAGCCTCATCACCTAGGAGTACCATCGGGTGCGTCCAAAATGATTTCTGAGCCAATGGTACATGTGGCGCAAACCGTGCACCTATCTTGCACCGACACTAACACTATCTCCAAACGGACCAAAACGAGCTTCCATTTCAGCCTCGTCACCTAGGAGTACCAGCGGGTACGTCCAAAACGAATGCTGAGCCTATGGTACGTTTTCCGCAAACCGTGCACCTAACTTGCACAGACACTAACACTATCTCCAAATGGATTGAAACAAGGTTCCTCATGACCCACGTCACCTAGGCGTTCCATCGGGTGCATCCAAAATGATTTCTGAGCCTATGGTATGTTCGGCGCAAACCGTGCACCTATCTTATGTCAAGCTTAGCACTTTCTCGAAACTGAATGAAACAAGCATCCACTTGAGGCTCATCAAGTAGGAGTAGCATCATTATGTCCAAAATGATTTCAGAGCCTATGGTACATTTGGCGCAAACCATGCACCTATCTTGCACCGACACCAACTTTGTCTCCCAACAGACCAAAACAAGATTCCACATGACCCACGTCACCTAGGAGTTCCATCGGGCACATCCAAAATGATTTCTGAGCCTATGGTACGTTCGACACAACCCGTACACATATCTTGCGTCAAGCTTAGCACTATATCCAAACAAAACAAAACAAACATCCACTTGAGCCTCGTAACATAGGAGTACCATCATTATGTCCAAAATGATTTCTGAGCCTATGGTACGTTTGGCGCAAACCGTGCACCTATCTTGCACCGACACCAACTTTGTCTCCCAACAGACCAAAACGAGATTCCACATGACCCACGTCACCTAGGAGTTCCGTCGGGCACATCCAAAATGATTTCTGAGCCTATGGTACATTCGGCACAAACTACGCACCTATCTTGTGTCAAGATTAGCACTATGTCCAAACGAACCAAAACGAGATATTCCACTTGACCCTCGTCACCTAGGAGTACCATCGGATGCGTCCAAAATGATTTCTGAGCCAATGGTACATGTGGCGCAAACCGTGCACTTATCTTGCACCGACACTAACACTATCTCCAAATGGACCAAAACGAGCTTCCATTTCAGCCTCGTCACCTAGGAGTACCATCGGGTACGTCCAAAATGAATGCTGAGCCTATGGTACGTTTTGCGCAAACCATGCACCTAACTTGCACCGACACTAACACTATCTCCAAACAGATCGAAACGAGGTTCCACACGACCCACGTCACCTAGGCGTTCCATCAGGTGCATCCAAAATGATTTCTGAGCCTATGGTATGTTCGGCACAACCCATACACATATCTTGCGTCAAGCTTAGCACTATATCCAAACAAAACAAAACAAGCATCCACTTGAGCCTCGTCATATAGGAGTACCATCATTATGTCCAAAATGATTTCTGAGCCTATGGTACGTTTGGCGCAAACCGTGCACCTATCTTGCACCGACACCAACATTGTCTCCCAACAGACCAAAACGAGATTCCATATGACCCACGTCACCTAGGAGTTCCATCAGGCGCATCCATAATGATTTCTCAGCCTATGGTACATTCGGCACAAACTACGCACCTATCTTGTGTCAAGATTAGCACTATGTCCAAACAGATCGAAACGAGATATTCCACTTGAGCCTCGTCACCTAGGAGTACCATCGGGTGCATCCAAAATGATTTCTAAGCCAATGGTACATGTGGCGCAAACTGTGCACCTATCTTGCACCGACACTAACACTATATCCAAACAGACCAAAACGAGCTTCCATTTCAGCCTCGTCACCTACGAGTACCAGCGGGTACGTCCAAAACGAATGCTGAGCCTATGGAACGTTTTGCGCAAACCGTGCACCTAACTTGCACAGACACTAACACTATCTCCAAACAAATCGAAACAAGGTTCCTCATGACCCACGTCACCTAGGCGTTCCATCGGGTGCATCCAAAACGATTTCTGAGCCTATGGTACATTCGGCACAAACCGTGCACCTATCTTATGTCAAGCTTAACACTATCTCGAAACAGAATGAAACAAGCATCCACTTGAGGCTCATCAAGTAGGAGTAGCATCATTATGTCCAAAACGATTTCAGAGCCTATGGTACGTTTGGCGCAAACCGTGCGCCTATCTTGCACCGACACCAATTTTGTCTCCCAACAGACCAAAACGAGATTCCACATGACCCACGTCACCTAGGAGTTCCATCGGGTGCATCCAAAATGATTTCTCAGCCTATGGTACATTCGGCACAAACTACGCATCTATCTTGTGTCAAGATTAGCACTATGTCCAAACAGATCGAAACGAGATATTCCACTTGAGCCTCGTCACCTAGGAGTACCATCAGGTGCATCCAAAATGATTTCTAAGCCAATGGTACATGTGGCGCAAACCGTGCACCTATCTTGCACCGACACTAAGACTATATCCAAACAGACCAAAACGAGCTTCCATTTCAGCCTCGTCACCTAGGAGTACCAGCGGGTACGTCCAAAACGAATGCTGAGCCTATGGTACGTTTTGCGCAAACCGTGCACCTAACTTGCACAGACACTAACACTATCTCCAAACAAATCGAAACAAGGTTCCTCATGACCCACGTCACCTAGGCGTTCCATCGGGTGCATCCAAAATGATTTCTGAGCCTATGGTACGTTCGGCGCAAACCGTGCACCTATCTTATGTCAAGCTTAGCACTTTCTCGAAATAGAATGAAACAAGCATCCACTTGAGGCTCATCAAGTAGGAGTAGCATCATTATGTCCAAAACGATTTCAGAGCCTATGGTACATTTGGCGCAAACCATGCACCTATCTTGCACCGACACCAACTTTGTCTCCCAACAGACCAAAACAAGATTCCACATGACCCACGTCACCTAGGAGTTCCATCGGGCACATCCAAAATGATTTCTGAGCCTATGGTACATTCGGCACAACCCGTACACATATCTTGCGTCAAGCTTAGCACTATATCCAAACAAAACAAAACAAACATCCACTTGAGCCTCGTAACATAGGAGTACCATCATTATGTCCAAAATGATTTCTGAGCCTATGGTACGTTTGGCGCAAACCGTGCACCTATCTTGCACCGACACCAACTTTGTCTCCCAACAGACCAAAACGAGATTCCACATGACCCACGTCACCTAGGAGTTCCGTCGGGCACATCCAAAATGATTTCTGAGCCTATGGTACATTCGGCACAAACTACGCACCTATCTTGTGTCAAGATTAGCACTATGTCCAAACGAACCAAAACGAGATATTCCACTTGACCCTCGTCACCTAGGAGTACCATCGGGTACGTCCAAAATGAATGCTGAGCCTATGGTACGTTTTGCACAAACCATGCACCTAACTTGCACCGACACTAACACTATCTCCAAACGGATCGAAACGAGGTTCCACACGACCCACGTCACCTAGGCGTTCCATCGGGTGCATCCAAAATGATTTCTGAGCCTATTGTATGTTCGGCACAACCCATACACATATCTTGCGTCAAGCTTAGCACTATATCGAAACAAAACAAAACAAGCATCCACTTGAGCCTCGTCATATAGGAGTACCATCATTATGTCCAAAATGATTTCTGAGCCTATGGTACGTTTGGCGCAAACCGTGCACCTATCTTGCACCGACACCAACATTGTCTCCCAACAGACCAAAACGAGATTCCATATGACCCACGTCACCTAGGAGTTCCATCAGGCGCATCCATAATGATTTCTCAGCCTATGGTACATTCGGCACAAACTACGCACCTATCTTGTGTCAAGATTAGCACTATGTCCAAACAGATCGAAACGAGATATTCCACTTGAGCCTCGTCACCTAGGAGTACCATCGGGTGCATCCAAAATGATTTCTAAGCCAATGGTACATGTGGCGCAAACTGTGCACCTATCTTGCACCGACACTAACACTATATCCAAACAGACCAAAACGAGCTTCCATTTCAGCCTCGTCACCTACGAGTACCAGCGGGTACGTCCAAAACGAATGCTGAGCCTATGGAACGTTTTGCGCAAACCGTGCACCTAACTTGCACAGACACTAACACTATCTCCAAACAAATCGAAACAAGGTTCCTCATGACCCACGTCACCTAGGCGTTCCATCGGGTGCATCCAAAACGATTTCTGAGCCTGTGGTACATTCGGCACAAACCGTGCACCTATCTTATGTCAAGCTTAACACTATCTCGAAACAGAATGAAACAAGCATCCACTTGAGGCTCATCAAGTAGGAGTAGCATCATTATGTCCAAAACGATTTCAGAGCCTATGGTACGTTTGGCGCAAACCGTGCGCCTATCTTGCACCGACACCAATTTTGTCTCCCAACAGACCAAAACGAGATTCCACATGACCCACGTCACCTAGGAGTTCCATCGGGTGCATCCAAAATGATTTCTCAGCCTATGGTACATTCGGCAAAAACTACGCATCTATCTTGTGTCAAGATTAGCACTATGTCCAAACAGATCGAAATGAGATATTCCACTTGAGCCTCGTCACCTAGGGTACCATCGGGTGCGTCCAAAATGATTTCTGAGCCTATGGTACGTTCGGCACAACCCATACACATATCTTGCGTCAAGCTTAGCACTATATCCAAACAAAACAAAACAAGCATCCACTTGAGCCTCATCACATAGGAGTACCATCATTATGTCCAAAATGATTTCTGAGCCTATGGTACGTTTGGCGCAAACCGTGCACCTATCTTGCACCGACACCAACTTTGTCTCCCAACAGACCAAAATGAGATTCCACATGACCCACGTCACCTAGGAGTACCATCGGGCGCATCCAAAATGATTTCTCAGCCTATGGTACAATTGGCACAAACTACGCATCTATCTTGTGTCAAGGTTAGCCCTATGTCCAAATAGATCAAAACGAGATATTCCACTTGAGCCTCGTCACCTAGGAGTACCATCGGGTGCGTCCAAAATGATTTCTAAGCCAATGGTACATGTGGCGCAAACCGTGCACCTATCTTGCACCGACACTAACACTATCTCCAAACGGACCAAAATGAGCTTCCATTTCAGCCTCGTCACCTAGGAGTACCAGCGGGTACGTCCAAAATGATTGCTGAGCCTATGGTACGTTTTGTGCAAACCGTGCACCTAACTAGCACAGACACTAACACTATCTCCAAACGGATCGAAACAAGGTTCCTCATGACCCACGTCACCTAGGCGTTCCATCGGGTGCATCCAAAATGATTTCTTAGCCTATGGTACGTTCGGCACAAACCGTGCACCTATCTTATGTCAAGCTTAGCACTATCTCAAAACAGAATGAAACAAGCATCCACTTGAGGCTCATCAAGTAGGAGTACCATCATTATGTCCAAAACGATTTCAGAGCCTATGGTACGTTTGGCGCAAACCGTGCACCTATCTTGCACCGACACCAACTTTGTCTCCCAACAGACCAAAATGAGATTCCACATGACCCACGTCACCTAGGAGTTCCATCGGGCACATCCAAAATGAATTTCTGAGCCTATGGTACGTTCGGCACAACCCGTACACATATCTTGCATCAAGCTTAGCACTATATCCAAACAAAACAAAACAAGCATCCACTTGAGCCTCGTCACATTGGAGTACCATCATTATGTCCAAAATGATTTCTGAGCCTATGGTACGTTTGGCGCAAACCGTGCACCTATCTTGCACCGACACCAACTTTGTCTCCCAACAGACCAAAATGAGATTCCACATGACCCACGTCACCTAGGAGTTCCGTCGGGCACATCCAAAATGATTTCTGAGCCTATGGTACGTTCGGCACAAACTACGCAGCTATCTTGTGTGAAGATTAGCACTATGTCCAAATGAACCAAAATGAGATATTCCACTTGACCCTCGTCACCTAGGAGTACCATCGGGAGCGTCCAAAATGATTTCTGAGCCAATGGTACATGTGGCGCAAATCGTGCACTTATCTTGCACCGACACTAACACTATCTCCAAATGGACCAAAACGAGCTTCCATTTCAGCCTCGTCACCTAGGAGTACCATCGGGTACGTCCAAAACGAATGCTGAGCCTATGGTACGTTTTGCGCAAACCATGCACCTAACTTGCACCGACACTAACACTATCTCCAAACGGATCGAAACGAGGTTCCACATGGCCCACATCACCTAGGCGTTCCATCGGGTGCATCCAAAATGATTTCTGAGCCTATGGTACGTTCGGCACAACCCATACACATATCTTGCGTCAAGCTTAGCACTATATCCAAACAAAACAAAACAAGCATCCACTTGAGCCTCATCACATAGGAGTACCATCATTATGTCCAAAACGATTTCTGAGCCTATGGTACGTTTGGCGCAAACCGTGCACCTATCTTGCACCAACACCAACATTGTCTCCCAACAGACCAAAACGAGATTCCACATGACCCACGTCACCTAGGAGTTCCATCGGGCGCATCCATAATGATTTCTCAGCCTATGGTACATTTGGCACAAACTACGCATCTATCTTGTGTCAAGATTAGCGCTATGTCCAAACAGATCGAAACGAGATATTCCACTTGAGCCTCGTCACCTAGGAGTACCATCGGGTGCATCCAAAATGATTTCTGAGCCAATGGTACATGTGGCGCAAACCGTGCACCTATCTTGCACCGACACTAACACTATATCCAAACGGACCAAATCGAGCTTCCATTTCAGCCTCGTCACCTAGGAGTACCAGCGAGTACGTCCAAAACGAATGCTGAGCCTATGGTACGTTTTGCGCAAACCGTGCACCTAACTTGCACAGACACTAACACTATCTCCAAACGGATCGAAACAAGGTTCCTCATGACCCACGTCACCTAGGCGTTCCATCGGGTGCATCCAAAACGATTTCTGAGCCTATGGTACGTTCAGCACAAACCGTGCACCTATCTTATGTCAAGCTTAGCACTATCTCGAAATAGAACGAAACAAGCATCCACTTGAAGCTCATCAAGTAGGAGTAGCATCATTATGTCCAAAATGATTTCAGAGCCTATGGTACGTTTGGCGCAAACCGTGCACCTATCTTGCACCGACACCAACTTTGTCTCCCAACAGACCAAAACGAGATTCCACATGACCCACGTCACCTAGGAGTTCCATCGGTACATACAAAATGATTTTCTGAGCCTATGGTATGTTCGGCACAACCCGTACACATATCTTGCGTCAAGCTTAGCACTATATCCAAACAAAACAAAACAAGCATCCACTTGAGCCTCGTCACATAGGAGTACAATCATTATGTCCAAAATGATTTCTAAGCCTATGGTATGTTTGGCGCAAACCGTGCACCTATCTTGCACCGACACCAACTTTGTCTCCCAACAGACCAAAACGAGATTCCACATGACCCACGTCACCTAGGAGTTCCATCGGGCGCATCCAAAATGATTTCTCAGCCTATGGTACAATTGGCACAAACTACGCATCTATCTTGTGTCAAGGTTAGCCCTATGTCCAAATAGATCAAAACGAGATATTCCACTTGAGCCTCGTCACCTAGGAGTACCATCGGGTGCGTCCAAAATGATTTCTAAGCCAATGGTACATGTGGCGCAAACCGTGCACCTATCTTGCACCGACACTAACACTATCTCCAAACGGACCAAAATGAGCTTCCATTTCAGCCTCGTCACCTAGGAGTACCAGCGGGTACGTCCAAAATGATTGCTGAGCCTATGGTACGTTTTGTGCAAACCGTGCACCTAACTAGCACAAACACTAACACTATCTCCAAACGGATCGAAACAAGGTTCCTCATGACCCACGTCACCTAGGCGTTCCATCGGGTGCATCCAAAATGATTTCTTAGCCTATGGTACGTTCGGCACAAACCGTGCACCTATCTTATGTCAAGCTTAGCACTATCTCAAAACAGAATGAAACAAGCATCCACTTGAGGCTCATCAAGTAGGAGTAGCATCATTGTGTCCAAAACGATTTCAGAGCCTATGGTACGTTTGGCGCAAACCGTGCACCTATCTTGCACCGACACCAACTTTGTCTCCCAACAGACCAAAACGAGATTCCACATGACCCACGTCACCTAGGAGTTCCATCGGGCACATCCAAAATGATTTTCTGAGCCTATGGTACGTTCGGCACAACCCGTACACATATCTTGCATCAAGCTTAGCACTATATCCAAACAAAACAAAACAAGCATCCACTTGAGCCTCGTCACATTGGAGTACCATCATTATGTCCAAAATGATTTCTGAGCCTATGGTACGTTTGGCGCAAACCGTGCACCTATCTTGCACCGACACCAACTTTGTCTCCCAACAGACCAAAACGAGATTCCACATGACCCACGTCACCTAGGAGTTCCGTCGGGCACATCCAAAATGATTTCTGAGCCTATGGTACGTTCGGCACAAACTACGCAGCTATCTTGTGTCAAGATTAGCACTATGTCCAAACGAACCAAAATGAGATATTCCACTTGACCCTCGTCACCTAGGAGTACCATCGGGTGCGTCCAAAATGATTTCTGAGCCAATGGTACATGTGGCGCAAATCGTGCACTTATCTTGCACCGACACTAACACTATCTCCAAATGGACCAAAACGAGCTTCCATTTCAGCCTCGTCACCTAGGAGTACCATCGGGTACGTCCAAAACGAATGCTGAGCCTATGGTACGTTTTGCGCAAACCATGCACCTAACTTGCACCGACACTAACACTATCTCCAAACGGATCGAAACGAGGTTCCACATGGCCCACATCACCTAGGCGTTCCATCGGGTGCATCCAAAATGATTTCTGAGCCTATGGTACGTTCGGCACAACCCATACACATATCTTGCGTCAAGCTTAGCACTATATCCAAACAAAACAAAACAAGCATCCACTTGAGCCTCATCACATAGGAGTACCATCATTATGTCCAAAACGATTTCTGAGCCTATGGTACGTTTGGCGCAAACCGTGCACCTATCTTGCACCAACACCAACATTGTCTCCCAACAGACCAAAACGAGATTCCACATGACCCACGTCACCTAGGAGTTCCATCGGGCGCATCCATAATGATTTCTCAGCCTATGGTACATTTGGCACAAACTACGCATCTATCTTGTGTCAAGATTAGCGCTATGTCCAAACAGATCGAAACGAGATATTCCACTTGAGCCTCGTCACCTAGGAGTACCATCGGGTGCATCCAAAATGATTTCTGAGCCAATGGTACATGTGGCGCAAACCGTGCACCTATCTTGCACCGACACTAACACTATATCCAAACGGACCAAAACGAGCTTCCATTTCAGCCTCGTCACCTAGGAGTACCAGCGAGTACGTCCAAAACGAATGCTGAGCCTATGGTACGTTTTGCGCAAACCGTGCACCTAACTTGCACAGACACTAACACTATCTCCAAACGGATCGAAACAAGGTTCCTCATGACCCACGTCACCTAGGCGTTCCATCGGATGCATCCAAAATGATTTCTGAGCCTATGGTACGTTCGGCACAAACCGTGCACCTATCTTATGTCAAGCTTAGCACTATCTCGAAATAGAACGAAACAAGCATCCACTTGAAGCTCATCAAGTAGGAGTAGCATCATTATGTCCAAAATGATTTCAGAGCCTATGGTACGTTTGGCGCAAACCGTGCACCTATCTTGCACCGACACCAACTTTGTCTCCCAACAGACCAAAACGAGATTCCACATGACCCACGTCACCTAGGAGTTCCATCGGTACATCCAAAATGATTTTCTGAGCCTATGGTATGTTCGGCACAACCCGTACACATATCTTGCGTCAAGCTTAGCACTATATCCAAACAAAACAAAACAAGCATCCACTTGAGCCTCGTCACATAGGAGTACCATCATTATGTCCAAAATGATTTCTAAGCCTATGGTACGTTTGGCGCAAACCGTGCACCTATCTTGCACCGACACCAACTTTGTCTCCCAACAGACCAAAACGAGATTCCACATGACCCACGTCACCTAGGAGTTCCATCGGGCGCATCCAAAATGATTTCTCAGCCTATGGTACAATTGGCACAAACTACGCATCTATCTTGTGTCAAGGTTAGCCCTATGTCCAAATAGATCAAAACGAGATATTCCACTTGAGCCTCGTCACCTAGGAGTACCATCGGGTGCGTCCAAAATGATTTCTAAGCCAATGGTACATGTGGCGCAAACCGTGCAACTATCTTGCACCGACACTAACACTATCTCCAAACGGACCAAAATGAGCTTCCATTTCAGCCTCGTCACCTAGGAGTACCAGCGGGTACGTCCAAAACGATTGCTGAGCCTATGGTACGTTTTGTGCAAACCGTGCACCTAACTAGCACAAACACTAACACTATCTCCAAACGGATCGAAACAAGGTTCCTCATGACCCACGTCACCTAGGCGTTCCATCGGGTGCATCCAAAATGATTTCTTAGCCTATGGTACGTTCGGCACAAACCGTGCACCTATCTTATGTCAAGCTTAGCACTATCTCAAAACAGAATGAAACAAGCATCCACTTGAGGCTCATCAAGTAGGAGTAGCATCATTGTGTCCAAAACGATTTCAGAGCCTATGGTACGTTTGGCGCAAACCGTGCACCTATCTTGCACCGACACCAACTTTGTCTCCCAACAGACCAAAACGAGATTCCACATGACCCACGTCACCTAGGAGTTCCATCGGGCACATCCAAAATGATTTTCTGAGCCTATGGTACGTTCGGCACAACCCGTACACATATCTTGCATCAAGCTTAGCACTATATCCAAACAAAACAAAACAAGCATCCACTTGAGCCTCGTCACATTGGAGTACCATCATTATGTCCAAAATGATTTCTGAGCCTATGGTACGTTTGGCGCAAACCGTGCACCTATCTTGCACCGACACCAACTTTGTCTCCCAACAGACCAAAACGAGATTCCACATGACCCACGTCACCTAGGAGTTCCGTCGGGCACATCCAAAATGATTTCTGAGCCTATGGTACGTTCGGCACAAACTACGCAGCTATCTTGTGTCAAGATTAGCACTATGTCCAAACGAACCAAAATGAGATATTCCACTTGACCCTCGTCACCTAGGAGTACCATCGGGTGCGTCCAAAATGATTTCTGAGCCAATGGTACATGTGGCGCAAATCGTGCACTTATCTTGCACCGACACTAACACTATCTCCAAATGGACCAAAACGAGCTTCCATTTCAGCCTCGTCACCTAGGAGTACCATCGGGTACGTCCAAAACGAATGCTGAGCCTATGGTACGTTTTGCGCAAACCATGCACCTAACTTGCACCGACACTAACACTATCTCCAAACGGATCGAAACGAGGTTCCACATGGCCCACATCACCTAGGCGTTCCATCGGGTGCATCCAAAATGATTTCTGAGCCTATGGTACGTTCGGCACAACCCATACACATATCTTGCGTCAAGCTTAGCACTATATCCAAACAAAACAAAACAAGCATCCACTTGAGCCTCATCACATAGGAGTACCATCATTATGTCCAAAACGATTTCTGAGCCTATGGTACGTTTGGCGCAAACCGTGCACCTATCTTGCACCAACACCAACATTGTCTCCCAACAGACCAAAACGAGATTCCACATGACCCACGTCACCTAGGAGTTCCATCGGGCGCATCCATAATGATTTCTCAGCCTATGGTACATTTGGCACAAACTACGCATCTATCTTGTGTCAAGATTAGCGCTATGTCCAAACAGATCGAAACGAGATATTCCACTTGAGCCTCGTCACCTAGGAGTACCATCGGGTGCATCCAAAATAATTTCTGAGCCAATGGTACATGTGGCGCAAACCGTGCACCTATCTTGCACCGACACTAACACTATATCCAAACGGACCAAAACGAGCTTCCATTTCAGCCTCGTCACCTAGGAGTACCAGCGAGTACGTCCAAAACAAATGCTGAGCCTATGGTACGTTTTGCGCAAACCGTGCACCTAACTTGCACAGACACTAACACTATCTCCAAATGGATCGAAACAAGGTTCCTCATGACCCACGTCACCTAGGCGTTCCATCGGATGCATCCAAAACGATTTCTGAGCCTATGGTACGTTCGGCACAAACCGTGCACCTATCTTATGTCAAGCTTAGCACTATCTCGAAATAGAACGAAACAAGCATCCACTTGAAGCTCATCAAGTAGGAGTAGCATCATTATGTCCAAAATGATTTCAGAGCCTATGGTACGTTTGGCGCAAACCGTGCACCTATCTTGCACCGACACCAACTTTGTCTCCCAACAGACCAAAACGAGATTCCACATGACCCACGTCACCTAGGAGTTCCATCGGTACATCCAAAATGATTTTCTGAGCCTATGGTATGTTCGGCACAACCCGTACACATATCTTGCGTCAAGCTTAGCACTATATCCAAACAAAACAAAACAAGCATCCACTTGAGCCTCGTCACATAGGAGTACCATCATTATGTCCAAAATGATTTCTAAGCCTATGGTACGTTTGGCGCAAACCGTGCACCTATCTTGCACCGACACCAACTTTGTCTCCCAACAGACCAAAACGAGATTCCACATGACCCACGTCACCTAGGAGTTCCATCGGGCGCATCCAAAATGATTTCTCAGCCTATGGTACAATTGGCACAAACTACGCATCTATCTTGTGTCAAGGTTAGCCCTATGTCCAAATAGATCAAAACGAGATATTCCACTTGAGTCTCGTCACCTAGGAGTACCATCGGGTGCGTCCAAAATGATTTCTAAGCCAATGGTACATGTGGCGCAAACCGTGCACCTATCTTGCACCGACACTAACACTATCTCCAAACGGACCAAAATGAGCTTCCATTTCAGCCTCGTCACCTAGGAGTACCAGCGGGTACGTCCAAAACGATTGCTGAGCCTATGGTACGTTTTGCGCAAACCGTGCACCTAACTAGCACAGACACTAACACTATCTCCAAACGGATCGAAACAAGGTTCCTCATGACCCACGTCACCTAGGCGTTCCATCGGGTGCATCCAAAATGATTTCTTAGCCCATGGTACGTTCGGCACAAACCGTGCACCTATCTTATGTCAAGCTTAGCACTATCTCAAAACAGAATGAAAACAAGCATCCACTTGAGGCTCATCAAGTAGGAGTAGCATCATTATGTCCAAAACGATTTCAGAGCCTATGGTACGTTTGGCGCAAACCGTGCACCTATCTTGCACCGACACCAACTTTGTCTCCCAACAGACCAAAACGAGATTCCACATGACCCACGTCACCTAGGAGTTCCATCGGGCACATCCAAAATGATTTTCTGAGCCTATGGTACGTTCGGCACAACCCGTACACATATCTTGCATCAAGCTTAGCACTATATCCAAACAAAACAAAACAAGCATCCACTTGAGCCTCGTCACATTGGAGTACCATCATTATGTCCAAAATGATTTCTGAGCCTATGGTACGTTTGGCGCAAACCATGCACCTATCTTGCACCGACACCAACTTTGTCTCCCAACAGACCAAAACGAGATTCCACATGACCCACGTCACCTAGGAGTTCCGTTGGGCACATCCAAAATGATTTCTGAGCCTATGGTACGTTCGGCACAAACTATGCAGCTATCTTGTGTCAAGATTAGCACTATGTCCAAACGAACCAAAATGAGATATTCCACTTGACCCTCGTCACCTAGGAGTACCATCGGGTGCGTCCAAAATGATTTCTGAGCCAATGGTACATGTGGCGCAAATCGTGCACTTATCTTGCACCGACACTAACACTATCTCCAAATGGACCAAAACGAGCTTCCATTTCAGCCTCGTCACCTAGGAGTACCATCGGGTACGTCCAAAACGAATGCTGAGCCTATGGTACGTTTTGCGCAAACCATGCACCTAACTTGCACCGACACTAACACTATCTCCAAACGGATCGAACGAGGTTCCACATGGCCCACATCACCTAGGCGTTCCATCGGGTGCATCCAAAATGATTTCTAAGCCTATGGTACGTTCGGCACAACCCATACACATATCTTGCGTCAAGCTTAGCACTATATCCAAACAAAACAAAACAAGCATCCACATGAGCCACATCACATAGGAGTACCATCATTATGTCCAAAACGATTTCTGAGCCTATGGTACGTTGGCGCAAACCGTGCACCTATCTTGCACCAACACCAACATTGTCTCCCAACAGACCAAAACGAGATTCCACATGACCCACGTCACCTAGGAGTTCCATTGGGCGCATCCATAATGATTTCTCAGCCTATGGTACATTTGGCACAAACTACGCATCTATCTTGTGTCAAGATTAGCGCTATGTCCAAACAGATCGAAACGAGATATTCCACTTGAGCCTCGTCACCTAGGAGTACCATCGGGTGCATCCAAAATGATTTCTGAGCCAATGGTACATGTGGCGCAAACCGTGCACCTATCTTGCACCGACACTAACACTATATCCAAACGGACCAAAACGAGCTTCCATTTCAGCCTCGTCACCTAGGAGTACCAGCGAGTACGTCCAAAACGAATGCTGAGCCTATGGTACGTTTTGCGCAAACCGTGCACCTAACTTGCACAGACACTAACACTATCTCCAAACGGATCGAAACAAGGTTTCCTCATGACCCACGTCACCTAGGCGTTCCCATCGGGTGCATCCAAAACGATTTCCTGAGCCTATGGTACGTTCGGCACAAAACCGTGCACCTATCTTATGTCAAGCTTAGCACTATCTCGAAATAGAACGAAACAAGCATCCACTTGAAGCTCATCAAGTAGGAGTAGCATCATTATGTCCAAAATGATTTCAGAGCCTATGGTACGTTTGGCGCAAACCGTGCACCTATCTTGCACCGACACCAACTTTGTCTCCCAACAGACCAAAACGAGATTCCACATGACCCACGTCACCTAGGAGTTCCATCGGTACATCCAAAATGATTTTCTGAGCCTATGGTATGTTCGGCACAACCCGTACACATATCTTGCGTCAAGCTTAGCACTATATCCAAACAAAACAAAACAAGCATCCACTTGAGCCTCGTCACATTGGAGTACCATCATTATGTCCAAAATGATTTCTAAGCCTATGGTACGTTTGGCGCAAACCGTGCACCTATCTTGCACCGACACCAACATTGTCTCCCAACAGACCAAAATGAGATTCCACATGACCCACGCCACCTAGGAGTTCCATCGGGCGCATCCATAATGATTTCTCAGCCTATGGTACATTCGGCACAAACTACGCATCTATCTTGTGTCAAGATTAGCACTATGTCCAAACAGATCGAAACGAGATATTCCACTTGAGCCTCGTCGCCTAGGAGTACCATCGGGTGTATCCAAAATGATTTCTGAGCCAATGGTACATGTGGCGCAAACCGTGCACCTATCTTGCACCGACACTAACACTACATCCAAACGGACCAAAATGAGCTTCCATTTCAGCCTCGTCACCTAGGAGTACCAGCGGGTACGTCCAAAACGATTGCTGAGCCTATGGTACGTTTTGTGCAAACCGTGCACCTAACTAGCATAGACACTAACACTATCTCCAAACGGATCGAAACAAGGTTCCTCATGACCCACGTCACCTAGGCGTTCCATCGGGTGCATCCAAAATGATTTCTTAGCCTATGGTACGTTCGGCACAAACCGTGCACCTATCTTATGTCAAGCTTAGCACTATCTCAAAACAGAATGAAACAAGCATCCACTTGAGGCTCATCAAGTAGGAGTAGCATCATTATGTCCAAAACGATTTCAGAGCCTATGGTACGTTTGGCGCAAACCGTGCACCTATCTTGCACCGACACCAACTTTGTCTCCCAACAGACCAAAACGAGATTCCACATGACCCACGTCACCTAGGAGTTCCATCGGGCACATCCAAAATGATTTTCTGAGCCTATGGTACGTTCGGCACAACCCGTACACATATCTTGCATCAAGCTTAGCACTATATCCAAACAAAACAAAACAAGCATCCACTTGAGCCTCGTCACATTGGAGTACCATCATTATGTCCAAAATGATTTCTGAGCCTATGGTACGTTTGGCGCAAACCGTGCACCTATCTTGCACCGACACCAACTTTGTCTCCCAACAGACCAAAACGAGATTCCACATGACCCACGTCACCTAGGAGTTCCGTCGGGCACATCCAAAATGATTTCTGAGCCTATGGTACGTTCGGCACAAACTACGCAGCTATCTTGTGTCAAGATTAGCACTATGTCCAAACGAACCAAAATGAGATATTCCACTTGACCCTCGTCACCTAGGAGTACCATCGGGTGCGTCCAAAATGATTTCTGAGCCAATGGTACATGTGGCGCAAATCATGCACTTATCTTGCACCGACACTAACACTATCTCCAAATGGACCAAAACGAGCTTCCATTTCAGCCTCGTCACCTAGGAGTACCATCGGGTACGTCCAAAACGAATGCTGAGCCTATGGTACGTTTTGCGCAAACCATGCACCTAACTTGCACCGACACTAACACTATCTCCAAACGGATCGAAACGAGGTTCCACATGGCCCACATCACCTAGGCGTTCCATCGGGTGCATCCAAAATGATTTCTGAGCCTATGGTACGTTCGGCACAACCCATACACATATCTTGCGTCAAGCTTAGCACTATATCCAAACAAAACAAAACAAGCATCCACTTGAGCCTCATCACATAGGAGTAGCATCATTATGTCCAAAACGATTTCTGGGCCTATGGTACGTTTGGCGCAAACCGTGCACCTATCTTGCACCAACACCAACATTGTCTCCCAACAGACCAAAACGAGATTCCACATGACCCATGTCACCTAGGAGTTCCATCGGGCGCATCCATAATGATTTCTCAGCCTATGGTACATTTGGCACAAACTACGCATCTATCTTGTGTCAAGATTAGCGCTATGTCCAAACAGATCGAAACGAGATATTCCACTTGAGCCTCGTCACCTAGGAGTACCATCGGGTGCATCCAAAATGATTTCTGAGCCAATGGTACATGTGGCGCAAACCGTGCACCTATCTTGCACCGACACTAACACTATATCCAAACGGACCAAAACGAGCTTCCATTTCAGCCTCGTCACCTAGGAGTACCAGCGAGTACGTCCAAAACGAATGCTGAGCCTATGGTACGTTTTGCGCAAACCGTGCACCTAACTTGCACAGACACTAACACTATCTCCAAACGGATCGAAACAAGGTTCCTCATGACCCACGTCACCTAGGCGTTCCATCGGATGCATCCAAAACGATTTCTGAGCCTATGGTACGTTCGGCACAAACCGTGCACCTATCTTATGTCAAGCTTAGCACTATCTCGAAATAGAACGAAACAAGCATCCACTTGAAGCTCATCAAGTAGGAGTAGCATCATTATGTCCAAAATGATTTCAGAGCCTATGGTACGTTTGGCGCAAACCGTGCACCTATCTTGCACCGACACCAACTTTGTCTCCCAACAGACCAAAACGAGATTCCACATGACCCACGTCACCTAGGAGTTCCATCGGTACATCCAAAATGATTTTCTGAGCCTATGGTATGTTCGGCACAACCCGTACACATATCTTGCGTCAAGCTTAGCACTATATCCAAACAAAACAAAACAAGCATCCACTTGAGCCTCGTCACATAGGAGTACCATCATTATGTCCAAAATGATTTCTAAGCCTATGGTACGTTTGGCGCAAACCGTGCACCTATCATGCACCGACACCAACTTTGTCTCCCAACAGACCAAAACGAGATTCCACATGACCCACGTCACCTAGGAGTTCCATCGGGCGCATCCAAAATGATTTCTCAGCCTATGGTACAATTGGCACAAACTACGCATCTATCTTGTGTCAAGGTTAGCCCTATGTCCAAATAGATCAAAACGAGATATTCCACTTGAGCCTCGTCACCTAGGAGTACCATCGGGTGCGTCCAAAATGATTTCTAAGCCAATGGTACATGTGGCGCAAACCGTGCACCTATCTTGCACCGACACTAACACTATCTCCAAACGGACCAAAATGAGCTTCCATTTCAGCCTCGTCACCTAGGAGTACCAGCGGGTACGTCCAAAACGATTGCTGAGCCTATGGTACGTTTTGCGCAAACCGTGCACCTAACTAGCACAGACACTAACACTATCTCCAAACGGATCGAAACAAGGTTCCTCATGACCCACGTCACCTAGGCGTTCCATCGGGTGCATCCAAAATGATTTCTTAGCCTATGGTACGTTCGGCACAAACCGTGCACCTATCTTATGTCAAGCTTAGCACTATCTCAAAACAGAATGAAACAAGCATCCACTTGAGGCTCATCAAGTAGGAGTAGCATCATTATGTCCAAAACGATTTCAGAGCCTATGGTACGTTTGGCGCAAACCGTGCACCTATCTTGCACCGACACCAACTTTGTCTCCCAACAGACCAAAACAAGATTCCACATGACCCACGTCACCTAGGAGTTCCATCGGGCACATCCAAAATGATTTTCTGAGCCTATGGTACGTTCGGCACAACCCATACACATATCTTGCATCAAGCTTAGCACTATATCCAAACAAAACAAAACAAGCATCCACTTGAGCCTCGTCACATTGGAGTACCATCATTATGTCCAAAATGATTTCTGAGCCTATGGTACGTTTGGCGCAAACCATGCACCTATCTTGCACCGACACCAACTTTGTCTCCCAACAGACCAAAACGAGATTCCACATGACCCACGTCACCTAGGAGTTCCGTTGGGCACATCCAAAATGATTTCTGAGCCTATGGTACGTTCGGCACAAACTATGCAGCTATCTTGTGTCAAGATTAGCACTATGTCCAAACGAACCAAAATGAGATATTCCACTTGACCCTCGTCACCTAGGAGTACCATCGGGTGCGTCCAAAATGATTTCTGAGCCAATGGTACATGTGGCGCAAATCGTGCACTTATCTTGCACCGACACTAACACTATCTCCAAATGGACCAAAACGAGCTTCCATTTCAGCCTCGTCACCTAGGAGTACCATCGGGTACGTCCAAAACGAATGCTGAGCCTATGGTACGTTTTGCGCAAACCATGCACCTAACTTGCACCGACACTAACACTATCTCCAAACGGATCGAAACGAGGTTCCACATGGCCCACATCACCTAGGCGTTCCATCGGGTGCATCCAAAATGATTTCTAAGCCTATGGTACGTTCGGCACAACCCATACACATATCTTGCGTCAAGCTTAGCACTATATCCGAACAAAACAAAACAAGCATCCACATGAGCCACATCACATAGGAGTACCATCATTATGTCCAAAACGATTTCTGAGCCTATGGTACGTTTGGCGCAAACCGTGCACCTATCTTGCACCAACACCAACATTGTCTCCCAACAGACCAAAACGAGATTCCACAGGACCCACGTCACCTAGGAGTTCCATTGGGCGCATCCATAATGATTTCTCAGCCTATGGTACATTTGGCACAAACTACGCATCTATCTTGTGTCAAGATTAGCGCTATGTCCAAACAGATCGAAACGAGATATTCCACTTGAGCCTCGTCACCTAGGAGTACCATCGGGTGCATCCAAAATGATTTCTGAGCCAATGGTACATGTGGCGCAAACCGTGCACCTATCTTGCACCGACACTAACACTATATCCAAACGGACCAAAACGAGCTTCCATTTCAGCCTCGTCACCTAGGAGTACCAGCGAGTACGTCCAAAACGAATGCTGAGCCTATGGTACGTTTTGCGCAAACCGTGCACCTAACTTGCACAGACACTAACACTATCTCCAAATGGATCGAAACAAGGTTCCTCATGACCCACGTCACCTAGGCGTTCCATCGGATGCATCCAAAACGATTTCTGAGCCTATGGTACGTTCGGCACAAACCGTGCACCTATCTTATGTCAAGCTTAGCACTATCTTGAAATAGAACGAAACAAGCATCCACTTGAAGCTCATCAAGTAGGAGTAGCATCATTATGTCCAAAATGATTTCAGAGCCTATGGTACGTTTGGCGCAAACCGTGCACCTATCTTGCACCGACACCAACTTTGTCTCCCAACAGACCAAAACGAGATTCCACATGACCCACGTCACCTAGGAGTTCCATCGGTACATCCAAAATGATTTTCTGAGCCTATGGTATGTTCGGCACAACCCGTACACATATCTTGCGTCAAGCTTAGCACTATATCCAAACAAAACAAAACAAGCATCCACTTGAGCCTCGTCACATTGGAGTACCATCATTATGTCCAAAATGATTTCTAAGCCTATGGTACGTTTGGCGCAAACCGTGCACCTATCTTGCACCGACACCAACATTGTCTCCCAACAGACCAAAATGAGATTCCACATGACCCACGTCACCTAGGAGTTCCATCGGGCGCATCCATAATGATTTCTCAGCCTATGGTACATTCGGCACAAACTACGCAACTATCTTGTGTCAAGATTAGCACTATGTCCAAACAGATCGAAACGAGATATTCCTCTTGAGCCTCGTCACCTAGGTGTACCATCAGGTGTATCCAAAATGATTTCTGAGCCAATGGTACATGTGGCGCAAACCGTGCACCTATCTTGCACCGACACAAACACTATATCCAAACGGACCAAAATGAGCTTCCATTTTAGCCTCGTCACCTAGGAGTACCAGCGGGTACGTCCAAAACGAATGCTGAGCCTATGGTACATTTTGCGCAAACCGTGCACCTAACTTGCACAGACACTAACACTATCTCCAAATGGATCGAAACAAGGTTCCTCATGACCCACGTCACCTAGGCGTTCCATCGGGTGCATCCAAAATGATTTCTGAGCCTATGGTACGTTCGGCACAAACCGTGCACCTATCTTATGTCAAGCTTAGCACTATCTCGAAATAGAATGAAACAAGCATCCACTTGGGGCTCATCAAGTAGGAGTAGCATCATTATGTCCAAAATGATTTCAAAGCCTATGGTACGTTTGGCGCAAACCGTGCACCTATCTTGCACCGACACCAACTTTGTCTCCCAACAGACCAAAACGAGATTCCACATGACCCACGTCACCTAGGAGTTCCATCGGGCACATCCAAAATGATTTTCTGAGCCTATGGTACGTTCGGCACAACCCGTACACATATCCTGCGTCAAGCTTAGCACTATATCCAAACAAAACAAAACAAGCATCCACTTGAGCCTCGTCACATTGGAGTACCATCATTATGTCCAAAATGATTTCTGAGCCTATGGTACGTTTGGCGCAAACCGTGCACCTATCTTGCACCGACACCAACTTTGTCTCCCAACAGACCAAAACGAGATTCCACATGACCCACGTCACCTAGGAGTTCCGTCGGGCACATCCAAAATGATTTCTGAGCCTATGGTACGTTCGGCACAAACTACACAGCTATCTTGTGTTAAGATTAGCACTGTGTCCAAACAGATCGAAACGAGATATTCCTCTTGAGCCTCGTCACCTAGGAGTACCATCGGGTGCATCCAAAATGATTTATGAGCCAATGGTACATGTGGCGCAAACCGTGCACCTATCTTGCACCGACACTAACACTATATCCAAACGGACCAAAACGAGCTTCCATTTCAGCCTCGTCACCTAGGAGTACCAGCGAGTACGTCCAAAACGAATGCTGAGCCTATGGTACGTTTTGCGCAAACCGTGCACCTAACTTGCACAGACACTAACACTATCTCCAAACGGATCGAAACAAGGTTCCTCATGACCCACGTCACCTAGGCGTTCCATCGGGTGCATCCAAAACGATTTCTGAGCCTATGGTACGTTCGGCACAAACCGTGCACCTATCTTATGTCAAGCTTAGCACTATCTCGAAATAGAACGAAACAAGCATCCACTTGAAGATCATCAAGTAGGAGTAGCATCATTATGTCCAAAATGATTTCAGAGCCTATGGTACATTTGGCGCAAACCGTGCACCTATCTTGCACCGACACCAACTTTGTCTCCCAACAGACCAAAACGAGATTCCACATGACCCACGTCACCTAGGAGTTCCATTGGTACATCCAAAATGATTTTCTGAGCCTATGGTATGTTCGGCACAACCCGTACACATATCTTGCGTCAAGCTTAGCACTATATCCAAACAAAACAAAACAAGCATCCACTTGAGCCTCGTCACATTGGAGTACCATCATTATGTCCAAAATGATTTCTGAGCCTATGGTACGTTTGGCGCAAACCGTGCACCTATCTTGCACCGACACCAACATTGTCTCCCAACAGACCAAAACAAGATTCCACATGACCCACGTCACCTAGGAGTTCCATCGGGCGCATCCATAATGATTTCTCAGCCTATGGTACATTCGGCACAAACTACGCATCTATCTTGTGTCAAGATTAGCACTATGTCCAAATAGATCGAAACGAGATATTCCACTTGAGCCTCGTCGCCTAGGAGTACCATCGGGTGTATCCAAAATGATTTCTGAGCCAATGGTACATGTGGCGCAAACCATGCACCTATCTTGCACCGACACTAACACTATATCCAAACGGACCAAAACGAGCTTCCATTTCAGCCTCGTCACCTAGGAGTACCAGCGGGTACGTCCAAAACGAATGCTGAGCCTATGGTACGTTTTGCGCAAACCGTGCACCTAACTTGCACAGACACTAACACTATCTCCAAACGGATTGAAACAAGGTTCCTCATGACCCACGTCACCTAGGCGTTCCATCGGGTGCATCCAAAACGATTTTTGAGCCTATGGTACGTTCGGCGCAAACCGTGCACCTATCTTATGTCAAGCTTAGCACTTTCTCGAAACAGAATGAAACAAGCATCCACTTGAGGCTCATCAAGTAGGAGTAGCATCATTATGTCCAAAACGATTTCAGAGCCTATGGTACGTTTAGCGCAAACCGTGCACCTATCTTGCACCGACACCAACTTTGTCTCCCAACAGACCAAAACGAGATTCCACATGACCCACATCACCTAGGAGTTCCATCGGGCACATCCAAAATGATTTTCTGAGCCTATGGTACGTTCGGCACAACCCGTACACATATCTTGCGTCAAGCTTAGCACTATATCCAAACAAAACAAAACAAGCATCCACTTGAGCCTCGTCACATAGGTGTACCATCATTATGTCCAAAATGATTTCTGAGCCTATGGTACGTTTGGCGCAAACCGTGCACCTATCTTGCACCGACACCAACTTTGTCTCCCAACAGACCAAAACGAGATTCCACATGACCCACGTCACCTAGGAGTTCCGTCGGGCACATCCAAAATGATTTCTGAGCCTATGGTACGTTCGGCACAAACTACACAGCTATCTTGTGTCAAGATTAGCACTATGTCCAAACGAACCAAAATGAGATATTCCACTTGACCCTTGTCACCTAGGAGTACCATCGGGTGCATCCAAAATGATTTCTAAGCCAATGGTACATGTGGCACAAATCGTGCACTTATCTTGCACCGACACTAACGCTATCTCCAAATGGACCAAAACGAGCTTCCATTTCAGCCTCGTCACCTAGGAGTACCATCGGGTACATCCAAAACGAATGCTGAGCCTATGGTACGTTTTGCGCAAACCATGCACCTAACTTGCACCGACACTAACACTATCTCCAAACGGATCGAAACGAGGTTCCACATGACCCACGTCACCTAGGCGTTCCATCGGGTGCATCCAAAATGATTTCTAAGCCTATGGTACGTTCGGCAGAAACCGTGCACCTATCTTATGTCAAGCTTAGCACTATCTCGAAATAGAACGAAACAAGCATCCACTTGAAGCTCATCAAGTAGGAGTAGCATCATTATGTCCAAAATGATTTCTGAGCCTATGGTACGTTTGGCGCAAACGGTGCACCTATCTTGCACCGACACCAACTTTGTCTCCCAATAGACCAAAACGAGATTCCACATGACCCACGTCACCTAGGAGTTCCATCGGGCACATCCAAAATGATTTCTCAGCCTATGGTACATTCGGCACAAACTACGCATCTATCTTGTGTCAAGATTAGCACTATGTCCAAACAGATCGAAACGAGATATTCCACTTGAGCCTCGTCACCTAGGAGTACCATCGGGTGCGTCCAAAATGATTTCTGAGCCAATGGTACATGTGGCGCAAACCGTGCACCTATCTGGCACCGACACAAACACTATCTCCAAACGGACCAAAATGAGCTTCCATTTCAGCCTCGTCACCTAGGAGTACCAGTGGGTACGTCCAAAATGAATGCTGAGCCTATGGTACATTTTGCGCAAACCGTGCACCTAACTTGCACAGACACTAACACTATCTCCAAACGGATCGAAACAAGGTTCCTCATGACCCACGTCACCTAGGCATTCCATCGGGTGCATCCAAAATGATTTCTGAGCCTATGGTACGTTCGGCACAAACCGTGCACCTATCTTATGTCAAGCTTAGCACTATCTCGAAACAGAATGAAACAAGCATCCACTTGAGGCTCATCAAGCAGGAGTAGCATCATTATGTCCAAAACGATTTCAGAGCCAATGGTACGTTTGGCGCAAACTGTGCACCTATCTTGTACCGGCACCAACTTTGTCTCCCAACAGACCAAAACGAGATTCCACATGACCCACGTCACCTAGGAGTTCCATCGGGCACATCCAAAATGATTTCTGAGCCTATGGTACGTTCGGCACAACCCGTACACATATCTTGCTTCAAGCTTAGCACTATATCCAAACAAAACAAAACAAGCATCCACTTGAGCCTCATCACATAGGAGTACCATCATTATGTCCAAAATGATTTCTGAGCCTATGGTACGTTTGGCGCAAGCCGTGCCCCTATCTTGCACCAACACCAACTTTGTCTCCCAATAGACCAAAACGAGATTCCACATGACCCTCGTCACCTAGGAGTTCCATCGGGCGCATCCAAAATGATTTCTCAGCCTATGGTACATTTGGCACAAACTACGCATCTATCTTGTGTCAAGGTTAGCACTATGTCCAAACAGATCGAAACGAGATATTCCACTTGAGCCTCGTCACCTAGGAGTACCATCGGGTGCGTCCAAAATGATTTCTAAGCCAATGGTACATGTGGCGCAAACCGTGCACCTATCTTGCATCGACACTAACACTATCTCCAAACGGACCAAAACGAGCTTCCATTTCAGCCTTGCCACCTAGGAGTACCAGCGGGTACGTCCAAAACGAATGCTGGGCCTATGGTACGTTTTGTGCAAACCGTGCACCTAACTTGCACAGACACTAACACTATCTCCAAATGGATCGAAACAAGGTTCCTCATGACCCACGTCACCGAGGCGTTCCATCGGGTGCATCCAAAACGATTTCTAAGCCTATGGTACGTTCGGCGCAAACCGTCCACCTATCTTATGTCAAGCTTAGCACTTTCTCGAAACAGAATGAAACAAGCATCCACTTGAGGCTCATCAAGTAGGAGTAGCATCATTATGTCCAAAATAATTTCAGAGCCTATGGTACGTTTGGCGCAAACCGTGCACCTATCTTGCGCCGACACCAACTTTATCTGCCAACAGACCAAAATGAGATTCCACATGACCCACATCACCTAGGAGTTCCATCGGGCACATCCAAAATGATTTCTGAGCCTATGGTACGTTCGGCACAACCCGTACACATATCTTGCGTCAAGCTTAGCACTATATCCAAACAAAACAAAACAAGCATCCAATTGAGCCTCGTCACATAGGAGTACCATCATTATGTCCAAAATGATTTCTGAGCCTATGGTACGTTTGGCGCAAACCGTGCACCTATCTTGCACCGACACCAACTTTGTCTCCCAACAGACCAAAACGAGATTCCACATGACCCATGTCACCTAGGAGTTCCATCGGGCGCATCCAAAATGATTTCTCAGCCTATGGTACATTTGGCACAAACTACGCATCTATCTTGTGTCAAGGTTAGCACTATGTCCAAACAGATCGAAACGAGATATTCCACTTGAGCCTCGTCACCTAGGAGTACCATCGGGTGCCTCCAAAATGATTTCTGAGCCAATGGTACATGTGGCGCAAACCGTGCACCTATCTTGCACCGACACTAACACTATCTCCAAATGGACCAAAATGAGCTTCCATTTCAGCCTCGTCACCTAGGAGTACCAGCGGGTACGTCCAAAACGAATGCTGAGCCTATGGTACATTTTGCGCAAACCGTGCACCTAACTTGCACAGACACTAACACTATCTCCAAACGGATCGAAACAAGGTTCCTCATGACCCACGTCACCTAGGTGTTCCATCGGGTGCATCCAAAATGATTTCTGAGCCTATGGTATGTTCAGCACAAACCGTGCACCTATCTTTTGTCAAGCTTAGCACTTTCTCGAAACAGAATGAAACAAGCATCCACTTGGGGCTCATCAAGTAGGAGTAGCATCATTATGTCCAAAACGATTTCAGAGCCAATGGTACGTTTGGTGCAAACTGTGCACCTATCTTGTACTGACACCAACTTTGTCTCCCAACAGACCAAAACGAGATTCCACATGACCCACGTCACCTAGGAGTTCCATCGGGCACATCCAAAATGATTTCTGAGCCTATGGTACGTTTGGCACAACCTGTACACATATCTTGCTTCAAGCTTAGCACTATATCCAAACAAAACAAAACAAGCATCCACTTGAGCCTCGTCACATAGGAGTACCATCATTATGTCCAAAATGATTTCTGAGCCTATGGTACGTTTGGCGCAAACCGTGCACCTATCTTGCACCGACACCAACTTTGTCTCCCAATAGACCAAAACGAGATTCCACATGACCCACGTCACCTAGGAGTTCCATCAGGCGCATCCAAAATGATTTCTCAGCCTATGGTACATTTGGCACAAACTACGCATCTATCTTGTGTCAAGGTTAGCACTATGTCCAAACAGATCGAAATGAGATATTCCACTTGAGCCTCGTCACCTAGGAGTACCATCGGGTGCGTCCAAAATGATTTATGAGCCAATGGTACATGTGGCGCAAACCGTGCACCTATCTTGCACCAACACTAACACTATCTCCAAACGGACCAAAATGAGTGTGTGCTGAGTTACTCTTTCGGAATACCCCTGCCCTTTCGGAAAACGTGTGTGTGCTGAGTTACTCTTTGGGAGTGTTCTTGTTCATATAATCAGTTTTGAGTGGCCCCTGAAAAAAAATTATTCAAAAAAAAGAAAGAAAAAAGAGAAAGAAGCAAAAGAAAAGAAGAGAAAGGGGCTGATCTTAGAGATTTTTCGTTCACTTCGGGTGGTGTGTTGTGCTCTCCTTTGTGTCTAGGCTCGCGTCTCTAGCATGGTCTAGACTAGGACCAGCACAGTACCGCCGGTTGAACGATTATTCAGCTTGCTTTTTGTAACTAACGTGGTGCTAGTTCGTTCCTTGTTTCAGCCCACCTATAGCTCCACATATTCTACAGCTTGACAGGTCTCGTGCTGCGGCACCGATACACTTCATCCATTGCTACAGACTTGTTGGTAGATGACCCCTCCTGTCGAGCAAGGTAAGAACTGGTAAGAACTTGTGTAATAGGTGGAGAGTGAGCGACTTGCTGTAGCTACATCCTAGTAGTTGTAGGGCTTTTATTTCTTCACTTGTCTTCTTGTTATCTTTGTCTTTGAACCATGCCAGGGACCGACGAAGATAACCAAATTCCCCATTCGCCTCGCACAAAGGGCATCATACAACATTTTGAAAGGAAAGTGAAGTTGCACAAGTGAAGAAATGATTTCCATCGGGCACATCCAAAATGATTTCTAAGCCTATGGTACGTTCGGCACAACCCGTACACATATCTTGCGTCAAGCTTAGCACTATATCCAAACAAAACAAAACAAGCATCCAATTGAGCCTCGTCACATAGGAGTACCATCATTATGTCCTAAATGATTTCTGAGCCTATGGTACGTTTGGCGCAAACCGTGCACCTATCTTGCACCGACACCAACTTTGTCTCCCAACAGACCAAAACGAGATTCCACATGACCCACGTCACCTAGGAGTTCCGTCGGGCAAATCCAAAATGATTTCTGAGCCTATTGATATGAACCCGCTAGGGTTTATGGACGATCTTTCGATGAGAGGCGTGAGATCACTCGATTTGGTGGATGGAGATGACGTTCATGGCCCGACTACAGCCTTCCAAGACCCCGCCTTAGCAACCGATACACCACCTCCAAAGGCCGTCACGATCTTGTGGAGCGCGACAACCAGCCACTAGGGCTCCCGTCCTGCAAGCAATCGAAGAACTAGCAAGAACAAGGAAACAAGCACTGAATTTGCAAGATGAAATTGAAAGCCTCAAACTGAATCTTATTTTGAGTGGGGTTCCGAAGACAAGGAGACGGGCGGCTGGATCAGCACGCGCGCCTACAAGCAAGTAGCAAAGGCTAAACTTGATCTAAACAAAACCCAAGTGTTCCTGGTGGCAGCTAAGGGGTATATGACGTGTGGAGGACGACCACAAGAGAGTTTGGGTCGTGCTCCAACCCTAGGACGCATCCCTACTGGACTCTAAACGATACAAGCCCATTGGGCTAACTTAAGGTGGCGCAGCACCCTGGACAGAATAGACCTCTCGGTGATTTTTGGGCTGTTGACGCCGTTTATGAGCAGGTATGAGTATGAGGTCAGATCCGTATGAAAGTAGACTTTATTAGCTTTCCAACAAGTCCAGAATCACCCCAATCCGACTCCGTATGTAACCGTGGCGACCGTCGCAAGTTGGAGGTGTGCTGCAGTCCGAATCCAGCCTACGCGAGTCCTTTTCCCTTTCGGTCTTCTCCTTGATTCCTAATCAAAACAAGAGTGCACGTGTCTCCAAGATCTAAATAGGATGGACAAGAGCTCAAGAAGGAACTCACTTGATGATTAAGTGTTCGAGCACGAGCACGGGTAATAGGACCAGCAGGTGTCGGCGTGGACGGCATGGATGTATGATCGGTGTTGATGTCCTCATCATCCTCCCTTTCTTGAATTTGAGTCATCCTCGACTCAAGCTCATCTTCCTCACCCAAATAAGGCTTCAAATCTGTAATATTAAATGTGGGACTAACCCCAAAATCTGCAGGAAGATCAAGCTTATATGCATTCTCATTTATTCGTTGCATCACTTTAAAAGGACCATCCGCTCTAGGCATCAATTTAGATTTTCTTAATTCAGGAAACCTATCCTTTCGCAAATGCAACCAAACCAAATCTCCAGGTTCAAGAATCAATTCCCTTCTACCTTTATCTCCAGCAAATTTGTACTTAGCATTCATGCGCTCTATGTTTTCTTTAGTGGTTTCATATAGTTTTAGCATCAATTCAGCACGTTGCTTAGCATCAAAATTCAACTTTTCAGAACTTGGCAATGGCATTAAATCAATAGGAGCACGTGGTAACAAGCCATAAACAATCTCAAAGGGACACATCTTCGTAGTAGAATGCAGCGAACGATTATAAGCAAACTCAATAAGAGGCAAACAATCTTCCCACATCTTAATATTCTTCTTTAAAACAGTCCTTAACATAGTAGACAAAGTTCTATTCACAACTTCAGTTTGAACATCAGTTTGGGGGTGACAAGTGGTGGAAAATAAAAGCTTAGTCCCCAATTTGGCCCATAAAGTTCTCCAAAAATGGCTAAGAAATTTAGCATCACGATCAGAAACAATTGTATTTGGCACACCATGCAAGCAAACAACTTCTCGAAAGAACAAATCAGCAATATTTGTAGCATCATCAGTTTTATGACATGGTATGAAATGTGCCATTTTAGAGAATCGATCCACAACCACAAAAACACTATCTCGCCCTTTCCTAGTCCGTGGCAATCCCAACACAAAATCCATAGAAATATCCTCCCAAGGAGCACTAGGAACAGGAAGAGGCATATACAAACCGTGTGGATTCAACCGGGACTTAGCCTTTTGACATGTTGTGCAGCGAGCAACAAATCTCTCCACGTCTCGTCGCATCTTTGGCCAAAAGAAATGACCAGCAAGAATGTCCTCCATCTTCTTCGCTCCAAAATGCCCCATCAAGCCACCTCCATGCGCTTCCTGCAGCAACAACAAGCGAACGGAGCTAGCTGGAATGCATAGCTTGTTAGCTCTAAACACAAACCCATCATTGAGGATGAATTTGTTCCATGTTTTCCCATCTTTACAATGCAGCAGCACTTCTTTAAAATCAGCATCATGAGCATATCGGTCTTTAATTGTTTCTAACCCAAAGATCTTGTAATCAAGTTGATTCAGCAAAGTATATCTCCTAGACAATGCATCTGCAATGATATTATCCTTCCCTTTCTTGTGTTTGATAACATAAGGAAAAGATTCAATAAATTCAACCCATTTTGCATGTCTACGATTCAGTTTTCCTTGACTACGAATATGCTTCAAAGATTCATGATCAGAATGTATAACAAATTCTTTGGGCCACAAATAATGCTGCCATGTTTCTAATGTCCGCACTAGAGCATATAATTCCTTATCATATGTAGAATAATTAAGAATAGGCCCGCTCAATTTCTCACTAAAGTATGCAACAGGTTTTCCTTCTTGTAACAAAACACCACCCAATCCAATTCCACTCGCATCACATTCAAGCTCGAAAGTCTTATTAAAATCAGGGAGTTGGAGTAGAGGTGCATGTGTTAACTTATCTTTCAGCACATGGAAGGCGTGCTCTTGTGCTTTGCCCCAAGAAAAGGGCACTCCCTTCTTTGTAAGCTCATTCAATGGTGCAGCAATGGTGCTGAAGTCCTTCACAAAACGGCGATAGAAACCAGCAAGTCCTAGGAAACTCCGCACTTGTGTGACCGTCGTGGGTACAGGCCATCCTTGTATAGCTTCCACCTTGGCTTTATCAACCTCAATTCCCTGTGGAGTGACAACATAGCCAAGAAACGATACTCGATCGGTGCAGAAAGTGCACTTCTCAAGGTTACCAAACAAACGTGCATCACGTAGAGCATTGAAAACAGCATGTAAGTGATCAAGGTGTTCATCCATGGATTTGCTATAAATCAGTATATCATCAAAGTAGACGACAACAAATTTCCCAATGAAAGCACGCAAAACCTCGTTCATTAATCTCATGAAAGTACTAGGTGCATTAGTTAACCCAAAAGGCATGACTAACCACTCATATAGACCGAACTTGGTTTTGAAAGCAGTTTTCCATTCATCTCCCAATTTCATACGAATCTGGTGGTACCCACTACGCAAATCAACCTTTGAAAACACAACAGCACCACTCAATTCATCAAGCATATCATCTAGTCATGGAATAGGGTGTCGATATCGAATGGTGATATTATTAATAGCCCTACAATCAACACACATGCGCCATGTTCCATCTTTCTTAGGCACTAAAATCACTGGAACAGCACAAGGACTAAGAGACTCACGCACATAACCTTTGTCTAGTAGTTCTTGCACTTGTCGCTGAATTTCCTTCATTTCCTCCGGATTGGTCCTGTATGGCGCACGGTTTGGCAAAGATGCTCGAGGGATAAGATCAATTTGGTGCTCAATCCCTCGTATTGGTGGCAGCCCCGCTGGTATCTCAATGGGGAACACATCAGAATACTCCTGCAAAATGTTAGCAACAGCAGGGGCAAAGAACGTTGCATATCCTCAAATGAAATCAAAGCATCCTTGCATACCAAAGCATAAGCAACAGAGGTGGATGCATTGAACTCATTAATATCAGATTTTGTAGCAAGCATACAACGTCCTTTCAATTTTATCTCATCTTTGTCATCAACAACAGATTTGTCACTCTCGCTCTTTGCTTTTGCAGCCTTAGTAACATCAGATTGCATAATAGCTTCAGGATACATAGGATG
The DNA here is from genome assembly GCF_019320115.1 of Miscanthus floridulus. Lineage (NCBI taxonomy): Eukaryota > Viridiplantae > Streptophyta > Magnoliopsida > Poales > Poaceae > Miscanthus > Miscanthus floridulus. The sequence continues at coordinate 87,949,340 of NC_089581.1, read as the reverse complement.
CAACACAATTTTTCGATCATGGTATAGAAATGAATATTGATTTGATCTACCATGATGCATCGAATCTCTATCAAATTGCCATGGTCTACCTAGCAGAATATTGCAAGCTTGCATAGGCACAACATCACATTCAACAATATCTTTGTATGATCCGATGGCAAAATCGATTCGCACCAGTCTCGTTACCTTTGCCTTACCACTGTTGTTCAGCCATTGGATGTAGTAGGGATGGGGGTGTGGTTTGGTGGTGAGGGCGAGCTTCTGTACCATGTCGCTACTTGCCAAGTTGTTGCAGCTACCTCCATCAATGATCATGCGGCACGAACGCTCCTTGATGACACACTTTGTTTGGAATAAAGTGTGTCGCTGATTTTGCTCCGCCTTCTCCATTTGTGCACTAAGCACTCGCTGTACAATCAAGCTCTCATAGTGCTCCACGTCACCTGCATTAATGTGTTCTTCTATGTGTTCCTCACTACCTGCATAGTCAGCCGCAAGCAATGCAAGTGTATCTTCATCAAAATCGCTAGCGGATGAACACTCACCATCATCTTTGACAATCATAACACGCTTGTTTGGGCAGTCACGCATCATATGGCCATATCCCTTGCACCGATGACATTGTATGTTGCTTGTTCTACCTGTCGATGCCACGGATGAAGTACTCACAGCCGGCTTTTGCGCTGTCTTCGCTACTGAATTGGTGGGGGCAGCTCGAGTCTTATCACTAGATGATGGCGTAGGAGTACGTGTAGACGGAGTTGTAGACGTGCGCGGCTGCCATGAACTAGCTTTCCCTGCAGAAACATTAGTCCTTGCGCTAGCACGTCATCCCTGCACTTCCCGTTCGGCTTTACAAGCAAGATGAAACAGTTTGGTTACGTTATTGTATTCTTTGTAAGCGAGGATATCCTGAATTTCCCGATTTAACCCACCTAAAAATCTAGCCATAGCAGGTTCCTCATCCTCCTCTAATTTACAACGCAACATACCCGTTTGTAATTCCTGATAGTATTCTTCTACACTTTTAGAACCTTGTCTCAATTGCTGCAACTTATTTATCATATCACGGGCATAGTAAGATGGGACAAATCTAGCTCTCATGGCTCGTTTCAGCGCATCCCAAGTTTTAGGTATGTTATTAGGATTTTTCTTGCCATATTCGATCCACCAAACAGAAGCAAAATCTGTGAACTCACTAGTAGCAGCCCTAACACGTGTGTTCTCAGGAAATTCATGGCATGCAAACTTTTGATCAACAGCAATCTCCCAAGTAATGTATGCATCAGGGTCATATTTACCATCAAAGGGAGGTATTTTAAATTTAATCTTACTGAAAGCATCATCATTATTGTGTACCTCGCGTCGGCGGCGGCCACCCATACCTCTACGGTTGTGACGTAGGCGACGTCGATCACGAGTGTCTCGATCATCATGTTCAGTATCACCTGTGTATTCTTCATCATAACTACCATCCTCTCGATCTTCCTCCTTCTTTTCTTCTTTATGCTGGTCTTTATCATTGTTGTGGAGGTCATCAAAACGCCTCAGCAGAGCAGCAAGGCTTTTGTCCACACTAGCAATGGACTGCTCCAAACCTGCAAGCTTGTTGTTTGCGGCAATCTGCGTAGCCTCCAACTGCCCAAGTTTGTCATTTGTCACCTGCAAGTCATTATCAAGTCCCTCCGTGTGCAACTTCACTTTCCTTTCAAAATGTTGTATGATGCCCTTTGTGCGAGGCGAATGGGGAATTTGGTTATCTTCGTCGGTCCCTGGCATGGTTCAAAGACAAAGACAACAAGAAGACAAGTGAAGAAATAAAAGCCCTACAACTACTAGGATGTAGCTACAGCAAGTCGCTCACTCTCCACCTATTACACAAGTTCTTACCAGTTCTTACCTTGCTCGACAGGAGAGGTCATCTACCAACAAGTCTGCAGCAATGGATGAAGTGTATCGGTGCCGCAGCACGAGACCTGTCAAGCTGTAGAATATGTGGAGCTATAGGTGGGCTGAAACAAGGAACGAACTAGCACCACGTTAGTTACAAAAAGCAAGCTGAATAATCATTGAACCGGCGGTACTGTGCTAGTCCTAGTCTAGACCGTGCTAGAGACGCGAGCCTGGACACAAAGGAGAGCACAACACACCACCCGAAGTGAACGAAAAATCTCTAAGATCAGCCCCTTTCTCTTCTTTTCTTTTGCTTCTTTCTCTTTTTTCTTTCTTTTTTTTTGAATAATTTTTTTTTCAGGGGCCACTCAAAACTGATTATATGAACAAGAACACTCCCAAAGAGTAACTCAGCACACACACTTCTCTCTCTCTCTCTCTCTCTCTCTCTCTAGAGTAAGCCACTCGTTTAGATATGAATACTTGCTGCGTGCTTCGTTTGATATTTGTAGCACAGGGTGAACTGATTCCTCGTCCGATTGGAACTTCCAATTCTACTTGGACTTGGCCAACAGCGAGGAATACCCGATTCCTTGATCCGACTCAAACTTGAAAACCTACTTGGATTCGGCCAACAGAGAGGAACAGCCGATTCCTTGTCCGATTCAAACTTCAAACCCTACTTGGATTCGGCCAACAGAGAGACTATATGATAGCGCGTGTTGTGATAGAACGTGACAAGAACTCGAAACTCTAAAGGACTAAAACTAAGACCAGCAACTTGACACAACCGATGCAACCGACGACTCAACAAGCCCTAACTAGGTAGCACTAGCCACGGCCCAAAGGTCTATAGGATTGTAGGAAACTAATCTACTATTTTTTTGGCTTTTTTGGACTGTAGGAAAAATAAAAACAGCGAAGAATTACAAGTCTCTCACCGATAAACCTTGCTCTGATTACCAATTGATATGAACCCGCTAGGGTTTATGGATGATCTTTCGATGAGAGGCGTGAGATCACTCGATTTGGTGGATGGAGATGACGTTCACGGCCCGACTACAGCCTTCCAAGACCGCGCCTTAGCAACCGATACACCACCTCCAAAGGCCGTCACGATCTTGTGGAGCGCGACAACCAGCCACTAGGGCTCCCGTCCTGCAAGCAATCGAAGAACTAGCAAGAACAAGGAAACAAGCACTGAATTTGCAAGATGAAATTGAAAGCCTCAAACTGAATCTTATTTTGAGTGGGGTTCCGAAGACAAGGAGACGGGCGGCTGGATCAGCACGCGCGCCTACAAGCAAGTAGCAAAGGCTAAACTTGATCTAAACAAAACCCAAGTGTTCCTGGTGGCGGCTAAGGGGTATATGACGTGTGGAGGACGACCACAAGAGAGTTTGGGTCGTGCTCCAACCCTAGGACGCGTCCCTACTGGACTCTAAACGATACAAGCCCATTGGGCTAACTTAAGGTGGCGCAGCACCCTGGACAGAATAGACCTCTCGGTGATTTTTGGGCTGTTGACGCCGTTTATGAGCAGGTATGAGTATGAGGTCAGATCCGTATGAAAGTAGACTTTATTAGCTTTCCAACAAGTCCAGAATCACCCCAATCCGACTCCGTATGTAACCGTGGCGACCGTCGCAAGTTGGAGGTGTGCTGCAGTCCGAATCTAGCCTACGCGAGTCCTTTTCCCTTTCGGTCTTCTCCTTGATTCCTAATCAATACAAGAGTGCACGTGTCTCCAAGATCTAAACAGGATGGACAAGAGCTCAAGAAGGAACTCACTTGATGATTAAGTGTTCGAGCACGAGCACGGGTAATAGGACCAGCAGGTGTCGGCGTGGACAGCGTGGATGTATGATCGGTGTTGATGTCCTCATCACCTATGGTACGTTCGGCACAAACTACGCACCAATCTTGTGTCAAGGTTAGCACTATGTCCAAACAGATCGAAACGAGATATTCCACTTGAGCCTCGTCACCTAGGAGTACCATCGGGTGCGTCCAAAATGATTTCTGAGCCAATGGTACATGTGGTGCAAACCGTGCACCTATCTTGCACTGACACTAACAATATATCCAAACGGACCAAAATGAGCTTCCATTTCAGCCTCGTCACCTAAGAGTACCAGCGGGTACATCCAAAACGAATGCTGAGCCTATGGTACGTTTTGTGCAAACCGTGCAACTAACTTGCACAGACACTAACACTATCTCCAAACGGATCGAAACAAGGTTCCTCATGACCCACGTCACCTAGGCGTTCCATCGGGTGCATCTAAAACGATTTCTGAGCCTATGGTACGTTCGGTGCAAACCGTGCACCTATCTTATGTCAAGCTTAGCACCATCTCGAAACAGAACGAAACAAGCATCCACTTGAGGCTCATCAAGTAGGAGTAGCATCATTATGTCCAAACGATTTCTCAGCCTATGGTACATTCGGCACAAACTACGCATCTATCTTGTGTCAAGATTAGCACTATGTCCAAACAGATCGAAACGAGATATTCCACTTGAGCCTCGTCACCTAGGAGTATCATCGGGTGCGTCCAAAATGATTTTTGAGCCGATGGTACGTTCGGCACAACCCGTACACATACTTGCGTCAAGCTTAGCACTATATCCAAACAAAACAAAACAAGCATCCACTTAAGCCTCGTCACATAGGAGTACCATCATTATGTCCAAAATGATTTCTGAGCCTATGGTACGTTTGGCGCAAACCGTGCACCTATCTTGCACCGACACCAACTTTGTCTCCCAACAGACCAAAACGAGATTCCACATGACCCACGTCACCTAGGGGTTCCATCGGGCGCATCCAAAATGATTTCTCAGCCTATGGTACATTTGGCACAAACTACGCATCTATCTTGTGTCAAGGTTAGCACTATGTCCAAACAGATTGAAACGAGATATTCCACTTGAGCCTCGTCACCTAGGAGTACCATCGGGTGCGTCCAAAATGATTTCTGAGCCAATGGTACATGTGGCGCAAACCGTGCACCTATCTTGCACCGACACTAACACTATCTCCAAACGGACCAAAATGAGCTTCCATTTCAGCCTCGTCACCTAGGAGTACCAGCGGGTACGTCCAAAACGAATGCTGAGCCTATGGTACATTTTGCGCAAACCGTGCACCTAACTTGCACAGACACTAACACTATCTCCAAACGGATCGAAACAAGGTTCCTCATGACCCACGTCACCTAGGCGTTCCATCGGGTGCATCCAAAATGATTTCTGAGCCTATGAAACGTTCGGCACAAACCGTGCACCTATCTTATGTCAACCTTAGCACTATCTCGAAACAGAACAAAACAAGCATCCACTTGAGGCTCATCAAGTAGGAGTAGCATCATTATGTCCAAAACGATTTCAGAGCTAATGGTACGTTTGGCGCAAACTGTGCACCTATCTTGTACCAACACCCACTTTGTCTCCCAATAGACCAAAACGAGATTCCACATGACCCACGTCCCTAGGAGTTCCATCGGGCACATCCAAAATGATTTCTGAGCCTATGGTACATTCGGCACAACCTGTACACATATCTTGCTTCAAGCTTAGCACTATATCCAAACAAAACAAAACAAGCATCCACTTGAGCCTCATCACATAGGAGTACCATCATTATGTCCAAAATGATTTATGAGCCTATGGTACGTTTGGCGCAAACCGTGCACCTATGTTGCACCGACCCCAACTTGTCTCCCAATAGACCAAAACGAGATTCCACATGACCCACGTCACCTAGGAGTTCCATCGGGCGCATCCAAAATGATTTCTCAGCCTATGGTACATTTGGCACAAACTACGCATCTATCTTGTGTCAAGGTTAGCACTATGTCCAAACAGATCGAAACGAGATATTCCACTTGAGCCTCGTCACCTAGGAGTACCATCGGGTGCGTCCAAAATGATTTCTGAGCCAATGGTACATGTGGCGCAAACCGTGCACCTAACTTGCACCGACACTAACACTATCTCCAAACGGACCAAAACAAGCTTCCATTTCAGCCTTGTCACCTAGGAGTACCAGCGGGTACGTCCAAAACGAATGCTGAGCCTATGGTACGTTTTGCGCAAACCATGCACCTAACTTGCACAGACACTAACACTATCTCCAAACGGATCGAAACAAGGTTCCTCGTGACCCATGTCACCTAGGCATTCCATCGGGTGCATCCAAAACGATTTCTGAGCCTATGGTGCGTTCGGCGCAAACCGTGCACCTATCTTATGTCAACCTTAGCACTATCTCGAAACAGAACGAAACAAGCATCCACTTGAGGCTCATCAAGTAGGAGTAGCATCATTATGTCCAAAACGATTTCAGAGCTAATGGTACGTTTGGCGCAAACTGTGCACCTATCTTGTACCAACACCCACTTTGTCTCCCAACAGACCAAAACGAGATTCCACATGACCCACGTCCCTAGGAGTTCCATCGGGCACATCCAAAATGATTTCTGAGCCTATGGTAAATTCGGCACAACCTGTACACATATCTTGCTTCAAGCTTAGCACTATATCCAAACAAAACAAAACAAGCATCCACTTGAGCCTCATCACATAGGAGTACCATCATTATGTCCAAAATGATTTATGAGCCTATGGTACGTTTGGCGCAAACCGTGCACCTATGTTGCACCGACCCCAACTTTGTCTCCCAATAGACCAAAACGAGATTCCACATGACCCACGTCACCTAGGAGTTCCATCGGGCGCATCCAAAATGATTTCTCAGCCTATGGTACATTTGGCACAAACTACGCATCTATCTTGTGTCAAGGTTAGCACTATGTCCAAACAGATCGAAACGAGATATTCCACTTGAGCCTCGTCACCTAGGAGTACCATCAGGTGCGTCCAAAATGATTTCTGAGCCAATGGTACATGTGGCGCAAACCGTGCACCTAACTTGCACCGACACTAACACTATCTCCAAACAGACCAAAACAAGCTTCCATTTCAGCCTTGTCACCTAGGAGTACCAGCGGGTACGTCCAAAACGAATGCTGGGCCTATGGTACGTTTTGTGCAAACCGTGCACCTAACTTGCATAGACACTAACACTATCTCCAAACGGATCGAAACAAGGTTCCTCATGACCCACGTCACCTAGGCGTTCCATCGGGTGCATCCAAAACGATTTCTGAGCCTATGGTACGTTCGGCGCAAACCGTGCACCTATCTTATGTCAAGCTTAGCACTTTCTCAAAACAGAATGAAACAAGCATCCACTTGAGGCTCATCAAGTAGGAGTAGCATCATTATGTCCAAAACAATTTCAGAGCCTATGGTACGTTTGGCGCAAACCGTGCACCAATCTTGCGCCGACACCAACTTTATCTCCCAACAGACCAAAACGAGATTCCACATGACCCACGTCACCTAGGAGTTCCATTGGGCGCATCCAAAATGATTTCTCAGCCTATGGTACATTTGGCACAAACTACGCATCTATCTTGTGTCAAGGTTAGCACTATGTCCAAACAGATCGAAACGAGATATTCCACTTGAGCCTCGTCACCTAGGAGTACCATCGGGTGCGTCCAAAATGATTTCTGAGCCAATGGTACATGTGGCGCAAACCGTGCACCTATCTTGCACCGACACTAACACTATCTCCAAATGGACCAAAACGAGCTTCCATTTCAGCCTCGTCACCTAGGAGTACCAGCGGGTACGTCCAAAATGAATGCTGAGCCTATGGTATGTTTTGCGCAAACCGTGCACCTAACTTGCACAGACACTAACACTATCTCCAAATGGATCGAAACAAGGTTCCTCGTGACCCACATCACCTAGGCATTCCATCGGGTGCATCCAAAACGATTTCTGAGCCTATGGTACGTTCGGCGCAAACCGTGCACCTATCTTATGTCAAGCTTAGCACTATCTCGAAACAGAACGAAACAAGCATCCACTTGAGGCTCATCAAGTAGGAGTAGCATCATTATGTCCAGAACGATTTCAGAGCCAATGGTACGTTTGGGGCAAACTGTGCACCTATCTTGTACCGACACCAACTTTGTCTCCCAACAGACCAAACGAGATTCCACATGACCCACGTCACCTAGGAGTTCCATCGGGCACATCCAAAATGATTTCTGAGCCTATGGTATGTTCGGCACAACCTGTACACATATCTTGCTTCAAGCTTAGCACTATATCCAAACAAAACAAAACAAGCATCCACTTGAGCCTTGTCACATAGGAGTACCATCATTATGTCCAAAATGATTTCTGAGCCTATGGTACGTTTGGCGCAAACCGTGCACCTATCTTGCACCGACACCAACTTTGTCTCCCAATAGACCAAAACGAGATTCCACATGACCCACATCACCTAGGAGTTCCATCGGGCGCATCCAAAATGATTTCTCAGCCTATGGTACATTTGGCACAAACTACGCATCTATCTTGTGTCAAGGTTAGCACTATGTCCAAACAGATCGAAACGAGATATTCCACTTGAGCCTTGTCACCTAGGAGTACCATCGGGTGCGTCCAAAATGATTTCTAAGCCAATGGTACATGTGGCGCAAACCGTGCACCTATCTTGCACCGACACTAACACTATCTCCAAACGGACCAAAACGAGCTTCCATTTCAGCCTCGTCACCTAGGAGTACCAGCGGGTACGTCCAAAACGAATGCTGAGCCTATGGTACATTTTGTGCAAACCGTGCACCTAACTTGCACTGACACTAACACTATCTCCAAACGGATCGAAACAAGGTTCCTCATGACCCACGTCACCTAGGCGTTCCATTGGGTGCATCCAAAACGATTTCTGAGCCTATGGTACGTTCGGCGCAAACCGTGCACCTATCTTATGTCAAGCTTAGCACTTTCTCGAAACAGAATGAAACAAGCATCCACTTGAGGCTCATCAAGTAGGAGTAGCATCATTATGTCCAAAACAATTTCAGAGCCTATGGTATGTTTGGCGCAAACCGTGCACCAATCTTGCGCCGACACCAACTTTATCTCCCAACAGACCAAAACGAGATTCCACATGACCCACGTCACCTAGGAGTTCCATCGGGCGCATCCAAAATGATTTCTCAGCCTATGGTACATTTGGCACAAACTACGCATCTATCTTGTGTCAAGGTTAGCACTATGTCCAAACAGATCGAAACGAGATATTCCACTTGAGCCTCGTCACCTAGGAGTACCATCGGGTGCGTCCAAAATGATTTCTAAGCCAATGGTACATGTGGCGCAAACCGTGCACCTATCTTGCACCGACACTAACACTATCTCCAAACGGACCAAAACGAGCTTCCATTTCAGCCTCGTCACCTAGGAGTACCAGCGGGTACGTCCAAAACGAATGCTGAGCCTATGGTATGTTTTGCGCAAACCGTGCACCTAACTTGCACAGACACTAACACTATCTCCAAACGGATCGAAACAAGGTTCCTCATGACCCACATCACCTAGGCATTCCATCGGGTGCATCCAAAACGATTTCTGAGCCTATGGTACGTTCGGCGCAAACCGTACACCTATCTTATGTCAAGCTTAGCACTATCTCGAAACAGAACGAAACAAGCATCCACTTGAGGCTCATCAAGTAGGAGTAGCATCATTATGTCCGGAACAATTTTAGAGCCAATGGTACGTTTGCGCAAACTGTGCACCTATCTTGTACCGACACCAACTTTGTCTCCCAACAGACCAAAACGAGATTCCACATGACCCACGTCACCTAGGAGTTCCATCGGGCACATCCAAAATGATTTCTGAGCCTATGGTACGTTCGGCACAACCTGTACACATATCTTGCTTCAAGCTTAGCACTATATCCAAACAAAACAAAACAAGCATCCACTTGAGCCTTGTCACATAGGAGTACCATCATTATGTCCAAAATGATTTCAGAGACTATGGTACGTTTGGCGCAAACCGTGCACCTATCTTGCACCAACACCAACTTTGTCTCCCAATAGACCAAAACGAGATTCCACATGACCCACGTCACCTAGGAGTTCTATCGGGCGCATCCAAAATGATTTCTCAGCCTATGGTACATTTGGCACAAACTACGCATCTATCTTGTGTCAAGGTTAGCACTATGTCCAAACAGATCGAAACGAGATATTCCACTTGAGCCTCGTCACCTAGGAGTACCATCGGGTGCGTCCAAAATGATTTCTGAGCCAATGGTACATGTGGCGCAAACCGTGCACCTATCTTGCACCGACACTAACACTATCTCCAAACGGACCAAAACGAGCTTCCATTTCAGCCTCGTCACCTAGGAGTACCAGCGGGTAGGTCCAAAACGAATGCTGAGCCTATGGTACGTTTTGCGCAAAACGTGCACCTAACTTGCACAGACACTAACACTATCTCCAAACGGATCGAAACAGGGTTCCTCATGACCCACGTCACCTAGGCACTCCATCGGGTGCATCCAAAACGATTTCTGAGCCTATGGTACGTTCGGCGCAAACCGTGCACCTATCTTATGTCAACCTTAGCACTATCTCAAAACAGAACGAAACAAGCATCCACTTGAGGCTCATCAAGTAGGAGTAGGATCATTATGTCCAAAACGATTTCAGAGCTAATGGTACGTTTGGCGCAAACTGTGCACCTATCTTGTACCGACACCAACTTTGTCTCCCAACAGACTAAAACGAGGTTCCACATGACCCACGTCACCTAGGAGTTCCATCGGGCACATCCAAAATGATTTCTGAGCCTATGGTATGTTCGGCACAACCTGTACACATATCTTGCTTCAAGCTTAGCACTATATCCAAACAAAACAAAACAAGCATCCACTTGAGCCTCGTCACATAGGAGTACCATCATTATGTCCAAAATGATTTCTGAGCCTATGGTACGTTTGGCACAAACCGTGCACCAATCTTGTGCCGACACCAACTTTATCTCCCAACAGACCAAAACGAGATTCCACATGACCCACGTCACCTAGGAGTTCCATCGGGCGCATCCAAAATGATTTCTCAGCCAATGGTACATTTGGCACAAACTACGCATCTATCTTGTGTCAAGGTTAGCACTATGTCCAAATAGATCGAAACGAGATATTCCACTTGAGCCTCGTCACCTAGGAGTACCATCGGGTGCGTCCAAAATGATTTCTGAGCCAATGGTACATGTGGCGCAAACCGTGAACCTATCTTGCACCGACACTAACACTATCTCCAAACGGACCAAAACGAGCTTCCTTTTCAGCCTCGTCACCTAGGAGTACCAGTGGGTATGTCCAAAACGAATGCTGAGCCTATGGTACATTTTGCGCAAACCGTGCACCTAACTTGCACAGACACTAACACTATCTCCAAACGGATCGAAACAAGGTTCCTCATGACCCACGTCACCTAGGCATTCCATCGGGTGCATCCAAAACGATTTCTGAGCCTATGGTACGTTCGGCGCAAACCGTGCACCTATCTTATGTCAAGCTTAGCACTATCTCAAAACAGAACGAAACAAGCATCCACTTGAGGCTCATCAAGTAGGAGTAGCATCATTATGTCCAAAACGATTTCAGAGCCTATGGTACGTTTGGCGCAAACCGTGCACCTATCTTGCACCGACACCAACTTTGTCTTCTAACAGACCAAAACGAGGTTCCACATGACCCATGTCACCTACAAGTTCCATTGGGCACATCCAAAATGATTTCTGAGCCTATGGTACGTTCGGCATAATCCGTACACATATCTTGCGTCAAGCTTAGCACTATATCCAAACAAAACAAAACAAGCATCCAATTGAGCCTCGTCACATAGGAGTACCATCATTATGTCCAAAATGATTTCTGAGCCTATGGTACGTTTGGCGCAAACCGTGCACCTATCTTGCACCGACACCAACTTTGTCTCCCAACAGACCAAAACAAGATTCCACATGACCCATGTCACCTAGGAGTTCTGTCGGGCACATCCAAAATGATTTCTGAGCCTATGGTACGTTCGGCACAAACTACGCACCTATCTTGTGTCAAGATTAGCACTATGTCCAAACAGATCAAAACAAGATATTCCACTTGAGCCTCGTCAACTAGGAGTACCATCGGGTGCGTCCAAAATGATTTCTGAGCCAATGGTACATGTGGCACAAACCGTGCACCTATCTTGCACTGACACTAACACTATATCCAAACGGACCAAAATGGGCTTCCATTTCAGCCTCGTCACCTAGGAGTACCATCGGGACGTCCAAAACGAATGCTGAGCCTATGGTACGTTTTGCGCAAACCGTGCACCTAACTTGCACCGACACTAACACTTTCTCCAAACGGATCGAAACGAGGTTCCACATGACCCATGTCACCTAGGCGTTCCATTGGGTGCATCCAAAATGATTTCTGAGCCTATGGTACGTTCGGCGCAACCCATACACATATCTTGCGTCAAGCTTAGCACTATATCCAAACAAAACAAAACATGCATCCACTTGAGCCTCATCACATAGGAGTACCATCATTATGTCCAAAACAATTTCTGAGCCTATGGTACATTTGGCGCAAACCTTGCACCTATCTTGCACCGACACCAACATTGTCTCCCAACAGACCAAAACGAGATTCCACATGACCCACGTCACCTAGGAGTTCCATTGGGCGCATCCATAATGATTTCTTAGCCTATGGTACATTCGGCACAAACTACGCATCTATCTTGTGTCAAGATTAGCACTATGTCCAAACAGATCGAAACAAGATATTCCACTTGAGCCTCGTCACCTAGGAGTACCATCGGGTGCGTCCAAAATGATTTCTGAGCCAATGGTACATGTGGCGCAAACCGTGCACCTATCATGCACCGACACTAACACTATCTCCAAACGGACCAAAATGAGCTTCCATTTCAGCCTCGTCACCTAGGAGTACCAGCGGGTACGTCCAAAACGAATGCTGAGCCTATGGTACGTTTTGTGCAAACCGTGCACCTAACTTGCTCAGACACTAACACTATCTCCAAACGGATCGAAACAAGGTTCCTCATGACCCACGTCACCTAGGCGTTCCATTGGGTGCATCCAAAACGATTTCTGAGCCTATGGTACGTTCGGCGCAAACCGTGCACCTATCTTATGTCAAGCTTGGCACTATCTCGAAACAGAACGAACCAAGCATCCACTTGAGGCTCATCATGTAGCAGTAGCATCATTATGTCCAAAACAATTTTTGAGCCTATGGTACGTTTGGCGCAAACCATGCACCTATCTTGCACCGACACCAACTTTGTCTCCCAACAGACCAAAACGAGATTCCACATGACCCACGTCACCTAGGAGTTCCGTCAGGCACATCCAAAATGATTTCTAAGCCTATGGAATGTTCGGCACAAACTGCGCCCCTATCTTGTGTCAAGATTAGCACTGTGTCCAAATGAACCAAAACAAGATATTCCACTTGAACCTCGTCACCTAGGAGTACCACCGGGTGCGTCCAAAATGATTTCTGAGGCAATGGTACATGTGGCACAAACCGTGCACTTATCTTGCACCGACACTAACACTATCTCCAAACAGACCAAAACGGGCTTCCATTTCAGCCTCATCGCCGAGGAGTACCATCGGGTACGTCCAAAACGAATGCTGATCCAATGGTACGTTTTGCGCAAACCATGCACCTAACTTGCATTGACACTAACACTATCTTCACACAGATCGAAACAAGGTTCCACATGACCCACGTCACCTAGGCGTTCCATCGGGTGCATCCAAAATGATTTCTGAGCCTATGGTACGTTCGCCGCAAACCGTGCACCTATCTTGCGTCAAGCTTAGCACTATCTCCAAATAGAACAAAACAAGCATCCACTTGAGCCTCATCACGTAGGAGTACCATCATTATGTCCAAAACAATTTCTGAGCCTATGGTACGTTTGACGCAAACCATGCACCTAACTTATGTCAAGCTTAGCACTATCTCCAAACAGAACGAAACAAGCATCCACTTGAGCCTCATCACGTAGGAGTACCATCATTATGTCCAAAAGGATTTCTGAACCTATGGTACGTTTGGTGCAAAACCGTGCACCTATCTTGCACCGACACCAACATTGTCTCCCAACAGACCGAAACAAGATTCCACATGACCCTTGTCACCTAGGAGTTCCATCGGGCACACCCAAAATGATTTCTGAGCCTTTGGTACGTTCGGCGCAAACTGCGCACCTATCTTGTGTCAAGATTAGCACTATGTCCAAATGAACCGAAACGAGATATTCCACTTGAGCCTCGTCACATAGGAGTACCATCGGGTGCGTCCAAAATGATTTCTGAGCCAATGGTACATGTGGCACAAACCGTGCACCTATCTTGCACCGACACTAACACTATCTCTAAATGGACCAAAACGAGCTTCCATTTCAGCCTCATGACCTAGGAGTACCATCGGGTATGTCCAAAACGAATACTGAGCCTATGGTACGTTTTGCGCAAACCGTGCACCTAACTTGCACCGACACTAAAACTATCTCCAAACAGATCGAAACAAGGTTCCACATGACCCACGTCACCTAGGTGTTCCATCGGGTGCATCCAAAATGATTTCTGAGCCTATGGTACGTTCGGCACAACCCGTACACATATCTTGCGTCAAGCTTAGCACTATATCCAAACAAAACAAAACAAGCATCCACTTGAGCCTCGTCATGTAGGAGTACCATCATTATGTCCAAAACGATTTCTGAGCCTATGGTATGTTTGGCGCAAATCGTGCACCTATCTTGCACCGACACCAACATTGTCTCCCAACAGACCAAAACGAGATTTCACATGACCCACGTCACCTAGGAGTTCCATCGGGCACATCCAAAATGATTTCTTAGGCTATGGTACATTCGGCACAAACTACGCATCTATCTTGTGTCAAGATGAGCACTATGTCCAAACAGATCGAGTGCGTCCAAAATGATTTCTGAGCCAATGGTATATGTGGCGCAAACCGTGCACCTATCTTGCACCAACACTAACACTATCTCCAAACGGACCAAAATGAGCTTCCATTTCAGCCTCGTCACATAGGAGTACCATCGGGTACGTCCAAAATGAATGCTGAGCCTATGGTACATTTTGCGCAAACCGTGCACCTAACTTGCACTGACACTAACACTATCTCCAAACGTATCGAAACAAGGTTCCTCATGACCCAAATCACCTAGGCATTCCATCGGGTGCATCCAAAACGATTTCTGAGCCTATGGTACGTTCGGTGCAAACCATGCAACTATCTTATGTCAAGCTTAGCACTATCTCAAAACAGAACGAAACAAGCATCCACTTAAGGCTCATCAAGTAGGAGTAGCATCATTATGTCCAAAATGATTTCTGAGCCTATGGTACGTTCGGCGCAAACCGTGCACCTATCTTGCACCGACACCAACTTTGTCTCCCAACAGACCAAAACGAGATTCCACATGACCCACATCACCTAGGAGTTCCGTCGGGCACATCCAAAATGATTTCTGAGCCTATGGTACGTTCGGCACAACCCGTACACATATCTTGCGTCAAGCTTAGCACTATATCCAAACAAAACAAAACAAGCATCCGATTGAGCCTCGTCACATAGGAGTACCATCATTATGTCCAAAACGATTTCTGAGCCTATGGTACGTTTGGCGCAAACTGTGCACCTATCTTGCACCGACACCAACATTGTCTCCCAACAGACCAAAACGAGATTTCACATGACCCACGTCACCTAGGAGTTCTATCGGGCGCATCCAAAATGATTTCTCAGCCTATGGTACATTTGGCACAAACTACGCATCTATCTTGTGTCAAGGTTAGCACTATGTCCAAACAGATCGAAACGAGATATTCCACTTGAGCCTCGTCACCTAGGAGTACCATCGGGTGCGTCCAAAATGATTTCTGAGCCAATGGTACATGTGGCGCAAACCGTGCACCTATCTTGCACCGACACTAACACTATCTCCAAACGGACCAAAACGAGCTTCCATTTCAGCCTCGTCACCTAGGAGTACCAGCGGGTACGTCCAAAACGAATGCTGAGCCTATGGTACGTTTTGCGCAAAACGTGCACCTAACTTGCACAGACACTAACACTATCTCCAAACGGATCGAAACAGGGTTCCTCATGACCCACGTCACCTAGGCACTCCATCGGGTGCATCCAAAACGATTTCTGAGCCTATGGTACGTTCGGCGCAAACCGTGCACCTATCTTATGTCAACCTTAGCACTATCTCAAAACAGAACGAAACAAGCATCCACTTGAGGCTCATCAAGTAGGAGTAGGATCATTATGTCCAAAACGATTTCAGAGCTAATGGTACGTTTGGCGCAAACTGTGCACCTATCTTGTACCGACACCAACTTTGTCTCCCAACAGACTAAAACGAGGTTCCACATGACCCACGTCACCTAGGAGTTCCATCGGGCACATCCAAAATGATTTCTGAGCCTATGGTATGTTCGGCACAACCTGTACACATATCTTGCTTCAAGCTTAGCACTATATCCAAACAAAACAAAACAAGCATCCACTTGAGCCTCGTCACATAGGAGTACCATCATTATGTCCAAAATGATTTCTGAGCCTATGGTACGTTTGGCACAAACCGTGCACCAATCTTGTGCCGACACCAACTTTATCTCCCAACAGACCAAAACGAGATTCCACATGACCCACGTCACCTAGGAGTTCCATCGGGCGCATCCAAAATGATTTCTCAGCCAATGGTACATTTGGCACAAACTACGCATCTATCTTGTGTCAAGGTTAGCACTATGTCCAAATAGATCGAAACGAGATATTCCACTTGAGCCTCGTCACCTAGGAGTACCATCGGGTGCGTCCAAAATGATTTCTGAGCCAATGGTACATGTGGCGCAAACCGTGAACCTATCTTGCACCGACACTAACACTATCTCCAAACGGACCAAAACGAGCTTCCTTTTCAGCCTCGTCACCTAGGAGTACCAGTGGGTATGTCCAAAACGAATGCTGAGCCTATGGTACATTTTGCGCAAACCGTGCACCTAACTTGCACAGACACTAACACTATCTCCAAACGGATCGAAACAAGGTTCCTCATGACCCACGTCACCTAGGCATTCCATCGGGTGCATCCAAAACGATTTCTGAGCCTATGGTACGTTCGGCGCAAACCATGCACCTATCTTATGTCAAGCTTAGCACTATCTCAAAACAGAACGAAACAAGCATCCACTTGAGGCTCATCAAGTAGGAGTAGCATCATTATGTCCAAAACGATTTTAGAGCCTATGGAACGTTTGGCGCAAACCGTGCACCTATCTTGCACCGACACCAACTTTGTCTTCTAACAGACCAAAACGAGGTTCCACATGACCCATGTCACCTACAAGTTCCATTGGGCACATCCAAAATGATTTCTGAGCCTATGGTACGTTCGGCATAATCCGTACACATATCTTGCGTCAAGCTTAGCACTATATCCAAACAAAACAAAACAAGCATCCAATTGAGCCTCGTCACATAGGAGTACCATCATTATGTCCAAAATGATTTCTGAGCCTATGGTACGTTTGGCGCAAACCGTGCACCTATCTTGCACCGACACCAACTTTGTCTCCCAACAGACCAAAACAAGATTCCACATGACCCATGTCACCTAGGAGTTCCGTCGGGCACATCCAAAATGATTTCTGAGCCTATGGTACGTTCGGCACAAACTACGCACCTATCTTGTGTCAAGATTAGCACTATGTCCAAATAGATCGAAACAAGATATTCCACTTGAGACTCGTCAACTAGGAGTACCATCGGGTGCGTCCAAAATGATTTCTGAGCCAATGGTACATGTGGCGCAAACCGTGCACCTATCTTGCACTGACACTAACACTATATCCAAACGGACCAAAATGGGCTTCCATTTCAGCCTCGTCACCTAGGAGTACCATCGGGACGTCCAAAACGAATGCTGAGCCTATGGTACGTTTTGCGCAAACCGTGCACCTAACTTGCACCGACACTAACACTTTCTCCAAACGGATCGAAACGAGGTTCCACATGACCCATGTCACCTAGGCGTTCCATTGGGTGCATCCAAAATGATTTCTGAGCCTATGGTACGTTCGGCGCAACCCATACACATATCTTGCGTCAAGCTTAGCACTATATCCAAACAAAACAAAACATGCATCCACTTGAGCCTCATCACATAGGAGTACCATCATTATGTCCAAAACAATTTCTGAGCCTATGGTACATTTGGCGCAAACCTTGCACCTATCTTGCACCGACACCAACATTGTCTCCCAATAGACCAAAACGAGATTCCACATGACCCACGTCACCTAGGAGTTCCATTGGGCGCATCCATAATGATTTCTTAGCCTATGGTACATTCGGCACAAACTACGCATCTATCTTGTGTCAAGATTAGCACTATGTCCAAACAGATCGAAACAAGATATTCCACTTGAGCCTCGTCACCTAGGAGTACCATCGGGTGCGTCCAAAATGATTTCTGAGCCAATGGTACATGTGGCGCAAACCGTGCACCTATCATGCACCGACACTAACACTATCTCCAAACGGACCAAAATGAGCTTCCATTTCAGCCTCGTCACCTAGGAGTACCAGCGGGTACGTCCAAAACGAATGCTGAGCCTATGGTACGTTTTGTGCAAACCGTGCACCTAACTTGCTCAGACACTAACACTATCTCCAAACGGATCGAAACAAGGTTCCTCATGACCCACGTCACCTAGGCGTTCCATTGGGTGCATCCAAAACGATTTCTGAGCCTATGGTACGTTCGGCGCAAACCGTGCACCTATCTTATGTCAAGCTTAGCACTATCTCGAAACAGAACGAACCAAGCATCCACTTGAGGCTCATCATGTAGCAGTAGCATCATTATGTCCAAAACAATTTTTGAGCCTATGGTACGTTTGGCGCAAACCATGCACCTATCTTGCACCGACACCAACTTTGTCTCCCAACAGACCAAAACGAGATTCCACATGACCCACGTCACCTAGGAGTTCCGTCAGGCACATCCAAAATGATTTCTAAGCCTATGGAATGTTCGGCACAAACTGCGCCCCTATCTTGTGTCAAGATTAGCACTGTGTCCAAATGAACCAAAACAAGATATTCCACTTGAACCTCGTCACCTAGGAGTACCACCGGGTGCGTCCAAAATGATTTCTGAGGCAATGGTACATGTGGCACAAACCGTGCACTTATCTTGCACCGACACTAACACTATCTCCAAACAGACCAAAACGGGCTTCCATTTCAGCCTCATCGCCGAGGAGTACCATCGGGTACGTCCAAAACGAATGCTGATCCAATGGTACGTTTTGCGCAAACCATGCACCTAACTTGCATTGACACTAACACTATCTTCACACAGATCGAAACAAGGTTCCACATGACCCACGTCACCTAGGCGTTCCATCGGGTGCATCCAAAATGATTTCTGAGCCTATGGTACGTTCGCCGCAAACCGTGCACCTATCTTGCATCAAGCTTAGCACTATCTCCAAATAGAACAAAACAAGCATCCACTTGAGCCTCATCACGTAGGAGTACCATCATTATGTCCAAAACAATTTCTGAGCCTATGGTACGTTTGACGCAAACCATGCACCTAACTTATGTCAAGCTTAGCACTATCTCCAAACAGAACGAAACAAGCATCCACTTGAGCCTCATCACGTAGGAGTACCATCATTATGTCCAAAAGGATTTCTGAACCTATGGTACGTTTGGTGCAAAACCGTGCACCTATCTTGCACCGACACCAACATTGTCTCCCAACAGACCGAAACAAGATTCCACATGACCCTTGTCACCTAGGAGTTCCATCGGGCACACCCAAAATGATTTCTGAGCCTTTGGTACGTTCGGCGCAAACTGCGCACCTATCTTGTGTCAAGATTAGCACTATGTCCAAATGAACCGAAACGAGATATTCCACTTGAGCCTCGTCACATAGGAGTACCATCGGGTGCGTCCAAAATGATTTCTGAGCCAATGGTACATGTGGCACAAACCGTGCACCTATCTTGCACCGACACTAACACTATCTCTAAATGGACCAAAACGAGCTTCCATTTCAGCCTCATGACCTAGGAGTACCATCGGGTATGTCCAAAACGAATACTGAGCCTATGGTACGTTTTGCGCAAACCGTGCACCTAACTTGCACCGACACTAAAACTATCTCCAAACAGATCGAAACAAGGTTCCACATGACCCACGTCACCTAGGTGTTCCATCGGGTGCATCCAAAATGATTTCTGAGCCTATGGTACGTTCGGCACAACCCGTACACATATCTTGCGTCAAGCTTAGCACTATATCCAAACAAAACAAAACAAGCATCCACTTGAGCCTCGTCATGTAGGAGTACCATCATTATGTCCAAAACGATTTCTGAGCCTATGGTATGTTTGGCGCAAATCGTGCACCTATCTTGCACCGACACCAACATTGTCTCCCAACAGACCAAAACGAGATTTCACATGACCCACGTCACCTAGGAGTTCCATCGGGCACATCCAAAATGATTTCTTAGGCTATGGTACATTCGGCACAAACTACGCATCTATCTTGTGTCAAGATGAGCACTATGTCCAAACAGATCGAGTGCGTCCAAAATGATTTCTGAGCCAATGGTATATGTGGCGCAAACCGTGCACCTATCTTGCACCAACACTAACACTATCTCCAAACGGACCAAAATGAGCTTCCATTTCAGCCTCGTCACATAGGAGTACCATCGGGTACGTCCAAAATGAATGCTGAGCCTATGGTACATTTTGCGCAAACCGTGCACCTAACTTGCACTGACACTAACACTATCTCCAAACGTATCGAAACAAGGTTCCTCATGACCCAAATCACCTAGGCATTCCATCGGGTGCATCCAAAACGATTTCTGAGCCTATGGTACGTTCGGTGCAAACCATGCAACTATCTTATGTCAAGCTTAGCACTATCTCAAAACAGAACGAAACAAGCATCCACTTAAGGCTCATCAAGTAGGAGTAGCATCATTATGTCCAAAATGATTTCTGAGCCTATGGTACGTTCGGCGCAAACCGTGCACCTATCTTGCACCGACACCAACTTTGTCTCCCAACAGACCAAAACGAGATTCCACATGACCCACATCACCTAGGAGTTCCGACGGGCACATCCAAAATGATTTCTGAGCCTATGGTACGTTCGGCACAACCCGTACACATATCTTGCGTCAAGCTTAGCACTATATCCAAACAAAACAAAACAAGCATCCGATTGAGCCTCGTCACATAGGAGTACCATCATTATGTCCAAAACGATTTCTGAGCCTATGGTACGTTTGGCGCAAACTGTGCACCTATCTTGCACCGACACCAACATTGTCTCCCAACAGACCAAAACGAGATTTCACATGACCCACGTCACCTAGGAGTTCCATCGGGCGTATCCAAAATGATTTCTCAGCCTATGGTATATTTGGCACAAACTATGCATCTATCTTGTGTCAAGATTAGCACTATGTCCAAACAGATCGAAACAAGATATTCCACTTAAGCCTCGTCACCTAGGAGTACCATCGGGTGCGTCCAAAATGATTTCTGAGCCAATTGTATATGTGGCGTAAACCGTGCACCTATCTTGCACCGACACTAACACTATCTCCAAATGGACCAAAATGAACTTCCATTTCAGCCTCGTCACATAGGAGTACCATCGGGTACGTCCAAAACGAATGCTGAGCCTATGGTACGTTTTGCGCAAACCGTGCACCTAACTTGCACTGACACTAACACTATCTCCAAACATATCGAAACAAGGTTCCTCATGACCCACATCACCTAGGCATTCCATCGGGTGCATCCAAAATGATTTCTGAGCCTATGGTGCGTTTGGCGCAAACCGTGCACCTATCTTATGTCAAGCTTAGCACTATCTCGAAACAGATCGAAACATGCATCCACTTGAGGCTCATCAAGTAGGAGTAGCATCATTATGTCCAAAACGATTTCTGAGCCTATGGTACGTTTGGCGCAAACCGTGCACCTATCTTGCACCGACACCAACTTTGTCTCCCAACAGACCAAAATGAGATTCCACATGACCCACATCACCTAGGAGTTCCATCGGGCACATCCAAAATGATTTCTGAGCCTATGGTACGTTCGGCAAAAACTGCACACCTATCTTGTGTCAAGATTAGCACTATGTCCAAACGAACCAAAACGAGATATTCCACTTGAGCCTCGTCACCTAGGAGTACCATCGGGTGCGTCCAAAATGATTTCTAAGCCAATGGTACATGTGGCGCAAACCGTG
This sequence comes from Miscanthus floridulus, assembly GCF_019320115.1. Taxonomy (NCBI): domain Eukaryota; kingdom Viridiplantae; phylum Streptophyta; class Magnoliopsida; order Poales; family Poaceae; genus Miscanthus; species Miscanthus floridulus. Next base: position 87,927,121 of record NC_089581.1, on the reverse strand, counting down.
CACTTATCTTGCACCGACACTAACACGATCCCCAAACGGACCAAAACGAGCTTCCATTTCAGCCTCGTCACCTAGGTGTACCATCGGGTACGTCCAAAACGAATACTGAGCCTATGGTACGTTTTGCACAAACCGTGCACCTAACTTGCACTGACACTAACACAATCTCCAAACGGATCGAAATGAGGTTCCACATGACCCACGTCACCTAGGCGTTCCATCGGGTGCATCCAAAACGATTTCTGAGCCTATGGTATGTTCGGCACAACCCATACACATATCTTGCGTCAAGCTTAGCACTATATCCAAACAAAACAAAACAAGCATCCACTTGAGCCTCGTTACATAGGAGTACCTTCATTATGTCCAAAATGATTTCTGAGCCTATGGTACGTTTGGCGCAAACCATGCACCTATCTTGCACCGACACCAACATTGTCTCCCAACAGACCAAAACAAGATTTCACATGACCCACGTCACCTAGGAGTTCCATCGGGCACATCCAAAATGATTTCTTAGCCTATGGTACATTCGGCACAAACTACGCATCTATCTTGTGTCAAGATTAGCACTATGTCCAAACAGATCAAAACGAGATATTCCACTTGAGCCTCGTCACCTAGGAGTACCATCGGGTGCGTCCAAAATGATTTCTGAGCCAATGGAATATGTGGCGCAAACCGTGCATCTATCTTGCACCGACACTAATACTATCTCCAAATGGACCAAAATGAGCTTCGATTTCGGCCTCGTCACATAGGAGTACCATCGGGTACGTCCAAAACGAATGCTAAGCCTATGGTACGTTTTGCGCAAACCGTGCACCTAACTTGCACTGACACTAACACTATCTCCAAACGTATCGAAACAAGGTTCCTCATGACCCACATCACCTAGGCATTCCATCGGGTGCATCCAAAACGATTTCTGAGCATATGGTACGTTTGGCGCAAACCGTGCACCTATCTTATATCAAGCTTAGCACTATCTCGAAAATAGAATGAAACATGCATCCACTTGAGGCTCATCAAGTAGGAGTAGCATCATTATGTCCAAAATGATTTCTGAGCCTATGGTACGTTTGGCACAAACCAGTGCACCTATCTTGCACCGACACTAACTTTGTCTCCCAACAGACCAAAATGAGATTTCACATGACCCACGTCACCTAGGAGTTCCATCGGGCACATCCAAAATGATTTCTGAGCCTATGGTATGTTCGGCAAAAACTGCACACCTATCTTGTGTCAAGATTAGCACTATGTCCAAACGAACCAAACGAGATATTCCACTGAGCCTCGTCACCTAGGAGTACCATCGGGTGCGTCCAAAATGATTTCTGAGGCCATGGTACATGTGGCGCAAACTGTGCACTTATCTTGCACCGACACTAACACTATCCCCAAACGGACCAAAACGAGCTTCCATTTCAGCCTCGTCACCTAGGAGTACCATCGGGTACGTCCAAAATGAATGCTGAGCCATGGTATGTTTTGCACAAACCGTGCACCTAACTTGCACCGAAACTAACACTATCTCCAACGGATCGAATGAGGTCCACATGACCCACATCACCTAGGCGTTCCATCGGGTGCATCCAAACGATTTCTGAGCTATGGTACGTTCGGCACAACCCATACACATATCTTGCGTCAAGCTTAGCACTATATCCAAACAAACAAAACAAGCATCCACTTGAGCCTCGTCACATAGGAGTACCATCATTATGTCCAAAACAATTTCTGAGCCTATGGTACGTTTGGCGCAAACCGTGCACCTATCTTGCACAGACACCAACATTGTCTCCCAACAGACCAAAACGAGATTCCACATGACCCACGTCACCTAGGAGTTCCATTGGGCGCATCCATAATGATTTCTTAGCCTATGGTACATTCGGCACAAACTACGCATCTATCTTGTGTCAAGATTAGCACTATGTCCAAACAGATCGAAACAAGATATTCCACTTGAGCCTCGTCACCTAGGAGTACCATCGGGTGCGTCCAAAATGATTTCTGAGCCAATGGTACATGTGGCGCAAAACCGTGCACCTATCTTGCACCGACACTAACACTATCTCCAACGGACCAAAATGAGCTTCCATTTCAGCCTCGTCACCTAGGAGTACCAGCGGGTACGTCCAAAACGAATGCTGAGCCCTATGGTACGTTTTGTGCAAACCGTGCACCTAACTTGCTCAGACACTAACACTATCTCCAAACGGATCGAAACCAAGGTTCCTCATGACCCACGTCACCTAGGCATTCCATCGGGTGCATCCAAAACGATTTCTGAGCCTATGGTACGTTCGGCGCAAACCGTGCACCTATCTTATGTCAAGCTTAGCACTATCTCGAAACAGAACGAACCAAGCCTCCACTTGAGGCTCATCATGTAGCAGTAGCATCATTATGTCCAAAACAATTTTGAGCCTATGGTACGTTTGGCGCAAACCATGCACCTATCTTGCACCGACACCAACCTTTGTCTCCCAACAGACCAAAACAAGATTCCACATGACCCACGTCACCTAGGAGTTCCGTCAGGCACATCCAAAATGATTTCTAAGCCTATGGAATGTTTGGCACAAAACTGTGCCCCTATCTTGTGTCAAGATTAGCATTGTGTCCAAATGAACCAAAACAAGATATTCCACTTGAACCTCGTCACCTAGGAGTACCATCGGGTGCGTCCAAAATGATTTCTGAGGCAATGGTACATGTGGCACAAACCGTGCACTTATCTTGCACCGACACTAACACTATCTCTAAACGGACCAAAACGGGCTTCCATTTCAGCCTCATCGCCTAGGAGTACCATCGGGTACGTCCAAAACGAATGCTGATCCAATGGTACGTTTTGCGCAAACCATGCACCTAACTTGCATTGACACTAACACTATCTTCACACAGATCGAAACAAGGTTCCACATGACCCACATCACCTAGGCGTTCCATCGGGTGCATCCAAAATGATTTCTGAGCCTATGGTACGTTCGCCGCAAACCGTGCACCTATCTTGCGTCAAGCTTAGCACTATCTCCAAATAGAACAAAACAAGCATCCACTTGAGCCTCGTCACGTAGGAGTACCATCATTACTTATGTCAAGCTTAGCACTATCTCGAAACAGAACGAAACAAGCATCCTGTGAGCCTCATCAAGTAGGAGTACCATCATTATGTCCAAAATGATTTCTGAGCCTATGGTACGTTTGGCGCAAACCGTGCACCTATCTTGCACCGACACCAACATTGTCTCCCAACAGACCAAAACAAGATTCCACATGACCCACGTCACCTAGGAGTTCCATCGGGTGCATCCAAAATGATTTCTCAGGCTATGGTACGTTCGGCGCAAACTGTGCATCTATCTTGTGTCAAGATTAGCAGTATGTCCAAATAGATCGAAACAAGATATTCTAGTTGAGCCTCATCACCTCGGAGTACCATCGGGTGCGTCCAAAATGATTTCTGAGCCAATGGTACATGTGGCGCAAACCGTGCACCTATCTTGCACCAACACTAACACTATCTCCAAACGGACCAAAATGAGCTTCCATTTCAGCCTCATCACCTAGGAGTACCATTGGGTACGTCCAAAACAATGCTGAGCCTATGGTACGTTTTGCACAAACCGTGCACCTAACTTGCACCGACACTAACACTATCTCCAAACGGATCAAAACAAGGTTCCACATGACCCATGTCACCTAGGCATTCCATCGGGTGCATCCAAAATGATTTCTGAGCCTATGGTACGTTCGGCGCAAACCGCGCACCTATCTTATGTCAAGCTTAGCACTATCTCCAAACAGAACGAGACAAGCATCCACTTGAGCCTCATCACATAGGAGTACCATCATTATGCACAAAATGATTTCTGAGCCTATGGTATGTTTGGCGCAAACCATGCACCTACTTGCACCGACACCAACATTGTCTCCCAACAGACCGAAATGAGATTCCACATGACCCATGTCACCTAGGAGTTCCATCGGGCGCATCCAAAATGATTTCTCATGCTATGGTACGTTTGGCGCAAACTGCGCATCTATCTTGTGTCAAGATTAGCACTATGTCCAAATAGATCGAAACAAGATATTCCACTTGAGCCTCGTCACCTCGGAGTACCATCGGGTGCGTCCAAAATGATTTATGAGCCAATGGTACATGTGGCACAAACCATGCACCTATCTTGCACCGACACTAACACTATCTCCTAATGGACCAAAATGAGCTTCCATTTCAGCCTCGTCACCTAGGAGTACCATCGGGTACGTCCAAAACGAATGCTGAGCCTATGGTACGTTTTGCGCAAACCGTGCACCTAACTTGCACTAACACTAACACTATCTCCAAATGGATCAAAACGAGGTTCCACATAACCCACATCACCTAGGCGTTCCATCGGGTGCATCCAAAAGGATTTCTGAGCCTATGGTACGTTTGGCACAACCCATACACATATCTTGCGTCAAGCTTAGCACTATCTCCAAATAAAACAAAACAAGCATCCACTTGAGCCTCGTCACGTAGGAGTACCATCATTATGTCCAAAACGATTCCTGAGCCTATGGTACGTTTGGCGCAAACCGTGAACCTATCTTGCACCGACACCAACATTGTCTCCCAAAAGACCAAAACGAGATTCCATATGACCCACGTCACCTAGGAGTTCCATCGGGCGCATCCAAAATGATTTCTTAGGCTATGGTACGTTTGGCACAAACTGCGCATCTATCTTGTGTCAAGATTAGTAGTATGTCCAAATAGATCGAAACGAGATATTCCACTTGAGCCTCGTCACCTCGGAGTACCATCGGGTGCGTCCAAAATGATTTTTGAGCCAATGGTACATGTGGCGCAAACCGTGCACCTATCTTGCACCGACACTAACACTATCTCCAAACGGACCAAAACGAGCTTCCATTTTAGCCTCGTCACCTAGGAGTACCATTGGGTACATCCAAAACGAATGCTGAGCCTATGGTACGTTTTGCGCAAACTGTGCACCTAACTTGCACCGACACCAACACTATCTCCAAACAGATCGAAACAAGGTTCCACATGATCCATGTCACCACGGCGTTCCATCGGGTGCATCCAAAATGATTTCTGAGCCTATGGTATGTTCAACGCAAACCGTGCACCTAGCTTGCATCAAGCTTAGCACTATCTCCAAATAGAATGAAACAAGCATCCACTTGAGCCTCATCACGTAGGAGTAACATCATTATGTCCAAAATGATTATTTGAGCGTGTGGTACATTTGGTGCAAACCGTGCACCTACTTGCACTGACACCAACATTGTCTCCTAACAGACCGAAACGACATTCCACATGACCCACGTCACCTAGGAGTTCCATCGGGTGCATCCAAAATGATTTCTGAGCCTGTGGTACGTTCGGCGCAAACTGCGTACCTATCTTGTGTCAAGATTAGCACTATGTGCAAACAGACCGAAACGAGATATTCCACTTGAGCCTCGTCACCTAGGAGTACCATCGGGTGCGTCCAAAATGATTTCTGAGCCAATGGTACATGTGATGGAAACCGTGGACCGATCTTGCACCGACACTAACAATATCTCCAAACGGACCAAAACGAGCTTCCATTTCAGCCTCGTCACCTAGGAGTACGATCGGGTACGTCCAAAATGAATGCTGAGCCTATGTTACGTTTTGCGCAAACCGTGCACCTAACTTGCACCGACACTAACTCTGTCTCCAAACAGATCGAAACGAGGTTCCACTTGACCCACGTCACCTAGGCGTTCCATCGGGTGCATCCAAAATGATTTCTGAGCCTATGGTAGTTCGGCGCAAACCATGCACCTATCTTATGTCAAGCTTGGCACTATCTCCAAACAGAATGAAACAAGCATCCACTTGAGCCTCATCAAGTAGGAGTACCATCATTATGTCCAAAACGATTTCTGAGTGATGTGGACAAGGATAACTCAACCTCAACTATGATTCAACAGTTTGTTACAGCTATACCTGCAAAACTAGGCCACGTTTCTACATCCTTATTCCATATCAACAGAAAGATATTAAAGTCTAGTTTCCAACACAACAAACGGTGCATCTTTTGGACTTCCAAGCTAAGAGTTATGATCGTTTTAGTGGAAGGTGCACATGCAGCCCAGCACCTGCGCGAGAATTGAAGAGATTGCTTGAGTTCCCACTTCAGTTAGCCAAAAGTAAAGAGGACCTTTGGTATGGTGGTTAGCACCCAGATTAAGTGTCAACTTTTCACATACTTTTCATCATTATATAAATACCCATGTAATCCTTCTATGTAAGAGTCTCTTTTGGTTAAAATACAGCCACCTTGTGTGTGTTTTTCTCTTCTCATGGAGAGAATATTTGGAATCTTTGGTAAGGCATGAGTGCTTTACAACTTTCGTTCTTTAAAATCAGAATCAGCTGCATAGAGTGTTTTAATGGATTCCAAACCAAGCACTTTTGTATCTAATTGTGTAACCAAACCACATCTCCGTGATAAGGCATCGGCAACAATGTTATCTTTTCCACGCTTATGTTTTACAACATAGGGAAATGTTTCAATGAACTCAATCCATTTAGCATGTCTACGGTTCAGTTTGCCTTGACTTTTTAGATATTTCAAAGCTTCATGATCAGAATGGATGACAAATTCTTTAGGTAACAAATAATGTTGCCAAACTTCCAAAACTCGAACTAAGGCATAAAGCTCTTTATCATAGACAGAATAATTCAGATGTGGACCATTCAACTTTTTAGAAAAGTAGGCAACAGGTTTACCTTCTTGAAGTAGTACACCTCCTATGCCAATACCACTTGCATCACATTCGATCTCAAATGTCTTACCAAAATCAGGAAGTTGTAGCAGTGGTGCTTCACAAAGCTTTGTTTTCAGCTCATTGAAGGCTTGGTCTTGTTTATCACCCCACTTGAATGGAACATCCTTCTTTGTCAAATTGTTGAGGGGTGCAGCGATGGTGCTAAAATCTTTAACAAAACGCCTGTAAAACCCTGCAAGACCATGAAAACTTTGAACTTGACTCACATTTGTAGGTGTAGGCCAATCCTTTATTGCTTTAATCTTTTCTTCATCAACTTGAATTCCATCTACAGAAACAACAAATCCAAGAAAAACAACACGGTCTGTGCAAAATGTGCATTTAGCAATGTTTCCATACAATTTGTCAGCTCTCAAAACAGCAAGAACTTGACGGATGTGATCAAGGTGTTCATCAAATGATCTGCTATAGATCAGGATATCATCAAAATAAATAACAACAAATTTGCCAATGAAAGCTCTTAACACATGATTCATCAAACGCATAAAAGTTGAAGGAGCATTTGTCAAACCAAAGGGCCTGGAAATCATTTTGGATGCACCCAATGGTACTCCTAGGTGACGAGGCCCCGGTGGAAGCTTGTTTCGGTCCATTTGGACATAGTGTTAATCTTGATGCAAGATAGGTGCACGGTTTACGACGAATGTACCATAGGCTCGGAAATCATTTTGGATGCATCCGATGGAACTCCTAGGTGACATGGGTCTTGTGGAAACTCATTTCGATCGTTTTCGAGACAGTGTTAGTGTCAGTGCAAGATAGGTGCATGGATTGCAGCGAATGTACCATAGGCTCTGAAATCATTTTGGGCAAACCTGATGGAACTCCTAGTTGACGTGAGTCATGTCGAATCTCGTTACAGTCCGTTTGGAGACAGTGGTAGTGTTGGTGCAAGATAGGTGCACGGTTTGCGCCAAACGTACCATAGGCTTAGAATTCATTTTGGATAGAATGATGGTACTCCTACGTGTCGAGGTCAAGTGGATGCTCGTTTTGGTCTATTTGGAGATTGTGCTAAGCTTGACGCAAGATAAGTGCACGGTTTGAAGGGAACGTACCATTGGCTTAGAAATCATTTTGGACGCACCCGATGGAATTCCTAGGTGACATGGGTCATGTGAAATCTCGTTTCAGTACGCTTGGAAACAGTGTTATTGTCGGGGCAAGATAGGTGCACGGTTTGCGCCAAAAGTAACATAGGCTTAGAAATCATTTTGGACGCACCCGATGGTACCCCTAGGTGACGAGGCTCATATGGAATCTTGTTTCGGTCGATTTGGAGATATTGTTAATCTTGATGCAAGATAGGTGCATGGTTTGCGACGAACGTACCATAGGCTCGGAAATCATTTTGGATGCACCCGAAGGAACTCCTAGGTGACGTGGGTCTTGTGGAATCTCATTTCGATCGGTTTTGAGACAGTGTTAGTGTCGGTGCAAGATAGGTGCACGGATTATAGCGAATGTACCATAGGCTCGGAAATCATTTTGGACACACTCGATGGAACTCCTAGGTGACGTGGGTCATGTGGAATCACATTTCAGTCCATTTGGAGACAGTATTAATGTCGGTGCAAGATAGGTGCACGGTTTGTGCCAAACATACCATAGGCTCATAAATTGTTTTGGACGCACCAGATTGTACTCCTAGGTGACGATGCTCAAGTGTAAGCTCGTTTCGGTCCATTTGGAGATAGTGCCAATCTTAAGGCAAGATAGTTGCACAGTTTGCGCCGAACGTACCATGGGCACAGAAATCATTTTGGACGCACCCTGATGAGGACATCCCTTCCATTGATACAACCACACCTGCTGCACAACAAGGTCCGATGACAAGAGCTCGAGCACAACAACTTAATTATCAGGTAAAGTCGTTCCTCGCTGTTCATACAAACTCGTCTCAGAATTGGATGCTACTAAATCATGGTGATGATTGTCTTATTCTTAGGAATGTTGGTCAAGACCCCATTGCCTCATGTTTAGACCCCATGATGAGGATGGAGCAGCCGAACAAGTGGGAATCATCATTAATGGGGCGCTCAGCTCATCTCGAGACAGCAGGAAACACTCCATCAAAAGTACCATAACTCCTTGATACGAGATCCAATGAAGCTGGTTTTTGACTTGTTGGAAAGAGCGCGTCGTCCTCTTTCACATGGGTCCAACCCCACTATCAGAATCTACCGAATCTGTGCGCAGCAAGCCAAAGGACGCACAGACCTACAGCCCATTGAGGGACGCCCAGATTAGGGTTTCCCACTCCCCCTTGTGCTCTCCTCCTTATAAATAGAGCCAGCAGCCATCAGAATGAGGTTGGGTTTTGTTTAGATGCAAGATAGCTGCTGCTTCTTCCTTGTAAACGCGTGTGTCGACTAGACCACCCGATTTGCTTGTTTCAAGACCCCAACTTGTGATTCAGATTCGGCCTTTGGCTTAAATCCGTGAGTTATTTGCTTGTTCATCTTGTTCTTGCTTGTTCTCGGTTGCTTGCAGGTTCATGGTGTTCTTGGCACGGCAAGAACATCACAATCGGAGCCGGTGTACCTGTTGCTAAGGCGCAGCAACCTTGTGGTCGTTGTAGTCGGACAGCCAACGTCGAATCCACCCCAAATCGAGTTTATCCACACTCACCAAAAGATCAGGAACAACCCCTTGTCCCATCATGTGGTAATCAGAGCAAGGTTCTTTGGTGAGTGATTTACCGTTCATTACTTTACCTATAGTCCAGAAATATAAAAATAGGATAGAACTGAAATTCCAAACACAAGTTTGAGCCTTGCTGATCTGCTTAGTTCTTTGCTTGTTGAGTTTGTGGTTTACATCGTGGTGTCAAGTGCTGGTTCTTAGGTTCTAATCCTTTAGAGTTTCGAGTTCTTGTCACGTTTCAGTCACCACACAATCCGTTGTTGCCTTTCCCCCCACTTCAGCCGCTGCAATCTCCACCAATACCACCACAACCAGCAGCAAAAGCACCGCTGTTTTTCTCGACCTTTTCGCTGAAACCCTCACCACCATCACCTTCAGCCGTGCCTACACAAACACTACCTTATGCACCTGTCGTTTTGGTGCAAATCTGAGTACACTCAGTTCTGAAAATAAGAGAGTTCAAATTGCATATTTGTACTACTTGTTGCAATCCTTATCCCTAGTAAAAGAAAGTCTATGCTACTTGCTGCATTCTTGTTATAATCATATTGCAAAAGTTCAGTTTGTGCTACTTGTCGAAAAGAAAGAAAAGAAAAGAAAAGAAAAGAAAAGAAAAGAAAAGAAAAGAAAAGAAAAGAAAAGAAAAGAAAAAGAAAATAGAAAAGAAAAAGAAAGGAAAAGGAGGAAAGAAAGAAAGAAAGAAAAAAAAGAAGGGTTAAGTTGATGCTATTTACTCTCATCATTTCCATTGTTTGCTACTGTCCGGTGACAACATTTGTGTCTAGGCTCGCGTCTCTAGCACGGGTTAGCCTAGGACCAGCACGGTACTATCTTTGAACACTTATTCAACTTGCATTGACTAACGTGGTTCCAGCTGTACCTTGATTTTTTTTAAGCCACCTACAGCTCCACAAATTATCTACAACGTCACAGGGTTCTACTTGCTACTACTTGTGTTGTTCTTGTCGTCGCCAACACCATCTGCATAGCAAGGTAAGGACTTGTAAGAACTCGGTTGCACATGCTGAGAGAATGAAAATTGTTGCCACCTAATTCAGTTAGTTGGTAGGACATATTTTCTTGTGATTCCCTTGCTACATACTAACCATGGCAGGAGAAGGTGAAAGGACCCCTCCACAATCACCTCGATCAAAAGCCTTGCTGCAACACTTTGAACGCAAAGTGAGGCTCCATGCTGAACACCTTGATGAGGATGTTCGTGTCACCAATGAGCGCCTTGGTCAATTGGAGACGGCTCAGATTGAGACCAACACCAAGTTGGCTTCCTTGGAAGGCACTCTTGGTTCTGTTAATACATCTCTTGTAGGTGTCTTGGAGCGATTGGAGAGGATGGAACAGAATCGCTGTGATGGTTTCGAACGACGCAATCACAACAACAACAACACCATGGGCAGTGCTGCTGGTCATGATGAAGAAGAATATGCAGCGGACACTGAGCTTGATGAGGAGCTGAATGGTCATCGACGCATCGAACAACATCGCCGCCGCCATGAGACAGGTCCTCGCCGACCACGGCAAGAGGTACGTGCCGATGACTCATTTGGCAAGATTAAATTCACCATACCTGCTTTTGATGGGAGGTATAATCCTGATATGTACCTTAGTTGGGAATTAGCTGTTGATCAGAAATTTACTTGCCATGATTTCCCTGAGGACAAACGTGTTAGGGCTGCAACTAGTGAGTTTACTGACTTTGCCTCTGTTTGGTGGTCTGAATACCATCGTAAGAACCCAAATAACACACCAACTTGGGATGCTTTGAAACGGGTCATGCGGGCCAGATTTGTTCCTTCTTATTATTCCCGTGATCTTTTACATAAGTTGCAACAATTGAGGCAAGGATCCAAATCTGTAGAAGAATACTATCAAGAGCTACAAATGGGTATGCTTCGTTGCAGGCTAGAGGAAAATGAGGATGGTGCCATAGCTAGATTTATGGGTGGGCTGAACCGGGAGATTCAGGATATTCTAGCTTATAAGGAATATAATTCTGTCAATCGTTTATTTCACCTTGCTTGTAAAGCTGAACGAGAAGTGCAGGGACGACGAGCTAGCATGAGGGCTAACATTCCTGCAGGTCGTGCTAGCCCGTGGACACCCTCCAATGCTGCTGCACCGTCAACGCGTGCACCCCCACAATCTTCCTCGACCATCAAGCCACGCTCCTCTACAACAAATTCTGTACCATGCCCAAGTGAACCAACTAGAGGAGCAACGGCTACATCTGCCAAGAGTTCATCCTCGGTGGTATCCACGGGGAGAACAAGGGATATTCAGTGCCTACGCTGCAACGGATATGGCCACGTACGCAAGGACTGCCCAAGCACACGTGTGATGGTTGTGCGAGCTGATGGTGGGTATTCCTCTGCTAGTGATTTTGATGAAGAAACATATGCTTTGCTTGCTGCTAACAATGTAGCGGAAGGAGATGATTTCCAACAAGACGAAGAGCACATTGGGGCTGAAGCTGCTGAGCACTATGAGAGCCTCGTGGTGCAGCGGGTGCTAAGTGCCCAAATGGAGAGGGCTGAGCAAAATCAGCGCCACACTTTGTTTCAAACCAAGTGTGTGATCAAGGAACGCTCTTGCCGTGTGATCATAGATGGAGGAAGCTGCAACAACTTGGCAAGTGCTGAAATGGTGAAGAAGCTTTTGTTGAGCACAAAACCACACCCGCAGCCTTACTACATTCAGTGGCTTAACAGCAGCGGCAAGGTGAAGGTAACACGATTGGTAAGGGTAGAGTTTGCCATTGGTTCTTATCATGATTCCATTGACTGCGATGTTGTGCCTATGCAAGCATGCTCTATGTTGTTAGGTAGACCATGGCAGTTTGATAAAGATTCCTTGCACTTTGGTAAAACAAATCAATACTCTTTTGTGCATAATGACAAGAAGATTGTGTTGCACCCCATGTCCCCTGAGGCTATTCTAAGAGATGAACTTGCTAGAGCTAGCAAACTTAAGAATCAGGCTGTTGCTAGTGAAAATCAGATTGTCGCTAATGAACTTGAGAAACATAAGAAGAAGTCTAGCAAATCTGTTCATCATAATAAAAATGAGATCAAGCTGAAAGGCTCTTGTTACTTTGCCACCAAATCTGATTTGGATGAGATTGATGCTAGTACTACTGTTTGCTATGCTTTGGTTTGCAAAGAAACTTTATTTTCACTCGAAGATACATCTATTTCTTTGCCTCCTGCTGTCACTAATCTTTTGCAGGAGTATGCCGATGTTTTTCCAAAGGAGGTACCACCGGGGCTGCCACCAATTCGAGGGATTGAACACCAGATTGACCTCATCCCTGGGGCTTCCTTGCCTAATCGTGCGCCGTATAGGACCAACCCGGATGAGACAAAAGAGATTCAGAGACAAGTACAAGAATTGCTCAACAAAGGTTATGTGCGTGAGTCTCTTAGCCCTTGTGCCGTTCCCGTGCTTTTAGTTCCTAAGAAGGATGGATCATGGCGCATGTGTGTTGATTGTAGAGCGATAAACAACATCACAATCAGATATCGTCATCCTATTCCAAGGTTAGATGATATGCTTGATGAATTGAGTGGCTCAATTGTGTTCTCTAAAATTGATTTGCGTAGTGGTTACCACCAGATTCGTATGAAGCTAGGAGATGAATGGAAAACAGCGTTTAAAACTAAGTTTGGTTTATATGAATGGCTTGTCATGCCCTTTGGATTGACTAATGCACCCAGCACTTTCATGAAATTAATGAACGAGGTTTTACGCTCTTTTATTGGCAGATTCGTGGTGGTATACTTTGATGACATCTTGATATATAGTAGATCATTAGAGGAACATCTTGATCATTTGCGTGCCGTTTTCAATGCTCTACAGGATGCACACTTGTTTGGCAATCTTGAGAAGTGCACCTTTTGCACAGATCGAGTTTCTTTTCTTGGATATGTTGTGACACCGCAGGGAATCGAAGTTGATCAAGCCAAGGTTGAGGCCATACACAGCTGGCCTGTTCCCTGCACGGTCACACAAGTGCGGAGTTTTCTAGGACTTGCTAGTTTCTACCGTCGATTTGTGAAGGACTTCAGCACCATTGCAGCCCCGCTGCATGAACTCACCAAGAAGGGTGCAACCTTCACTTGGGCTGCAACCCAACAGGATGCTTTCAACACGCTCAAAGATAAGTTAACTCATGCACCTTTACTCCAACTTCCTGATTTCAACAAAACCTTTGAGCTTGAATGTGATGCTAGTGGAATTGGGTTGGGTGGTGTGCTGTTACAAGAGGGGAAACCTGTGGCGTATTTCAGTGAAAAGTTGAGTGGCCCTAGTTTGAACTATTCTACTTATGATAAGGAATTGCTTGCTCTAGTTCGGACTTTGGAAACATGGCAGCATTATTTGTGGCCCAAAGAGTTTGTCATACATTCTGATCATGAATCTTTGAAACACATCCGTAGTCAAGCAAAACTGAACCGTAGACATGCCAAGTGGGTTGAATTCATCGAGTCCTTTCCTTATGTCATCAAACACAAAAAGGGGAAGGAAAATATAATTGCTGATGCTTTGTCTAGACGTTACACCATGCTTTCACAACTTGACTTTAAAATCTTTGGTTTGGAAACTATTAAGGAACAATATGCACATGACAATGATTTCAAAGATGTATTGCTGAATTGCCAAGAGGGGAAAACATGGAACAGATTCATCCTTACCGACGGGTTTGTCTTTAGAGCTAACAAGCTATGCATTCCAGCTAGCTCTGTGCGTTTGTTATTGTTGCAGGAAGCGCATGGAGGAGGACTCATGGGACATTTTGGTGTGAAAAAGACAGAGGACATCCTTGCTGGTCATTTCTTTTGGCCCAAGATGAGGAGAGACGTGGAGAGGTTCGTTGCTCGCTGCACAACATGCCAGAAAGCTAAGTCACACCTTAATCCTCATGGTTTATACATGCCTCTTCCTGTTCCAAGTGCACCGTGGGAAGATATTTCAATGGACTTTGTTTTAGGACTGCCTAGAACAAAGAAGGGGAGGGATAGTGTGTTTGTTGTTGTGGACAGATTTTCTAAAATGGCACATTTCATACCATGTCATAAGAGCGATGATGCTACACATGTTGCTGATTTGTTCTTTCGTGAGATTGTTCGATTGCACGGTGTGCCTAACACCATTGTTTCTGATCGGGATGCAAAATTTCTTAGTCATTTTTGGAGAACTTTGTGGGCTAAGCTAGGGACTAAGCTTTTATTTTCCACTACTTGTCATCCCCAAACTGATGGACAAACTGAGGTTGTCAATAGAACATTATCTACTTTGCTTAGGGCTGTTTTGAAAAAGAACATAAAAATGTGGGAAGAGTGCTTGCCTCATGTTGAGTTTGCTTATAATCGTTCACAGCATTCTACCACTAAGAAAAGCCCTTTTGAGATTGTTTATGGGTTTGTGCCACGTGCTCCTATTGATTTGTTACCTCTTCCGACCTCGGAGCGAGTGAACTTTGATGCTAAACAACGTGCTGAACTGATCTTAAAATTGCATGAAACCACTAAAGAGAAAATAGAGTGCATGAACGCAAAGTATAAACTAGCTGGTAGCAAAGGGAAGAAACATGTCATTTTTGAACCTGGTGATCTAGTTTGGCTCCATTTGAGAAAAGATAGGTTCCCTGATTTGCGAAAGTCTAAGTTGCTGCCTAGAGCCGATGGTCCTTTTAAAGTGTTAGAAAGGATTAATGATAATGCGTACAAACTTGAGCTACCTGCAGCTTTCGGGGTTAGCCCCACTTTTAACATTGCAGATTTGAAACCATATTTGGGAGAAGAGGATGAACTAGAGTCGAGGACGACTCAAATGCAAGAAGGGGAGGATGATGAGGACATCCCTTCCATTGATACAACCACACCTGCTGCACAACAAGGTCCGATGACAAGAGCTCGAGCACAACAACTTAATTATCAGGTAAAGTCGTTCCTCGCTGTTCATACAAACTCGTCTCAGAATTGGATGCTACTAAATCATGGTGATGATTGTCTTATTCTTAGGAATGTTGGTCAAGACCCCATTGCCTCATGTTTAGACCCCATGATGAGGATGGAGCAGCCGAACAAGTGGGAATCATCATTAATGGGGCGCTCAGCTCATCTCGAGACAGCAGGAAACACTCCATCAAAAGTACCATAACTCCTTGATACGAGATCCAATGAAGCTGGTTTTTGACTTGTTGGAAAGAGCGCGTCGTCCTCTTTCACATGGGTCCAACCCCACTATCAGAATCTACCGAATCTGTGCGCAGCAAGCCAAAGGACGCACAGACCTACAGCCCATTGAGGGACGCCCAGATTAGGGTTTCCCACTCCCCCTTGTGCTCTCCTCCTTATAAATAGAGCCAGCAGCCATCAGAATGAGGTTGGGTTTTGTTTAGATGCAAGATAGCTGCTGCTTCTTCCTTGTAAACGCGTGTGTCGACTAGACCACCCGATTTGCTTGTTTCAAGACCCCAACTTGTGATTCAGATTCGGCCTTTGGCTTAAATCCGTGAGTTATTTGCTTGTTCATCTTGTTCTTGCTTGTTCTCGGTTGCTTGCAGGTTCATGGTGTTCTTGGCACGGCAAGAACATCACAATCGGAGCCGGTGTACCTGTTGCTAAGGCGCAGCAACCTTGTGGTCGTTGTAGTCGGACAGCCAACGTCGAATCCACCCCAAATCGAGTTTATCCACACTCACCAAAAGATCAGGAACAACCCCTTGTCCCATCACACCCGATGGAACTCCTAGGTGACGTGGGTCTTGTGGAATCTCATTTTGGTCCGTCTGGAGATAATGTTAGTGTCAGTGCAAGATACGTGCATAGTTTGTGCCACACGTACTATTGGTTTAGAAATCATTTTGGACAAAGACAATGGTACTCCTAGGTGATGAGGCTCAACTGGAATATCTCGTTTCAGTCCATTTGGACATCGTGCTAATCTTGACACAAGAAAGATGCACGATTTGCGCTGAACATACCATAGGCTCAGAAATCATTTTGGATATGACCGATGGAACTCCTATGTTACGTGGGTCATGTGGAATCATGTTTTGGTCTGTTTGGAGACAATGTTGGTGTCGGTGCAAGATACGTGCATGGTTTGCGTCAAACATACCATAGGCTCATAAATCATTTTGGACGCACCCGGTGGTACTCCTAGGTGATGAGGGCAAAGTGGAAGCTCGCTTTGGTCCGTTTGGAGATAGTGCTAATCTTGACGCAAGATAGTTCCACGGTTTGCGGCGAACATACCATAGGATCTGAAATCATTTTGGACACATCCGATGGAAATCCTAGGTGACGCGGGTCATGTCGCATCTCGTTACAGTCTGTTTGGTGACAGTGTTAGTGTCGGTGCAAGATAGGTGCATGGTTTGCGCCAAACGTACCATAGGCTTAGAATTCGTTTTGGACAGAATGATGGTACTCCTACGTGTCGAGGTCAAGTGGATGCTCGTTTTGGTCTATTTGGAGATTGTGCTAAGCTTGACACAAGATAGGTGCACGGTTTGAAGGGAACGTACCATTGGCTTAGAAATCATTTTAGACATACCCGATGGAATTCCTAGGTGACATGGGTCATGTGAAATCTCATTTTAGTACGCTTGGAAACAGTGTTATTGTTGGTGCAAGATAGGTGAACGGTTTGCACCAAACGTACCATAGGCTTAGAAATCATTTTGGATGCACCCAATGATACCCCTAGGTGACGAGGCTTAGGTGGAAGCTTGTTTCGGTCTGTTTGGAGATAGTGTTGATCTTGATGCAAGATAGGTGCACGGTTTGCGATGAATGTACCATAGGCTCGGAAATCATTTTGGATGCACCCGATGGAACTCCTAGGTGACATGGGTCTTGTGGAATCTCATTTCGATCAGTTTTGAGACAGTGTTAGTGTCGGTGCAAGATAGGTGCACGGATTGCAGTGAACGTACCATAGGCTTAGAAATCATTTTGGACACACCCGATATAACTCCTAGGTGACGTGGGTCATGTGGAATCACATTTCAGTCCATTTGGAGATAGTATTAGTGTCGGTGCAAGATAGGTGCACGGTTTGTGCCAAATGTACGATAGGCTCATAAATTGTTTTGGATGCACCAGATTGTACTCCTAGGTGACGATGCTCAAGTGTAAGCTCGTTTCGGTCCATTTGGACATAGTGCCAATCTTAAGGCAAGATAGGTGCACAGTTTGCGCTGAACGTACCATGGGCACGGAAATCGTTTTGGACGCACCCGATGGAACTCCTAGGTGACGTGGGTCTTGTGGAATCTCATTTCGGTCAGTTTGGAGACAATGTTAGTGTCGGTGCAAGATACGTGCATGGTTTGTGCCACACATACCATTGGCTTAGAAATCATTTTGGACGAAGACGATGGTACTCCTAGGTGACGAGGCTCAAGTGGAATATCTCGTTTCAGTCCATTTGGACATAGTGCTAATCTTGACAGAAGAAAGATGCACAGTTTGCGCCGATCGTACCAAAGGCTCAGAAATCATTTTGGATGCACCAGATGGAACTCCTACGTTACGTGGGTCATGTGGAATCACGTTTCAGTCTGTTTGGAGACAATGTTGGTGTCGGTGCAAGATACGTGCACGGCTTGCGCCAAACATACCATAGGCTCATAAATCATTTTGGACGCACCCTTTGGTACTCCTAGGTGACGAGGGTCAAGTGGAAGCTCGCTTCGGTCTGTTTGGAGATAGTGCTAATCTTGACGCAAGATAGTTGCACGGTTTGCGGTGAACGTACCATAGGCTCTGAAATCATTTTGGACACATTCGATGGAACTCCTAGGTAACGCGGGTCATGTCGAACCTCGTTACAGTCTGTTTAGAGACAGTGTTAGTGTCGGTGCAAGATAGGTGCACGGTTTGCACCAAACGTACCATTGGCTTAGAATTCGTTTTGGACAGAATGATGGTACTCCTACGTGTCGAGGTCAAGTGGATGCTCGTTTTGGTCTATTTGGAGATTGTGCTAATCTTGACACAAGATAGGTGCACGGTTTGAAGGGAACGCACCATTGGCTTAGAAATCATTTTGGACACACCCGATGGAATTCCTAGGTGACATGGGTCATGTGAATTCTCGTTTCAGTACGCTTGGAAACAGTGTTATTATCGGTGCAAGATAGGTGCACGGTTTGCACCAAAGGTACCATAGGCTTAGAAATCATTTTGGATGCACCCGATGGTACCCCTAGGTGACGAGGCTTAGGTGGAAGCTCGTTTCGGTCTGTTTGGAGATAGTGTTAATCTTGATGCATGATAGGTGCATGGTTTGCGATGAACGTACCATAGGCTCAGAAAATCATTTTGGATGCACCCGATGGAACTCCTAGGTGACATGGGTCTTGTGGAATCTCATTTTGATCAGTTTCGAGACAGTGTTAGTGTCTGTGCTAGATAGGTGCACGGATTGAGCGAACGTACCACAGGCTCGGAAATCATTTTGGACACGCCCGATGTAACTCCTAGGTGACGTGGGTCATGTGGAATCACATTTCAGTCCATTTGGAGACAGTATTAGTGTCGGTGCAAGATAGGTGCACAGTTTGTGCCAAACATACCAAAGGCTCAGAAATTGTTTTGGACGCACCAGATTGTACTCCTAGGTGATGAGGCTCAAGTGTAAGCTCGTTTTGGTCCATTTGGAGATAGTGCCAATCTTAACGCAAGATAGGTGCACGGTTTGCGCCAAATGTACCATAGGCTCGGAAATCTTTTAGACGCGTCCGATGGAACTCCTAGGTGACGTGGGTCTTGTGGAATCTCGTTTTGGTCCGTTTAGAGACAGTGTTAGTGTCGGTGCAAGATACGTGCGTGGTTTGCGCCACACGTACCATTGGCTTAGAAATCGCTTTGGACAAAGACGATGGTACTCCTAGGTGACGAGGCTCAAGTGGAATATCTTGTTTTAGTCCGTTTGGACATAGTGCTAATCTTGACACAAAAAAGATGCACGGTTTGCGCCGAACGTACCATAGGCTCAGAAATCATTTTGGATGCACCCGATGGAACTCCTAAGTTACGTGGGTCATGTGGAATCTCGTTTTAGTCTATTTGTTGACAATGTTGGTGTCGGTGCAAGATACGTGCACGGTTTGCCCTAAACATACCATAGGGTCAGAAATCATTTTGGACGCACCCGGTGGTACTCCTAGGTGACGTGGGTCAAGTTTAAGCTTGCTTCGGTCCGTTTGGGGATAGTGCTAATCTTGACGCAAGATAGTTGCATGGTTTGCGGTGAACATAGCATAGGCTCTGAAATCATTTTGGACACACCTGATGGAACTCCTAGGTGACGTGGGTCATGTTGAATCTTGTTATAGTCCATTTGGAGACAGTGTTAGTGTCGGTGCAAGATAGGTGCACATTTTGCGCCAAACGTACCATAGGCTTAGAATTCATTTTGGACAGAATGATGGTACTCCTACGTGTCGAGGTCAAGTGGATGCTCGTTTTGGTGTATTTGGAGATTGTGCTAAGCTTGACGCAAGATAGGTGCATGGTTTGCAGGGAACGTACCATTGGCGTAGAAATCATTTTGGACGCACCCGATGGAATTCCTAGGTGACATGGAGCACATGAAATCTCATTTCAGTACGCTTGGAAACAGTGTTATTGTCGGTGCAAGATAGGTGCATGGTTTGCACCAAACGTACCATAGGCTTAGAAATCATTTTGGACGCACCCGATGGTACCCCTAGGTGACGAGGCTTAGGTGGAAGCTTGTTTTGGTCCGTTTGGAGATAGTGTTAATCTTGATGCAAGATAGGTGCACGGTTTGTGATGAACATACCATAGGCTCAGAAATCATTTTGGATGCACCCGATGGAACTCCTAGGTGACATGGGTCTTGTGGAATCTCATTTCGATCGGTTTCGAGACAGTGTTAGTGTCAGTGCAAGATAGGTGCATGGATTGAGCGAACATACCACAGGCTTAGAAATAATTTTGGACGCACCCGATGGAACTCCTAGGTGATGTGTGTCATGTGGAATCACATTTCAGTCCATTTGGAGACAGTATTAGTGTCGGTGCAAGATAGGTGCACGGTTTGTGCCAAACGTACCATAGGCTCATAAATTGTTTTGGACGCACCAGATTGTACTCCTTGGTGACGAGGCTCAAGTGTAAGCTTGTTTCGGCCCATTTGGAGATAGTGGCAATCTTAAGGCAAGATAGGTGCACAGTTTGCGCCGAACGTACCATAGGCATTGAAATCATTTTGGACGCACCCGATGGAACTCCTAGGTGACGTGGGTCATGTGGAATCTCATCTTGGTCCGTTTGGAGACAATGTTAGTGTCAGTGCAAGATACATGCACAGTTTGTGCCACACGTACTATTGGTTTAGAAATCATTTTGGACAAAGACGATGGTACTCCTAGGTGACGAGGCTCAACTAGAATATCTCGTTTCAGTCCGTTTCGACATAGTGCTAATCTTGACACAAGAAAGATGCACGATTTGCGCTGAATGTACCTTAGGCTCAGAAATCATTTTGGATGCGACCGATGGAACTCCTACGTTACGTGGGTCATGTGGAATCACGTTTTGGTCTGTTTGGAGATAATGTTGGTGTCGGTGCAAGATACGTGCACGGTTTGCGCCAAATGTACCATAGGCTCAGAAATCATTTTGGACACACCCGATGGTACTCCTTGGTGACGAGGGCCAAGTGGAAGCTCGCTTCGGTCCGTTTGGAGATAGTGCTAATCTTGACGCAAGATAGTTGCACGGTTTGCGGTGAACGTACCATAGGCTCTAAAATCATTTTGGACACACGCGATGGAACTCCTAGGTGACGTGGGTCATGTCGAATCTCGTTACAGTCTGTTTGGAGATAGTGTTAGTGTCGGCGCAAGATAGGTGCACGGTTTGCGCCAAATTTACCATAGGCTTAGAATTTGTTTCGGACAGAATGATGGTACTCCTATGTGTCGAGGTCAAGTGGATGCTCGTTTTGGTCTATTTGGAGATTGTGCTAAGCTTGACGCAAGATAGGTGCATGATTTGCAGGGAACGTACCATTGGTTTAGAAATCATTTTGGACACACCCGATGGAATTCCTAGGTGACATGGGTCATGTGAAATCTGATTTTAGTACGCTTGGAAACAGTGTTATTGTCGGTGCAAGATAGGTGCACGGTTTGCACCAAACGTACCATAGGCTTAGAAATCATTTTGGACGCACCCAATGGTACCCCAAGGTGACGAGGCTTAGGTGGAAGCTTGTTTCGGTCCGTTTGGAGATAGTGTTGATCTTGATGCAAGATAGGTGCACGGTTTGCGATGAATGTACCATAGGCTCGAAAATTATTTTGGATGCACCCGATGGAACTCCTAGGTGACATGGGTCTTGTGGAATCTCATTTCGATCAGTTTCGAGATAGTGTTAGTGTCAGTGCAAGATAGGTGCACGGATTGAGCGAACGTACCACAGGCTTAGAAATCATTTTGGACGCACCTGGTGGAACTCCTAGGTGACATGGGTCATGTGGAATCACATTTTAGTCCATTTGGAGACAGTATTAGTGTCGGTGCAAGATAGGTGCACGGTTGGTGCCAAACGTACCATAGGCTCAGAAATTGTTTTGGACGCACCAGATTATACTCCTAGGTGACGAGGCGCAAGTGTGCGCTCATTTTGGTCCATTTGGAGATAGTGCCAATCTTAACGCAAGATAGGTGCACAGTTTGCGCCAAACTTACCATAGGCTCAAAAATCGTTTTAGACGCAACCGATGGAACTCCTAGGTGACGTGGGTCTTGTGGAATCTCGTTTCGGTCCGTTTGGAGACAGTGTTAGTGTTAGTGTCAGTGCAAGATAGGTGCATGGTTTGTGCCACACGTACCACTGGCTTAGAAATCATTTTGGACGAAGACGATGGTACTCCTAGGTGACGAGGCTCAAGTGGAATATCTTGTTTCAGTCCATTTGGACATAGTGCTAATCTTGACACAAGAAAGATGCACGGTTTGCGTCGATCGTACCATAGGCTCAGAAATCATTTTGGATGCGCCCGATGGAACTCCTACGTTACATGGGTCATGTGGAATCACGTTTCGGTCTGTTTGGAGACAATGTTGGTGTTGGTGCAAGATACGTGCACGGTTTGCGCCAAACGTACCATAGGCTCAGAAATCATTTTGGACGCACCCAGTGGTACTCCTAGGTGACGAGGGTCAAGTGGAAGCTCGCTTCGGTCCGTTTGGAGATAGTGCTAATCTTGATGCAAGATAGTTGCATGGTTTGCGGCGAACGTACCATAGGCTCTGAAATCATTTTGGACACATCCGATAGAAATCCTAGGTGACGCGGGTCATGTCGAATCTCGTTATAGTCTATTTGGAGACAGTGTTAGTGTCGGTGCAAGATAGGTGCATGGTTTGCGCCAAACGTACCATAGGCTTAGAATTCGTTTTGGACAGAATGATGGTACTCCTACGTGTAGAGGTCAAGTGGATGCTCATTTTGGTCTATTTGGAGATTGTGCTAAGCTTGACGCAAGATAGGTGCACGGTTTGAAGGGAACGTACCATTGGCTTAGAAATCATTTTGGACGCACCCGATGGAATTCCTAGGTGACATGGGTCATGTGAAATCTGATTTTAGTACGCTTAGAAACAGTGTTATTGTCGGTGCAAGATAGGTGCACGGTTTGCACCAAACGTACCATAGGCTTAGAAATCATTTTGGACGCACCCGATGGTACCCCAAGGTGACGAGGCTTAGGTGGAAGCTTGTTTCGGTCCGTTTGGAGATAGTGTTGATCTTGATGCAAGATAGGTGCACGGTTTGCGATGAATGTACCATAGGCTCAAAAATCATTTTGGATGCACCCGATGGAACTCCTAGGTGACGTGGGTCTTGTGGAATCTCATTTCGGTCCGTTTGGAGACAATGTTAGTTTTAGTGCAAGATACATGCACAGTTTGTGCCACACGTACTATTGGTTTAGAAATCGTTTTGGACAAAGACGATGGTACTCCTAGGTGACGAGGCTCAACAAGAATATCTCGTTTCAGTCCGTTTCGACATAGTGCTAATCTTGACACAAGAAAGATGCACGATTTGCGCTGAACGTACCTTAGGCTCAGAAATCATTTTGGATGCGACCGATGGAACTCCTACGTTATGTGGGTCATGTGGTATCACGTTTCGGTCTGTTTGGAGATAATGTTGGTGTCAGTGCAAGATACGTGCACGGTTTGCGCCAAATGTACCATAGGCTCAGAAATCATTTTGGATGCACCCGGTGGTACTCCTTGGTGATGAGGGCCAAGTGGAAGCTCGCTTCGGTCCGTTTGGAGATAGTGCTAATCTTGACGCAAGATAGTTGCACGGTTTGCGGTGAACGTACCATAGGCTCTAAAATCATTTCGGACACACCCGATGAAACTCCTAGGTGACGTGGGTCATGTCGAATCTCGTTACAGTCTATTTGGAGACAGTGTTAGTGTCGGCGCAAGATAGGTGCACGGTTTGCGCCAAGTTTACCATAGGCTTAGAATTTGTTTTGGATAGAATGATGGTACTCCTACGTGTCGAGGTCAAGTGGATGCTCGTTTTGGTCTATTTGGAGATTGTGCTAAGCTTGACACAAGATAGGTGCATGATTTGCAGGGAATGTACCATTGGTTTAGAAATGATTTTGGACACACCCGATGGAATTCCTAGGTGACATGGGTCATGGGAAATCTGATTTTAGTACGCTCGGAAACAGTGTTATTGTCGGTGCAAGATAGGTGCACGGTTTGCACCAAACGTACCATAGGCTTAGAAATCATTTTGGACGCACCCAATGGTACCCCAAGGTGACGAGGCTTTGGTGGAAGCTTGTTTCGGTCCGTTTGGAGATAGTGTTGATCTTGATGCAAGATAGGTGCACGGTTTGCGATGAATGTACCATAGGCTCGAAAATCATTTTGGATGCACCCGATGGAACTCCTAGGTGACATGGGTCTTGTGGAATCTCATTTCGATCGATTTTGAGATAGTGTTAGTGTCAGTGCAAGATAGGTGCACGGATTGAGCGAACGTACCACAGGCTTAGAAATCATTTTGGACGCACCTGGTGGAACTCCTAGGTGACATGGGTCATGTGGAATCACATTTTAGTCCATTTGGAGACAGTATTAGTGTCGGTGCAAGATAGGTGCACGGTTGGTGCCAAACGTACCATAGGCTCAGAAATTGTTTTGGACGCACCAGATTATACTCCTAGGTGACAAGGCACAAGTGTGCGCTCGTTTTGGTCTATTTGGAGATAGTGCCAATCTTAACGCAAGATAGGTGCACAGTTTGCGCCAAACTTACCATAGGCTCGGAAATCGTTTTAGACGCACCCGATGGAACTCCTAGGTGACGTGGGTCATGTGGAATCTCGTTTCGGTCCGTTTGGAGACAGTGTTAGTGTCGGTGCAAGATACGTGCATGGTTTGTGCCACACGTACCACTGGCTTAGAAATCATTTTGGACGAAGACGATGGTACTCCTAGGTGACGAGGCTCAAGTGGAATATCTCGTTTCAGTCCATTTGGACATAGTGCTAATCTTGACACAAGAAAGATGCACGGTTTGCGCCGATCGTACCATAGGCTCAGAAATCATTTTGGATGTGCCCGATGGAACTCCTACGTTACGTGGGTCATGTGGAATCACATTTCGGTCTGTTTGGAGACAATGTTGGTGTCGGTGCAAGATATGTGCACGGTTTGCGCCAAACATACCATAGGCTTAGAAATCATTTTGGACGCACCTAGTGGTACTCCTAGGTGACGAGGGTCAAGTGTAAGCTCGCTTTGGTCCGTTTGGAGATAGTGCTAATCTTGACGCAAGATAGTTGCATGGTTTGCGGCGAACGTACCATAGGCTCTGAAATCATTTTGGACACATCCGATAGAAATCCTAGGTGACGCGGGTCATGTCGAATCTCGTTACAGTCTGTTTGGAGACAGTGTTAGTGTCGGTGCAAGATAGGTGCATGGTTTGCGCCAAACGTACCATAGGCTTAGAATTCGTTTTGGACAGAATGATGGTACTCCTACGTGTCGAGGTCAAGTGGATGCTCATTTTGGTCTATTTGGAGATTGTGCTAAGCTTGATGCAAGATAGGTGCACGGTTTGAAGGGAACGTACCATTGGCTTAGAAATCATTTTGGACACACCCGATGGAATTCCTAGGTGACATGGGTCATGTGAAATCTGATTTTAGTACGCTTGGAAACAGTGTTATTGTTGGTGCAAGATAGGTGCACGGTTTGCACCAAACGTACCATAGGCTTAGAAATCATTTTGGACGCACCCGATGGTACCCCAAGGTGATGAGGCTTAGGTGGAAGCTTGTTTCGGTCCGTTTAGAGATAGTGTTGATCTTGATGCAAGATAGGAGCACGGTTTGCGATGAATGTACCATAGGCTCGAAAATCATTTTGGATGCACCCGATGGAACTCCTAGGTGACATGGGTCTTGTGGAATCTCATTTCGATCGGTTTCGAGACAGTGTTAGTGTCAGTGCAAGATAGGTGCACGGATTGAGCGAACGTACCACAGGCTTAGAAATCATTTTGGACGCACCTGGTGGAACTCCTAGGTGACATGGGTCATGTGGAATCACATTTTAGTCCATTTGGAGACAGTATTAGTGTCGGTGCAAGATAGGTGCACTGTTGGTGCCAAACGTACCATAGGCTCAAAAATTGTTTTGGACGCACCAGATTATACTCCTAGGTGACAAGGCGCAAGTGTGCGCTCGTTTTGGTCCATTTGGAGATAGTGCCAATCTTAACGCAAGATAGGTGCACAGTTTACGCCGAACTTACCATAGGCTCAGAAATCGTTTTAGACGCACCCGATGGAACTCCTAGGTGACGTGGGTCTTGTGGAATCTCGTTTCGGTCCATTTGGAGACAGTGTTAGTGTCGGTGCAAGATATGTGCATGGTTTGTGCCACACGTACCATTGGCTTAGAAATCATTTTGGACGAAGACGATGGTACTCCTAGGTGACGAGGCTCAAGTGGAATATCTTGTTTCAGTCCATTTGGACATAGTGCTAATCTTGACACAAGAAAGATGCACGGTTTGTGCCGATCGTACCATAGGCTCAGAAATCATTTTGGATGCGCCCGATGGAACTCCTACATTATGGGGGTCATGTGGAATCTCGTTTCAGTCTGTTTGGAGACAATGTTGGTGTCGGTGCAAGATACTTGCACGGTTTGCGCCAAACGTACCAAAGGCTCAGAAATCATTTTGGACGCACCCAGTGGTACTCCTAGGTGACGAGGGTCAAGTGGAAGCTCACTTCGGTCCGTTTGGAGATAGTGCTAATCTTGACGCAAGATAGTTGCATGGTTTGTGACGAACGTACCATAGGCTCTGAAATCATTTTGGACACATCCGATAGAAATCCTAGGTGACGCGGGACATGTCGAATCTTGTTACAGTCTGTTTGGAGACAGTGTTAGTGTCGGTGCAAGATAGGTGCATGGTTTGCGCCAAACATACCATATGCTTAGAATTTGTTTTGGACAGAATGATGGTACTCCAACGTGTCGAGGTCAAGTGGATGCTCATTTTGGTCTATTTGGAGATTGTGCTAAGCTTGACGCAAGATAGGTGCACGGTTTGAAGGGAACGTACCATTGGCTTAGAAATCATTTTGGACGCACCCGATGGAATTCCTAGGTGACATGGGTCATGTGAAATCTTGTTTCAGTACGCTTGGAAACAGTGTTATTATCGGTGCAAGATAGGTGCATGGTTTGCACCAAACGTACCATAGGCTTAGAAATCATTTTGGACGCACCCGATGGTACCCCTAGGTGACGAGGCTTAGGTGGAAGCTCGTTTCGGTCCGTTTGGAGATAGTGTTAATCTTGATGCAAGATAGGTGCACGGTTTGCGATGAACGTACCATAGGCTCAGAAAATCATTTTGGATGCACCCGATGGAACTCCTAGGTGACAAG
This sequence comes from Miscanthus floridulus, assembly GCF_019320115.1. Classification (NCBI taxonomy): domain Eukaryota; kingdom Viridiplantae; phylum Streptophyta; class Magnoliopsida; order Poales; family Poaceae; genus Miscanthus; species Miscanthus floridulus. The sequence goes on along the minus strand of NC_089581.1, from coordinate 87,899,610 downwards.
GGTCTTGTGGAATCTCATTTCAATCAGTTTCGAGATAGTGTTAGTGTCAGTGCTAGATAGGTGCACGGATTGAGCGAACGTACCACATGCTCAGAAATCATTTTGGACACACCCGATGGAACTCCTAGGTCACGTGGGTCATGTGGAATCACATTTCAGTCCATTTGGAGACAGCATTAGTGTCGGTGCAAGATAGGTGCATGGTTTGTGCCAAACGTACCATAGGCTCAGAAATTGTTTTGGACGCACCAGATTGTACTCCTAGGTGATGAGGCTCAAGTGTAAGCTCGTTTCGGTCCATTTGGAGATAGTGTCAATCTTAACGCAATATAGGTGCACGGTTTGTGCCAAATGTACCATAGGCTCAGAAATCATTTTAGACGCGCCTGATGGAACTCCTAGGTGACATGGGTCTTGTGGAATCTCGTTTCGGTCTGTTTAGAGACAGTGTTAGTGTCGGTGCAAGATACGTGCATGGTTTGCACCACACGTACCATTGGCTTAGAAATCGTTTTGGACGAAGATGATGGTACTCCTAGGTGACAAGGCTCAAGTGGAATATCTTGTTTCGGTCTATTTGGATATAGTGCTAATCTTGACACAAAAAAGATTAACGGTTTGCGCCGAACGTACCATAGGCTCAGAAATCATTTTGGATGCACCCGATGGAACTCCTAAGTTACGTGGGTCATGTGGAATCTCGTTTTAGTTTGTTTGTAGACAATGTTGGTGTCGGTGCAAGATACTACACGATTTGCCCTAAACATACCACAGGCTCAGAAATCGTTTTGGACGCACCCGGTGGTACTCCTAGGTGATGAGGCTCAAGTGGAATATCTTGTTTCAGTCAATTTGTAGATAGTGCTAATCTTGATGCAAGATAGTTGCACGATTTGCGCCAAACGTACCATAGGCTCGGAAATCATTTTGGACGCACCCGATGGAACTCCTATGTGACGTGGGTCTTGTGGAATCTCGTTTCGGTCCGTTTGTAGACAGTGTTAGTGTCGGTGCAAGATAGGTGCACGGTTTGCGCCAAACATACCATAGGCTCAGAAATCGTTTTGGACGCACCCGATGGTACTCCTAGGTGACGAGGGTCAACTAGCAGCTCGTTTTGGTCCGTTTGGTGAAAGTGCGAATCTTGAAGCAAGATAGGTGTATGGTTACCGGCGAACGTACCATAGGCTCAGAAATCATTTTGGACGCACCCGATGGAACTCCTAGGTGACGTGGGTCTTGTGGAATCTCGTTTTGGTTCGTTTGGAGACAGTATTAGTGTCGGTGCAAGATACCTGCACGGTTTGCGCCTCTTGTACCATTGGCTCAGAAATCGTTTTGGATGCAGCCGATGGTACTCCTAGGTGACGAGGCTCGTGTGCAATATCCCATTTCAGTCAATTTGTATATAGTGCTAATCTTGTTGCAAGATAGGTGCACGGTTTGCGCCGAACGTACCATAGGCTCGGAAATCATTTTGGATGCACCCGATGGAACTCCTAGGTGACGTGGGTCATGTGGAACCTCGTTTCGATCTGTTTGGAGATAGTGTTAGTGTTGGTGCAAGAAACAAGCACGATTTGCGCCAAACGTACCAGAGGCTCAGATATCGTTTTGGACGCACCCGATGGTACTCCTAGGTGACGAGGGTCAAGTGGAAGCTCACTTCGGTCCGTTTGGAGATAGTGCTAATCTTGACGCAAGATAGTTGCATGGTTTGCGACGAACGTACCATAGGCTCTGAAATCATTTTGGACACATCCGATAGAAATCCTAGGTGACGCGAGACATGTCGAATCTTGTTACAGTCTGTTTGGAGACAGTGTTAGTGTCGGTGCAAGATAGGTGCATGGTTTGCGCCAAACGTACCATAGGCTTAGAATTCGTTTTGGACAGAATGATGGTACTCCAACGTGTCGAGGTCAAGTGGATGCTCATTTTGGTCTATTTGGAGATTGTGCTAAGCTTGACGTAAGATAGGTGCACGGTTTGAAGGGAACGTACCATTGGCTTAGAAATCATTTTGGACGCACCCGATGGAATTCCTAGGTGACATGGGTCATGTGAAATCTTGTTTCAGTACGCTTGGAAACAGTGTTATTATCGGTGCAAGATAGGTGCATGGTTTGCACCAAACGTACCATAGGCTTAGAAATCATTTTGGACGCACCCGATGGTACCCCTAGGTGACGAGGCTTAGGTGGAAGCTCGTTTTGGTCCGTTTGGAGATAGTGTTAATCTTGATGCAAGATAGGTGCACGGTTTGCGATGAACGTACCATAGGCTCAGAAAATCATTTTGGATACACCCGATGGAACTCCTAGGTGACAAGGGTCTTGTGGAATCTCATTTCAATCAGTTTCGAGACAGTGTTAGTGTCAGTGCTAGATAGGTGCACGGATTGAGCGAACGTACCACATGCTCAGAAATCATTTTGGACACACCCGATGGAACTCCTAGGTCACGTGGGTCATGTGGAATCACATTTCAGTCCATTTGGAGACAGTATTAGTGTCGGTGCAAGATAGGTGCATGGTTTGTGCCAAACGTACCATAGGCTCAGAAATTGTTTTGGACGCACCAGATTGTACTCCTAGGTGATGAGGCTCAAGTGTAAGCTCGTTTCGGTCCATTTGGAGATAGTGTCAATCTTAACGCAATATAGGTGCACGGTTTGCGCCAAATGTACCATAGGCTCAGAAATCATTTTAGACGCGCCCGATGGAACTCCTAGGTGACATGGGTCATGTGGAATCTCGTTTCGGTCTGTTTAGAGACAGTGTTAGTGTCGGTGCAAGATACGTGCATGATTTGCACCACACGTGCCATTGGCTTAGAAATCGTTTTGGACGAAGACGATGGTACTCCTAGGTGACAAGGCTCAAGTGGAATATCTTGTTTCGGTCTATTTGGATATAGTGCTAATCTTGACACAAAAAAGATTAACGGTTTGCGCCGAACGTACCATAGGCTCAGAAATCATTTTGGATGCACCCGATGGAACTCCTAAGTTACGTGGGTCATGTGGAATCTCGTTTTAGTTTGTTTGTAGACAATGTTGGTGTCGGTGCAAGATACTGCACGATTTGCCCTAAACATACCACAGGCTCAGAAATCGTTTTGGACGCACCCGGTGGTACTCCTAGGTGATGAGGCTCAAGTGGAATATCTTGTTTCAGTCAATTTGTAGATAGTGCTAATCTTGATGCAAGATAGTTGCACGATTTGCGCCGAACGTACCATAGGCTCGGAAATCATTTTGGACGCACCCGATGGAACTCCTATGTGACGTGGGTCTTGTGGAATCTTGTTTCGGTCCGTTTGTAGACAGTGTTAGTGTCGGTGCAAGATAGGTGCACGGTTTGGGCCAAACATACCATAGGCTCAGAAATCGTTTTGGACGCACCCGGTGGTACTCCTAGGTGACGAGGGTCAACTAGCAGCTCGTTTTGGTCCATTTGGTGAAAGTGCTAATCTTGAAGCAAGATAGGTGTATGGTTACCGGCGAACGTACCATAGGCTCTGAAATCATTTTGGACGCACCCGATGGAACTCCTAGGTGACGTGGGTCTTGTGGAATCTCGTTTTGGTTCGTTTGGAGACAGTATTAGTGTCGGTGCAAGATACCTGCACGGTTTGCGCCACTTGTACCATTGGCTCAAAAATCGTTTTGGATGCAGCCGATGGTACTCCTAGGTGACGAGGCTCGTGTGCAATATCTCATTTCAGTCAATTTGTATATAGTGCTAATCTTGTTGCAAGATAGGTGCACGGTTTGCGCCGAACGTACCATAGGCTCGGAAATCGTTTTGGATGCACCCGATGGAACTCCTAGGTGACGTGGGTCATGTGGAACCTCGTTTCGATCTGTTTGGAGATAGTGTTAGTGTTGGTGCAAGATACATGCATGGTTTGCGCCAAACGTTCCAAAGGCTCAGATATCGTTTTGGACGCACCCGATGGTACTCCTAGGTGACGAGGGTCAACTAGCAGCTCGTTTTGGTCCATTTGGTGAAACTGCTAATCTTGACGCAAGATAGGTGCACAGTTAGCGGTGAACGTACCATAGGCTCTAAAATCATTTTGGACGCACCCAATGGAACTCCTAGGTAACGTGGGTCTTGTGCAGTCTCGTTTCGGTCCGTTTGGAGATAGTGTTAGCTTCGGTGCAAGATACGTGGACGGTTTGCGCCACATGTACCATTGGCTCAGAAATCATTTTGGACGTAGCCGATGGCATTCCTAGGTGATGATGCTCATGTGGAATGTCTCGTTTCAGTCAATTTGGATATAGTTTTAATCCTGATGCAAGATACATGCACGGTTTGCGCCACATGTACCATTGGCTCAGAAATTGTTTTGGACGCAGCCGATGGTACTCCTAGGTGACGAGGCTCGTGTGGAAAATCTCGTTTTAGTCAATTTGGAGATAGTGCTAATCTTGATGCAAGATAGGTGCACGGTTTGCGCCGAACGTACCATAGGCTCGGAAATCATTTTGGACGCACCCGATGGAACTCCTATGTGACGTGGGTCTTGTGGAATCTCGTTTCGGTCTATTTGTAGACAGTGTTAGTGTCGGTGCAAGATAGGTGCACGGTTTGCGCCAAACGTACCATAGGATCAGAAATAGTTTTGGACGCACCCGGTGGTACTCCAAGGTGTCGATGGTGAACTAGATGCTTATTTCGGTCCATTTGGAGATAGTGCTACTCTTGACGCAATATAGGTGCACGGTTTGAGCCGAATATAGCATAGGCTCAGAAATTGTTTTGGACGCACCCGAAGGAACTCCTAGGTGACGTGGGTCTTGTGGAATCTCGTTTCGGTCCGTTTGGAGACAGTATTAGTGTCGGTGCAAGATACCCGCACGGTTTGCGCCACATGTACCATTGGCTCAGAAATCATTTTGGACACAGCCGATGGTACTCCTAGGTGACGAGGCTCGTGTGCAATATCTCATTTTAGTCAATTTGTATATAGTGCTAATCTTGATGCAAGATAGGTGCACGGTTTGCGCCAAACGTACCATAGGCTCGGAAATTGTTTTGGATGCAGCCGATGGAATCCTTGGTGACATGGGTCATGTGGAACCTCGTTTCGATCCGTTTGGAGATGGTGTTAGTGTTGGTGCAAGATAGGTGCACGGTTTGCGCCAAACGTACCATAGGCTCAGATATCGTTTTGGACGCACCCGGTGGTACTCCTAGGTGATGAGGGTCAACTAGCAGCTCGTTTTGGACCGTTTAGTGAAAGTGCTAATGTTGATGCAAGATTGGTGCACGGTTAGCGGTGAACGTACCATAGGCTCTGAAATCATTTTGGACACACCCAATGGAACTCCTAGGTGACGTGGGTCTTGTGCAGTCTCATTTCGGTCCGTTTGGAGATAGTGTTAGCGTCGGTGCAAGATACGTGCACGGTTTGCGCCACATGTAGGCCTCAGAAATCGTTTTGGACGGAGCCGATGGTACTCCTAGGTGACAAGGCTCGTGTGGAATATCTCATTTCAGTCAATTTGGAGATAGTGCTAATCTTGATGCAAGATAGGTGCACGGTTTGCGCCAAAAGTACCATAGGCTCGGAAATTGTATTGGACGCACCCGATGGAACTCCTATGTGATGTGGGTCTTGTGGAATCTCATTTCGGTCCATTTGTAGATAGTGTTAGTGTTGGTGCAAGATAGGTGCACGGTTTGCGCCAAACGTACCATAGGCTCAGAAATAGTTTTGGACGCACCCGGTGGTACTCCTAGGTGTCGACGGTGAACTGGATGCACGTTTCGGTCCATTTGGAGATAGTGCTAATCTTGACGCAATATAGGTGCACGGTTTGCGCCGAACATACCATAGGCTCGGAAATTATTTTGGATGCACCCGAACGAACTCCTAGGTGACGTGGGTCTTGTGGAATCTCGTTTCGGTCCGTTTGGAGACAGTATTAGTGTCAGTGCAAGATACCTTCACGGTTTGCGCCACAAGTACCATTGGCTCAGAAATCATTTTGGACGCAGCCGATGCTACTCCTAGGTGACGAGGCTCATGTGGAATATCTCGTTTCAGTCAATTAGGAGATAGTGCAAATCTTGATGCAAGATAGGTGCATGGTTTGCGTCGAACGTACCATAGGCTCGGAAATCATTTTGGACGCACTAGATGGAACTCCTATATGACGTGGGTCTTGTGGAATCTCATTTCGTTCCGTTTGTAGACAGCGTTAGTGTCGATGCAAGATAGGTGCACGGTTTGCGCCAAACGTACCATAGGCTTAGAAATCATTTTGGACGCACCCGGTGGTACTCCTAGGTGACGAGGGTCAACTAGCAGCTCGTTTTGGTCCGTTTGGAGAAAGTGCTAATCTTGACGCAAGATAGGTGCACGGTTAGCGCCGAACGTACCATAGGCTCTGAAATCATTTTGGACGCACCCAATGGAACTCCTAGGTGACGTGGGTCTTGTGGAATATCGTTTTGGTCCATTTGGAGACAGTATTAGTGTCGGTGCAAGATACCTGCACAGTTTGCGCCACATGTACTATTGGCTCAGAAATTGTTTTGGACGCAGTCGATGGTACTCCAAGGTGACGAGGCTCGTGTGCAATATCTCGTTTCAGTCAATTTGTATATAGTGCTAATCTTGATGCAATATAGGTGCACGGTTTGCGTCGAACGTACCATAGGCTCGGAAATCGTTTTGGATGCACCCGATGTTACTCATAGGTGACGTGGGTCATGTGGAACCTCGTTTTGATCTATTTGGAGATAGTGTTAGTGTTGGTGAAAGATACGTGCATGGTTTGCGCCAAACGAACCAGAGGCTTAGATATCATTTTGGACGCACCCGATGGTACTCCTAGGTGACGAGGGTCAACTAGCAGCTCGTTTTGGTCCATTTGGTGAAACTGCTAATCTTGACGCAAGATAGGTGCACAGTTAGCGGCGAACATACCATAGGCTCTGAAATCATTTTGGACGCACCCGATGGAACTCCTAGGTAACGTGGGTCTTGTGCAGTCTCGTTTCGGTCCGTTTGGACACGGTGTTAGCGTCGGTGCAAGATACGTGGACGGTTTGCACCACATGTACCATTGGCTCAGAAATCATTTTGGACACAGCCGATGGTATTCCTAGGTGACGACGCTCATGTGGAATATCTCGTTTCAGTCAATTTGGATATAGTTTTATTCTTGATGTAAGATACGTGCACGGTTTGCGCCACATGTACCATTGGCTCAGAAATTGTTTTGGACGCAGCCGATGGTACTCCTAGGTGACGAGGCTCGTGTGGAAAATCTTGTTTCAGTCAATTTGGAGATAGTGCTAATCTTGATGCAAGATAGGTGCACGGTTTGCGCCGAACGTACCATAGGCTCGGAAATCATTTTGGACGCACCCGATGGAACTCCTATGTGACGTGGGTCTTGTGGAATCTCATTTCGGTCTATTTGTAGACAGTGTTAGTGTCGGTGCAAGATAGGTGCACGGTTTGCGCCAAACGTACCATAGGATCAGAAATAGTTTTGGACGCACCCGGTGGTACTCCAAGGTGTCGATGGTGAACTGGATGCTTATTTCGGTCCATTTGGAGATAGTGCTACTCTTGACGCAATATAGGTGCACGGTTTGAGCCGAATATAGCATAGGCTCAGAAATTGTTTTGGACGCACCCGAAGGAACTCCTAGGTGACGTGGGTCTTGTGGAATCTCGTTTCGGTCCGTTTGGAGACAGTATTTGTGTCAGTGCAAGATACCTTCACGGTTTGCGCCACAAGTACCATTGGCTCAGAAATCATTTTGGACGCAGCCGATGCTACTCCTAGGTGACGAGGCTCATGTGGAATATCTCGTTTCAGTCAATTAGGAGATAGTGCAAATCTTGATGCAAGATAGGTGCATGGTTTGCGTCGAACGTACCATAGGCTCGGAAATCATTTTGGACGCACTAGATGGAACTCCTATATGACGTGGGTCTTGTGGAATCTCATTTCGTTCTGTTTGTAGACAGCGTTAGTGTCGATGCAAGATAGGTGCACGGTTTGCGCCAAACGTACCATAGGCTTAGAAATCATTTTGGACGCACCCGGTGGTACTCCTAGGTGACGAGGGTCAACTAGCAGCTCGTTTTGGTCCGTTTGGAGAAAGTGCTAATCTTGACGCAAGATAGGTGCACGGTTAGCGCCGAACGTACCATAGGCTCTGAAATCATTTTGGACGCACCCGATGGAACTCCTAGGTGACGTGGGTCTTGTGGAATATCGTTTTGGTCCATTTGGAGACAGTATTAGTGTCGGTGCAAGATACCTGCACAGTTTGCGCCACATGTACTATTGGCTCAGAAATTGTTTTGGACGCAGTCGATGGTACTCCAAGGTGACGAGGCTCGTGTGCAATATCTCGTTTCAGTCAATTTGTATATAGTGCTAATCTTGATGCAATATAGGTGCACGGTTTGCGTCGAACGTACCATAGGCTCGGAAATCGTTTTGGATGCACCCGATGTTACTCATAGGTGACGTGGGTCATGTGGAACCTCGTTTTGATCTATTTGGAGATAGTGTTAGTGTTGGTGAAAGATACGTGCATGGTTTGCGCCAAACGAACCAGAGGCTTAGATATCATTTTGGACGCACCCGATGGTACTCCTAGGTGACGAGGGTCAACTAGCAGCTCGTTTTGGTCCATTTGGTGAAACTACTAATCTTGACGCAAGATAGGTGCACAGTTAGCGGCGAACATACCATAGGCTCTGAAATCATTTTGGACGCACCCGATGGAACTCCTAGGTAACGTGGGTCATGTGCAGTCTCGTTTCGGTCCGTTTGGACACGGTGTTAGCGTCGGTGCAAGATACGTGGACGGTTTGCACCACATGTACCATTGGCTCAGAAATCATTTTGGACGCAGCCGATGGTATTCCTAGGTGACGACGCTCATGTGGAATATCTCGTTTCAGTCAATTTGGATATAGTTTTATTCTTGATGTAAGATACGTGCACGGTTTGCGCCACATGTACCATTGGCTCAGAAATTGTTTTGGACGCAGCCGATGGTACTCCTAGGTGACGAGGCTCGTGTGGAAAATCTTGTTTCAGTCAATTTGGAGATAGTGCTAATCTTGATGCAAGATAGGTGCACGGTTTGCGCCGAACGTACCATAGGCTCGGAAATCATTTTGGACGCACCCGATGGAACTCCTATGTGACGTGGGTCTTGTGGAATCTCATTTCGGTCTATTTGTAGACAGTGTTAGTGTCGGTGCAAGATAGGTGCACGGTTTGCGCCAAACGTACCATAGGATCAGAAATAGTTTTGGACGCACCCGGTGGTACTCCAAGGTGTCGATGGTGAACTGGATGCTTATTTCGGTCCATTTGGAGATAGTGCTACTCTTGACGCAATATAGGTGCACGGTTTGAGCCGAATATAGCATAGGCTCAGAAATTGTTTTGGACGCACCCGAAGGAACTCCTAGGTGACGTGGGTCTTGTGGAATCTCGTTTCGGTCCGTTTGGAGACAGTATTAGTGTCGGTGCAAGATACCCGCACGGTTTGCGCCACATGTACCATTGGCTCAGAAATCATTTTGGACACAGCCGATGGTACTCCTAGGTGACGAGGCTCGTGTGCAATATCTCGTTTCAGTCAATTTGTATATAGTGCTAATCTTGATGCAAGATAGGTGCACGGTTTGCGCCAAACGTACCATAGGCTCAGAAATTGTTTTGGATGCAGCCGATGGAACTCCTAGGTGACATGGGTCATGTGGAACCTCGTTTTGATCCGTTTGGAGATGGTGTTAGTGTTGGTGCAAGATAGGTGCACGGTTTGCGCCAAACGTACCATAGGCTCAGATATCATTTTGGACGCACCCGGTGGTACTCCTAGGTGATGAGGGTCAACTAGCAGCTCGTTTTGGACAGTTTAGTGAAAGTGCTAATCTTGACGCAAGATTGGTGCACGGTTAGCGGTGAACGTACCATAGGCTCTGAAATCATTTTGGACACACCCAATGGAACTCCTTGGTGACGTGGGTCTTGTGCAGTCTCATTTCGGTCCGTTTGGAGATAGTGTTAGCGTCGGTGCAAGATACGTGCACGGTTTGCGCCACATGTAGGCCTCAGAAATCATTTTGGACGAAGCCGATGGTACTCCTAGGTGACAAGGCTCGTGTGGAATATCTCATTTCAGTCAATTTGGAGATAGTGCTAATCTTGATGCAAGATAGGTGCACGGTTTGCGCCAAAAGTACCATAGGCTCGGAAATTGTTTTGGACGCACCCGATGGAACTCCTATGTGACGTGGGTCTTGTGGAATCTCATTTTGGTCCATTTGTAGACAGTGTTAGTGTTGGTGCAAGATAGGTACACGGTTTGCGCCAAACGTACCATAGGCTCAGAAATAGTTTTGGACGCACCCGGTGGTACTCCTAGGTGTCGACGGTGAACTGGATGCATGTTTCGGTCCATTTGGAGATAGTGCTAATCTTAACGCAATATAGGTGCACGGTTTGTGCCGAACATACCATAGGCTCGGAAATTGTTTTGGATGCACCCGAAGGAACTCCTAGGTGACGTGGGTCTTGTGGAATCTCGTTTCGATCCGTTTGGAGACAGTATTAGTGTCAGTGCAAGATACCTTCACAGTTTGCGCCACAAGTACCATTGGCTCAGAAATTGTTTTGGACGCAGCCGATGCTACTCCTAGGTGACGAGGCTCATGTGGAATATCTCGTTTCAGTCAATTAGGAGATAGTGCAAATCTTGATGCAAGATAGGTGCATGGTTTGCGTCGAACGTACCATAGGCTCGGAAATCATTTTGGACGCACTAGATGGAACTCCTATATGACGTGGGTCTTGTGGAATCTCATTTCGTTCCGTTTGTAGACAGCGTTAGTGTCAATGCAAGATAGGTGCACGGTTTGCGCCAAACGTACCATAGGCTTAGAAATCATTTTGGACGCACCCGGTGGTACTCCTAGGTGACGAGGGTCAACTAGCAGCTCGTTTTGGTCCATTTGGAGAAAGTGCTAATCTTGACGCAAGATAGGTGCACGGTTAGCGCCGAACGTACCATAGGCTCTGAAATCATTTTGGACGCACCCGATGGAACTCCTAGGTGACGTGGGTCTTGTGGATTGTCGTTTTGGTCCATTTGGAGACAGTATTAGTGTCGGTGCAAGATACCTGCACAGTTTGCGCCACATGTACTATTGGCTCAGAAATTGTTTTGGACGCAGCCGATGGTACTCCAAGGTGACGAGGCTCGTGTGCAATATCTCGTTTCAGTCAATTTGTATATAGTGCTAATCTTGATGCAATATAGGTGCACGGTTTGCGTCGAACGTACCATAGCCTCGGAAATCGTTTTGGATGCACCCGATGGAACTCATAGGTGACGTAGGTCATGTGGAACCTCGTTTTGATCTATTTGGAGATAGTGTTAGTGTTGGTGAAAGATACATGCATGGTTTGCGCCAAACAAACCAGAGGCTCAGATATCATTTTGGACACACCCAATGGTACTCCTAGGTGACGAGGGTCAACTAGCAGCTTGTTTTGGTCCATTTGGTGAAACTGCTAATCTTGACGCAAGATAGGCGCACAGTTAGCGGCGAACGTACCATAGGCTCTGAAATCATTTTGGACGCACCCGATGGAACTCCTAGGTAACGTGGGTCTTGTGCAATCTTGTTTCGGTCTGTTTGGAGACAGTATTAGTGTCGATGCAAGATACCTTCACGGTTTGCGCCACAAGTACCATTGGCTCAGAAATCGTTTTGGACACAGCCGATGGTACTCCAAGGTGACGAGGCTCGTGTGCAATATCTCGTTTCAGTCAATTTGTATATAGTGCTAATCTTGATGCAAGATAGGTGCACGGTTTGCGCCAAACGTACCATAGGCTCGGAAATTGTTTTGGATGCAGCCGATGGAATCCTAGGTGACATGGGTCATGTGGAACCTCGTTTCGATCTGTTTGGAGATGGTGTTAGTGTTGGTGCAAGATAGGTGCACGGTTTGCGCCAAACGTACCATAGGCTCAGATATCGTTTTGGACGCACCCGGTGGTACTCCTAGGTGATGAGGGTCAACTAGCAGCTCGTTTTGGACCGTTTAGTGAAAGTGCTAATCTTGACGCAAGATTGGTGCACGGTTAGCGGTGAACGTACCATAGGCTCTAAAATCATTTTGGACACACCCAATGGAACTCCTAGGTGACGTGGGTCTTGTGCAGTCTCATTTCGGTCCGTTTGGAGATAGTGTTAGCGTCGGTGCAAGATACGTGCACGGTTTGCGCCACATGTAGGCCTCAGAAATCGTTTTGGACGAAGCCGATGGTACTCCTAGGTGACAAGGCTCGTGTGGAATATCTCATTTCAGTCAATTTGGAGATAGTGCTAATCTTGATGCAAGATAGGTGCACGGTTTGCGCCAAAAGTACCATAGGCTCGGAAATTGTTTTGGACGCACCCGATGGAACTCCTATGTGACGTGGGTCTTGTGGAATCTCATTTTGGTCCATTTGTAGACAGTGTTAGTGTTGGTGCAAGATAGGTACACGGTTTGCGCCAAACGTACCATAGGCTCAGAAATAGTTTTGGACGCACCCGGTGGTACTCCTAGGTGTCGACGGTGAACTGGATGCATGTTTCGGTCCATTTGGAGATAGTGCTAATCTTAACGCAATATAGGTGCACGGTTTGCGCCGAACATACCATAGGCTCGGAAATTGTTTTGGATGCACCCGAAGGAACTCCTAGGTGACGTGGGTCTTGTGGAATCTCGTTTCGATCCGTTTGGAGACAGTATTAGTGTCAGTGCAAGATACCTTCACAGTTTGCGCCACAAGTACCATTGGCTCAGAAATTATTTTGGACGCAGCCGATGCTACTCCTAGGTGACGAGGCTCATGTGGAATATCTCGTTTCAGTCAATTAGGAGATAGTGCAAATCTTGATGCAAGATAGGTGCATGGTTTGCGTCGAACGTACCATAGGCTCGGAAATCATTTTGGACGCACTAGATGGAACTCCTATATGACGTGGGTCTTGTGGAATCTCATTTCGTTCCGTTTGTAGACAGCGTTAGTGTCAATGCAAGATAGGTGCACGGTTTGCGCCAAACGTACCATAGGCTTAGAAATCATTTTGGACGCACCCGGTGGTACTCCTAGGTGACGAGGGTCAACTAGCAGCTCGTTTTGGTCCATTTGGAGAAAGTGCTAATCTTGACGCAAGATAGGTGCACGGTTAGCGCCGAACGTACCATAGGCTCTGAAATCATTTTGGACGCACCCGATGGAACTCCTAGGTGACGTGGGTCTTGTGGATTGTCGTTTTGGTCCATTTGGAGACAGTATTAGTGTCGGTGCAAGATACCTGCACAGTTTGCGCCACATGTACTATTGGCTCAGAAATTGTTTTGGACGCAGCCGATGGTACTCCAAGGTGACGAGGCTCGTGTGCAATATCTCGTTTCAGTCAATTTGTATATAGTGCTAATCTTGATGCAATATAGGTGCACGGTTTGCGTCGAACGTACCATAGCCTCGGAAATCGTTTTGGATGCACCCGATGGAACTCATAGGTGACGTAGGTCATGTGGAACCTCGTTTTGATCTATTTGGAGATAGTGTTAGTGTTGGTGAAAGATACATGCATGGTTTGCGCCAAACAAACCAGAGGCTCAGATATCATTTTGGACACACCCAATGGTACTCCTAGGTGACGAGGGTCAACTAGCAGCTTGTTTTGGTCCATTTGGTGAAACTGCTAATCTTGACGCAAGATAGGCGCACAGTTAGCGGCGAACGTACCATAGGCTCTGAAATCATTTTGGACGCACCCGATGGAACTCCTAGGTAACGTGGGTCTTGTGCAGTCTTGTTTCGGTCTGTTTGGAGACAGTATTAGTGTCGATGCAAGATACCTTCACGGTTTGCGCCACAAGTACCATTGGCTCAGAAATCGTTTTGGACACAGCCGATGGTACTCCAAGGTGACGAGGCTCGTGTGCAATATCTCGTTTCAGTCAATTTGTATATAGTGCTAATCTTGATGCAAGATAGGTGCACGGTTTGCGCCAAACGTACCATAGGCTCGGAAATTGTTTTGGATGCAGCCGATGGAATCCTAGGTGACATGGGTCATGTGGAACCTCGTTTCGATCTGTTTGGAGATGGTGTTAGTGTTGGTGCAAGATAGGTGCACGGTTTGCGCCAAACGTACCATAGGCTCAGATATCGTTTTGGACGCACCCGGTGGTACTCCTAGGTGATGAGGGTCAACTAGCAGCTCGTTTTGGACCGTTTAGTGAAAGTGCTAATCTTGACGCAAGATTGGTGCACGGTTAGCGGTGAACGTACCATAGGCTCTAAAATCATTTTGGACACACCCAATGGAACTCCTAGGTGACGTGGGTCTTGTGCAGTCTCATTTCGGTCCGTTTGGAGATAGTGTTAGCGTCGGTGCAAGATACGTGCACGGTTTGCGCCACATGTAGGCCTCAGAAATCGTTTTGGACGGAGCCGATGGTACTCCTAGGTGACAAGGCTCGTGTGGAATATCTCATTTCAGTCAATTTGGAGATAGTGCTAATCTTAATGCAAGATAGGTGCACAGTTTGCGCCAAAAGTACCATAGGCTCGGAAATTGTTTTGGACGCACCCGATGTAACTCCTATGTGACGTGGGTCTTGTGGAATCTCATTTCGGTCCGTTTGTAGACAGTGTTAGTGTTGGTGCAAGATAGGTACACGGTTTGCGCCAACAGTACCATAGGCTCAGAAATAGTTTTGGACGCACCCGGTGGTACTCCTAGGCGTCGACGGTGAACTGGATGCACGTTTCGGTCCATTTGGAGATAGTGCTAATCTTGACGCAATATAGGTGCACGGTTTGCGCTGAACATACCATAGGCCCGGAAATTGTTTTGGATGCACCCGAAGGAACTCCTAGGTGACGTGGGTCTTGTGGAATCTCGTTTCAGTCCGTTTGGAGACAGTATTAGTGTCAGTGCAAGATACCTTCGCGGTTTGCGCCACAAGTACCATTGGCTCAGAAATTATTTTGGACGCAGCCGATGCTACTCCTAGGTGACGAGGCTCATGTGGAACATCTCATTTTAGTCAATTTGGAGATAGTGCTAATCTTGATGCAAGATAGGTGCCCGGTTTGCGCCGAACGTACAATAGGCTCGGAAATCGGTTTGGACGCACCCGATGGAACTCCTATGTGACGTGGGTCTTGTGGAATCTCATTTTGGTCTGTTTGTAGACAGTGTTAGTGTCAGTGCAAGATAGGTGCACGGTTTGTGCCAAACGTACCATAGGCTCAGAAATAGTTTTGGACGCACCCGGTGGAACTCCAAGGTGTCGAGGGTGAACTGGATGCTTGTTTCGGTCCATTTGGAGATAGTGCTAATCTTGACGCAATGTAGGTGCACGGTTTGCGCCGAATATACCATAGGCTCGGAAATTGTTTTGAACGCACCCGAAGGAACTCCTAGGTGACGTGGGTCTTGTGGAATCTCGTTTCGGTCCGTTTGGAGACAGTATTAGTGTTGGTGCAAGATACCAGTACGGTTTGCGCCACATGTACCATTGGCTTAGAAATCATTTTGGATGCAGCCGATGGTACTCCTAGGTGACGAGGCTCGTGTGCAATATCTCGTTTCAGCCAATTTGTATATAGTGCTAATCTTGATACAAGATTGGTGCACGGTTTGCGCTGAACATACCATAGGCTCGGAAATCATTTTGGATGCAGCCGATGGAACTCCTTGGTGATGTGGGTCATGTGGAACCTCAATTCAATCCGTTTCGAGATGGTGTTAGTGTTGGTGCAAGATAGGTGCACAGTTTGTGCCAAACGTACCATAGGCTCAGATATCATTTTGGACGCACCTGGTGGTACTCCAAGGTGATGAGGGTCAACTAGCAGCTTGTTTTGGTCCGTTTAGTGAAAGTGCTAATCTTGACGCAAAATAGGTGCACGGTTAGCGGCGAATGTACCAAAGGCTCTGAAATAATTTTGGACACACCCGATGGAACTCCTAGGTGGCGTGGGTCTTGTGCAGTCTCGTTTCGGTCCGTTTGGAGATAGTGTTAGCATCGGTGCAAGATATGTGCACGGTTTGGGCCACATGTAGGGCTCAGAAATCGTTTTGGACGCAGCCAATGGTACTCCTAGGTGACCAGGCTCTTGTGGAATATCTCGTTTCAGTCCATTTGGAGATAGTGCTAATCTTGATGCAAGATAGGTGCACGGTTTGCGCCGAACGTACCATAGGCTCGGAAATCATTTTGGATGCACCCGATGGAACTCCGAGGTGACGTGGGTCATGTGGAACCTCGTTTCGATCCATTTGGAGATAGTGTTAGTGTTGGAGCAAGATAGGTGCACGGTTTGCGCCAAACGTACCATAGGCTTAGATATCGTTTTGGACGCACCCGGTGGTACTCCTAGGTGACGAGGGTCAACTAGCATCTCGTTTTGGTCCATTTCATGAAAGTGCTAATCTTGACGCAAGATAGGTGCACAGTTAGCGGCAAACGTACCATAGGCTCTGAAATAATTTTGGACGCACCCAATGGAACTCCTAGGTGACGTGGGTCTTGTGCAGTCTCGTTTCGGTCCGTTTGGAGATAGTGTTAGCGTCGGTGCAAGATACGTGCACGGTTTGCGCCACATGTACCATTGGCCAAGAAATCATTTTGGACACAGCCAATGGTACTCCTAGGTGACGAGGCTCATGTGGAATATCTCGTTTCAGTCAATTTGGAGATAGTGCCAATCTCGATGCAAGATAGGCGCACGGTTTGCGCCGAACGTACCATAGGCTCAGAAATCATTTTGGACGCACTAGATGGAACTCCTGTGACGTGGGTCTTGTGGAATCTCATTTCGGTCCGTTTGTAGACAGTGTTAGTGTCGGTGCAAGATAGGTGCACGGTTTGCGCCAAACGTACCATAGGCTCAGAAATCGTTTTGGACGCACCCGGTGGTACTCCTAGGTGACGAGGGTCAACTAGCAGCTTGTTTTCGTCCGTTTGGTGAAAGTGCTAATCTTCACGCAAGATAGGTGCACGGTTAGCGGCGAACATACCATAGGCTCTGAAATCATTTTGGACGCACCCGATGGAACTCCTAGGTGACGTGGGTCTTGTGGAATCTCGTTTTGGTTCGTTTGGAGACAGTATTAGTGTCGGTGCAAGATACCTGCACGGTTTGCGCCACATGTACCATTGGCTCAGAAATCGTTTTGGACGCAGCCAATGGTACTCCTAGGTGACGAGGCTCGTGTGCAATATCTTGTTTCAGTCAATTTGTATATAGTGCTAATCTTGATACAAGATAGGTGCACGGTTTGCACCGAACGTACCATAGGCTCGGAAATCGTTTTGGATGCACTCGATGGAACTCCTAGGTGACGTGGGTCATGTGGAACCTCGTTTCGATCTATTTGGAGATAGTGTTAGTGTTGGTGCAAGATACGTGCATGGTTTGCGCCAAACGTACCAGAGGCTCAGATATCGTTTTGGACGCACCCGATGGTACTCCTAGGTGACGAGGGTCAACTAGCAGCTCGTTTTGATCCATTTGGTGAAACTGCTAATCTTGACGCAAGATAAGTGCACAGTTAGCGGCGAACGTACCATAGGCTCTAAAATCATTTTGGACACACCCGATTGAACTCCTAGGTAACGTGGGTCTTGTGCAGTCTTGTTTCGGTCCGTTTGGAGATAGTGTTAGCGTCGGTGCAAGATACGTGGACGGTTTGCGCCACATGTACCATTGGCTCATAAATTGTTTTGGACGCAGCCAATGGTACTCCTAGGTGACGAGGCTCGTGTGGAAAATCTCGTTTCAGTCAATTTGGAGATTGTGCTAATCTTGATGCAAGATAGGTGCATGGTTTGCGCCGAACGTACCATAGGCTTGGAAATCGTTTTGGACGCACCCGATGGAACTCCTATGTGACATGGGTCTTGTGGAATCTCGTTTCGATCTGTTTGTAGACAGTGTTAGTGTCGGTGCAAGATAGCACGGTTTGCGCCAAATGTACCATAGGCTCAGAAATAGTTTTGGACGCACCCGGTGGTACTCCAAGGTGTCGAGGGTGAACTGGATGCTTGTTTCGGTCCACTTGGAGATAGTGCTAATCTTGACGCAATATAGGTGCACGGTTTGCGCCGAATATACCATAGGCTCGGAAATTGTTTTGGACGCACCCGAAGGAACACCTAGGTGACGTGGGTCTTGTGGAATCTTATTTTGGTCCGTTTGGAGATAGTATTAGTGTCGGTGCAAGATACCTGCACGGTTTGCGCCACATGTACCATTGGCTCAGAAATCATTTTGGACGTAGCCGATGGTACTCCTAGGTGACGAGGCTCGTGTGCAATATCTCTTTTCAGTCTATTTGTATATAGTGCTAATCTTGATGCAAGATAGGTGCACGGTTTGCGCCGAACGTACCATAGGCTCGGAAATCATTTTGGACGTAGCCGATGGTACTCCTAGGTGACGAGGCTCGTGTGCAATATCTCTTTTCAGTCAATTTGTATATAGTGCTAATCTTGATGCAAGATAGGTGCACGGTTTGCGCCGAACGTACCATAGGCTCGGAAATCGTTTTGGATGCAGCCGATGGAACTTCTAGGTGACGTGGGTCGTGTGGAACCTTGTTTCAATCCATTTGGAGATGGTGTTAGTGTTGGTGCATGATAGGTGCACAGTTTGTGCCAAACGTACCATAGGCTCATATATCGTTTTGGACGCTCCCGGTGGTACTCCTAGGTGATGAGGGTCAACTAGCGGCTCGTTTTGGTCCGTTTAGTGAAAGTGCTAATCTTGACGCTAGATAGGTGCACGGTTAGCGGCGAACATACCATAGGCTTTGAAATCATTTTGGACACACCCGATGGAACTCCTAGGTGACGTGGGTCTTGTGCAGTCTCGTTTCGGTCCGTTTGGAGATAGTGTTAGCGTCGGTGCAAGATATGTGCACGGTTTGCGCCACATGTAGGGCTCAGAAATCATTTTGGACGCAGCCGATGGTACTCCTAGGTGACGAGGCTCGTGTGGAATATCTCGTTTCAGTCAATTTGGAGATAGTGCTAATCTTGATGCAAGATAGGTGCATGGTTTGCGCCGAACGTACCATAGATTCAGAAATCGTTTTGCACGCACCGATGGAACTCCGATGTGACGTGGGTCTTGTGGAATCTTGTTTTGGTCCATTTGTAGACAGTGTTAGTGTCGGTGCAAGATAGGTTCATGGTTTGCGCCAAAAGTACCATAGGCTCAGAAATAGTTTTGGACGCACCCGGTGGTACTCCTAGGTGTCGACGGTGAACTGGATGCTCGT
This sequence comes from Miscanthus floridulus, assembly GCF_019320115.1. Lineage (NCBI taxonomy): Eukaryota > Viridiplantae > Streptophyta > Magnoliopsida > Poales > Poaceae > Miscanthus > Miscanthus floridulus. Next base: position 87,880,239 of record NC_089581.1, on the reverse strand, counting down.
TTCGGTCCATTTGGAGATAGTGCAAATCTTGACGCAATATAGGTGCACGGTTTGCGCCGAACATACCATAGGCTCAGAAATTGTTTTGGATGCACCCAAAGGAACTCCTAGGTGACGTGGGTCTTGTGGAATCTCATTTCGGTCCGTTTGCAGACAGTATTAGTGTCGGTGCAAGATACCTTCACGGTTTGCACCACAAGTACCATTGGCTCAGAAATCATTTTGGACACAGCCGATGGTACTCCTAGGTGACGAGGCTCGTGTGCAATATCTCGTTTCAGTCAATTTGTATATAGTGCTAATCTTGATGCAAGATAGGTGCACGGTTTGCGCCAAATGTACCATAGGCTCGGAAATCGTTTTGCATGCACCCGATGGAAGTCTGAGGTGACGTGGGTCATGTGGAAGCTCGTTTTGATCCGTTTGGAGATAGTGTTAGTGTTGGAGCAAGATAGGTGCATAGTTTGCGCCAAACATACCATAGGCTCAGATATCGTTTTGGACGCAACCGGTGGTACTCCTAGGTGATGATGGTCAACTATCATCTTGTTTTGGTCCATTTCGTGAAAGTGCTAATCTTGACGCAAGATAGGTGCATGGTTAGCGGCGAACGTACCATAGGCTTTGAAATCATTTTGGACGCACCCGATGGAACTCCTAGGTGACGTGGGTCTTGTGGAATCTTGTTTTGGTTCATTTGGAGACAGTATTAGTGTCGGTGCAAGATACCTGCACAGTTTGCGCCACATGTACCATTGGCTCAGAAATCATTTTGGACATAGCCGATGGTACTCCTAGGTGACGAGGCTCGTGTGCAATATTTCGTTTCAGTCAATTTGTATATAGTGCTAATCTTGATGCAAGATAGGTGCACGGTTTGTGCCGAACGTACCATAGGCTCGGAAATCGTTTTGGATGCACCCAATGGAACTCCTAGGTGACGTGGGTCATGTGGAATCTCGTTTCGTGAAAGTGCTAATCTTGACGCAAGATAGGTGCACAGTTAGCGGCGAATGTACCATAGGCTCTGAAATAATTTTGGACACACCCGATGGAACTCCTAGGTAACGTGGGTCTTGTGCAGTCTTGTTTCGGTCCGTTTAGAGATAGTGTTAGCGTCGTGCAAGATACCTGCACGGTTTGCGCCACATGTACCATTGGCTCAGAAATCGTTTTGGTCACAGCCGATGGTACTCCTAGGTGACGACACTCATGTGGAATATCTCGTTTCAGTCAATTTGTATATAGTGCTAATCTTGATGTAAGATAGGTGCACAGTTTGCGCCACATGTACCATTGGCTCAGAAATTGTTTTGGACGCAGCCGATGGTACTCCTAGGTGACGAGGCTCGTGTGGAAAATCTCTTTTCAGTCAATTTGGAGATAGTGCTAATCTTGAGGCAAGATAGGTGCACGGTTTGCGCCAAACGTACCATAGGCTCAGAAATCGTTTTGGACGCACCCGATGGAACTCCTACGTGACATGGGTCTTGTGGAATCTCGTTTCGGTCTGTTTGTAGACAGTGTTAGTGTCGGTGCAAGATAGCACGGTTTGCGCTAAACGTACCATAGGCTCAGAAATAGTTTTGGACGCACCCGGTGGTACTCCAAGGTGTCGAGGGTGAACTAGATGCTTGTTTCGGTCCATTTGGAGATAGTGCTAATCTTGACACAATATAGGTGCACGGTTTGCGCCGAACATACCATAGGCTCAGAAATTGTTTTGGACGCACCCGAAGGAACACCTAGGTGACGTGGGTCTTGTGGAATCTTATTTCGGTCCGTTTGGAGACAGTATTAGTGTCGGTGCAAGATACCTGCATGGTTTGCGCCACATGTACCATTGACTCAGAAATCATTTTGGACGTAGCCGATGGTACTCCTTGGTGATGAGGCTCGTGTGCAATATCTCATTTCAGTCAATTTGTATATAGTGCTAATCTTGATGCAAGATAGGTTTACGGTTTGCGCCGAACGTACCATAGGCTCGGAAATCGTTTTGGATGCAGCTGATGGAACTTCTAGGTGACGTGGGTCGTGTGGAACCTTGTTTCGATCCGTTTGGAGATGGTGTTAGTGTTGGTGCAAGATAGGTGCATAGTTTGCGCCAAACGTACCATAGGCTCATATATCATTTTGGACGCTCCCAGTGGTACTTCTAGGTGATGAGGGTCAACTAGCGGCTTGTTTTGGTCCATTTAGTGAAAGTGCTAATCTTGACGCAAGATAGGTGCACGGTTAGCGGCAAACGTACCATAGGCTCTGAAATCATTTTGGACACACCCGATGGAACTCCTAGGTGACGTGGGCCTTGTGCAGTCTCATTTCGGTCCGTTTGGAGATAGTGTTAGCTTCGGTGCAAGATACGTGCACGGTTTGCGCCACATGTAGGACTCAGAAATTGTTTTGGACACAGCCAATGGTACTCCTAGGTGACGAGGCTCGTGTGGAATATCTCGTTTCAGTCAATTTGGAGATAGTGCTAATCTTGATGCAAGATAGGTGCACGGTTTGCGCCGAACGTACCATAGGCTCGGAAATCGTTTTGCACGCACCGATGGAACTCCTATGTGACGTGGGTCTTGTGGAATCTCGTTTCGGTCCGTTTGTAGATAGTGTTAGTGTCGGTGCAAGATAGGTTCATGGTTTGCGCCAACAGTACCATAGGCTCAGAAATAGTTTTGGACGCACTCGGTGGTACTCCTAGGTGTCGACAGTGAACTGGATGCTCGTTTCGGTCCATTTGGAGATAGTGCTAATCTTGACACAATATAGGTGCACGGGTTGCGCCGAACATACCATAGGCTCGGAAATTGTTTTGGATGCACCCGAAGGAACTCCTAGGTGACGTGGGTCTTGTGGAATCTCGTTTCGGTCCGTTTGCAGACAGTATTAGTGTCGGTGCAAGATACCTTCACGGTTTGCACCACAAGTACCATTGGCTCAGAAATCATTTTGGACAGCCGATGGTACTCCTAGGTGACGAGGCTCGTGTGCAATATGTCGTTTCAGTCAATTTGTATATAGTGCTAATCTTAATGCAAGATAGGTGCACGGTTTGCGCCGAATGTACCATAGGCTCAGAAATCGTTTTGGATGCACCCGATGGAACTCTGAGGTGACGTGGGTCATGTGGAACCTCGTTTTGATCCGTTTGGAGATAGTGTTAGTGTTGGAGCAAGATAGGTGCACAGTTTGCGCTAAACGTACCATAGGCTTAGATATTGTTTTGGACGCAACCGGTGGTACTCCTAGGTGATGATGGTCAACTAGCATCTTGTTTTGGTCCGTTTCGTGAAAGTGCTAATCTTGACGCAAGATAGGTGCACGGTTAGCGGAGAACGTACCATAGGCTCTGAAATCATTTTGGACGCACCCGATGGAACTCCTAGGTGACGTGGGTCTTGTGGAATCTTGTTTTGGTTCATTTTGGAGACAGTATTAGTGTTGGTGCAAGATACCTGCACGGTTTGCGCCACATGTACCATTGGCTCATAAATCGTTTTGGACACAGCCGATGGTACTCCTAGGTGACAAGGCTCGTTTGCAATATTTCGTTTCAGTCAATTTGTATATAGTGCTAATCTTGATGCAAGATAGGTGCATGGTTTGCGCTGAACGTACCATAGGCTCGGAAATCATTTTGGATGCACCCGATGGAACTCCTAGGTGACGTGGGTCATGTGGAACCTCGTTTCGATCTGTTTGGAGACAGTGTTAGTATCGGTGCAAGATAGGTGCACGGTTTGCGCCAAACGTACCATAGGCTCAGAAATCATTTTGGACGCACCCGGTGGTACTCCTAGGTGACGAGGGTCAACTAGCAGCTTGTTTTGGTCCATTTGGTGAAACTGCTAATCTTGACGCAAGATAGGTGCACGGTTAGTGGCGAACGTACCATAGGCTCTGAAATCATTTTGGACGCACCCGATGGAATCCTAGGTGACGTGGGCCTTGTGCAGTCTCGTTTCGGTCCGTTTGGAGATAGTGTTAGCGTCGGTGCAAGATATGTGCACGGCTTGCGCCACATGTAGGGCTCAGAAAACATTTTGGACGCAGCCGATGGTACTCCTAGGTGATGAGGCTCGTGTGGAATATCTCATTTCAGTCAATTTGGAGATAGTGCTAATCTTGATGCAAGATAGGTGCACGGTTTGCGCCGAACATACCATAGGCTCGGAAATCGTTTTGGACGCACCCGATGGAACTCCTATGTGACGTGGGTCTTGTGGAATCTCATTTCGGTCCTTTTGTAGACATTGTTAGAGTCGGTGCAAGATCGGTGCACGGTTTGCGCCAAACATACCATAGGCTCAGAAATAGTTTTGGACGCACCCGGTGGTACTCCAAGGTGTCGAGGGTGAACTGGATGCTTGTTTCGGTCCATTTGGAGATAATGCTAATCTTGATGCAATATAGGGCACGGTTTGCGCCTAATATACCATAGGCTTCGAAATTGTTTTGGACGCACCCGAATGAACTCCTAGGTGACTTTGGTCTTGTGGAATCTTGTTTCGGTCCGTTTGGAGACAGTATTAGTGTCGGTGCCAGATACCTGCACGGTTTGCACCACATGTACCATTGGCTCAGAAATCATTTTGGACGCAGCCGATGGTACTACTAGGTGACTTGGCTCGTGTGCAATATCTTGTTTCAGTCAATTTGTATATAGTGCTAATCTTGATGCAAGATAGGTGCACGGTTTGCGTTGAACGTACCATTGGCTCAGAAATCGTTTTGGATGCAGCCGATGGAACTCCTAGGTGACATGGGTCATGTGAAACCTCGTTTCGATCTATATGGAGATGGTGTTAGTGTTGGTGCAAGATAGATGCACAGTTTGCGCCAAACATACCATAGGCTCAGATATCATTTTGAATGCACCCAGTGGTACTCCTAGGTGGTGAGGGTCAACTAGCAGCTCGTTTTGGTCCGTTTAGTGAAAGTGCTAATCTTGACGCAAGATAGGTGCACGGTTAGTGGTGAACATACCATAGGCTCTGAAATCATTTTGGACACACCCGATGGAACTCCTAGGTGACGTGGGTCTTGTGCAGTCTCGTTTCGATCCGTTTGGAGATAGTGTTAGCGTCGGTGCAAGATACGTGCACAGTTTACGCCACATGTAAGGCTCAGAAATCGTTTTGGACGCAGCCGATGGTACTCCTAGGTGACGAGGCTCATGTGGAATATCTCGTTTCAGTCAATTTCAAGATAGTGCTAATCTTGATGCAAGATAGGTGCACGGTTTGCACCAAACGTACCATAGGCTCGGAAATCGTTTTGGACGCACCCGATGTAACTCCTATGTGACGTGGGTCTTGTGGAATCTCGTTTCGGTCCGTTTGTAGACAGTGTTAGTGTCGGTGCAAGATAGGTGCATGGTTTGCGCCAAACGTACCATAGGCTCAGAAAATAGTTTCGGACGCACCCGGTGGTACTCCTAGGTGTCGACGGTGAACTGGGTGCTCGTTTCGGTCCATTTGGAGATAGTGCTAATCTTGACGCAATATAGTTGCACGGTTTGCGCCAAACATACCATAGGCTCGGAAATTGCTTTGGATGCACCCGAAGGAACTCCTAGGTGACGTGGGTCTTGTGGAATCTCGTTTCAGTCCATTTGGAGACAGTATTAGTGTCGATGCAAGATACCTTCACGGTTTGCGCCACAAGTACCATTGGCTCAGAAATCGTTTTGGACGCAGCCGATGGTACTCCAAGGTGACGAGGCTCGTGTGCAATATCTCGTTTCAGTCAATTTGTATATAGTGCTAATCTTGATGCAAGATAGGTGCACGGTTTGCGCCGAACATACCATATGCTCAGAAATCATTTTGGATGCAGCCGTTGGAACTCCTTGGTGGCGTGGGTCATTTGGAACCTCGTTTCGATCCATTTGGAGATAGTGTTAGTGTTGGTGCAAGATAGGTGCACGGTTTGCGCCAAACATACCATAGGCTTAGATATAGTTTTGGATGCACGTGGTGTTACTCCTAGGTGACGAGGGTCAACTAGCATCTTGTTTTGGTTCGTTTGGTGAAAGTGCTAATCTTGACGCAAGATACGTGCACAGTTAGCTGCGAACGTACCATAGGCTCTGAAATCATTTTGGACAGACCCAATGGAACTCCTAGGTGACGTGGGTGTTGTGCAGTTTCGTTTCGGTCAGTTTGGAGATATTGTTAGCGTCAGTGCAATATACATGCATGGTTTGCGCCAAACGTACCATAGGCTCAGAAATCTCTTTGGATGCAGCCGATGGTACTCCTAGGTGACGAGGCTCGTGTGCAATATCTTGTTTCAGTCAATTTGTATATAGTGCTAATCTTGATGCAAGATAGGTGCATGGTTTGCGCCGAACATACCATAGGCTCGAAAATTATTTTGGATGCAACCGATGGAACTCCTAGGTGACGTGGGTCATGTGGAACCTCGTTTCGATCCGTTTGGAGATGGTGTTAGTGTTGGTGCAGGATAGGTGCACGGTTTGCGCCAAACGTACCATAGGCTCAGATATCGTTTTGGACGCACCCGGTGGCACTCCTAGGTGACGAGGGTCAACTAGCAGCTCGATTTGGTGCGTTTCATGAAAGTGCTAATCTTGATGCAAGATAGGTGCATGGTTAGCAGCGAACGTACCATAGGCTCTGAAATCATTTTGGATGCACCCGATGGAACTCCTAGGTGACGTGGGTCTTGTGCAGTCTCGTTTCGGTCCGTTTGGAGATAGTGTTAGCGTCAGTGCAAGATACGTGCACGGTTTGCTCCACATGTAGGGCTCAGAAATCATTTTGGACGCAGCCGATGGTACTCCTAGGTGACGAGGCTCGTGTGGAAAATCTCGTTTCAGTCAATTTGGAGATAGTGTAAATCTTGATGCAAGATAGGTGCACGGTTTGCGCCAAACGTACCATAGGCTTGGAAATCGTTTTGGACGCACCCGATGGAACTCCTATGTGACATGGGTCTTGTGGAATCTCATATCGGTCTGTTTGTAGATAGTGTTAGTTTCGGTGCAAGATAGGTGCACGGTTTGCCCCAATCGTACCATAGGCTCAGAACTCGTTTTGGACGCACCTGATGGTACTCCGAGGTGTCGAGGGTGAACTAGATGCTCGTTTTGGTCCTTTTGGAGATAGTGCTAATCTTGACACAATATAGGTGCCCGGTTTGCGCCGAATATACCATAGGCTCGGAAATTGTTTTGGACGCACGCGAAGGAACTCCTAGGTGATGTGGGTCTTGTGGAATCTCATTTCGGTCCGTTTGGAGACACTATTAGTGTCGGTGCAAGATACCTGCACGATTTGCGCCACATGTACCATTGGCTCAGAAATCAATTTTGGACACAGCCGATGGTACTCCTAGGTGACGAGGCTCGAGTGCAATATCTCGTTTCAATCAATTTGTATATAGTGCTAATCTTGATGCAAGATAGGTGCACGGTTTGCACCGAATGTACCATAGGCTCGAAAATCATTTTGGATGCAGCCGATGGAACTCCTAGGTGACGAGGGTCAACTAGCAGCTCGTTTTGGTCCATTTGGTGAAACTGCTAATCTTGACGCAAGATAGGTGCACAGTTAGCGGCGAACGTACCACAGGCTCTGAAATCATTTTGGACGCACCCGATTGAACTCCTAGGTAACGTGGGTCTTGTGCAGTCTCGTTTCGGTTCGTTTGGAGATAGTGTTAGCGTCGGTACAAGATACGTGGACTGTTTGCGCCACATGTACCATTGGCTCAGAAATCATTTTGGACGCAGCCGATAGTATTCCTAGGTGACGACGCTCAAGTGGAATATCTCCTTTCAGTCAATTTGGATATAGTTTTAATCTTGATGCAAGATATGTGCATGGTTTGCGCCACATGTACCATTGGCTTAGAAATTGTTTTGGACGTAGCCGATGGTACTCCTAGGTGATGAGGCTCGTGTGGAAAATCTCGTTTCAGTCAATTTGGAGATAGTGCTAATCTTGATGCAAGATAGGTGCATGGTTTGCGCCGAACGTACCATAGGCTCCGAAATCATTTTGGACGCACCCGATGGAACTCCTCTGTGACGTGGGTCTTGTGGAATCTCGTTTCGGTCCGTTTGTAGACAGAGTTAGTGTCGGTGCAAGATAGGTGCACGGTTTGCGCCAAACGTACCATAGGCTCAGAAATAGTTTTGGACGCACCCGGTGGTACTCCTAGGTGTCGACGGTGAACTGGATGCTCATTTCGGTCCCTTTGGAGATAGTGCTAATCTTGACACAATATAGGTGCATGGTTTGCGCCGAACATACCATATGCTCAGAAATTGTTTTGGACGCACCCGAAGGAACTCCTAGGTGACGTGGGCCTTGTGGAATCTCGTTTCGGTCCGTTTGGAGACAGTATTAGTGTCGGTGCAAGATACCTGCACGGTTTGCACCACTTGTACCATTGGCTCAGAAATCGTTTTGGACGCAGCCGATGGTACTCCTAGGTGACGAGGCTCGTGTGCAATATCTCGATTCAGTCAATTTGTATATAGTGCTAATCTTGATGCAAGATAGGTGCATAGTTTGCGCCGAACGTACCATAGGCTCGAAAATCATTTTGGATGCACCCGATGGAACTCCTAGGTGACGTGGGACATGTGGAACCTCGTTTTGATCCGTTTGGAGATAGTGTTAGTGTTGGTGCAAGATAGGTGCACGGTTTGCGTCAAATGTACCATAGGCTCAGATATCATTTTCAACACACCCAGTGGTACTCCTAGGTGACGAGGGTCAACTAGCAGCTCATTTTGGTCCGTTTCATGAAAGTGCTAATCTTGACGCAAGATAGGTGCACGGTTAGCGGCGAACGTACCATAGGCTCTGAAATCATTTTGGACGCACCCGATGGAACTCCTAGGTGACGTGGGTCTTGTGCAGTCTCGTTTCGGTTTGTTTGGAGATAGTGTTAGCGTCAGTGCAAGATACGTGCACGGTTTGCTCCACATGTAGGGCTCAGAAATCGTTTTGGACGCAGCCGATGGTACTCCTAGTTGACGAGGCTCGTGTGGAATATCTCGTTTCAGTCAATTTGGAGATAGTGCTAATCTTGATGCAAGATAGGTGCACTGTTTGCGCCGAACGTACCATAGGCTCGGAAATTGTTTTGGACACACCCAATGGAACTCCTATGTGACGTGGGTCTTGTGGAATCTCGTTTTGGTCTGTTTGTAGACAGAGTTAGTGTCGGTGCAAGATAGGTGCACGGTTTGCGCCAAACGTACCATAGGCTCAGAAATAGTTTTGGACGCACAAGGTGGTACTCCTAGGTGTCGACGGTGAACTGGATGCTCGTTTCGGTCCCTTTGGAGATAGTGCTAATCTTGACGCAATATAGGTGCATGGTTTGCGCCGAACATACCATATGCTCATAAATTGTTTTGGATGCACCCGAAGGAACTCCTAGGTGACTTGGGTCTTGTGGAATCTCGTTTCGGTCCATTTGGAGACAGTATTAGTGTCGGTGCAAGATACCTGCACGGTTTGCGCCACATGTACCATTGGCTCAGAAATTGTTTTGGACACAGCCGATGGTACTCCTAGGTGACGAGGCTCGTGTGCAATATCTTGTTTCAGTCAATTTGTATATAGTGCTAATCTTGATGCAAGATAGGTGCACGGTTTGCGCCGAACATACCATAGGCCTCGAAAATCATTTTGGATGCCCCGATGGAACTCCTAGGTGACGTGGGTCATGTGGAACCTCGTTTCGATCCGTTTGGAGATAGTGTTAGTGTTGGTGCAAGATAGGTGCACAGTTTGCGTCAAACGTACCATAGGCTCAGATATCGTTTTGGACGGCACCCGGTGGTCCTCCTAGGTGACGAGGGTCAACTAGCAGCTCATTTTGATCTGTTTCATGAAAGTGCTAATCTTGACGCAAGATAGTGGCACGGTTAGCAGGGAACGTACCATAGGCTCTGAAATCATTTTGGACGCCCCCGATGGAACTCCTATGTGACGTGGGGTCTTGTGGAATCTCATTTCGGTCTGTTTGGAGACAGTATTAGTGTCGATGCAAGATACCTTCACGGTTTGCGCCACAAGTACCATTGGCTCAGAAATCATTTTGGACGCAGCCGATGGTACTCCTAGGTGACGAGGCTCATGTGCAATATCTCGTTTCAGTCAATTTGTATATAGTGCTAATCTTGATGCAAGATAGGTGCACGGTTTGCGCCGAACGTACCATATGCTCAGAAATCATTTTGGATGCAGCCGTTGGAACTCCTTGGTGGCGTGGGTCATTTGGAACCTTGTTTCGATCCGTTTGGAGATAGTGTTAGTGTTGGTGCAAGATAGGTGCACGGTTTGCGCCAAACATACCATAGGCCTCAGATATAGTTTTGGACGCACGTGGTGTTACTCCTAGGTGACGAGGGTCAACTAGCATCTTGTTTTGGTTCGTTTGGTGAAAGTGCTAATCTTGACGCAAGATACGTGCACGGTTAGCTGCGAACGTACCATAGGCTCTGAAATCATTTTGGACAGACCCAATGGAACTCCTAGGTGACGTGGGTGTTGTGCAGTTTCGTTTCGGTCAGTTTGGAGATATTGTTAGCGTCGGTGCAAGATACGTGCATGGTTTGTGCCAAACGTACCATAGGCTCAGAAATCTCTTTGGATGCAGCCGATGGTACTCCTAGGTGACGAGGCTCATGTGCAATATCTTGTTTCAGTCAATTTGTATATAGTGCTAATCTTGATGCAAGATAGGTGCATGGTTTGCGCCGAACATACCATAGGCTCAAAAATCATTTTGGATGCCACCGATGGAACTCCTAGGTGACGTGGGTCATGTGGAACCTCGTTTCGATCCGTTTGGAGATGGTGTTAGTGTTGGTGCAGGATAGGTGCACGGTTTGCGCCAAACGTACCATAGGCTCAGATATCGTTTTGGACGCACCCGGTGGTACTCCTAGGTGACGAGGGTCAACTAGCAGCTCGATTTGGTGCATTTCATGAAAGTGCTAATCTTGATGCAAGATAGGTGCATGGTTAGCAGCGAACGTACCATAGGCTCTGAAATCATTTTGGACGCACCCGATGGAACTCCTAGGTGACGTGGGTCTTGTGCAGTCTCGTTTCGGTCTGTTTGGAGATAGTGTTAGAGTCAGTGCAAGATACGTGCACGGTTTGCTCCACATGTAGGGCTCAGAAATCATTTTGGACGCAGCCGATGGTACTCCTAGGTGACGAGGCTCGTGTGGAAAATCTCGTTTCAGTCAATTTGGAGATAGTGTAAATCTTGATGCAAGATAGGTGCATGGTTTGCGCCGAACGTACCATAGGCTCGGAAATCATTTTGGACGCACCCGATGGAACTCCTATGTGACGTGGGTCTTGTGGAATCTCATATCGGTCTGTTTGTAGATAGTGTTAGTTTCGGTGCAAGATAGGTGCACGGTTTGCCCCAATCGTACCATAGGCTCAGAACTCGTTTTGGACGCACCCGATGGTACTCCGAGGTGTCGAGGGTGAACTAGATGCTCGTTTTGGTCCTTTTGGAGATAGTGCTAATCTTGACACAATATAGGTGCCCGGTTTGCGCCGAATATACCATAGGCTCGGAAATTGTTTTGGACGCACGCGATGGAACTCCTAGGTGATGTGGGTCTTGTGGAATCTCATTTCGGTCCGTTTGGAGACACTATTAGTGTCGGTGCAAGATATCTGCACGGTTTGCGCCACATGTACCATTGGCTCAGAAATCAATTTGGACACAGCCGATGGTACTCCTAGGTGACGAGGCTCGAGTGCAATATCTCGTTTCAATCAATTTGTATATAGTGCTAATCTTGATGCAAGATAGGTGCACGGTTTGCACCGAACGTACCATAGGCTCGAAAATCATTTGGATACAGCCGATGGAACTCCTAGGTGACGTGGGTCATGTGGAACCTCGTTTCGATCCGTTTGGAGATAGTGTTAGTGTTGGTGCAAGATAGGTGCATGGTTTGCGCCAAACGTACCATAGGCTCAGATATCGTTTTGGATGCACCCGATGGTACTCCTAGGTGACAAGGGTCAACTAGGAGCTCGTTTTGGTCCATTTGGTGAAACTGCTAATCTTGACGCAAGATAGGTGCACAGTTAGCGGCGAACGTACCACAGGCTCTGAAATCATTTTGGACGCACCCGATTGAACTCCTAGGTAACGTGGGTCTTGTGCAGTCTCATTTCGGTTCATTTGGAGATAGTGTTAGCGTCGGTGCAAGATACGTGGACTGTTTGCGCCACATGTACCATTGGCTCAGAAATCATTTTGGACGCAGCCGATGGTATTCCTAGGTGACGACGCTCAAGTGGAATATCTCCTTTCAGTCAATTTGGATATAGTTTTAATCTTGATGCAAGATATGTGCATGGTTTGCGCCACATGTACCATTGGCTTAGAAATTGTTTTGGACGTAGCCGATGGTACTCCTAGGTGATGAGGCTCGTGTGGAAAATCTCGTTTCAGTCAATTTGGAGATAGTGCTAATCTTGATGCAAGATAGGTGCACGGTTTGCACCGAACGTACCATAGGCTCGGAAATCGTTTTGGACGCACCCGATGGAACTCCTATGTGACGTGGGTCTTGTGGAATCTCGTTTCGGTCCGTTTGTAGACAGAGTTAGTGTCGGTGCAAGATAGGTGCACGGTTTGCGCCAAACGTACCATAGGCTCAGAAATAGTTTTGGACGCACCCGGTGGTACTCCTAGGTGTCGACGGTGAACTGGATGCTCATTTCGGTCCCTTTGGAGATAGTGCTAATCTTGACACAATATAGGTGCACGGTTTGCGCCGAACATACCATATGCTCAGAAATTGTTTTGGACGCACCCGAAGGAACTCCTAGGTGACGTGGGCCTTGTGGAATCTCGTTTCGGTCCGTTTGGAGACAGTATTAGTGTCGGTGCAAGATACCTACACGGTTTGCACCACTTGTACCATTGGCTTAGAAATCATTTTGGACGTAGCCGATGGTACTCCTAGGTGACGAGGCTCGTGTGCAATATCTCGATTCAGTCAATTTGTATATAGTGCTAATCTTGATGCAAGATAGGTGCACAGTTTGCGCCGAACGTACCATAGGCTCGAAAATCATTTTGGATGCACCCGATGGAACTCCTAGGTGACGTGGGACATGTGGAACCTCGTTTCGATCCGTTTGGAGATAGTGTTAGTGTTGGTGCAAGATAGGTGCACGGTTTGCGTCAAATGTACCATAGGCTCAGATATCGTTTTCGACACACCCAGTGGTACTCCTAGGTGACGAGGGTCAACTAGCAGCTCATTTTGGTCCGTTTCACGAAAGTGCTAATCTTGACGCAAAATAGGTGCACGGTTAGCAGCGAACGTACCATAGGCTCTGAAATCATTTTGAACGCACCCGATGGAACTCCTAGGTGACGTGGGTCTTGTGCAGTCTCGTTTCGGTCTGTTTGGAGATAGTGTTAGCGTCAGTGCAAGATACGTGCACGGTTTGCTCCACATGTAGGGCTCAGAAATCGTTTTGGACGCAGCCGATGGTACTCCTAGTTGACGAGGCTCGTGTGGAATATCTCGTTTCAGTCAATTTGGAGATAGTGATAATCTTGATGCAAGATAGGTGCACGGTTTGCGCCGAACGTACCATAGGCTCAGAAATTGTTTTGGACACACCCAATGGAACTCCTATGTGACGTGGGTCTTGTGGAATCTCGTTTTGGTCTGTTTGTAGACAGAGTTAGTGTCGGTGCAAGATAGGTGCACGGTTTGCGCCAAACGTACCATAGGCTCAGAAATAGTTTTGGACGCACAAGGTGGTACTCCTAGGTGTCGACGGTGAACTAGATGCTCGTTTCGGTCCCTTTGGAGATAGTGCTAATCTTGACGCAATATAGGTGCATGGTTTGCGCCGAACATACCATATGCTCAGAAATTGTTTTGGATGCACCCGAAGGAACTCCTAGGTGACTTGGGTCTTGTGGAATCTCGTTTCGGTCCATTTGGAGACAGTATTAGTGTCGGTGCAAGATACCTGCACGGTTTGCGCCACATGTACCATTGGCTTAGAAAACGTTTTGGACACAGCCGATGGTACTCCTAGGTGACGAGGCTCGTGTGCAATATCTTATTTCAGTCAATTTGTATATAGTACTAGTCTTGATGCAAGATAGGTGCACGGTTTGCGCCGAACGTACCATAGGCTCGAAAATCATTTTGGATGCACCCGATGGAACTCCTAGGTGACGTGGGTCATGTGGAACCTCGTTTCGATCCGTTTGGAGATAGTGTTAGTGTTGGTGCAAGATAGGTGCACAGTTTGCGTCAAACGTACCATAGGCTCACATATCGTTTTGGACGCACCCGGTGGTCCTCCTAGGTGACGAGGGTCAACTAGCAGCTCGTTTTGATCTGTTTCATGAAAGTGCTAATCTTGACGCAAGATAGGTGCACGGTTAGCAGCGAACGTACCATAGGCTCTGAAATCATTTTGGACGCCCCCGATGGAACTCCTATGTGACGTGGGTCTTGTGGAATCTCATTTCGGTCTGTTTGGAGATAGTGTTAGTGTTGGTGCAAGATAGGTGCACGGTTTGCGTCAAACGTACCATAGGCTCAGATATCATTTTGGACGCACCCGGTGGTACTCCTAGGTGATGTGGGTCAACTAGCATCTCGTTTTGGTCTGTTTCCTGAAAGTGCTAATCTTGACGCAAGATAGGTGCACGGTTAGCGGCAAACGTACCATAGGCTCTAAAATCATTTTGGACGCACCCGATGGAACTCCTAGGTGACGTGGGTCTTGTGCAGTCTCGTTTCGGTCCATTTGGAGATAGTGTTAGCGTCAGTGCAAGATACGTGCACGGTTTGCTCCACATGTAGGGCTCATAAATCGTTTTTGACGCAGCCGATGGTACTCCTAGGTGACGAGCCTCGTGTGGAATATCTCATTTTGGTCAATTTGGATATAGTGTGAATCTTGATGCAAGATAGGTTAACGGTTTACGTCGAACGTACCATAGGCTCGGAAATCATTTTGGATGCAGCCGATGGAACCCCTAGGTGACGTGGGTCATGTGGAACCTCATTTCGATCCGTTTGGAGATAGTGTTAGTGTTGGTCCAAGATAGGTGCACGGTTTACGCCAAACGTACCATAGGCTCAGATATCATTTTGGACGCACCCGGTGGTACTCGTAGGAGACGAGGGTCAACTAGCAGCTCGTTTTGGTCCATTTAGTGAAAGTGCCAATCTTGACGCAAGATAGGTGCACGGTTAGCGGTGAACGTACCATAGGCTCTGAAATCATTTTTGACACACCCGATGGAACTCCTAGGTGACGTGGGTCTTGTGCAGTCTCGTTTCCATCCATTTGGAGATAGTGTTAGCGTCGGTGCAAGATACGTGCACGGTTTGCGCCACTTGCAGGGCTCAGAAATCATTTTGGACGCAGCCGATGGTACTCCTAGGTGACGAGGCTCGTGTGGAATAACTCGTTTCAGTCAATTTGGAGATAGTCCTAATCTTGATGCAAGATAGTTGCACGGTTTGCGCTGAACGTACCATAGGCTCGAAAATCACTTTGGACGCACCCGATGGAACTCCTATGTGACGTGGGTCTTGTGGAATCTCGTTTCGGTCCATTTGTAGACAGTGTTAGTGTCGGTGCAAGATAGGTGCATGGTTTCCGCCAAACGTACCGTAGGCTCAGAAATAGTTTCGGACGCACCCGGTGGTACTCCTAGGTGTCGAGGGTGAACTGGATGCTCGTTTTGGTCCATTTGGAGATAGTGCTAATCTTTTCGCAATATAGGTGCACGGTTTGCGCTGAACATACCATAGGCTCGAAAATTGTTTTGGCTGCACCCAAAGGAACTCCTAGGTGACGTGGGTCTTGTGGAATCTCGTCTCGGTCCATTTGGAGACAGTATTAGTGTCGGTGCAAGATACCTGCACGGTTTGCGCCAAATGTACCATTGGCTCAGAAATCGTTTTGGACGCAGCCGATGGTACTCCTAGGTGATGAGGCTTGTGTGCAATATCTCATTTCAGTCAATTTGTATATAGTGCTAATCTTGATGCAAGATAGGTGCATGGTTTGCGCCGAACGTACCATAGGCTCGGAAATCGTTTTGGATGCACCCGATGGAACTCCTAGGTGACGTGGGTCATGTGGAACCTTGTTTCGATCCGTTTGGAGATAGTGTTAGTGTTGGTGCAAGATAGGTGCACGGTTTGTGCCAAACGTACCATAGGCTCAGATATCTTTTTGGACGCACCCGGTGGTACTCCTATGTGACGAGGGTCAACTAGCATCTCGTTTTGGTCCGTTTCGTGATAGTGCTAATCTTGACGCTAGATAGGTGCACGGTCAGCGGTGAATGTACCATAGGCTCTAAAATCATTTTGGACGCACCCGATGGAACTCCTAGGTGATGTGGGTCTTGTGCAGTCTCGTTTCGGTCCGTTTGGAGATAGTGTTAGCATCGGTGCAAGATTCGTGCACGGTTTGCGCCACATGTACCATTGGCTCATAAATCATTTTAGACGTAGCCGATGGTACTCCTAGGTGACGAGGCTCGTGTGGAATATCTCGTTTCAGTCAATTTGGAGATAGTGCAAATCTTGATGCAAGATAGGTGCACGGTTTGCACCGAACGTACCATAGGCTTGGAAATCGTTTTGGATGCACCCGATGGAACTCCTATGTGACGTGGGTCTTGTGGAATCTCGTTTCGGTCCATTTGTAGACATTGTTAGTGTCGGTGCAAGATAGGGGCACGGTTTGCGCCAAACGTACGATAGGCTCAGATATCGTTTTGGACGCACCCGGTGGTACTCCTTGGTGTCGAGGGTGAATTGGTGCTCGTTTTGGTCCATTTGGAGATAGTGCTAATCTTGACACAATATAGGTGCACGGTTAGCGGCGAACGTACCATAGGCTCTGAAATCATTTTCGACGCACCCGATGGAACTCCTAGGTGACGTGGGTCTTGTGCAGTCTCGTTTTGGTCCATTTGGAGATAGTGTTAGCGTCAGTGCAAGATACGTGCATGGTTTGCGCGACATGTACCATTGGCTCAGAAATCGTTTTTGACGTAGCCGATGGTACTCCTAGGTGACGAGCCTCATGTGGAATATCTCGTTTTGGTCAATTTGGATATAGTGCGAATCTTGATGCAATGTACGAGCACGGTTTGCGCCGAACGTACCATAGGCTCGGAAATCGTTTTGGATGCACCCAATGGAACTCCTAGGTGATGCCCATGTGGAACCTCGTTTCAATCCGTTTGGAGATAGTGTTAGTGTTGGTGCAAGATAGGTGCACGGTTTGCGCCAAACGTACCATAGGCTCAGATATCGTTTTGGTCGCACCCGGTGGTACTCCTAGGTGACGAGGGTCATCTAGCAGCTAGTTTTGGTCCGTTTAGTGAAAGTGCTAATCTTGACGCAAGATAGGTGCACGGTTAGCGGTGAACGTACCATAGGCTCTGAAATCATTTTGGACACACCCGATGGAACTCCTAGGTGACGTGGGTCTTGTGCAGTCTCGTTTCAATCCGTTTGGAGACAGTGTTAGCGTCGGTGCAAGATACGTGCATGGTTTGCGCCACATGCAGGGCTCAGAAATCGTTTTGGACGCAGCCGATGGTACTCCTAGGTGACGAGGCTCATGTGGAATATCTTGTTTTAGTCAATTTGGAGATAGTGCTAATCTTAATGCAAGATAGGTGCACAGTTTGTGCCGAACGTACCTAGGCTTGGAAATCGTTTTGGACGCACCCGATGGAACTCCTATGTGATGTGGGTCCTGTGGAATCTTGTTTCGGTTCGTTTGTAGACAGTGTTAGTGTCGGTGCAAGATAGGTGCACAGTTTGTGCCAAACGTACCATAGGCCCAGAAAATAGTTTTGGACGCACCCGGTGGTACTCCTAGGTGTCGACGGTGAACTAGATGCTCGTTTCGGTCCATTTGGAGATAGTGCTAATCTTGACACAATATAGGTGCACGGTTTGCGCCGAACATACCATATGCTCAGAAATTGTTTTGGACGCACCCGAAGGAACTCCTAGGTGATGTGGGTCTTATGGAATCTCGTTTCGGTCCGTTTGGAGACAGTATTAGTGTCTATGCAAGATACCTGCACGGTTTGCGCCACATGTACCATTGGCTCAGAAATCATTTTAGACGCAGCCGATGGTACTCCTAGGTGACGAGGCTCATGTGCAATATCTTGTTTCAGTCAATTTGTATATAGTGCTAATCTTGATGCAAGATAGGTGCCTGGTTTGCGCCGAACGTACCATAGGCTTGGAAATCGTTTTGGATACAGCCGATGGAAGTCCTAGGTGATGTGGGTCATGTGGAACCTCGTTTCAATCCGTTTGGAGACAGTGTTAGTGTTGGTGCAAGATAGGTGCATTGTTTGCGCCAAACATAGCATAGGCTAAGATATTGTTTTGGACGCACCCGGTGGTACTCCTAGGTGATGTGGGTCAACTAGCATCTCGTTTTGGTCCGTTTCCTGAAAGTGCTAATCTTGACGCAAGATAGGTGCACGGTTAGCGGCAAACGTACCATAGGCTCTAAAATCATTTTGGACGCACCCGATGGAACTCCTAGGTGACGTGGGTCTTGTGCAGTCTCGTTTCGGTCCATTTGGAGATAGTGTTAGCGTCAGTGCAAGATACGTGCACGGTTTGCTCCACATGTAGGGCTCATAAATCGTTTTTGACGCAGCCGATGGTACTCCTAGGTGACGAGCCTCGTGTGGAATATCTCATTTTGGTCAATTTGGATATAGTGTGAATCTTGATGCAAGATAGGTTAACGGTTTACGTCGAACGTACCATAGGCTTGGAAATCATTTTGGATGCAGCCGATGGAACCCCTAGGTGACGTGGGTCATGTGGAACCTCATTTTGATCCGTTTGGAGATAGTGTTAGTGTTGGTCCAAGATAGGTGCACGGTTTGCGCCAAACGTACCATAGGCTCAGATATCATTTTGGACGCACCCGGTGGTACTCGTAGGAGACGAGGGTCAACTAGCAGCTCGTTTTGGTCCATTTAGTGAAAGTGCCAATCTTGACGCAAGATAGGTGCACGGTTAGCGGTGAACGTACCATAGGCTCTGAAATCATTTTTGACACACCCGATGGAACTCCTAGGTGACGTGGGTCTTGTGCAGTCTCGTTTCGGTTTGTTTGGAGATAGTGTTAGCGTCGGTGCAAGATACGTGCACGGTTTGCGCCACTTGCAGGGCTCAGAAATCATTTTGGACGCAGCCGATGGTACTCCTAGGTGACGAGGCTCGTGTGGAATAACTCGTTTCAGTCAATTTGGAGATAGTCCTAATCTTGATGCAAGATAGTTGCACGGTTTGCGCTGAACGTACCATAGGCTCGAAAATCACTTTGGACGCACCCGATGGAACTCCTATGTGACGTGGGTCTTGTGGAATCTCGTTTCGGTCCATTTGTAGACAGTGTTAGTGTCGGTGCAAGATAGGTGCATGGTTTCCGCCAAACGTACCGTAGGCTCAGAAATAGTTTCGGACGCACCCGGTGGTACTCCTAGGTGTCGAGGGTGAACTGGATGCTCGTTTCGGTCCATTTGGAGATAGTGCTAATCTTTTCGCAATATAGGTGCACGGTTTGCGCTGAACATACCATAGGCTCGAAAATTGTTTTGGCTGCACCCAAAGGAACTCCTAGGTGACGTGGGTCTTGTGGAATCTCGTCTCGGTCCATTTGGAGACAGTATTAGTGTCGGTGCAAGATACCTGCACGGTTTGCGCCAAATGTACCATTGGCTCAGAAATCGTTTTGGACGCAGCCGATGGTACTCCTAGGTGATGAGGCTTGTGTGCAATATCTCATTTCAGTCAATTTGTATATAGTGCTAATCTTGATGCAAGATAGGTGCATGGTTTGCGCCGAACGTACCATAGGCTCGGAAATCGTTTTGGATGCACCCGATGGAACTCCTAGGTGACGTGGGTCATGTGGAACCTTGTTTCGATCCGTTTGGAGATAGTGTTAGTGTTGGTGCAAGATAGGTGCACGGTTTGCGCCAAACGTACCATAGGCTCAGATATCTTTTTGGACGCACCCGGTGGTACTCCTATGTGACGAGGGTCAACTAGCATCTCGTTTTGGTCCGTTTCGTGATAGTGCTAATCTTGACGCTAGATAGGTGCACGGTCAGCGGTGAATGTACCATAGGCTCTAAAATCATTTTGGACGCACCCGATGGAACTCCTAGGTGATGTGGGTCTTGTGCAGTCTCGTTTCGGTCCGTTTGGAGATAGTGTTAGCATCGGTGCAAGATACGTGCACGGTTTGCGCCACATGTACCATTGGCTCATAAATCATTTTAGACGTAGCCGATGGTACTCCTAGGTGACGAGGCTCGTGTGGAATATCTCGTTTCAGTCAATTTGGAGATAGTGCAAATCTTGATGCAAGATAGGTGCACGGTTTGCACCGAACGTACCATAGGCTTGGAAATCATTTTGGATGCACCCGATGGAACTCCTATGTGACGTGGGTCTTGTGGAATCTCGTTTCGGTCCATTTGTAGACATTGTTAGTGTCGGTGCAAGATAGGGGCACGGTTTGCGCCAAACGTACGATAGGCTCAGATATCGTTTTGGACGCACCCGGTGGTACTCCTTGGTGTCGAGGGTGAATTGGTGCTCGTTTTGGTCCATTTGGAGATAGTGCTAATCTTGACGCAATATAGGTGCACGGTTAGCGGCGAACGTACCATAGGCTCTGAAATCATTTTCGACGCACCCGATGGAACTCCTAGGTGACGTGGGTCTTGTGCAGTCTCGTTTTGGTCCATTTGGAGATAGTGTTAGCGTCAGTGCAAGATACGTGCACGGTTTGCGCGACATGTACCATTGGCTCAGAAATCGTTTTTGACGTAGCCGATGGTACTCCTAGGTGACGAGCCTCATGTGGAATATCTCGTTTTGGTCAATTTGGATATAGTGCGAATCTTGATGCAATGTACGAGCACGGTTTGCGCCGAACGTACCATAGGCTCGGAAATTGTTTTGGATGCACCCAATGGAACTCCTAGGTGATGCCCATGTGGAACCTCGTTTCGATCCGTTTGGAGATAGTGTTAGTGTTGGTGCAAGATAGGTGCACGGTTTGCGCCAAACGTACCATAGGCTCAGATATCGTTTTGGTCGCACCCGGTGGTACTCCTAGGTGACGAGGGTCATCTAGCAGCTAGTTTTGGTCCGTTTAGTGAAAGTGCTAATCTTGACGCAAGATAGGTGCACGGTTAGCGGTGAACGTACCATAGGCTCTGAAATCATTTTGGACACACCCGATGGAACTCCTAGGTGACGTGGGTCTTGTGCAGTCTCGTTTCAATCCGTTTGGAGACAGTGTTAGCGTCGGTGCAAGATACGTGCACGGTTTGCGCCACATGCAGGGCTCAGAAATTGTTTTAGACGCAGCCGATGGTACTCCTAGGTGACGAGGCTCATGTGGAATATCTTGTTTTAGTCAATTTGGAGATAGTGCTAATCTTGATGCAAGATAGGTGCACAGTTTGCGCCGAACGTACCTAGGCTTGGAAATCGTTTTGGACGCACCCGATGGAACTCCTATGTGATGTGGGTCCTGTGGAATCTCGTTTCGGTTCGTTTGTAGACAGTGTTAGTGTCGGTGCAAGATAGGTGCACGGTTTGCGCCAAATGTACCATAGGCCCAGAAAATAGTTTTGGACGCACCCGGTGGTACTCCTAGGTGTCGACGGTGAACTAGATGCTCGTTTCGGTCCATTTGGAGATAGTGCTAATCTTGACACAATATAGGTGCACGGTTTGCGCCGAACATACCATATGCTCAGAAATTGTTTTGGACGCACCCGAAGGAACTCCTAGGTGATGTGGGTCTTGTGGAATCTCATTTCGGTCCGTTTGGAGACAGTATTAGTGTCTATGCAAGATACCTGCACGGTTTGCGCCACATGTACCATTGGCTTAGAAATCATTTTGGACGCTGCCGATGGTACTCCTAGGTGACGAGGCTCATGTGCAATATCTTGTTTCAGTCAATTTGTATATAGTGCTAATCTTGATGCAAGATAGGTGCCTGGTTTGCGCCGAAC
The DNA here is from genome assembly GCF_019320115.1 of Miscanthus floridulus. Lineage (NCBI taxonomy): Eukaryota > Viridiplantae > Streptophyta > Magnoliopsida > Poales > Poaceae > Miscanthus > Miscanthus floridulus. Next base: position 87,858,108 of record NC_089581.1, on the reverse strand, counting down.
GTACCATAGGCTTGGAAATCGTTTTGGATACAGCCGATGGAAGTCCTAGGTGATGTGGGTCATGTGGAACCTCGTTTCAATCCGTTTGGAGACAGTGTTAGTGTTGGTGCAAGATAGGTGCATTGTTTGCGCCAAACATAGCATAGGCTAAGATATTGTTTTGGACGCACCCGGTGGTACTCCTAGGTGACGAGGGTCAACTAGCAACTTGTTTTGGTCCATTTGGTGAAAGTGCTAATCTTGACGCAAGATAGGTGCACGGTTAGCGGCGAACGTACCATAGGCTCTAAAATCGTTTTGGACGCACCCGATGGAAATCCTATGTGACGTGGGTCTTGTGGAATCTCGTTTTGGTCTGTTTGTAGATAGTGTTAGTGTCGGTGCAAGATACCTTCACGGTTTGCGCCACAAGTACCATTGGCTCAGAAATCATTTTGGACGCACCTGGTGGTACTCCTAGGTGTCGACGGTGAACTGGATGCTTGTTTTGGTCCATTTGGAGATAGTGCTAATCTTGACGCAATATAGGTGCACGGTTTGCGCCGAACATACCATATGCTTGAAAATCATTTTCGACGCACCCGAAGGAACTCCTAGGTGACGTGGGTCTTGTGGAACCTCGTTACGGTCTGTTTGGAAAGATTGTTAGTGTCGGCGCAAGATACCTGCACGGTTTGCGCCGAACATACCATATGCTTGAAAATCATTTTCGACGCACCCGAAGGAACTCCTAGGTGACGTGGGTCTTGTGGAATCTCATTATCGTCCGTTTGGAGAGAGTGTTAGTGTCGGTGCAAGATACCTGCACGGTTTGCGCCAAATGTACCATAGGCTCAGAAATCGTTTTGGACGTAGCCGATGGTACTCCTAGGTGATGAGGCTCGTGTGCAATATCTCGTTTCAGTCAATTTTATATAGTGCTAATCTTGATGCAAGATAGGTGCACGGTTTGCACCGAACGTACCATAGGCTCAGAAATCGTTTTGGATGCAGCCGATGGAACTCCTAGGTGACGTGGGTCATGTGGAACCTCGTTTCGATCTGTTTGGAGACAGTGTTAGTGTTGGTGCAAGATAGGTGCACAGTTTGTGCCAAACATACCATAGGCTCATATATCGTTTTGGACGCACCCGGTGGTACTCCTAGGTGATGAGGGTCAACTAGCATCTTGTTTTGGTCCGTTTGGTGAAAGTGCTAATCTTGACGCAAGATACGTGCACGGTTAGCGGCGAACGTACCATAGGCTCTGAAATCATTTTTGACGCACCCGGTGGAACTCCTAGGTGACGTGGGTCTTGTGTAGTCTCGTTTCGGTCCGTTTGGAGATAGTGTTAGCGTCGGTGCAAGATACGTGCACGGTTTGCGCGACATGTACCACTGGCTCAGAAATCATTTTGGACGTAGCCGATGGTACTCCTAGGTGACGAGGCTCATGTGCAATATCTCATTTCAGTCAATTTGTATATAGTGCTAATCTTGATGCAAGATAGGTGCACGGTTTGCGCCGAACGTACCATAGGCTCGAAAATCATTTTGGCTGCAGCCGATGGAACTCCTAGGTGACGTGGGTCATGTGGAACCTCGTTTCGATCCGTTTGGAGATGGTGCCAATCTTAACGCAATATAGGTGCAAGGTTTACACCGAATGTACCATAGGCTCAGAAATCATTGTGGACGCACCTGATGGAACTTCAAGGTGATGTGGGTCATGTGCAACCTCGTTTCGATCCATTTGGAGATAGTGTTAGTGTTGGTCCAAGATAGGTGCAAGGTTTGCGCCAAACGTACCATAGGCTCAGATATCATTTTGGACGCACCCGGTGGTACACGTAGGTGACGAGGGTCAACTAGCAGCTCGTTTTGGTCCGTTTAGTGAAAGTGCTAATCTTGACGCAAGATAGGTGCACGGTTAGCGGCGAACGTACCATAGGCTCTGAAATCATTTTTGACACACCCGATGGAACTCCTAGGTGACGTGGGTCTTGTGCAGTCTCGTTTCAATCCATTTGGAGATAGTGTTAGCGTCGGTGCAAGATACGTGCACGGTTTGCGCCACATGCAGGGCTCAGAAATCGTTTTGGACGTAGCCGATGGTACTCCTAGGTGACGAGGCTCGTGTGGAATATCTCGTTTCAGTCAATTTGGAGATAGTCCTAATCTTGATGCAAGATAGTTGCATGGTTTGCGCCGAACGTACCATAGGCTCGAAAATCACTTTGGATGCACCCGATGGAACTCCTATGTGACGTGGGTCTTGTGGAATCTCGTTTCGGTCCATTTGTAGACAGTGTTAGTGTCGGTGCAAGATAGGTGCATGGTTTGTGCCAAACGTACCGTAGGCTCAGAAATAGTTTCGGACGCACCCGGTGGTACTCCTAGGTGTCAAGGGTGAACTGGATGCTCGTTTCGGTCCATTTGGAGATAGTGCTAATCTTTTCACAATATAGGTGCACGGTTTGCGCTGAACATACCATAGGCTCGAAAATTGTTTTGGATGCACCCAAAGGAACTCCTAGGTGACGTGGGTCTTGTGGAATCTCGTCTCGGTCCATTTGGAGACAATATTAGTGTTGGTGCAAGATACCTGCATGGTTTGCGCCAAATGTACCATTGGCTCAGAAATCATTTTGGACGCAGCCGATGGTACTCCTAGGTGACGAGGCTCGTGTGCAATATCTCATTTCAGTCAATTTGTATATAGTGCTAATCTTGATGCAAGATAGGTGCATGGTTTGCGCCGAACGTACCATAGGCTCGAAAATCGTTTTGGATGCACCCGATGGAACTCCTAGGTGACGTGGGTCATGTGGAACCTTGTTTCGATCCGTTTGGAGATAGTGTTAGTGTTGGTGCAAGATAGGTGCACGGTTTGCGCCAAACATACCATAGGCTCAGATATCTTTTTGGACGCACCCGGTGGTACTCCTATGTGACGAGGGTCAACTAGCATCTCGTTTTGGTCCGTTTCGTGATAGTGCTAATCTTGACGCTAGATAGGTGCACGGTCAGCGGCGAATGTACCATAGGCTCTAAAATCATTTTGGACGCACCCGAAGGAACTCCTAGGTGATGTGGGTCTTGTGCAGTCTCGTTTCGGGCCGTTTGGAGATAGTGTTAGCATCGGTGCAAGATACATGCACGGTTTGCGCCACATGTACCATTGGCTCATAAATCATTTTGGACGCAGCCGATGGTACTCCTAGGTGACGAGGCTCATGTGGAATATCTCGTTTCAGTCAATTTGGAGATAGTGCAAATCTTGATGCAAGATAGGTGCACGGTTTGCACCGAACGTACCATAGGCTTGGAAATCGTTTTGGATGTACCCGATGGAACTCCTATGTGACGTGGGTCTTGTGGAATCTCGTTTCGGTCCATTTGTAGACATTGTTAGTGTCGGTGCAAGATAGGGGCACGGTTTGCGCCAAACGTACCATAGGCTCAGATATCGTTTTGGACGCACCCGGTGGTACTCCTTGGTGTCGAGGGTGAACTGGTGCTCGTTTTGGTCCATTTGGAGATAGTGCTAATTGTAACACCTTGGGTGTTAGCCTTGCATAACTTGACTTGCACAACATGAGCATGAGCATCAAGCATTCATAAATCATCATTTACAATTGAAACATTTTATCAAAACATATGAAACATTACTTGTTATCTCGTGTTTCTTAGAACATATGCATATGATCATGTACAAATGAATGCAAGTGGGTAGTGCTAGTCACTAAAACACCTTAGCTACACTTAGGTTAACAAAAGGAACCTTGTTCATGAAGGCCACATTTCATGACCAAGCACTTAAGTGATATTTCATGTGATTACTTTCAATAGCTCTATGAGTGACTACTACATGAAATGCTTAAATGACCTTGCAAATTGTTTAAACATGCTTAGGATATCATTAGGAACAACTTTGGTATTTAGTGCTAAGGCTAGTTTGGTCATTTAGCCATGGTTGGTGTATGTATCATGATTTCAAAGTGACAAGTTTGACTAAAGTTGAACTAGGTGTTAGGGACCTTGCATGGAGGAGCTCACTAAAGCAAAGTTGTAGTGTTTGATATAAGGAACAACTTTTATTTTTATGTCATGGACTGATTTAGCTTCTAACATGTTTGAATTAGACTCACAAAAATCAGCTTTTCACTGTTTTCAGCACTTCAAAAATTTTCTAAGTGTTTGCTCGACTGACAGCCTGACAGCCCTATCTTAGTGATGATATTACTCTGTCTCTGTTGCGAATTAGAATGAGGTACTTGAACCAAAGTTGAAGCTGGTACATAGGGCTAGGATTTTTGTTAAGACGGTTTACGAGTTGGAGCCACGGTTTAGCAGTTAAATCGATTGGAAAACACGCTGTCAGACATCGCGCTGCTCGTCTGAATCAACTGAATCGCGAATGTACAGTGGCCGACCAGCTTCAGAACAGAGCCGCCACGTGGAGGTCCCGTTGGCCGCACGTCGCCGTTGCCCTGACCGCGTCGGCCACGACGCGTCTGAGCGCGGCTTTATCACGCCAGCAACCGCCCGCTCCTGTCCGCGCCCTCAGTTTCATTTTTTCACTCCTCCTTCGCCGTCCGCAGCACCCGCAAGCACAGCCGTCGAGCTCCCGCAGCGCCACCGTCGTCGTTGACGGCACAAGCCGCTCCTAGCCGTTTCTCCATCACCGCAACTGCATCGCCGTCTTCCCCGCAACTCCCTGCGCTAGCCAGTGCCTGCCGTTCTAGCTCGGTGAGCTCTAGCCCCACACACCGCCTCGCCGGAGCTCCTCCGCCACCCCGTCACCGTGGCCAGGCCCAACCTGACCACCTCAGGCCACGAGAGCGCGCGCACTAGCTTCCTTGTAGCCCACTAGTGCTCGTCCAAGCTTTAGGTCGAACCATCGTAGCCCCCATCGGCGTACCGCCGTGGCCCATCCCCATCGTTCCGCCATGGCCGCCGCCGTCGTCGCGGGTGTCGACGATAGGGCCGGCCAAGTATACCAATCAACGCGCTAGGTCATGTAGGTCGTATGGTGATGATGTCACCACCGGCGAACTCACCGCCGTCGAGTTCTCGCCGCGCCAGCCGAGCAGCGCCGCCAGCTCTGTTTTGGTCTCGCTGACCGGTGGGTCCATCTAACGAGTGGGTCCCTGCTGTCAGCGACTCTAGGTTTTAGGGATAGTTCAAAAATTCTAGATTCAAGTATGTTTTGTTATTTTTGTATCTTTAGTTTGATAGCTCCAAAAATTGTGAAATAAATTTGTGAGTGTTCCTTAGGAAATGTAGTATTTAAGAAAAATATGTTCTTAGCTTCAACAGTAGAAATTTATGGAGATTTAAATCAGGATTTGAAATGTGTTTTTGAATGTATTTAAATTTGTTTATTTTATATCTAGAGTTCCTGTGCTCCAAAAATTTTGAAATTTTTGTGGCAAGCTAGTCTTAGCATATATGAGCTTGGATAAAAATTTGAAGACCAGTGCATGTGTATATCTATAGTTATAGATTTTTCTTTTATAAATAGTTAATCCTTGCATGAATTTTTATAAATTTATTATGAGTCCAAAATTCATGAAATTTGTTGGAGGTGATACTAGTACCATATGGATGTTAGGAAAAATAAGAAATCTGTTGCTTGACACAATTCAATAGGATTTTCCATTTATGTTATTTCAAGCCTTGCTTCCTTATCATTTTTGTATAGAATGTTCTACTTAGTAAAATGACATGAAATTTTTATAGTAGTCCTTTGATAGCATTAGTAAGGCTTTGTAAATTTTTGAGAATTTATTAAGCACATCTGATATATATTTATTATTTAACCTAGATATCTAAATAAAATAATAAAGGCAATTTAATAAATAGTTTGGGCTTCACCATTATATCATCTTAACTGTAATTGGTATGCTTACACTGTTGGTAGGTTCTAGTTTGTCAAATTTGGAATGATTACATAAAGTAGAAGTATTCTTACTTTATATTGCATGTTAAATCATTTCCAGACTGATTCTAGAGTGTGATGAGTTACATGTTGAAACTAGTGTAGACTGTAAAAATGGTTAATAACAAAGTTGTAGAGAATTTGATAAGCTTTCCAGAAAGTCCAGGATCACTGTTTTTGGATTTATAGAACTCCAGTTATGGGTAAAACAAGTAGCTGCTGGTTGTGGCATAGTCGATGCATTGTAGAAATAGTTAAGTAGTAATCGAGAAGAGATATGCACCTACTCAAACAACGCGATGCACTTGTTAACATTATGCATTCATAATACTCATACCATACTCATGCATCTAGGATCGGAGGAAGAGATCATGTTGCTGGAATTCGAAGAAGCAGAGGAAAGGAACCCGTAGGAGGATCCGCAAGCCGCAGCTCCCGAAGGCGTGGAGCAGAACCCTGAAGAGCTTCTAGAGTGCCCTGACCACCGCCCTACTTCCTTTCTGCAAGGCAAGCCCCGGAGCATTATAAGTCTCCCAGTAATTTGCAAATGTTTACTTACGTATTTATGATTGATGCATTAGGTTATAAGAGTTGAATGAAACCACTTGATGCATGTACATTCCTTGTCCAGATATTAACCCTTTAACCGGTATAGGTCTAGGATCGAATATATGCTTAGCCATGCTTAGACCGGTAGAAGTCGGGTGATGTCCTGTCACCTGCGAGATATAGGTGGATACCAGAGCATGGTTGGCTATATCTGCTATCGTGGAACAGAACCATGTGGTAAAAAAATAAATTGAGACCGGACGGGAAGTCGGTAGAGAAGCAACAAGACATGGAGGTCTTGGGTGTGGATTTATCCCCGTCTGTGTCGATTAAGGACCGTACTGTTGTTAGCGCTTCTGACAAGATTGAACGCATGCCTCTCACTTAGCTGGCCGGATAACTCGTTCCGACCGTGAAGCTGAGTAATTCAACTCAGGCCGGGAACTGTTCTGTTGTGCGCTCCTTCCGGGGAACGATCAGACTAAGCCCAAGGGTAGGCTTGGCCTGAGCATCCTGGCATCTGGTGTTCCAGATTGTGCGGTGCGGTACGGACCCGCAAAATGTGTACCTGAGTTGTACCAAAGGTGACCTAAGACTATCGTGGCTGATAGATCTGGGTTTGTGTTAGGAATAAATTCCCAGCTGGTTGAAATCGATTCGAATCGCCGTCTCTCCCGGATAGTGAGAAACTTGGCTAGCCCCAACATCGTAGCAACTATATTATGAAACATGATGGTTCAAATGAATATGGAATTACAATACCTGCTATGGTTACTATTGTATGATTCTAAATAATATACCACATGTTTGGCATAGGATAGTTGCTAATCTAGAAATGGATAGTTATAATTAATTTGATAAAAGAATCACAATTGTACAACGGTTAATTGCCTTTTTCGCAAAATGTTGTCGAGTTACGTCCACTTATACAGCCTTGCATAATCCTTGGAGTCATTTTATTTCTGGTTCATGACGGGTAAGTCTAGCTGAGTACCTTCTCGTACTCAGGGTTTATTTTCCCATTGTTGTAGATGGCACTGTGTATCATGGTTATTGCAAGAGTTGCTTCTATCCCGCTGTGGATGAGGAGTAAGCCTTGGGCAGGCTTCTTTAGTAATTCCTATCTTTGCTTTTGTGGACCATGATCTGGCTTGGCACTGTATCAAACTATGTTGGAAACTTTATCTTCGAACTTATTTGCTTCCGCTTTGTTTACCAAACTCAGTTTGTAATAACTTTTTATTCGTACTCTGATGATGAAAAGTATATGCGAACCGTATGTAATATGTGGCATGTATGTTGAATCCTGTACGATCTTGGTTGTTGTAAATCGTTTATCGAGACCCGTCGTGGTACTCGACGGACTACCGGGTTTATATGGATTCAAGTATGACAGTGCGACTGCTTGCGGATTGCCATTATACTTGTATTCTTATAAATTGGTCGGTTCTGCGACACTAATCTTGACGCAATATAGGTGCACGGTTAGCGGCGAACGTACCATAGGCTCTGAAATCATTTTCGACGCACCCAATGGAACTCCTAGGTGACGTGGGTCTTGTGCAGTCTCGTTTCGGTCCGTTTGGAGATAGTGTTAGCGTCGGTGCAAGATACGTGCACGGTTTGCGCGACATGTACCATTGGCTCAGAAATCGTTTTTGACGTAGCCGATGGTACTCCTAGGTGACGAGCCTCGTGTGGAATATCTCGTTTCGGTCAATTTGGATATAGTGCGAATCTTGATGCAATGTACGAGCACGGTTTGCGCCGAACGTACCATAGGCTCGGAAATCGTTTTGGATGCACCCAATGGAACTCCTAGGTGATGCCCATGTGGAACCTCGTTTCGATCCGTTTGGAGATAGTGTTAGTGTTGGTGCAAGATAGGTGCACGGTTTACGCCAAACGTACCATAGGCTCAGATATCGTTTTGGTCGCACCCGGTGGTACTCCTAGGTGACGAGGGTCATCTAGCAGCTAGTTTTGGTCCGTTTAGTGAAAGTGCTAATCTTGACGCAAGATAGGTGCACGGTTAGCGGTGAACGTACCATAGGCTCTGAAATCATTTTGGACACACCTTATGGAACTCCTAGGTGACGTGGGTCTTGTGCAGTCTCGTTTCAATCCGTTTGGAGATAGTGTTAGCGTCGGTGCAAGATACGTGCATGGTTTGTGCCACATGGAGGGCTCAGAAATCATTTTGGACACAGCCAATGGTACTCCTAGGTGACGAGGCTCGTGTGGAATATCTTGTTTTAGTCAATTTGGAGATAGTGCTAATCTTGATGCAAGATAGGTGCATAGTTTGCGCCGAACGTACCTAGGCTTGGAAATCGTTTTGGACGCACCCGATGGAACTCCTATGTGATGTGGGTCCTGTGGAATCTTGTTTCGGTTCGTTTGTAGACAGTGTTAGTGTCGGTGCAAGATAGGTGCATGGTTTGCGCCAAACGTACCATAGGCCCAGAAAATAGTTTTGGATGCACCCGGTGGTACTCCTAGGTGTCGACGGTGAACTAGATGCTCATTTCGGTCCATTTGGAGATAGTGCTAATCTTGACACAATATAGGTGCACGGTTTGCGCCGAACATACCATATGCTCAGAAATTGTTTTGGACGCACCCGAAGGAACTCCTAGGTGACGTGGGTCTTGTGGAATCTCGTTTCGGTCTGTTTGGAGACAGTATTAGTGTCTATGCAAGATACCTGCACGGTTTGCGCCACATGTACCATTGGCTCAGAAATCATTTTGGACGCAGCCGATGGTACTCCTAGGTGATGAGGCTCATGTGCAATATCTTGTTTCAGTCAATTTGTATATAGTGCTAATCTTGATGCAATATAGGTGCCTGGTTTGTGCCGAATGTACCATAGGCTCGGAAATCGTTTTGGATACAGCCGATGGAAGTCCTAGGTGACGTGGGTCATGTGGAACCTCGTTTCAATCCGTTTGGATACAGTGTTAGTGTTGGTGCAAGATAGGTGCATTGTTTGCGCCAAACATAGCATAGGCTCAGATATCATTTTGGACGCACCCGATGGTACTCCTAGGTGACGAGGGTCAACTAGCAACTTGTTTTGGTCCGTTTGGTGAAAGTGCTAATCTTGACGCAAGATAGGTGCACGGTTAGCGGCGAACGTACCATAGGCTCTGAAATCATTTTGGACGCACCCGATGGAAATCCTATGTGACGTGGGTCTTGTGGAATCTCGTTTTGGTCCGTTTGTAGATAGTGTTAGTGTCGGTGCAAGATACCTTCACAGTTTGCGCCACAAGTACCATTGGCTCAGAAATCGTTTTGGACGCACCTGGTGGTACTCCTAGGTGTCGATGGTGAACTGGATGCTTGTTTCGGTCCATTTGGAGATAGTGCTAATCTTGACGCAATATAGGTGCACGGTTTGCGCCGAACATACCATATGCTTGAAAATCATTTTCGACGCACCCGAAGGAACTCCTAGGTGACGTGGGTCTTGTGGAACTTCATTATTGTCCATTTGGAAAGAGTGTTAGTGTCGGTGCAAGATACCAGCACAGTTTGCGCCGAACATACCATATGCTTGAAAATCATTTTCGACGCACCCAAAGGAACTCCTAGGTGACATGGGTCTTGTGGAATCTCGTTACCGTCCGTTTGGACAGAGTGTTAGTGTCGGTGCAAGATACCTGCACGGTTTGCGCCAAATGTACCATAGGCTCAGAAATCGTTTTGGACGTAGCCGATGGTACTCCTAGGTGACGAGCTCGTGTGCAATATCTCGTTTCAGTCAATTTTATATAGTGCTAATCTTGATGCAAGATAGGTGCACGGTTTGCACCGAATGTACCATAGGCTCAGAAATCGTTTTGGATGCAGCCGATGGAACTCCTAGGTGACGTGGGTGTTTGGAGATAGTGTTAGTGTTGGTGCAAGATAGGTGCCAAACATACCATAGGCTCATATATCATTTTGGACACACCCGGTGGTACTCCTAGGTGATGAGGGTCAACTAGCATCTCGTTTTGGTCCGTTTGGTGAAAGTGCTAATCTTGACGCAAGATACGTGCACGGTTAGCGGCGAACGTACCATAGGCTCTGAAATCATTTTCGACGCACCTGATGGAACTCCTAGGTGACGTGGGTCTTGTGCAGTCTTGTTTCGGTCCGTTTGGAGATAGTGTTAGCGTCGGTGCAAGATACATGCACGGTTTGCGCGACATGTACCACTGGCTCAGAAATCATTTTGGACGCAGCCGATGGTACTCCTAGGTGACGAGGCTCATGTGCAATATCTCGTTTCAGTCAATTTGTATATAGTGCTAATCTTGATGCAAGATAGGTGCACGGTTTGCGCCGAACGTACCATAGGCTCGAAAATCGTTTTGGCTGCAACCGATGGAACTCCTAGGTGACGTGGGTCATGTGGAACCTCATTTCGATCCGTTTGGAGATGGTGTTAGTGTTGGTGCAAGATAGGTGCATGGTTTGCGCCAAACGTACCATAGGCTCAGATATTATTTTGGACGCACCCGGTGGTACTCCTAGGTGATGAGGGTCAACTAGCAGCTCGTTTTGGTCCGTTTAGTGAAAGTGCTAATCTTGACGCAAGATAGGTGCACGGTTAGCGGCGGACGTACTATAGGCTCTGAAATCATTTTGGACACACCCGATGGAACTCCTAGGTGACGTGGGTCTTGTGCAGTCTCGTTTCGGTCTGTTTGGAGATAGTGTTAGTGTCGGTGCAAGATACGTGCATGGTTTGTGCCACATGTAGGGCTTAGAAATCGTTTTGGACGCAGCCGATGGTACTCCTAGGTGACGAGGCTCGTGTGGAATATCTCGTTTCAGTCAATTTGGAGATAGTGCTAATCTTGATGCAAGATAGGTGCACGGTTTGCACCGAACGTACCATAGGCTCGGAAATCATTTTGGACGCACCCGATGGAACTCCTATGAGACGTGGGTCTTATGGAATCTCGTTTTGGTCCGTTTGTAGACATTGTTAGTGTCGGTGCAAGATAGGTGCACGGTTTGCGCCAAACATCCATAGGCTCAGAAATAGTTTTGGACGCACTCGGTGGTACTCCTAGGTGTCGAGGGTGATCTGGATGTGCGTTTCGATCCATTTGGAGATAGTGCTAATCTTTTCGCAATATAGGTGCATGGTTTGCGCCAAACATACCATAGGCTCAAAAATTGTTTTGGATGCACCCAAAGGAACTCCTAGGTGACATGGGTCTTGTGGAATCTCGTCTTGGTCCATTTGGAGACAGTATTAGTGTCGGTGCAAGATACCTGCACTGATATGAACCCGCTAGGGTGAATCCCGATCTTTCGATGAGAGAAGGTGGATAACTCGATTTGGGGATGGAGATGACATTCACGGCCCGACTACAGCCTTCCAAGCTGCGCCTTAGCAACCGATACACCACCTCCAACAGCCGTCGCGATCTTGTGGAGCACGATCAACCAAACCACTAGGGTAATTCCTGCAAGCAATCGAGGAACAAGCAAGAACAAGTAGAACAAGCAACTCAATTGCAAATATGGAGATGAAAAACCAATCTGAACTCACAAAGTTGGGGTTCTGAATCGAGTAGAACGGATGGTCTAGTCGACACACGCGTCTATAAGGAAGTAGCAATGGCTAAACTTTCAACAAAACAAAACCCAATCTATTTGTGGCGGCTCTAATCCTTATTAATACCTAGGGGAACGACCAGGGGGTGTTGGGGTCGTTCTCCAACCCTAGGATGCGTCCCTAATGGACCCAACTTGATACATGGACCATCGGCCCAAATTAGGGTGATATAGCACCAAAGGCAGAAAAGGTCCCAGCGTTGAAACGATGACTGCAGAAGCATCAGATAAGATATAGCCATGAGTCCAGATCCGTTGGAAAATAGACTTGATAAGCTTTCCAAAAAGTGCTAGAACGTCCCAATCGGAGTCCGTATGAAGTCGTGGCGACCGTCGCAATTTGGGACTATTTTGCAGTCCGAATTCAACTTCCAAAACGTGTTGGACTTGGACTCTTTCTATCCTTGGAACCAAAGTGACGTGGTGGCTTAGCGGAGGACGTTAGGAATACTTGGATTTGGTCCCCAATCAACTTCATTAACCTTCCGTGCTTTCCATATGCAATCAAACATTCCCTTGATCCATGTAAGTAATTCTCAAAATGAGAATGAACACGCATCATGGTGCAGCATCAATTCATCAAATGCATCAATGATAAGCCTCATATAGAATGGTTGCACCTTTGGTATAGAAGTGGTTGGCATGGTCATATTTGAGCCAATGATGTCCTCATCATGCACGGTTTGCGCCAAATGTACCATTGGCTCAGAAATCATTTTGGACGTAGCCGATGGTACTCCTAGGTGACGAGGCTCGTGTGCAATATCTCGTTTCAGTCAATTTGTATATAGTGCTAATCTTGATGCAAGATAGGTGCATGGTTTGCGCCGAACGTACCAAAGGCTCGGAAATCGTTTTCGATGCACCCGATGGAACTCCTAGGTGACGTGGGTCATGTGGAACCTTGTTTTGATCCGTTTGGAGATAGTTTTAGTGTCGGTGCAACATAGGTGCACGGTTTGCGCCAAACATACCATAGGCTTAGATATCGTTTTGGACGCACCCGGTGGTACTCCTAGGTGACGAGGGTCAACTAGCATCTTGTTTTGGTCCGTTTCGTGATAGTGCTAATCTTGACACAAGATAGGTGCACGGTTAGCGGCGAATGTACCATAGGCTCTGAAATCTTTTTGGACGCACCCGATGGAACTCCTAGGTGATGTGGGTCTTGTGCAGTCTCGTTTTAGTCCGTTTGGAGATAGTGTTAGCATCAGTGCAAAATACGTGCACGGTTTGCGCCACATGTACCATTGGCTCATAAATCATTTTGGATGTAGCCGATGGTACTCCTAGGTGACGAGGCTTGTGTGGAATATCTCGTTTCAGTCAATTTGGAGATAGTGCAAATCTTGATGCAAGATAGGTGCACGGTTTGCGCCGAACGTACCATAGGCTTGGAAATCGTTTTGGACGCACCCGATGGAACTCCTTTGTGACGTGGGTCTTGTGGAATCTCATTTCAGTCCGTTTGTAGACATTGTTAGTGTCAGTGCAAGATAGGTGCACGGTTTACGCCAAACGTACCATAGGCTCATATATCGTTTTGGACGCACCTGGTGGTACTTCTTGGTGTTGAGGGTGAACTGGTGTTCGTTTCGGTCCATTTGTTGATAGTGCTAATCTTGGCACAATATAGGTGCACGGTTAGTAGCGAACGTACCATAGGCTCTGAAATCATTTTCGACGCACCCAATGGAACTCCTAGGTGACGTGGGTCTTGTGCAGTCTCGTTTCGGTCCGTTTGGGGATAGTGTTAGCGTCAGTGCAAGATACGTGCACGGTTTGCGTGACATGTACCATTGGCTCAAAAATCGTTTTTGACGTAGCCGATGGTACTCCTAGGTGACGAGCCTCATGTGGAATATCTCGTTTCAGTCAATTTGGATATAGTGCGAATCTTGATGCAATATAGGTGCACGGTTTGCGCCGAACGTACCATAGGCTCGGAAATTGTTTTGGATGCACCCAATGGAACTCCTATGTGACGTGGGTCTTGTGGAATCTCGTTTCGGTCCGTTTGTAGACATTGTTAGTGTCGGTGCAAGATAGGTGCTCGGTTTGCACCAAACGTACCATAGGCTCATATATCGTTTTGGACGCACCCGGTGGTACTCCTTGGTGTTGAGGGTGAACTGGTGCTCGTTTCGGTCCATTTGTTGATAGTGCTAATCTTGACGCAATATAGGTGCACGGTTAGCGGCGAACATACCATAGGCTCTGAAATCATTTTCAATGCACCCAATGGAACTCCTAGGTGACGAGGGTCTTGTGCAGTCTCGTTTCAGTCCGTTTGGAGATAGTGTTAGCGTCGGTGCAAGATACGTGCATGGTTTGCGCGACATGTACCATTGGCTCAGAAATCATTTTCGACGCAGCCGATGGTACTCCTAGGTGACGAGCCTCGTGTGGAATATCTCGTTTCGGTCATGATGAGGACATCAACACCGATCATACATCCACGCCGTCCACGCCGACACCTGCTGGTCCTATTACTCGTGCTCGTGCTCGAAAAGTTAATCATCAAGTGAGTTCCTTCTTGAGCTCTTGTCCATCCTGTTTAGATCTTGGAGACACGTGCACTCTTGTTTTGATTAGGAATTAAGGAGAAGACCGAAAGGGAAAAGGACTCGCGTAGGCTGGATTCGGACTGCAACACACCTCCAACTTGCGACGGTCACCATGGTTACATACGGAGTCGGATTGGGGTGATTCTGGACTTGTTGGAAAGCTAATAAAGTCTACTTTCATACGGATCTGATCTCGTACTCATACCGGCTCAGAAGCGGCATCAACAGTCCAAAAATCACCGAGAGGTCTATTCTGTCCAAGGTGCTGCGCCACCTTAAGTTAGCCCAATGGGCTTGTATCGTTTAGAGTCCAGTAGGAATGCATCCTAGGGTTGGAGCATGACCCAAACTCTCTTGTGGTCATCCTCCACACATCATATACCCCTTAGCCACCACCAGGAACACTTGGGTTTTATTTAGATCAAGTTTAGCCTTTGCTACTTGCTTGTAGGCGCGCGTGCTGATCCAGCCGCCCGTCTCCTTGTCTTTGGAACCCCACTCATAATAAGATTCAGTTTGAGGCTTTCAATTTCATCTTGCAAATTCAGTGCTTGTTTTATTGTTCTTGCTAGTTCTTCGATTGCTTGCAGGACGGGAGCCCTAGTGGCTGGTTGTTGCGCTCCACAAGATCGTGACGGCCTTTGGAGGTAGTGTATCGGTTGCTAAGGCGCAGTCTTGGAAGGCTGTAGTCGGGTCGTGAACGTCATCTCCATCCACCAAATCGAGTTGTCTCACGCCTCTCATCGAAAGATCATCCATAAACCCTAGCGGGTTCATATCAATTGGTATCAGAGCAAGGTTTATCGGTGAGAGACTTCCAATCCTTCACTGTTTTATTTTTCCTATAGTCCAGAAAAGCCAAAAAATAGTAGATTAGTTTCCTGCAATCCTATAGACCTTTGAGCCATGGCTAGTGCTACCTAGTTAGGGCTTGTTGAATATTCGGTTGCATCAGGTGTGTCGGATTGCTGGTCTTAGTTTATTCCCTTAGAGTTTCGAGTTCTTGTCACTTTCCTATCATAACACGCGCTATCATATAGTCTCTTTGTTGGCCAAATCCAAGTAGGGTTTGAAGTTTGAATCGGACGAGGAATCGGCTGTTCCTCTCTGTTGGCCGAATCCACGTAGGTTTTCGAGTTTGAGTCGGATCAAGGAATCGGTTATTCCTCGCTGTTGGCCAAGTCCGAGTAGAATTGGAAGTTCCAATCGGACGAGGAATCAGTTCACCCTGTGCTACAAATATCAAACTAACCATGCAGCAAGTATTCATATCTAAATGGGTGGCTTACTCTAGAGAGAGAGAGAATCTTTTTTTACCGGAATACCCCTACCCTTTCGGAAAAAGTGTGTGTGCTGAGTTACTCTTTGGGAGTGTTCTTGCTCATATAATCAGTTTTGAGTGCCCCCTGAAAAAAATATATTCAAAAAAAAAAGAAAAAAAAAAGAAAGAAAAAAAAGAGAAAGAAGCAAAAGAAAAGAAGAGAAAGGGGCTGATCTTAGAGATTTTTCGTTCACTTTGGGTGGTGTGTTGTGCTCTCCTTTGTGTCCAGGCTCGCGTCTCTAGCACGGTCTAGACTAGGACCAGCATAGTACCGCCAGTTGAACGATTATTTAGCTTGCTTTTTGTAACTAACGTGGTGCTAGTTCGTTCCTTGTTTCAGCCCACCTATAGCTCCACATATTCTATAGCTTGACAGGTCTCGTGCTGCGGCACCGATACACTTCATCCATTGCTACAGACTTGTTGGTAGACGACCCCTCCTATCGAGCAAGGTAAGAACTGGTAAGAACTTGTGTAACAGGTGGAGAGTGAGCAACTTGCTATAGCTACATCCTAGTAGTTGTAGGGCTTTTATTTCTTCACTTGTCTTCTTATTGTCTTTGTCTTTGAACCATGCCAGGGTCCGACGAAGATAACCAAATTCCACATTCGCCTCGCACAAAGGGCGTCATACAACATTTTGAAAGGAAAGTGAAGTAGCACATGGAGGGACTTGATAATGACTTGCAGGTGACAAATGACAAACTTGGGCAGTTGGAGGCTACGCAGATTGCCGCAAACAACAAGCTTGCAGGTTTGGAGAAGTCCATTGCTAGTGTGGACAAAAGCCTTGCTGCTCTGCTGAGGCGTTTTGATGACCTCCACAATAATGATAAAGACCAGCATAAAGAAGAAAAGAAGGAGGAAGATCGAGAGGATGGTAGTTATGATGAAGAATACACAGGTGATACTGAACATGATGATCGAGACACTCGTGATCGACGTCGCCTACGTCACAACCGTAGAGGTATGGGTGGCCGCCACCGACGCGAGGTACACAATATTGATGATGCTTTCAGTAAGATTAAATTTAAAATACCTCCTTTTGATGGTAAATATGACCCTGATGCATACATTACTTGGGAGATTGCTGTTGATCAAAAGTTTGCATGCCATGAATTTCCTGAGAACACACGTGTTAGGGCTGCTACTAGTGAGTTCACAGATTTTGCTTCTGTTTGGTGGATCGAATATGGCAAGAAAAATCCTAATAACATACCTAAAACTTGGGATGCGCTGAAACGAGCCATGAGAGCTAGATTTGTTCCATCTTACTATGCCCGTGATATGATAAATAAGTTACAGCAATTGAGACAAGGTTCTAAAAGTGTAGAAGAATACTATCAGGAATTACAAACGGGTATGTTGCGTTGTAAATTAGAGGAGGATGAGGAACCTGCTATGGCTAGATTTTTAGGTGGGTTAAATCAGGAAATTCAGGATATCCTCACTTACAAAGAATACAATAACGTAATCAAACTGTTTCATCTTGCTTGTAAAGCTGAACGGGAAGTGCAGGGATGACGTGCTAGCGCAAGGACTAATGTTTCTGCAGGGAAAGCTAGTTCATGGCAGCAGCGCACGTCTACAACTCCGTCTACACGTACTCCTACGCCATCATCTAGTGACAAGACTCGAGCTGCCCCCACCAATTCAGTAGCGAAGACAGCTCAAAAGCCGGCTGCGAGTACTTCATCCGTGGCATCGACAGGTAGAACAAGCAACATACAATGTCATCGGTGCAAGGGATATGGCCATATGATGCGTGACTGCCCAAACAAGCGTGTTATGATTGTCAAAGATGATGGTGAGTGCTCATTTGCTAGTGATTTTGATGAAGATACACTTGCATTGCTTGCGGCTGACTATGCAGGTAGTGAGGAACACATAGAAGAACACATTAATGTAGGTGACGCGGAGCACTATGAGAGCTTGATTGTACAATGAGTGCTTAGTGCACAAATGGAGAAGGCGGAGCAAAATCAGCGACACACTTTATTCCAAACAAAGTGTGTCATCAAGGAGCGTTCGTGCCGCATGATCATTGATGGAGGTAGCTGCAACAACTTGGCAAGTAGCGACATGGTACAGAAGCTCGCCCTCACCACCAAACCACACCCCCATCCCTACTACATCCAATGGCTGAACAACAGTGGTAAGGCAAAGGTAACGAGACTTGTGCGAATCGATTTTGCCATCGGATCATACAAAGATATTGTTGAATGTGATGTTGTGCCTATGCAAGCTTGCAATATTCTGCTAGGTAGACCATGGCAATTTGATAGAGATTCGATGCATCATGGTAGATCAAATCAATATTCGTTTCTATACCATGATCGAAAAATTGTGTTGCATCCTATGTCTCCTGAAGCTATTATGCAATCTGATGTTACTAAGGCTGCAAAAGCAAAGAGCGAGAGCAATAAAAATGACAAATCTGTTGTTGATGACAAAGATGAGATAAAATTGAAAGGACGTTGTATGCTTGCTACAAAATCTGATATTAATGAGTTCAATGCATCCACCTCTGTTGCTTATGCTTTGGTATGCAAGGATGCTTTGATTTCATTTGAGGATATGCAACGTTCTTTGCCTCCTGCTGTTGCTAACATTTTGCAGGAGTATTCTAATGTGTTCCCCATTGAGATACCAGCGGGGCTGCCACCAATACGTGGGATTGAGCACCAAATTGATCTTATCCCTGGAGCATCTTTGCCAAACCGTGCGCCATACAGGACCAATCCGGAAGAAACGAAGGAAATTCAGCGACAAGTGCAAGAACTACTAGACAAAGGTTATGTGCGTGAGTCTCTTAGTCCTTGTGCTGTTCCAGTGATTTTAGTGCCTAAGAAAGATGGAACATGGCGCATGTGTGTTGATTGTAGGGCTATTAATAATATCACCATTCGATATCGACACCCTATTCCACGATTAGATGATATGCTTGATGAATTGAGTGGTGCTGTTGTGTTTTCAAAGGTTGATTTGCATAGTGGGTACCACCAGATTCATATGAAATTGGGAGATGAATGGAAAACTGCTTTCAAAACTAAGTTCGGTCTATATGAGTGGTTAGTCATGCCTTTTGGGTTAACTAATGCACCTAGTACTTTCATGAGATTAATGAACGAGGTTTTGCGTGCTTTCATTGGGAAATTTGTTGTCGTCTACTTTGATGATATACTGATTTATAGCAAATCCATAGATGAACACCTTGATCACTTACGCGCTGTTTTCAATGCTCTACGTGATGCATGTTTGTTTGGTAACCTTGAGAAGTGCACTTTCTGCACCGATCGAGTATCGTTTCTTGGCTATGTTGTCACTCCACAGGGAATTGAGGTTGATAAAGCCAAGGTGGAAGCTATACAAGGATGGCCTGTACCCATGACGGTCACACAAGTGCGGAGTTTCCTAGGACTTGCTGGTTTCTATCGCCGTTTTGTGAAGGACTTCAGCACCATTGCTGCACCATTGAATGAGCTTACAAAGAAGGGAGTGCCCTTTTCTTGGGGCAAAGCACAAGAGCACGCCTTCCATGTGCTGAAAGATAAGTTAACACATGCACCTCTACTACAACTCCCTGATTTTAATAAGACTTTCGAGCTTGAATGTGATGCGAGTGGAATTGGATTGGGTGGTGTTTTGTTACAAGAAGGCAAACCTGTTGCATACTTTAGTGAGAAATTGAGCGGGCCTATTCTTAATTATTCTACATATGATAAGGAATTATATGCTCTAGTGTGGACATTAGAAACATGGCAGCATTATTTGTGGCCCAAAGAATTTGTTATACATTCTGATCATGAATCTTTGAAGCATATTCGTAGTCAAGGAAAACTGAATCGTAGACATGCAAAATGGGTTGAATTTATTGAATCTTTTCCTTATGTTATCAAACACAAGAAAGGGAAGGATAATATCATTGCAGATGCATTGTCTAGGAGATATACTTTGCTGAATCAACTTGATTACAAGATCTTTGGGTTAGAAACAATTAAAGACCGATATGCTCATGATGCTGATTTTAAAGAAGTGCTACTGCATTGTAAAGATGGAAAAACGTGGAACAAATTCATTGTCAATGATGGGTTTGTGTTTAGAGCTAACAAGCTATGCATTCCAGCTAGCTCCGTTCGCTTGTTGTTGCTGCAGGAAGCGCATGGAGGTGGCTTGATGGGGCATTTTGGAGCGAAGAAGACGGAGGACATTCTTGCTGGTCATTTCTTTTGGCCAAAGATGCGACGAGATGTGGAGAGATTTGTTGCTCGCTGCACAACATGTCAAAAGGCTAAGTCCCGGTTGAATCCACACGGTTTGTATATGCCTCTTCCTGTTCCTAGTGCTCCTTGGGAGGATATTTCTATGGATTTTGTGTTGGGATTGCCACGGACTAGGAAAGGGCGAGATAGTGTTTTTGTGGTTGTGGATCGATTCTCTAAAATGGCACATTTCATACCATGTCATAAAACTGATGATGCTACAAATATTGCTGATTTGTTCTTTCGAGAAGTTGTTCGCTTGCATGGTGTGCCAAATACAATTGTTTCTGATCGTGATGCTAAATTTCTTAGCCATTTTTGGAGAACTTTATGGGCCAAATTGGGGACTAAGCTTTTATTTTCCACCACTTGTCACCCCCAAACTGATGGTCAAACTGAAGTTGTGAATAGAACTTTGTCTACTATGTTAAGGACTATTTTAAAGAAGAATATTAAGATGTGGGAAGATTGTTTGCCTCATATTGAGTTTTCTTATAATCGTTTGCTGCATTCTACTACGAAGATGTGTCCCTTTGAGATTGTTTATGGCTTGTTACCATGTGCTCCTATTAATTTAATGCCATTGCCAAGTTCTGAAAAGTTGAATTTTGATGCTAAGCAACGTGCTGAATTGATGCTAAAACTACATGAAACCACTAAAGAAAACATAGAGCGCATGAATGCTAAGTACAAATTTGCTGGAGATAAAGGTAGAAGGGAATTGATTCTTGAACCTAGAGATTTGGTTTGGTTGCATTTATGAAAGGATAGGTTTCCTGAATTAAGAAAATCTAAATTGATGCCTAGAGCGGATGGTCCTTTTAAAGTGATGCAACGAATAAATGAGAATGCATATAAGCTTGATCTTCCTGCAGATTTTAGGGTTAGTCCCACATTTAACATTGCAGATTTGAAGCCTTATTTGGGTGAGGAAGATGAGCTTGAGTCGAGGATGACTCAAATTCAAGAAAGGGAGGATGATGAGGACATCAACACTGATCATACATCCACGCCGTCCACGCCGACACCTGCTGGTCCTATTACTCGTGCTCATGCTCGAAAAGTTAATCATCAAGTGAGTTCCTTCTTGAGCTCTTGTCCATCCTGTTTAGATCTTGGAGACACGTGCACTCTTGTTTTGATTAGGAATCAAGGAGAAGACCGAAAGGGAAAAGGACTCGCGTAGGCTGGATTCGGACTGCAGCACACCTCCAACTTGCGACGGTCGCCACGGTTACATACGGAGTTGGATTGGGGTGATTCTGGACTTGTTGGAAAGCTAATAAAGTCTACTTTCATACGGATCTGATCTCGTACTCATACCGGCTCAGAAGCGGCGTCAACAGTCCAAAAATCACCGAGAGGTCTATTCTGTCCAGGGTGCTGCGCCACCTTAAGTTAGCCCAATGGCCTTGTATCGTTTAGAATCCAGTAGGGATGCGTCCTAGGGTTGGAGCATGACCCAAACTCTCTTGTGGTCGTCCTCCACACATCATATACCCCTTAGCCGCCACCAGGAACACTTGGGTTTTGTTTAGATCAAGTTTAGCCTTTGCTACTTGCTTGTAGGCGCGCATGCTGATCCAGCCGCCCGTCTCCTTGTCTTCGGAACCCCACTCATAATAAGATTTAGTTTGAGGCTTTCAATTTCATCTTGCAAATTCAGTGCTTGTTTCATTGTTCTTGCTAGTTCTTCGATTGCTTGCAGGACGGGAGCCCTAGTGGCTGGTTGTTGCGCTCCACAAGATCGTGACGGCCTTTGGAGGTGGTGTATCGGTTGCTAAGGCGCAGTCTTGGAAGGCTGTAGTCGGGCCATGAACGTCATCTCCATCCACCAAATCGAGTTGTCTCACGCCTCTCATCGAAAGATCATCCATAAACCCTAGCGGGTTCATATCAGGTCAATTTGGATATAGTGTGAATCTTGATGCAATATAGGTGCACGGTTTGCGCCGAACGTACCATAGGCTCGGAAATTGTTTTGGATGCACCCAATGGAACTCCTAGGTGACGTGGGTCATGTGGAACCTCATTTCGATCCGTTTGGAGATAGTGTTAGTGTTGGTGCAAGATAGGTGCACGGTTTGCGCCAAACGTACCATAGGCTCAGATATAGTTTTGGATACACCCGATGGTACTCCCAGGTGACGAGGGTCAACTAGCAGCTCGTTTTGGTTCGTTTAGTGAAAGTGCTAATCTTGACGCAAGATAGGTGCACGGTTAGTGGCGAACGCACCATAGCCTCTGAAATCATTTTGGACACACCCGATGGAACTCCTAGGTGACGTGGGTCTTGTGCAGTCTTGTTTCAATCCGTTTGGAGATAGTGTTAGCATCGGTGCAAGATACGTGCACGGTTTGCGCCACATGCAGGGCTCAGAAATAGTTTTGGACGCAGCCGATGGTACTCCTAGGTGACGAGGCTCGTGTGGAATATCTCATTTCGGTCAATTTGGAGATGGTGCTAATCTTGATGCAAGATAGGTGCACAGTTTGCGCCGAACATACCATAGGCTTGGAAATCGTTTTGGACGCACCCGATGGAACTCCTAAGTGATGTGGGTCTTGTGGAATCTTGTTTCGGTTCGTTTGTAGACAGTGTTAGTGTCGGTGCAAGATAGGTGCACGGTTTGCGCCAAACATACCATAGGCTCAGAAAATAGTTTTGGACGCACCCGGTGGTACTCCTAGGTGTCGACGGTGAACTAGATGCTCGTTTCGGTCCATTTGGAGATAGTGCTAATCTTGACACAATATAGGTGCACGGTTTTGCGCCGAACATACCATATGCTCAGAAATCATTTTGGACACACCCAATGGAACTCCTAGGTGACGTGGGTCTTGTGGAATCTCGCTTCAGTCCGTTTGGAGACAGTAATAGTGTCGATGCAAGATACTTGCATGGTTTGCGCCACATGTACCATTGGCTCAGAAATCATTTTGGACGCAGCCGATGGTACTCCTAGGTGACGAGGCTCGTGTGCAATGTCTCATTTCAGTCAATTTGTATATAGTGCTAATCTTGATGCAAGATAGGTGCCCGGTTTGCGCCAAACGTACCATAGGCTCAGAAATTGTTTTGCATGCACCCGAAGGAACACCTAGGTGACGTGGGTCTTATGGAATCTCGTTTCGGTCCATTTGGAGACAGTAATAGTGTCGATGCAAGATACCTGCACGGTTTGCGCCACATGTACCATTGGCTCAGAAATCATTTTGGACGCAGCCGATGGTACTCCTAGGTGACGTGGGTCATGTGGAACCTCGTTTCGATCCGTTTGGAGATAGTTTTAGTGTCGGTGCAACATAGGTGCACGGTTTGCGTCAAACGTACCATAGGCTCCGATATCGTTTTGGACACACCCGGTGGTACTCCTAGGTGACGAGGGTCAACTAGCATCTTGTTTTGGTCCATTTCATGATAGTGCTAATTTTGACGCAAGATAGGTGCACGGTTAGCGGCGAATGTACCATAGGCTCTGAAATCATTTTGGACGCACCCGATGGAACTCCTCGGTGACGTGGGTCTTGTGCAGTCTCGTTTCGGTCCGTTTGGAGATAGTGTTAGCATCAGTGCAAGATACGTGCACGGTTTGCGCCACATGTACCATTGGCTCATAAATCATTTTGGACGCAGCCGATGGTACTCCTAGTTGACGAGGCTCGTGTGGAATATCTCATTTCAGTCAATTTGGAGATAGTGCAAATCTTGATGCAAGATAGGTGCACGGTTTGTGCCGAACGTACCATAGGCTTAGAAATCGTTTTGGATGCACCCGATGGAACTCCTATGTGACGTGGGTCTTGTGGAATCTCATTTCGGTCCGTTTGTAGACATTGTTAGTGTCGGTGCAAGATAGGTGCACGGTTTGCACCAAACATACCATAGGCTCATATATCGTTTTGGACGCACGCGGTGGTACTCCTTGGTGTTGAGGGTGAACTGGTGCTCGTTTCGGTCCATTTGTTGATAGTGCTAATCTTGACGCAATATAGGTGCACGGTTAGCGGTGAACGTACCATAGGCTCTGAAATCATTTTCAACGCACCCAATGGAACTCCTAGGTGACGAGGGTCTTGTGCAGTCTCGTTTCGGTCCGTTTGGAGATAGTGTTAGCGTCGGTGCAAGATACGTGCACGGTTTGCGCGACATGTACCATTGGCTCAGACATCATTTTCGACGCAGCCGATGGTACTCCTAGGTGACGAGCCTCGTGTGGAATATCTCGTTTCGGTCAATTTGGATATAGTGCGAATCTTGATGCAATATAGGTGCACGGTTTGCGCCGAACGTACCATAGGCTCGGAAATTGTTTTGGATGCACCCAATGGAACTCCTAGGTGACGTGGGTCATGTGGAACCTCGTTTCGATCCGTTTGGAGATAGTGTTAGTGTTGGTGCAAGATAGGTGCACGGTTTGCGCCAAACGTACCATAGGCACAGATATAGTTTTGGATACACCCGGTGGTACTCCTAGGTGACGAGGGTCAACTAGCAGCTCGTTTTGGTCCGTTTAGTGAAAGTGCTAATCTTGACGCAAGATAGGTGCACGGTTAGCGGCGAACGCACCATAGCCTCTGAAATAATTTTGGACACACCCGATGGAACTCCTAGGTGACGTGGGTCTTGTGCAGTCTCGTTTCAATCCATTTGGAGATAGTGTTAGCATCGGTGCAAGATACGTGCACGGTTTGCGCCACATGCAGGGCTCAGAAATAGTTTTGGACGTAGCCGATGGTACTCCTAGGTGACGAGGCTCGTGTGGAATATCTCGTTTCAGTCAATTTGGAGATAGTGCTAATCTTGATGCAAGATAGGTGCACAGTTTGCGCCGAACATACCATAGGCTTGGAAATCGTTTTGGACGCATTTGATGGAACTCCTAAGTGATGTGGGTCTTGTGGAATCTCGTTTCGGTTCGTTTGTAGACAGTGTTAGTGTCGGTGCAAGATAGGTGCACGGTTTGCGCCAAACAAACCATAAACTCAGAAAATAGTTTTGGACGCACCCGGTGGTACTCCTAGGTGTCGACGGTGAACTAGATGCTCGTTTCGGTCCATTTGGAGATAGTGCTAATCTTGACACAATATAGGTGCACGGTTTGCGCCGAACATACCATATGCTCAGAAATCATTTTGGACACACCCGATGGAACTCCTAGGTGACGTGGGTCTTGTGCAGTCTCGTTTCAATCCGTTTGGAGATAGTGTTAGCGTCGGTGCAAGATACGTGCACGGTTTGCGCCACATGTACCTTTGGCTCAGAAATCATTTTGGACGCAGCCGATGGTACTCCTAGGTGACGAGGCTCGTGTGCAATATCTCGTTTCAGTCAATTTGTATATAGTGCTAATCTTGATGCAAGATAGGTGCCTGGTTTGCGCCGAACGTACCATAGGCTCGGAAATTGTTTTGCATGCACCCGAAGGAACTCCTAGGTGACGTGGGTCTTATGGAATCTCGTTTCGGTCCGTTTGGAGACAGTAATAGTGTCGATGCAAGATACCTGCACGGTTTGCGCCACATGTACCATTGGCTCAGAAATCATTTTGGACGCAGCCGATGGTACTCCTAGGTGACGAGGCTCGTGTGCAATATCTCATTTCAGTCAATTTGTATATAGTGCTAATCTTGATGCAAGATAGGTGCTCGGTTTGTGCCGAACATACCATAGGCTCGGAAATCATTTTGGATGCAGCCGATGGAACTCCTAGGTGACGTGGGTCATGTGGAACCTCGTTTCAATCCGTTTGGAGATAGTGTTAGTGTTGGTGCAAGATAGGTGCATGGTTTGCGCCGAACGTACCATAGGCTCGGAAATTGTTTTGGGTGCACTTGATGGAAGTCCTAGGTGACGTGGGTCATGTGGAACCTCGTTTCGATCCGTTTGGAGATAGTTTTAGTGTCGATGCAACATAGGTGCACGGTTTGCGTCAAACATACCATAGGCTCCGATATCGTTTTGGACACACCCGGTGGTACTCCTAGGTGACGAGGGTCAACTAGCATCTTGTTTTGGTCCGTTTCGTGAAAGTGCTAATTTTGACGCAAGATAGGTGCACGGTTAGCGGCGAATGTACCATAGGCTCTGAAATCATTTTGGACGCACCCGATGGAACTCCTAGGTGACGTGGGTCTTGTGCAGTCTTGTTTCGGTCCGTTTGGAGATAGTGTTAGCATCAGTGCAATATACGTGCACGGTTTACGCCACATGTACCATTGGCTCATAAATCATTTTGGACACAGCCGATGGTACTCCTAGGTGACGAGGCTCGTGTGGAATATCTCATTTCAGTCAATTTGGAGATAGTGCAAATCTTGATGCAAGATAGGTGCACGGTTTGTGCCGAACGTACCATAGGCTTAGAAATCGTTTTGGACGCACCCGATGGAACTCCTATGTGACGTGGGTCTTGTGGAATCTCGTTTCAGTCCGTTTGTAGACATTGTTAGTGTCGGTGCAAGATAGGAGCACAGTTTGCACCAAACGTACCATAGGCTCATATGTCATTTTGGACGCACCCGGTGGTACTCCTTGGTGTTGAGGGTGAACTGGTGCTCGTTTCGGTCCATTTGTTGATAGTGCTAATCTTGACGCAATATAGGTGCACGGTTAGCGGCGAACATACCATAGGCTCTGAAATCATTTTCAACGCACCCAATGGAACTCCTAGGTGACGAGGGTCTTGTGCAGTCTCGTTTCGGTCTGTTTGGAGATAGTGTTAGCATCGGTGCAAGATACGTGCATGGTTTGCGCGACATGTATCATTGGCTCAGAAATCATTTTCGATGCAGCCGATGGTACTCCTAGGTGACGAGCCTCGTGTGGAATATCTCATTTCGGTCAATTTGGATATAGTGCGAATCTTGATGCAATATAGGGGCACGGTTTGCGCCGAACGTACCATAGGCTCAGAAATTGTTTTGGATGCACCCAATGGAACTCCTAGGTGACGTGGGTCATGTGGAACCTCGTTTCGATCCGTTTGGAGATAGTGTTAGTGTTGGTGCAAGATAGGTGCATGGTTTGCGCCAAACGTACCATAGGCTCAGATATAGTTTTGGATACACCCGGTGGTACTCCTAGGTGACGAGGGTCAACTAGCAGCTTGTTTTGGTCCGTTTAGTGAAAGTGCTAATCTTGACGCAAGATAGGTGCATGGTTAGCGCCGAACGCACCATAGCCTCTAAAATCATTTTGGACACACCCGATGGAACTCCTAGGTGACGTGGGTCTTGTGCAGTCTCGTTTCAATCCGTTTGGAGATAGTGTTAGCGTCGGTGCAAGATACGTGCACGGTTTGCGCCACATGCAGGGCTCAGAAATAGTTTTGGACGCAGCCGATGGTACTCCTAGGTGACGAGGCTCGTGTGGAATATCTCGTTTCAGTCAATTTGGAGATAGTGCTAATCTTGATGCAAGATAGGTGCACAGTTTGCGCCGAACATACCATAGGCTTGGAAATCGTTTTGGACGCACCCGATGGAACTCCTAAGTGATGTGGGTCTTGTGGAATCTCGTTTCGGTTCGTTTGTAGACAGTGTTAGTGTCGGTGTAAGATAGGTGCACGGTTTGCGCCAAACGTACCATAGGCTTAGAAAATAGTTTTGGACGCACCCGGTGGTACTCCTAGGTGTCGATGGTGAACTAGATGCTTGTTTTGGTCCATTTGGAGATAGTGCTAATCTTGACACAATATAGGTGCACGGTTTGCGCCGAACATACCATATGCTCAGAAATCATTTTGGACACACCCGATGGAACTCCTAGGTGACATGGGTCTTGTTCAGTCTTGTTTCAATCCATTTGGAGATAGTGTTAGCATCGGTGCAAGATACGTGCACGGTTTGCGCCACATGTACCATTGGCTCAGAAATCATTTTGGACGCAGCCGATGGTACTCCTAGGTGACGAGGCTCGTGTGCAATATCTCGTTTTAGTCAATTTGTATATAGTGCTAATCTTGATGCAAGATAGGTGCCCGGTTTGCGCCGAACGTACCATAGGCTCGGAAATTGTTTTGCATGCACCCGAAGGAACTCCTAGGTGACGTGGGTCTTATGGAATCTCGTTTTAGTCCGTTTGGAGACAGTAATAGTGTCGATGCAAGATACCTGCACGGTTTGCGCCACATGTACCTTTGGCTCAGAAATCATTTTGGACGCAGCCGATGGTACTCCAAGGTGACGAGGCTCGTGTGTAATATCTCGTTTCAGTCAATTTGTATATAGTGCTAATCTTGATGCAAGATAGGTGCTCGGTTTGTGCTGAACATACCATAGGCTTGGAAATCATTTTGGATGCAGCCGATGGAACTCCTAGGTGACGTGGGTCATGTGGAACCTCGTTTCAATCCGTTTGGAGATAGTGTTAGTGTTGGTGCAAGATAGGTGCATGGTTTGTGCCGAACATACCATGGGCTTGGAAATCGTTTTGGGTGCACTTGATGGAACTCCTAGGTGACGTGGGTCATGTGGAACCTCGTTTTGATCCGTTTGGAGATAGTTTTAGTGTCGGTGCAACATAGGTGCACGGTTTGCGTCAAACATACCATAGGCTCCGATATCGTTTTGGACACACCCAGTGGTACTCCTAGGTGACGAGGGTCAACTAGCATCTTGTTTTGGTCCGTTTCGTGAAAGTGCTAATTTTGATGCAAGATAGGTGCACGGTTAGCGGCGAATGTACCATAGGCTCTGAAATCAATTTGGACGCATCCGATGGAACTCCTAGGTGACGTGGGTCTTATGCAGTCTCATTTTGGTCCATTTGGAGATAGTGTTAGCGTCGGTGCAAGATACGTGCACGGTTTGCGCCACTTGCAGGGCTCAGAAATAGTTTTGGACGCAGCCGATGGTACTCCTAGGTGACGAGGCTCGTGTGGAATATCTCGTTTCAGTCAATTTGGAGATAGTGCTAATCTTGATGCAAGATAGGTGCACAGTTTGCGCCGAACATACCATGGGCTTGGAAATCGTTTTGGACGCACCTGATGGAACTCCTAAGTGATGTGGGTCTTGTGGAATCTTGTTTCGGTTCGATTGTAGATAGTGTTAGTGTCGGTGCAAGATAGGTGCATGGTTTGCGCCAAACGTACCATAGGCTCAGAAAATAGTTTTGGACGCACCCGGTGGTACTCCTAGGTGTCGACGGTGAACTAGATGCTCGTTTCGGTCCATTTGGAGATAGTGCTAATCTTGACACAATAAAGGTGCACGGTTTGCGCCAAACATACCATATGCTCAGAAATCATTTTGGACACACCCGATGGAACTCCTAGGTGATGTGGGTCTTGTGCTGTCTCGTTTCAATCCGTTTGGAGATAGTGTTAGCGTCGGTGCAAGATACATGTACGGTTTGCGCCACATGTAGGGCTCAGAAATAGTTTTGGACGCAGCCGATGGTACTCCTAGGTGACGAGGCTCATGTGGAATATCTCGTTTCAGTCAATTTGGAGATAGTGCTAATCTTGATGCAAGATAGGTGCATGGTTTACGTCGAACATACCATAGGCTCAGAAATTGTTTTGGACGCACCCGATGGAACTCCTATGTGACGTGGGTCTTGTGGAATCTTGTTTCGGCCCGTTTGTAGACAGTGTTAGTGTTGGTGCAAGATAGGTGCACGGTTCTCGCGAAACGTACCATAGGCTCAGAAATAGTTTTGGACGCACCCGGTGGTACTCCTAGGTGTCGAGGGTGAATTGGATGCTCGTTTCGGTCCATTTGGAGATAGTGCTAATCTTTTTGCAATATTGGTGCACGGTTTGCGCTGAACATACCATAGGCTCGAAAATTGTTTTGGATGCACCCAAAGGAACTCCTAGGTGACGTGGGTCTTGTGGAATCTCGTCTCGGTCCATTTGGAGACAGTATTAGTGTTGGTGCAAGATACCTGCACAGTTTGTGCCAAATGTACCATTGGCTCAGAAATCATTTTGGACACAGCCGATGGTACTCCTAGGTGACGAGGCTCGTGTGCAATATCTCGTTTCAGTCAATTTATATATAGTGCTAATCTTGTGGCAAGATAGGTGCACGGTTTGCGCCGAACGTACCATAGGCTCGGAAATCGTTTTGGATGCACCCGATGGGACTCCTAGGTGACGTGGGTCATGTGGAACCTCATTTCAATCCGTTTGGAGATAGTGTTAGTGTTGGTGCAAGATAGGTGCATGGTTTGCGCCAAACGTACCATAGGCTCGGAAATCGTTTTGGGTGCACCTGATGGAACTCCTAGGTGACGTGGGTCATGTGGAACCTCGTTTCGATCCGTTTGGAGAGAGTTTTAGTGTCGGTGCAACATAGGTGCACGGTTTGCGTCAAACGTACCATAGGCTCCGATATCGTTTTGGACGCACCCGGTGGTACTCCTAGGTGACGAGGGTCAACTAGCATCTCGTTTTGGTCCGTTTCATGATAGTGCTAATCTTGACGCAAGATAGGTGCACGGTTAGCGACGAACGTACCATAGGCTTTGAAATCATTTTGGATGCACCTGATGGAACTCCTAGGTGACGTGGGTCTTGTGCAATCTCGTTTCGGTCCTTTTGGAGATAGTGTTAGCGTCGGTGCAAGATACATTCATGGTTTGCACCACATGTAGAGCTCAGAATTCGTTTTGGACATAGCCGATGGTACTCCTAGGTGACAAGGCTCGTGTGGAATATCTCGTTTCAGTCAATTTGGAGATAGTGCAAATCTTGATGCAAGATACGTGCACGGTTTGTGCCGAATGTACCATAGGCTTGGAAATCGTTTTGGATGCACCCGATGGAACTCCTATGTGACGTGGGTCTTATGGAATCTCGTTTCGGTCCGTTTGTAGACATTGTTAGTGTCAGTGCAAGATAGGTGCACGGTTTGGCCAAACGTACCATAGGCTCAGAAATAGTTTTGGACGCACCAGGTGGTACTCCTAGGTGTCGAGGGTGAACTGGATGCTCGTTTCGGTCCATTTGGAGATTGTATTAGTGTTGGTGTAAGATACCTGCATGGTTTGCGCCACATGTACCATGGGCTCATAAATCGTGTTGGACGCAGCCGATGGTACTCCTAGGTGACGAGGCTCGTGTGCAATATCTCGTTTCAGTCAGTTTGTATATAGTGCTAACCTTGATGCAAGATAGGTGTACGGTTTGCGCCGAACGTACCATAGGCTCGGAAATCGTTTTGGATGCACCCGATGGAACTCCTAGATGACGTGGGCCATGTGGAACCTCGTTTCGATCCATTTGGAGATAGTGTTAGTGTTGGTGCAAGATAGATGCATGGTTTGCGCCAAACATAGCATAGGCTCAGATGTTATTTTGGACGCACTCAGTGGTACTCCTAGGTGACGAGGGTCAATTGCAGCTCATTTTGGTCCGTTTGGTGAAAGTGCTAATCTTGACGCAAGATAGGTGCACGGTTAGCGGCGAACGTACCATAGGCTTTGAAATCATTTTGGACGCACCCGATGGAACTCCTAGGTGACGTGGGTCTTGTGCAGTCTCGTTTCGGTCCTTTTGGAGATAGTGTTAGCATAGGTGCAAGATACGTGCACGGTTTGCGCCACATGTAGAGCTCAGAAATCGTTTTGGACGCAGCTGGTGGTACTCCTAGGTGACGAGGCTCGTGTGGAATATCAAGTTTCAGTCAATTTGGAGATAGTGCTAATCTTGATGCAACATAGGTGCACGGTTTGCGTTGATCGTACCATAGGCTCGAAAACCATTTTGGACGCACCCGATGGAACTCCTGTGTGACGTGGGTCTTGTGGAATCTCGTTTCAGTCCGTTTGTAGACAGGGTTAGTGTCGGTGCAAGATAGGTGCACGGTTTGCGCCAAACGTACCATAGGCTCAGAAATAGTTTTGGACGCACCAGGTGGTACTCCTAGGTGTCGAGGGTGAACTGGATGCTCGTTTTGGTCCATTTGGAGATAGTGCTAATCTTGACGCAATATAGGTGCACGGTTTGCGCCGAACATATCATAGGCTCGGAAATTGTTTTGGACACGCCCGAAGGAACTCCTAGGTGATGTGGGTCTTGTGGAATCTCGTTTCGGTCCGTTTGGAGACAGTATTAGTGTCGGTACAAGATACCTGCACGGTTTGCGCCACATGTACCATTGGCTCAGAAATCATTTTGGACGCAGCCGATGGTAGTCCTAGGTGATGAGGTTTGTGTGCAATATCTCATTACAGTCAATTTGGAGATAGTGCAAATCTTGATGCAAGATAGGTGCATGGTTTGCGCCGATCGTACATAGGGTCGAAAATCGTTTTGGGCGCACCCGATGGAACTCCTATGTGACGTGGGCCTTGTGGAATCTCGTTTCGGTCCATTTGTAGACATTGTTAGTGTCGGTGCAAGATAGGTGCACGGTTTGCGCCAAACATACCATAGGCTCAGAAATAGTTTTGGACGCACCCGGTGGTACTCCTAGGTGTCGAGGGTGAACTGGATGCTCGTTTCGGTCCATTTGGAGATAGTGCTAATCTTGACGCAATATAGGTGCACGGTTTGCGTCGAATATACCATAGGCTCGGAAATTGTTTTGGACGCACCCGAAGGAACACCTTGGTGACGTGGGTCTTGTGGAATCTCATTTTGGTCCATTTGGAGACAGTATTAGTGTCAGTGCAAGATACCTGCACGGTTTGCGCCACATGTACCATTGGCTCAGAAATCGTTTTGGACGCAGTCGATGGTACTCCTAGGTGATGAGGGTCAACTAGCAGCTCGTTTTGGTCCGTTTAGTGAAAGTGCTTTTCTTGATGCAAGATAGGTGCACGGTTAGCGGCGAACGTACCATAGGCTCTGAAATCATTTTGGACACACCCGATGGAACTCCTAGGTGACGTGGGTCTTGTGCAGTCTCGTTTCGGTCCATTTGGAGATAGTGTTAGCGTCGGTGCAAGATATGTGCACGGTTTGCGCCACATGTAGGGCTCAGAAATCATTTTAGATGCAGCCGATGGTACTCCTAGGTGACGAGGCTCATGTGGAATATCTCGTTTCAGTCAATTTGGAGATAGTGCTAATCTTGATGCAAGATAGGTGCACGGTTTGCGCCGAACGTACCATAGGCTCAGAAATCGTTTTGGACGCACCCGATGGAACTCCTATGTGACGTGGGTCTTGTGGAATCTCGTTTCGGTCCATTTGTAGACAGTATTAGTGTTGGTGCAAGATAGGTGCACGGTTTGCGCCAAACGTACCATAGGCTCAGAAACAGTTTTGGACGCACCCGGTGGTACTCCTAGGTGTCGAGGGTGAACTGGATGCTCGTTTCGGTCCATTTGGAGATAGTGCTAATCTTTTTGCAATATAGGTGCACGGTTTGCGCCGAACATACCATAGGCTCGAAAATTGTTTTGGATGCACCCAAAGGAACTCCTTGGTGACGTGCATCTTGTGGAATCTCGTCTCGGTCCATTTGGAGATAGTATTAGTGTCAGTGCAAGATACCTGCACGGCTTGTGCCAAATGTACCATTGGCTCAGAAATCGTTTTGGACACAGTTGATGATACTCCTAGGTGACGAGGCTCGTGTGCAATATCTCATTTTAGTCAATTTGTATATAGTGCTAATCTTGTGGCAAGATAGGTGCATGGTTTGCGCCGAACGTACCATAGGCTCGGAAATCGTTTTGGATGCAATCGATGGAACTCCTAGGTGACGTGGGTCATGTGGAACCTCGTTTCGATCTGTTTGGAGATAGTGTTAGTGTTGGTGCAAGATAGGTGCACGGATTGCGCCAAACGTAGCATAGGCTCAGATATCGTTTTGGACGCACCTGGTGGTACTCCTAGGTGACGAGGGTCAACTAGTAGCTCATTTTGGTCCATTTGGTGAAAGTGCTAATCTTGACGCAAGATAGGTGCACGGTTAGCGGTGAACGTACTATAGGCTTTGAAATCATTTTGGACGCACCCGATGGAACTCCTAGGTGACGTGGGTCTTGTGCAGTCTCATTTCGGTCCTTTTGGAGATAGTGTTAGCGTCGGTGCAAGATACGTGCACGGTTTGCACCACATGTAGAGCTCAGAAATCGTTTTGGACGCAGCCGATGGTACTCCTAGGTGACGAGGCTCGTGTGGAATATCAAGTTTTAGTCAATTTGGAGATAGTGCTAATCTTGATGCAACATAGGTGCACGATTTGCGTTTAACGTACCATTGGCTCAAAAATCATTTTGGACGCACCCGATGGAACTCCTATGTGATGTGGGTCTTGTGGAATCTCGTTTCGGTCCGTTTGTAGACAGGGTTAGTGTCGGTGCAAGATAGGTGCACGGTTTGCGCCAAACGTACCATAGGCTCAGAAATAGTTTTGGATGCACCAGGTGGTACTCCTAGGTGTCAAGGGTGAACTGGATGCTCGTTTCGGTCCATTTGGAGATAGTGCTAATCTTGACGCAATATAGGTGCACAGTTTGCGCCGAACATACCATAGGCTCGGAAATTGTTTTGGATGCACCCGAAGGAACTACTAGGTGACGTGGGTCTTGTGCAGTCTCGTTTCGGTCCGTTTGGAGATAGTGTTAGTGTCGGTGCAAGATACCTGCACGGTTTGCGCCACATGTACCATTGGCTCAGAAATTGTTTTGGACGCAGCCGATGGTAGTCCTAGGTGATGAGGTTTGTGTGCAATATCTCATTTCAGTCAATTTGGAGATAGTGCAAATCTTGATGCAAGATAGGTGCATGGTTTGCGCCGATCGTACATAGGGTCGAAAATCATTTTGGGCGCACCCGATGGAACTCCTATGTGACGTGGGCCTTGTGGAATCTCGTTTCGGTCCATTTGTAGACACTGTTAGTGTCGGTGCAAGATAGGTGCACGGTTTGCGCCAAACATACCATAGGCTCAGAAATAGTTTTGGACGCACCCGGTGGTACTCCTAGGTGTCGAGGGTGAACTGGATGCTCGTTTCGGTCCATTTGGAGATAGTGCTAATCTTGACGCAATATAGGTGCACGGTTTGCGTCGAATATACCATAGGCTCGGAAATTGTTTTGGACGCACCCGAAGGAACACCTTGGTGACGTGGGTCTTGTGGAATCTCATTTCGGTCCGTTTGGAGACAGTATTAGTGTCAGTGCAAGATACCTGCACGGTTTGCGCCACATGTACCATTGGCTCAGAAAATCATTTTGGACGCAGCCGATGGTACTCCTAGGTGATGAGGGTCAACTAGCAGCTCGTTTTGGTCTGTTTAGTGAAAGTGCTAGTCTTGACGCAAGATAGGTGCACGGTTAGCGGCGAACGTACCATAGGCTCTGAAATCATTTTGGACACACCCGATGGAACTCCTAGGTGACGTGGGTCTTGTGCAGTCTCGTTTCGGTCCGTTTGGAGATAGTGTTAGCGTCGGTGCAAGATACGTGCACGGTTTGCGCCACATGTAGGGCTCAGAAATCATTTTAGATGCAGCCGATGGTACTCCTAGGTGACGAGGCTCATGTTGAATATCTCATTTCAGTCAATTTGGAGATAGTGCAAATCTTGATGCAAGATAGGTGCACGGTTTGCGCTGAACGTACCATAGGCTCGGAAATCGTTTTGGACGCACCTGATGGAACTCCTATGTGACGTGGGTCTTGTGGAATCTCGTTTCGGTCCGTTTGTAGACAGTATTAGTGTTGGTGCAAGATAGGTGCACGGTTTGCGCCAAACGTACCATAGGCTCAGAAACAGTTTTGGACGCACCCGGTGGTACTCCTAGGTGTCGAGGGTGAACTGGATGCTCGTTTCGGTCCATTTGGAGATAGTGCTAATCTTTTCGCAATATAGGTGCACGGTTTGCGCCGAACATACCATAGGCTCGAAAATTGTTTTGGATGCACCCAAAGGAACTCCTTCGTGACGTGCATCTTGTGGAATCTCGTCTCAGTCCATTTGGAGACAGTATTAGTGTCGGTGCAAGATACCTGCACGGCTTGTGCCAAATGTACCATTGTCTCAGAAATCATTTTGGACACAGTTGATGATACTCCTAGGTGACGAGGCTTGTGTGCAATATCTCATTTCAGTCAATTTGTATATAGTGCTAATCTTGTGGCAAGATAGGTGCATGGTTTGCGCCGAATGTACCATAGGCTCGAAAATCGTTTTGGATGCAATCGATGGAACTCCTAGGTGACGTGGGTCATGTGGAACCTCGTTTCGATCTGTTTGGAGATAGTGTTAGTGTTGGTGCAAGATAGGTGCACGGATTGCGCCAAACGTAGCATAGGCTCAGATATCGTTTTGGACGCACCTGGTGGTACTCCTAGGTGACGAGGGTCAACTAGTAGCTCATTTTGGTCCGTTTGGTGAAAGTGCTAATCTTGACGCAAGATAGGTGCACGGTTAGCGGCGAACGTACTATAGGCTTTGAAATCATTTTGGACGCACCCGATGGAACTCCTAGGTGACGTGGGTCTTGTGCAGTCTCATTTCGGTCCTTTTGGAGATAGTGTTAGCGTCGGTGCAAGATATGTGCATGGTTTGCGCCACATGTAGAGCTCAGAAATCGTTTTGGACGCAGCCGTTGGTACTCCTAGGTGACGAGGCTCGTGTGGAATATCAAGTTTTAGTCAATTTGGAGATAGTGCTAATCTTGATGCAACATAGGTGCACGGTTTGCGTTGAACGTACCATAGGCTCAAAAATCGTTTTGGATGCACCCGATGGAACTCCTATGTGATGTGGGTCTTATGGAATCTCGTTTCGGTCCGTTTGTAGACAGGGTTAGTGTCGGTGCAAGATAGGTGCACGGTTTGCGCCAAACGTACCATAGGCTCAGAAATAGTTTTGGACGCACCAGGTGGTACTCCCAGGTGTCAAGGGTGAACTGGATGCTCGTTTCGGTCCATTTGGAGATAGTGCTAATCTTAACGCAATATAGGTGCACGGTTTGCGCTGAACATACCATAGGCTCGGAAATTGTTTTGGATGCACCCGAAGGAACTACTAGGTGACGTGGGCCTTGTGCAGTCTCGTTTCGGTCCGTTTGGAGATAGTGTTAGTGTCGGTGCAAGATACCTGCATGGTTTGTGCCACATGTACCATTGGCTCAGAAATCGTTTTGGACGCAGCCGATGGTAGTCCTAGGTGATGAGGGTTGTGTGCAATATCTCATTTCAGTCAATTTGGAGATAGTGCAAATCTTGATGCAAGATAGGTGCATGGTTTGCGCCGATCGTACATAGGGTCGAAAATCATTTTGGGCGCACCCGATGGAACTCCTATATGACGTGGGCCTTGTGGAATCTCGTTTCGGTCCATTTGTAGACATTGTTAGTGTCGGTGCAAGATAGGTGCACGGTTTGCGCCAAACATACCATAGGCTCAGAAATAGTTTTGGACGCACCTGGTGGTACTCCTAGGTGTCGAGGGTGAACTGGATGCTCGTTTCGGTCCATTTGGAGATAGTGCTAATCTTGACGCAATATAGGTGCACGGTTTGCGTCAAATATACCATAGGCTTAGAAATTGTTTTGGACACACCCGAAGGAACACCTTGGTTACGTGGGTCTTGTGGAATCTCATTTCGGTCCGTTTGGAGACAGTATTAGTGTCAGTGCAAGATACCTGCACGGTTTGTGCCACATGTACCATTGGCTCAGAAATCGTTTTGGACGCAGCCGATGGTACTCCTAGGTGATGAGGGTCAACTAGCAGCTCGTTTTGGTCCGTTTAGTGAAAGTGCTAGTCTTGACGCAAGATAGGTGCACGGTTAGCGGCGAACGTACCATAGGCTCTGAAATCATTTTGGACACACCCGATGGAACTCCTAGGTGACGTGGGTCTTGTGCAGTCTCGTTTTGGTCCGTTTGGAGATAGTGTTAGCGTCGGTGCAAGATATGTGCACGGTTTGCACCACATGTAGGGCTCAGAAATCATTTTAGATGCAGCCGATGGTACTCCTAGGTGACGAGGCTCATGTTGAATATCTCGTTTCAGTCAATTTGGAGATAGTGCTAATCTTGATGCAAGATAGGTGCACGGTTTGCGCCGAACGTACCATAGGCTCGGAAATTGTTTTGGACGCACCCGATGGAACTCCTATGTGACGTGGGTCTTGTGGAATCTCGTTTCGGTCCATTTGTAGACAGTATTAGTGTTGGTGCAAGATAGGTGCACGGTTTGCGCCAAACGTACCATAGGCTCAGAAACAGTTTTGGACGCACCCGGTGGTACTCCTAGGTGTCGAGGGTGAACTGGATGCTCGTTTCGGTCCATTTGGAGATAGTGCTAATCTTTTCACAATATAGGTGCACGGTTTGCGCCGAACATACCATAGGCTCGAAAATTGTTTTGGATGCACCCAAAGGAACTCCTTGGTGACGTGCATCTTGTGGAATCTCGTCTCGGTCCATTTGGAGACAGTATTAGTGTCGGTGCAAGATACCTGCACGACTTGTGCCAAATGTACCATTGGCTCAGAAATCGTTTTGGACACAGTTGATGATACTCCTAGGTGACAAGGCTCGTGTGCAATATCTCATTTCAGTCAATTTGTATATAGTGCTAATCTTGTGGCAAGATAGGTGCATGGTTTGCGCCAAACGTACCATAGGCTCGGAAATCGTTTTGGATGCAATCGATGGAACTCCTAGGTGACGTGGGTCATGTGGAACCTCATTTCGATCTGTTTGGAGATAGTGTTAGTGTTGGTGCAAGATAGGTGCACGGATTGCGCCAAACATAGCATAGGCTCAGATATCGTATTGGACGCACCTGGTGGTACTCCTAGGTGACGAGGGTCAACTAGTAGCTCATTTTGGTCCGTTTGGTGAAAGTGCTAATCTTGACGCAAGATAGGTGCACGGTTAGCGGCGAACGTACTATAGGCTTTGAAATCATTTTGGACGCACCCGATGGAACTCCTAGGTGACGTGGGTCTTGTGCAGTCTCATTTCGGTCCTTTTGGAGATAGTGTTAGCGTCGGTGCAAGATACGTGCACGGTTTGCGCCACATGTAGAGCTCAGAAATCGTTTTGGACGCAGCCGATGGTACTCCTAGGTGATGAGGCTCGTGTGGAATATCAAGTTTTAGTCAATTTGGAGATAGTGCTAATCTTGATGCAACATAGGTGCACGGTTTGCGTTGAATGTACCATAGGTTCAAAAATCGTTTTGGACGCACCCGATGGAACTCCTATGTGATGTGGGTCTTGTGGAATCTCGTTTCGGTCCGTTTGTAGACAGGGTTAGTGTCGGTGCAAGATAGGTGCACGGTTTGCGCCAAACGTACCATAGGCTCAGAAATAGTTTTGGACGCACCAGGTGGTACTCCTAGGTGTCAAGGGTGAACTGGATGCTCGTTTCGGTCCATTTGGAGATAGTGCTAATCTTGACGCAATATAGGTGCACGGTTTGCGCCGAACATACCATAGGCTCGGAAATTGTTTTGGATGCACCCGAAGGAACTACTAGGTGACGTGGGTCTTGTGGAATCTCGTTTTGGTCCGTTTGGAGACAGTATTAGTGTCGGTGCAAGATACCTGCACGATTTGCGCCACATGTACCATTGGCTCAGAAATCGTTTTGGACGCAGCCGATGGTAGTCCTAGGTGATGAGGTTCATGTGCAATATCTCGTTTTAGTCAATTTGGAGATAGTGCAAATCTTGATGCAAGATAGGTGCATGGTTTGCGCCGATCGTACATAGGGTCGAAAATCGTTTTGGGTGCACCCGATGGAACTCCTATGTGATGTGGGTCTTGTGGAATCTCGTTTCGGTCCGTTTGTAGACATTGTTAGTGTTGGTGCCAGATAGGTGCACGGTTTGCGCCAAACATACCATAGGCTTAGAAATAGTTTTGGACGCACCCGGTGGTACTCCTAGGTGTCAAGGGTGAACTGGATGCTCGTTTTGGTCCATTTGGAGATAGAGCTAATCTTGACGCAATATAGGTGCACGGTTTGCGCCGAATATACCATCGGCTCTGAAATCGTTTTGGACACACCTGTTGGAACACCTAGGTGACATGGGTCTTGTGCAGTCTTGTTTCGGTCCGTTTGGAGATAGTGTTAGTGTCGGTGCAAGATATGTGCACGGTTTGCGCCACATGTAGGGCTCAGAAATCATTTTAGACGCAGCTGATGGTACTCCTAGGTGACGAGGCTCATGTGGAATATCTCGTTTTAGTCAATTTGGAGATAGTGCTAA
Organism: Miscanthus floridulus; assembly: GCF_019320115.1. NCBI lineage: Eukaryota > Viridiplantae > Streptophyta > Magnoliopsida > Poales > Poaceae > Miscanthus > Miscanthus floridulus. The sequence goes on along the minus strand of NC_089581.1, from coordinate 87,817,715 downwards.
TATTGATGCAAGATATGTGCACGGTTTGCGTTGAACGTACCATAGGCTCGGAAATCGTTTTGGACGCACCCGATGGAACTCCTATGTGACGTGGGTCTTGTGGAATCTCGTTTCGGTCCGTTTGTAGATAGTGTTAGTGTTGGTGCAAGATAGGTGCACGGTTTGCGCCAAATGTACCATAGGCTCAGAAATAGTTTTGGACGCACCCGGTGGTACTCCTAGGTGTCGAGGGTGAACTGGACGCTCGTTTTGGTCCATTTGGAGATAGTGCTAATCTTTTCGCAATATAGGTGCACCGTTTGCGCCGAACATACCATAGGCTCGAAAATTGTTTTGGATGCACCCAAACGAACTCCTTGGTGACGTGGGTCTTGTGGAATCTCGTCTCGGTCCATTTGGAGACAGTATTAGTGTCGGTGCAAGATACCTGCATGGTTTGTGCCAAATGTACCATTGGCTCAGAAATCGTTTTGGACATAGCCGATGGTACTCCTAGGTGACGAGGCTCATGTGCAATATCTCGTTTCAGTCAATTTGTATATAGTGCTAATCTTGTGGCAAGATAGGTGCATGGTTTGCGCCGAACGTACCATAGCCTCGGAAATCGTTTTTGATGCAATCGATGGAACTCCTAGGTGACGTGGGTCATCTGGAACCTCGTTTCGATCCGTTTGGAGATAGTTTTAGTGTTGGTGCAAGATAGGTGCACGGTTTGCGCCAAACGTACCATAGGCTCAGATATCGTTTTGGACGCACCCGGTGGTACTCCTAGGTGATGAGGGTCAACTAGCATCTCGTTTTGGTCCATTTCGTGATAGTGCTAATCTTGATGCAAGATAGGTGCACGGTTAGTGGCGAATGTACCATAGGCTCTAAAATCATTTTGGACGCACCCGATGGAACTCCTAGGTGATGTGGGTCTTGTGCAGTCTCGTTTCAGTCCGTTTGGAGATAGTGTTAGCATCGGTGCAAGATACGTGCACGGTTTGTGCCACATGTGCCATTGGCTCATAAATCATTTTGGATGCAGCCGATGGTACTCCTAAGTGACGAGGCCCGTGTGGAATATCTCATTTCAGTCAATTTGGAGATAGTGCAAATCTTGATGCAAGATAGGTGCACGGTTTGCGCCGAAAGTGCCGTAGGCTTGGAAATTATTTTGGACGCACCTGATGGAACTCCTATGTGACGTGGGTCTTGTGGAATCTCGTTTCGGTCTGTTTGTACACATTGTTAGTGTCGGTGCAAGATAGGTGCACGGTTTGCGCCAAACGTACCATAGGCTCAGAAATTGTTTTGGATGCACCCGGTGGTACTCCTTGGTGTCGAGGGTGAACTGGTGCTCGTTTCAATCCATTTGGAGATAGTGCTAATCTTGACGCAATATACGTGCACGGTTAGCGGCGAACGTACCATAGGCTCTGAAATCATTTTCGACACACCCGATGGAACTCCTAGGTGACGTGGGTCTTGTGCAGTCTCGTTTCGGTCCGTTTGGAGATAGTGTTAGCGTCGGTGCAAGATACGTGTACGGTTTGCGCGACATGTACCATTGGCTCAGAAATCATTTTTCACGCAGTCGATGGTACTCCTAGGTGACGAGCCTCGTGTGGAATATCTCGTTTCAGTCAATTTGGATATAGTAAGAATCTTGATGCAATATAGGTGCATGGTTTGCGCCGAATGTACCATAGGCTCAGAAATTGTTTTGGATGCACCCAATGGAACTCCTAGGTGACGTGGGTCATGTGGAACCTCGTTTCGATCTGTTTGGAGATAGTTTTAGTGTTGGTGCAAGATAGGTGCACGGTTTGCGCCAAACGTACGATAGGCTCAGATATCGTTTTGGACGCACCCGGTGGTACTCCTAGGTGACGAGGGTCAACTAGCAGCTCGTTTTGGTCTGTTTGGTGAAAGTGCTAATCTTGACGCAAGATAGGTGCACGGTTAGCGGCGAACGTACCATAGGCTTTGAAATCATTTTGGACGCACCCGATGGAACTCCTAGGTGACGTGGGCCATGTGGAACCTCATTTCGATTTGTTTGGAGATAGTGTTAGTGTTGGTGCAAGATACATGCACGGTTTGCGCCAAATGTAGCATAGGCTCAGATATCATTTTGGACGCACCCGGTGGTACTCCTAGGTGACGAGGGTCAACTAGCAGCTCATTTTGGTCCGTTTGGTGAAAGTGCTAATCTTGACGCAAGATAGGTGCACGGTTAGCGGCGAACGTACCATAGGCTTTGAAATCATTTTGGACGCACCCAATGGAACTCCTAGGTGACGTGGGTCTTGTGCAGTCTTGTTTCGGTCCTTTTGGAGATAGTGTTAGCGTCGGTGCAAGATACGTGCACGGTTTGCACCACATGTAGAGCTCAGAAATCATTTTGGACGCAGCCGATGGTACTCCTAGGTGACGAGGCTCGTGTGGAATATCAAGTTTCAGTCAATTTGGAGATAGTGCTAATCTTGATGCAACATAGGTGCACGGTTTGCGTTGAACGTACCATAGGCTCGAAAATCGTTTTGGACGCACCCGATGGAACTCCTATGTGACGTGGGTCTTGTGGAATCTCGTTTCGGTCCATTTGTAGACAGGGTTAGTGTCGGTGCAAGATACCTGCATGGTTTGCGCTACATGTACCATTGGCTCATAAATCGTTTTGGACGCAGCCGATGGTACTCCTAGGTGACGAGGCTCGTGTGCAATATCTCGTTTCAGTCAGTTTGTATATAGTGCTAATCTTGATGCAAGATAGGTGCACGGTTTCCACCAAACATACCATAGGCTCAGAAATCGTTTTGGATGCACACGATGGAACTCCTAGGTGACGTGGGCCATGTGGAACCTCGTTTCGATCCGTTTGGAGATAGTGTTAGTGTTGGTGCATGATACATGCACGGTTTGCGCCAAATGTCGCATAGGCTCAGATATCATTTTGGATGCACCCGGTGGTACTCCTAGGTGACGAGGGTCAACTAGCTGCTCATTTTGGTCCGTTTGGTGAAAGTGCTAATCTTGATGCAAGATAGGTGCATGGTTAGCGGCGAACGTACCATAGGCTTTGAAATCATTTTGGACGCACCCAATGGAACTCCTAGGTGACGTGGGTCTTGTGCAGTCTCGTTTCGGTCCTTTTGGAGATAGTGTTAGCGTCGGTGCAAGATACGTGCACGGTTTGCGCCACATGTAGAGCTCAGAAATCGTTTTGGACGCAGCCGATGGTACTCCTAGGTGATGAGGCTCGTGTGGAATATCAAGTTTCAGTCAATTTGGAGATAGTGCTAATCTTGATGCAACATAGGTGCACGGTTTGCATTGGACGTACCATAGGCTTGAAAATCATTTTGGACGCACCCGATGGAACTCCTATGTGACGTGGGTCTTGTGGAATCTCGTTTCAGTCCATTTGTAGACAGGGTTAGTGTTGGTGCAAGATACCTGCACGGTTTGCACCACATGTACCATTGGCTCATAAATCGTTTTGGACGCAGCCGATGGTACTCCTAGGTGATGAGGCTCGTGTGCAGTATCTCGTTTCAGTCAGTTTGTATATAGTGCTAATCTTGATGCAAGATAGGTTCATGGTTTCCGCCGAACGTACCATAGGCTCGGAAATCGTTTTGGATGCACCCGATGGAACTCCTAGGTGACGTGGGCCATGTGGAACCTTGTTTCGATCTGTTTGGAGATAGTGTTAGTGTTGGTGCAAGATACATGCACGGTTTGCGCCAAATGTAGCATAGGCTCAGATATCATTTTGGACGCACCCGGTGGTACTCCTAGGTGACGAGGGTCAACTAGCAGCTCATTTTGGTCCGTTTGGTGAAAGTGCTAATCTTGACGCAAGATAGGTGCACGGTTAGCGGTGAACATACCATAGGCTTTGAAATCATTTTGGACGCACCCGATGGAACTCCTAGGTGACGTGGGTCTTGTGCAGTCTCGTTTTGGTCCTTTTGGAGATAGTGTTAGCGTCGGTGCAAGATACGTGCACGGTTTGCGCCACATGTAGAGCTCAGAAATCGTTTTGGACGCAGCCGATGGTACTCCTAGGTGATGAGGCTCGTGTGGAATATCAAGTTTCAGTCAATTTGGAGATAGTGCTAATCTTGATGCAACATAGGTGCACGGTTTGCATTGAACGTAACATAGGCTTGAAAATCATTTTGGACGCACCCGATGGAACTCCTATGTGACGTGGGTCTTGTGGAATCTCGTTTCAGTCCATTTGTAGACAGGGTTAGTGTTGGTGCAAGATACCTGCACGGTTTGCACCACATGTACCATTGGCTCATAAATCGTTTTGGACGCAGCCGATGGTACTCCTAGGTGATGAGGCTCGTGTGCAGTATCTCGTTTCAGTCAGTTTGTATATAGTGCTAATCTTGATGCAAGATAGGTTCATGGTTTCCGCCGAACGTACCATAGGCTCGGAAATCGTTTTGGATGCACCCGATGGAACTCCTAGGTGACGTGGGCCATGTGGAACCTTGTTTCGATCTGTTTGGAGATAGTGTTAGTGTTGGTGCAAGATACATGCACGGTTTGCGCCAAATGTAGCATAGGCTCAGATATCATTTTGGACGCACCCGGTGGTACTCCTAGGTGACGAGGGTCAACTAGCAGCTCATTTTGGTCCGTTTGGTACCTGCATAACATTTCATTTCAGCCCTAAACCCATAAAGAATATGCAGAATGTAATTGTAAATACTTCCATATATGTATCCCCATACATATACTTCCATATCAATCTACCCAACAATAATTTAAACCCACAATTAAATACGTACCATGTACACATGCGAGCATGTATACATAGCCGTACCAAAGCTAACTCTTCCCGACCGCACGCTCACATCTTGCGGTCATACACTCATCTTACCTTGGCGTAGAGGCATTTGATCCATACATTACCACTCAAGTGAATGGCATCCATACTATAGCACGCCGTATGGACGACGAAGTAAAAACCCCCATGTTAGTACTTAAATAGCCACCTAATAGTCCTTAATCTGGGCATAAGGAAGGTGATCATTGGCACACTTTAGATTTCAAATACCTATTATATAACTATTAGTTGTTAGAGAAGGGTTTTTGGAAAACAAAAACTTTTGTTTTAAATACACTTGTGACAATTAACGTTGAATCTTGCTCTGATGCCAGCTGTCGCAGAACCGACCAATTTATAAGAATACAAGTATAATGGCAATCCGCAAGCGGTCGCACTGTCATACTTGAACCCATATAAACCCGGTAGTCCGTCGAGTACCACGACAGGTCTCGATAAACGATTTACAACAACCAAGATCGTACAGGATTCAACATACATGCCACATATTACATAAAGTTCACAGATATGTTTCATCATCAGAGTACGAATAAAAGTTATTACAAAACAAGTTTGATAAACAAAGCGGAAGCAAATAAGTTCGAGATAAGGTTTTCCAACATAGTTTACTACAGTGCCAAACCAGATCACGGTCCACAAAAGCAAGGATAGGAATTACTAAGGAAGCCTGCCCAAGGCTTACTCCTCATCCACAGCGGGATAGAAGCAACTCTTGCAATAACCATGATACACAGTGCCATCTGCAACAATGGGAAAATAAACCCTGAGTACGAGAAGGTACTCAGCTAGACTTACCCGTCATGAACCAGAAATAAAATGACTCCAAGGATTATGCACGGCTGTATAAGTGGACGTAACTTGACAACATTTTGCGAAAAAGGCAATTAACCGTTGTACAGTTGTGATTCTTTTATCAAGTTAATTATAACTATCCATTTCTAGGTTAGCAACTATCCTATGCCAAACATGTGGTATATTATTTAGAATCATACAATAGTAACCATAGCAAGTATTGTAATTCCATATTCATTTGAACCATCATGTTTCATAACACAGTTACTACGATGTTGGAGCTAGCCAAGTTTCTCACTATCCGGGAGAGACGGCGATTCGAATCGATTTCAACCAGCTGGGGATTTATTCCTAACACAAACCCAGATCTATCAGCCACGATAGTCTTAGGTCACCTTTGGTACAACTCCGGTACACATTTCGCGGGTTCGTACTGCGCCGCACAATCTAGAACACCAGATGCCAGGATGCTCAGGCCAAGCCTGCCCTTGGGCTCAGTCTGATCGTTCCCCGGAAGGAGCGCACAACAAAACGATTCCCGGCCTGAGTTGAATTACTCGGCTTCGCGGTCGGAACGAGTTATCCGGCCAGCTAAGTGAGAGGCATGCGTTCAATCTTGTCAGAAGTTCCAACAACGGTACGGTCCTTGATCGACACAGACGGGGATAAGTCCACACCCAAGACCTCCATGCCTTGTTGTTTCCCTATCGACCTCCCGTCCGGTCTCAATTTACTTTTACCACATGGTTCTGTTCCACGATAGCAGATATAGCCAACCGTGCTCCGGTATCCACCTATATCTCGCAGGTGACAGGACATCACCCGACTTCTACCGGTCTAAGCATGGCTAAGCATAAATTCGATCCTGGACCTATACTGGTTAAAGGGTCAATATCTGGACAAGGAATGTACATGCATCAAGTGGTTTCATTCAACTCTTATAACCTAATGCATCAATCATAAATACGTAAGTAAACATTTGTAAATTACTGGGAGACTTATAATGCTCCGGGGCTTGCCTCGCAGAAAGGAAGTAGGACGATGGTCAGGGCACTCCGGAAGCTCTTCAGGGTTCTGCTCCACGCCTTCGGGAGCGGGGACTTGCGGATTCTCCTGCGGGTTCCCTTCCTCGGCTTCTTCGAATTCCAGCAACGTGATCTCTTCCTCCGATCCTAGATGCATGAGTATGGTATGAGTATTACGAATGCATAATATTAACAAGTGCATCACGTTGTTTGAGTAGGTGCATATCTCTTCTCGCTTACTACTTAACTACTTCTACAAAGCATCGACTATGCCATTAACAGTATCTACTTGTTTTACTCATAACTGGAGTTCTACAAATTCAAAAGCAGTGATCCTGGACTTTCTGGAAAGCTTATCAAATTTTCTACAACTTTGTTATTAACCATTTTTACAGTCCACATCAGTTTCAACATGCAACTCATCATATTCTAGAATCAGTCTGGAAATGATTTAACATGCAATATAAAGTAAGAATACTTCTACTTTATGTAATCCTTCAAAATTGACAACCTAGAACCTACCAATAGTGTAAGCATACCAAATACAGTTAAGATAATATAATGGTGAAGCCCAAACTATTTATTAAATTGCCTTTATTATTTTATTTAGATATCTAGGTTAAATAATAAATACATATCAGATGTGCTCAATAAATTCTCAAAATTTTACAGAGCCTTACTAATGCTATCAAAGGACTGCTATAAAAATTTCATGTCATTTTACTAAGTAGAACATCCTATACAAAAATGATAAGGAAGCAAGGCTTGAAATAGCATAAATGGAAAATCCTATTGAAAAGTGTCAAGCAACAGATTTCTTATTTTTCCTAACATCCATATGGTACTAGTATCATCTCCAATAAATCTCCTGAATTTTGGACTTATAATTAATTTATAAAAATTCATGCAAGGATTAACTATTTATAAAAGAAAAATCTATAACTATAGATCTACACATGCACTGGTTCTCAAATTTTTATCCAAGCTCAGGTATGACAAGAATAGCCTACCACAAAAATTTCATAATTTTTGGAGCACAGGAACTCTAGATATAGAATAAACAAATTTGAATGCATTCAAAAGCACATTTGAAATCCCTATTTAAATCTCCAGAAATTTCTACTGTTGAACCCAAGAACATATTTTTCTTAAATACTACACTTCCTAAGCAACACTACAAAATTTATTTCACAATTTTTGGAGCTACCAAACTAAATATACAAAAATAACAAAATACATGAATTCAGGGTTCAAATCTGTAAAAATGAGCTAGCTTTCTATTTAACCGACACTGACATGCGGGACCCTCCAGCCAGTTGGGCCCACATGTCACTGAGACAGAACAGAGCAACGGCGCGGGAATGACGTGGGAACGGCGGAGCTCGCCGACGGCGAGGTTGCCGGCGGTGAGGTCATTACTAGACGTTCTACTCGACATTGCGCACACAAGGATCTACTTGGGGGGTCTGCTCGTCGGTGCTAGCAACGGCGGCGACGGCCATGGCGGACCGGTGACGTTGGACGACGGCGCTACTCCGGTGACGACCTTGGCGGCTCAATCAAACACGCGGACAAGCATCTACGAGCTACTGGATACCTAGCGCATCAACTAACGCGTGGAATGGTAGACTAAAACGGCGTGGCCGTGACGACGAGGTTGGCGGCGGAGCTCCGGCGAGCTAGCGCACGGCGCTGGGGCTTACCGAGTGCTAACAGCGAGCACGGTAGGGCGCAGGGGGGGTTGCTGGGAAGACGGTGGAGGGTTGCGGTGGGGATGGAGGAGCTAGGCGCGAGCTGGCGCCTCCAATGGTGATGGCGGGCTCTCGGCACCGGGGTTGCAGCGGCTGCGGCGAGGGAAAAGGCCGAGGTGAGGCGACTGGTGAGCTCGGCTGAGTGCGGGCGAGCGCTGGGAGGGTAAAGGCGCGAGCTGGCCTGCCCTGGCCGCGGTGGGCAGGGTGCTGGTGACGCGCGGCCGCCGCTGGCTCCACGCGGCGCGCACGCCCTGACGGTGTCGGCCACCGAAGCCGACGTGCCGGACCTGATTCAGTTCGTCAGAACGCGATCGGAGAGGCCTGACAGCGCGTTTCCAAGTCGATATATCCGCTGATCCTTGGCTCCTTCGTGCAAATGCCCAACATGAGTTTTGTAGCCCAAGGTACCAGCTACAACTCTTATTCAAAGATCAAGCTCAAATTCGCAACAGCTAGGGAGAAAATCCAACCCAAAGTCGGGCTGACAGCACTGTCAGTGATCAAGACTTAGAAAAATTTCGTGAAGTGCTGAAAAGGTTGTTTTTCTGATTTTTGTGAGCTAAAAAGGACTAGGCTATGCACATTATTAGTTCATGACCCAAAAAAGAAAGTTGTTCTCCATGACACATACTACAACTTTGCTTTAGTACCCACATACATGCATAGTCTCTAGCACCTATTTCAAACTTGGTCAAACATGTCACTTTTAAAAGATGGTACCCTCTTGGGCTATGACATAATGACCTAATTAGCCCTAGCCATGAATATCAAAGTTGTTTATAATGATACTCTAAACATGTTTAAGCAATTCACAAGGTCACACAATCATTACATGTATTAGTCACTCATGATCATATGTATATGTTACAAGGAACATGAAATAACAAGCAATGTTTCATATGTTTCGATCAGATGTTTCAATTGTAAATGATGATTTATGAATGCTTGATGCTCATGCTCATGTTATGCAAGTCAAGTTATGCAAGGCTAACACCCGAGGTGTTACAGCCCCTCCCCCTTATAAAAATCTCGTCCCGAGATTTGCAAGACCTACCATTCTTGGTAAAAGGCGGGATAAACTTCTTGCAGATAATCTTCTCTTTCCCATGTAGCATCTTGTTCACTATGATTGTTCCACACCACCTTATAGAACTTAATGATCTTACTCCTTGTTACTCTCTCCATCATTTCTAATACTCGAATTGGCTTTTCTTCATAAGTCAAATCCGATTGAAGCTGCACGTTGGTGGGTGCAATAGCTTCTTCCGGTACTCGAAGACATTTCTTTAGCTGAGACACATGGAACACATCAAAGATTGCACTCATCTCTGGTGGTAGTTGTAGCTTGTACGCAACGTTTCCTTTTCGTTCCAAGATTTTGTATGGCCCTACATATCTTGGTGAAAGCTTCTTTTTCATCCCAAATCTCTTTACACCTTTCATGGGTGATACTCTCAAGTACACATAGTCACCTACTTCAAAAGTTAGTGGTCTTCTTCTTCTATCGGCATAACTCTTCTGTCTTGATTGAGCTGCCTTCATGTGTTGTTGGATGATACGTACTTGTTCTTCGGCTTCATTGACAAAATCAATACCAAAATATCTCCTTTCACCGGGCTCAATCCAATTCAATGGAGTTCTGCATTTTCTGCCATACAAGGCTTCAAATGGAGCCATTTTGATACTCGCTTGATAACTGTTGTTATAGGAGAATTCAGCTAAAGGTAGCCATTTCTCCCATGAACCTTTTGAAGATATAACACAAGCCCTAAGCAAATCTTCTAGGATTTGGTTTACTCTCTCTGTCTGTCCTGAAGTTTGCGGATGATAAGCTGAACTTCTTATTAGCTTGGTTCCCAAAGCTTGGTGTAAGTGCTCCCAGAAACGAGCTATGAACTGCGGTCCTCTATCCGATATTATGGTCCGGGGTACTCCATGCAACTTCACGATCTGGGAAACATATAACTCAGAATATTTACCCGCGTGATATGTTGTGTGAACTGGTACAAAATGGGCTGACTTTGTGAGACGATCAACAATGACCCAGATTGAATCGTGACCTTGGGGCGTCGTTGGAAGGCCTGTGATAAAGTCCATACTGATCTCCTCCCATTTCCATCCTGGAATAGGCAATGGCTGAAGTAATCCAGCGGTTTTCATATGGACGGCTTTCACTCTGCTGCAGTTATCACATCTAGCAACATAGGCTGCGATCTCTTTCTTCATCTTAGTCCACCAAAAACGATTTCTTAGATCTTGATACATTTTACTACTACCCGGGTGGATAGACAATTTGGACGAGTGAGCTTCTTCTAAAATCTGATTCCTTAGCTCACGGTCTTTCGGCACCACTAGCCGGTCCTCAAACCATAATACACCTCTTTCGTCCAATCTAAAGTGTTTTGTTTCTTGCTCTTGCACTTTTCTCTTGATGTGACTTATTCCTACATCTGTCTGCTGTAGCTCTATGATTCGGCTCTCAAGCGAACAACTGATTGTGATATTGTGGAGTACGGCAGGATGTAACAAGTTGAATCCATCTTCCAATAGTGCTTCCATAGTGTTGCAATGGGACTTCCGACTAAGTGCATCAGCTACTACATTTGCTTTACCCGGATGGTAATGCACTTCCAAATTATAGTCCTTAATCAATTCCAACCATCTACGTTGTCTCATGTTCAGTTCTGGCTGGGTAAAGATATACTTGAGGCTTTTGTGGTCAGTATAGATATGACATACATTGCCCAACAAGTAATGTCTCCATATCTTTAGTGCATGGACAATGGCTGCAAGTTCCAAATCATGTGTAGGGTAGTTGGCTTCATGTTTTCTCAGTTGCCGAGAGGCATATGCAATTACTCTCCCTTCTTGCATAAGTACACATCCCAAACCTATTCCTGATGCATCACAAAATACATCAAAAGGCTTTTCAATGTCTGGTTGTGCTAGCACTGGTGCTGTAGTCAACAAGGTTCTGAGGGTGTGAAAAGCTGTTTCACATTCTGGTGTCCACTTGTATTTCTCATCTTTCTGAAGTAGTCTGGTCATAGGCTTAGCTATCTTTGAGAAGTCTGGAATAAACCGACGATAGTATCCTGCTAACCCTAGGAAACTCCGAACTTCATGCACCGAAGTTGGGGCTTTCCAATCCATGACCTCTTGCACCTTTGATGGGTCTACTGAGATTCCATCTCTGGATAAAATGTGACCTAAGAAAGGTACTTTGCTCATCCAGAATTCACATTTACTAAACTTGGCATAAAGCTTATGTTCCCTGAGTCTGGATAGGACAATCCGCAGATGCTCTTCATGATCTGACTCAGTTTCCGAATAAATCAATATGTCATCGATAAACACGACCACGAACTTATCAAGTTCGGGCATGAATACCGAGTTCATTAGGTACATAAAGTAGGCTGGAGCATTTGTTAGTCCAAAAGACATAACCAAATACTCGTATAAGCCGTACCTAGTAGAGAAGGCAGTCTTCGGTATATCCTCTGGTCTGATCTTTATCTGATGGTAACCTGATCTTAAGTCAATTTTGGAGAATACTTTTGCCTTCGCTAGCTGATCGAACAAGATGTCGATGCGGGGTAACGGATATTTGTTCTTGATGGTCACAGCATTGAGTGGTCTGTAATCTACACACATTCTCAGTGACTTATCCTTCTTTTTCACAAACAATGCTGGACATCCCCACGGAGATGAGCTAGGCTGGATAAGACCTTTGTCCAATAGATCTTGCAATTGAACCTTGAGTTCTGCTAACTCATTGGGTGGCATTCTATAGGGCCTTCTGGATATGGGTGCGGTACCTGGCACTAATTCGATCTTAAATTCCACATCCCTATCTGGTGGTAGACCTGGTAATTCCTCTGGAAATACATCCGGAAACTCACAAACCACTGGGATATCACATATGGTGGTGGCTTGGATAGCACAGGCTAAATGTTGGGGTTCGAAATCGTGGGAGAGTGGAACTAGAAAAGCATTCCCTCCCGTGGGTTCCCTCAACATGATAGTACGGGTGCTAGTGTCAATAAGAGCACCATGATACTTCATCCAATTCATGCCTAAGATTACACTTATCGACAATCCCGGCAATATTATCAAATCTGTGGTGTACTCCCGCCCTTGTATCAAGATGAGTACATTTTTTACTATCTTTTTGGTAGTAACAGTTCCCCCTGCTGAACTTATGTTAAAACCCCCTTTACTTACTTCAATTATTTCTTGATCATGTCTAGATGCAAATGCTTGACTCATAAATGAATGAGAAGCTCCTGAATCAAATAAAACAACAGCGGGGTGTTTGTTGACAAGAAACATACCGGCCGTGACAACTTCTCCGGCGGGCACTTCCTCCACAGCGGTATAATGCACTTGTCCCTGACGTGCCCTGGCATTCATCTGCCTTTGATTGTTCTGATTTGGGTTGCCATTCCTCTTGGGGTGGGGGCACTCCTTGGACCAATGACCTAGTTGGTTGCAGTTGAAACAAGGTTGATTACTTTTGAATCCGGTGGAGCTGTCCTGATTACCATTCCCTTTTGGTAAGGCAATAGTGAACGCCTTACGAAACGGTTTCTGTGGCCTGTTATTCTGAGCTTTCGGTGGTGGAGGCCTGAACTTGGATGCAGGTGGACGAAATGGTGGCCTAGCTGCGATAGGCGCTTTTGACTGAAAAGATCCGGATGCACTGGCCTCATATGCCCTCTTGTGACCCTTAGCAACTGCATGCAGGTTGTTGTGGTTTTCTTGGGTCAAGGCATCACTAATAAACTCATTGTACGTGGCACATCGAGAATTTGCCATAGTCTTCATTAGTTTGGTACCCAACCCTCGCTTGAAACTCTCAATCTTTTTCTCTTCAGTATCCACGAAACTTGGAGCATATCTTGACAAGTTGTTGAATGCGTGCATATATTCTGTGAGTGACTTGGTTCCCTGAGTGAGCCTCATAAATTCTGCTGCTTTCATGCGCATCAGGCCCAGGGGAATATGGTGTCCCCTAAAAGCCAGCTTGAATTGATCCCAGGTCACTCTCGCATTAGCAGGCAGAGACGACAGAAAGTGCGTCCACCAGATTCCTGCTGGTCCTTGCAGCTGATGAGAAGCATATTCAGCTTTGAGGTGCTCGGTGACCCTTAGCAGACGAAATTTCTGCTCGATGGTATTCAGCCACTCATCGGCCTGCAGTGGTTCCTCAGCCACTTTGAAGATCGGAGGCTTTGTGTCCAGAAACTCCTTGAATGAACTGTGCTGATTTGGCTCGGCCCCTGGTTGCTGTGGGTGGCCACGAGCAGTGTTTTGCGCGATGAGGCGCAAGGCTTCTTCCATTGTCCTCTGGCTACCCAAGAACTGGGTAAAGAACTCCTGAGCAGACGGTGGCGGTGGGGGTGGCAAGTCATCATGGTTGCCATCCTGGCTGCTGCTAGCTCCTGCACGGGTGCGCGTCATCTGCGAAGTTGCAACAATAAGCGATTATGGGTCGATGCCAAGAGATTGCAGACGAATTAGGTACTCATGCCAAACTGAAATTACTGGAGAAAAATTCTCAAAAGCACAATAAAAACAGAGGCATAATCATTCATTCTCGCAACATGACATCGCCAATTTGACCACTTATCGTGCTCATAACGCATGCAAGTTAAAGCGTGATGACCGACAAGGAACTAAAATTGCATTAACGTTTACCCAAACGTGCGATTAGCATTACATGATAGTCTAGTTACTAATGCCAACTTGGAACTACAGGTCCATTACATAAATAAAGGTGATACATTAGTCTTCCCACTACACACTAAGTGATCTAATCCTCATCATGATCACTATCGAGGTCAGATGCAGAATCATCTTCTTCCCCAGGTTCTACTTCTTCTTCAGGTGCCACTTCTTCTTCTTCCTCGTACCCTTCTAGATCCATTTCTGCAGCTCCAGGTGGTACATAAGGGTGGAGCTGATTGTGCAGTAGGTGAACTTCTTCATGCAGATTATCATTGTATCCCTCCGCATTGGCCAGCTATTGTTCCAGCTCAAACTGTCGAGCTCTCAGGACATCTTCCCTGGACCAGGCTGCGTTCCGCTGATGAGTTAACCTAGTCATCTCTTCGGTGAGCCTTTCAATCTCGGCGTCGTGCTCCCTCTGAAGCTGACGTCGGTCCTCGCGGGCATGACCAAGAGCACCAGACACACGTCTGAGGCTACCTTCAATTCCATCCAACACTCTCATCACTGCGAACATGGCGCTCATTGCAGGGCTATCGCTGTTCTGCCCTTCTGCTGCACCAATTTCCAAGGGTCTTCCTCTAGCCTGCCGCCATGAGTCAGTGAAGGGATTACCTCTTGGAAAGACTCCAACCAAAGCGGCTGCCAGCTCCTGAGGAAAACGATCCATGATATCCCTCAGGATCCCAAAAGCTGCCCTGCCAGCTGCTTCTTCAGCAGTCCTACCAGTCGACTCATAACACCAGCCTGTCCACTCAGAATCGTCACCTCGGGGACGGACAACGGCCTCCACAGTAACTAAGAGACCTTCTCCCAACCGCTCATTCGCCCAGAAGTAGCGGGGTTCCATTCCATCAGGATAGCCTACATAGCTGAGCACTCTCCACAAGAGGGTAGGCATCCCAAACTCTCCAAGGAACGTGTGACGTTGACGGGTACGTGGAGCAAGCTGACGGCTAGGAGCTCTACCTCCGGTGGACTTGCGAGCAGTCTGCTTGGTGCGTGCCATCTGCACCATCAACATGTACCCTTTGGTGAGACAATGCCATAATGGATAAGAGTTACATAACCGAGTAAGAATCTTATAAGGGGAGGAACAAATGTAGTTATGTGAATGGTATTTTAACATGATGTATGCTCGTGCCGTACGTCCTCACAAACTTAGGGAAAAATCTGTTTCTAACGGTAGACACGGTGGCATACATACGTTCTCTCATAATAGCGTAACTAGTCGAGCTACACGTTTCGTTGTTAGTGTACCTGCATAACATTTCATTTCAGCCCTAAACCCATAAAGAATATGCAGAATGTAATTGTAAATACTTCCATATATGTATCCCCATACATATACTTCCGTATCAATCTACCCAACAATAATTTAAACCCACAATTAAATACGTACCATGTACACATGCGAGCATGTATACATAGCCGTACCAAAGCTAACTCTTCCCGACCGCACGCTCACATCTTGCGGTCATACACTCATCTTACCTTGGCGTAGAGGCATTTGATCCATACATTACCACTCAAGTGAATGGCATCCATACTATAGCACGCCGTATGGACGACGAAGTAAAAACCCCCATGTTAGTACTTAAATAGCCACCTAATAGTCCTTAATCTGGGCATAAGGAAGGTGATCATTGGCACACTTTAGATTTCAAATACCTATTATATAACTATTAGTTGTTAGAGAAGGGTTTTTGGAAAACAAAAACTTTTGTTTTAAATACACTTGTGACAATTAACGTTGAATCTTGCTCTGATGCCAGCTGTCGCAGAACCGACCAATTTATAAGAATACAAGTATAATGGCAATCCGCAAGCGGTCGCACTGTCATACTTGAACCCATATAAACCCGGTAGTCCGTCGAGTACCACGACGGGTCTCGATAAACGATTTACAACAACCAAGATCATACAGGATTCAACATACATGCCACATATTACATAAAGTTCACAGATATGTTTCATCATCAGAGTACGAATAAAAGTTATTACAAAACAAGTTTGATAAACAAAGCGGAAGCAAATAAGTTCGAGATAAGGTTTTCCAACATAGTTTACTACAGTGCCAAACCAGATCACGGTCCACAAAAGCAAGGATAGGAATTACTAAGGAAGCCTGCCCAAGGCTTACTCCTCATCCACAGCGGGATAGAAGCAACTCTTGCAATAACCATGATACACAGTGCCATCTGCAACAATGGGAAAATAAACCCTGAGTACGAGAAGGTACTCAGCTAGACTTACCCGTCATGAACCAGAAATAAAATGACTCCAAGGATTATGCACGGCTGTATAAGTGGACGTAACTTGACAACATTTTGCGAAAAAGGCAATTAACCGTTGTACAGTTGTGATTCTTTTATCAAGTTAATTATAACTATCCATTTCTAGGTTAGCAACTATCCTATGCCAAACATGTGGTATATTATTTAGAATCATACAATAGTAACCATAGCAAGTATTGTAATTCCATATTCATTTGAACCATCATGTTTCATAACACAGTTACTACGATGTTGGAGCTAGCCAAGTTTCTCACTATCCGGGAGAGACGGCGATTCGAATCGATTTCAACCAGCTGGGGATTTATTCCTAACACAAACCCAGATCTATCAGCCACGATAGTCTTAGGTCACCTTTGGTACAACTCCGGTACACATTTCGCGGGTTCGTACTGCGCCGCACAATCTGGAACACCAGATGCCAGGATGCTCAGGCCAAGCCTGCCCTTGGGCTCAGTCTGATCGTTCCCCGGAAGGAGCGCACAACAAAACGATTCCCGGCCTGAGTTGAATTACTCGGCTTCGCGGTCGGAACGAGTTATCCGGCCAGCTAAGTGAGAGGCATGCGTTCAATCTTGTCAGAAGTTCCAACAACGGTACGGTCCTTGATCGACACAGACGGGGATAAGTCCACACCCAAGACCTCCATGCCTTGTTGTTTCCCTATCGACCTCCCATCCGGTCTCAATTTACTT
The DNA here is from genome assembly GCF_019320115.1 of Miscanthus floridulus. Taxonomy (NCBI): domain Eukaryota; kingdom Viridiplantae; phylum Streptophyta; class Magnoliopsida; order Poales; family Poaceae; genus Miscanthus; species Miscanthus floridulus. The sequence goes on along the minus strand of NC_089581.1, from coordinate 87,800,573 downwards.
TTACCACATGGTTCTGTTCCACGATAGCAGATATAGCCAACCGTGCTCCGGTATCCACCTATATCTCGCAGGTGACAGGACATCACCCGACTTCTACCGGTCTAAGCATGGCTAAGCATAAATTCGATCCTGGACCTATACCGGTTAAAGGGTCAATATCTGGACAAGGAATGTACATGCATCAAGTGGTTTCATTCAACTCTTATAACCTAATGCATCAATCATAAATACGTAAGTAAACATTTGTAAATTACTGGGAGACTTATAATGCTCCGGGGCTTGCCTCGCAGAAAGGAAGTAGGACGATGGTCAGGGCACTCCGGAAGCTCTTCAGGGTTCTGCTCCACGCCTTCGGGAGCGGGGACTTGCGGATTCTCCTGCGGGTTCCCTTCCTCGGCTTCTTCGAATTCCAGCAACGTGATCTCTTCCTCCGATCCTAGATGCATGAGTATGGTATGAGTATTACGAATGCATAATGTTAACAAGTGCATCACGTTGTTTGAGTAGGTGCATATCTCTTCTCGCTTACTACTTAACTACTTCTACAAAGCATCGACTATGCCATTAACAGTATCTACTTGTTTTACTCATAACTGGAGTTCTACAAATTCAAAAGCAGTGATCCTGGACTTTCTGGAAAGCTTATCAAATTTTCTACAACTTTGTTATTAACCATTTTTACAGTCCACATCAGTTTCAACATGCAACTCATCATATTCTAGAATCAGTCTGGAAATGATTTAACATGCAATATAAAGTAAGAATACTTCTACTTTATGTAATCCTTCAAAATTGACAACCTAGAACCTACCAATAGTGTAAGCATACCAAATACAGTTAAGATAATATAATGGTGAAGCCCAAACTATTTATTAAATTGCCTTTATTATTTTATTTAGATATCTAGGTTAAATAATAAATACATATCAGATGTGCTCAATAAATTCTCAAAATTTTACAGAGCCTTAGTAATGCTATCAAAGGACTGCTATAAAAATTTCATGTCATTTTACTAAGTAGAACATCCTATACAAAAATGATAAGGAAGCAAGGCTTGAAATAGCATAAATGGAAAATCCTATTGAAAAGTGTCAAGCAACAGATTTCTTATTTTTCCTAACATCCATATGGTACTAGTATCATCTCCAATAAATCTCCTGAATTTTGGACTTATAATTAATTTATAAAAATTCATGCAAGGATTAACTATTTATAAAAGAAAAATCTATAACTATAGATCTACACATGCACTGGTTCTCAAATTTTTATCCAAGCTCAGGTATGACAAGAATAGCCTACCACAAAAATTTCATAATTTTTGGAGCACAGGAACTCTAGATATAGAATAAACAAATTTGAATGCATTCAAAAGCACATTTGAAATCCCTATTTAAATCTCCAGAAATTTCTACTGTTGAACCCAAGAACATATTTTTCTTAAATACTACACTTCCTAAGCAACACTACAAAATTTATTTCACAATTTTTGGAGCTACCAAACTAAATATACAAAAATAACAAAATACATGAATTCAGGGTTCAAATCTGTAAAAATGAGCTAGCTTTCTATTTAACCGACACTGACATGCGGGACCCTCCAGCCAGTTGGGCCCACATGTCACTGAGACAGAACAGAGCAACGGCGCGGGAATGACGTGGGAACGGCGGAGCTCGCCGACGGCGAGGTTGCCGGCGGTGAGGTCATTACTAGACGTTCTACTCGACATTGCGCACACAAGGATCTACTTGGGGGGTCTGCTCGTCGGTGCTAGCAACGGCGGCGGCGGCCATGGCGGACCGGTGACGCTGGACGACGGCGCTACTCCGGTGACGACCTCGGCGGCTCAATCAAACGCGCGGACAAGCATCTACGAGCTACTGGAAACCTAGCGCATCAACTAACGCGTGGAATGGTAGACTAAAACGGCGTGGCCGTGACGACGAGGTTGGCGGCGGAGCTCCGGCGAGCTAGCGCACGGCGCTGGGGCTTACCGAGTGCTAACAGCGGGCACGGTAGGGCGCAGGGGGGGTTGCTGGGAAGACGGTGGAGGGTTGCGGTGGGGATGGAGGAGCTAGGCGCGAGCTGGCGCCTCCAATGGCGATGGCGGGCTCTCGGCACCGGGGTTGCAGCGGCTGCGGCGAGGGAAAAGGCCGAGGTGAGGCGACTGGTGAGCTCGGCTGAGTGCGGGCGAGCGCTGGGAGGGTAAAGGCGCGAGCTGGCCTGCCCTGGCCGCGGTGGGCAGGGTGCTGGTGACGCGCGGCCGCCGCTGGCTCCACGCGGCGCGCACGCCCTGACGGTGTCGGCCACCGAAGCCGACGTGCCGGACCTGATTCAGTTCGTCAGAACGCGATCGGAGAGGCCTGACAGCGCGTTTCCAAGTCGATATATCCGCTGATCCTTGGCTCCTTCGTGCAAATGCCCAACATGAGTTTTGTAGCCCAAGGTACCAGCTACAACTCTTATTCAAAGATCAAGCTCAAATTCGCAACAGCTAGGGAGAAAATCCAACCCAAAGTCGGGCTGACAGCACTGTCAGTGATCAAGACTTAGAAAAATTTCGTGAAGTGCTGAAAAGGTTGTTTTTCTGATTTTTGTGAGCTAAAAAGGACTAGGCTATGCACATTATTAGTTCATGACCCAAAAAAGAAAGTTGTTCTCCATGACACATACTACAACTTTGCTTTAGTACCCACATACATGCATAGTCTCTAGCACCTATTTCAAACTTGGTCAAACATGTCACTTTTAAAAGATGGTACCCTCTTGGGCTATGACATAATGACCTAATTAGCCCTAGCCATGAATATCAAAGTTGTTTATAATGATACTCTAAACATGTTTAAGCAATTCACAAGGTCACACAATCATTACATGTATTAGTCACTCATGATCATATGTATATATTACAAGGAACATGAAATAACAAGCAATGTTTCATATGTTTCGATCAGATGTTTCAATTGTAAATGATGATTTATGAATGCTTGATGCTCATGCTCATGTTATGCAAGTCAAGTTATGCAAGGCTAACACCCGAGGTGTTACATTTTGGACGCAGCCGATGGTACTCCTAGGTGACGAGGCTCGTGTGCAATATCTCGTTTCAGTCAGTTTGTATATAGTGCTAATCTTGATGCAAGATAGGTGCACGGTTTCCACCAAACATACCATAGGCTCAGAAATCGTTTTGGATGCACACGATGGAACTCCTAGGTGACGTGGGCCATGTGGAACCTCGTTTCGATCCGTTTGGAGATAGTGTTAGTGTTGGTGCATGATACATGCACGGTTTGCGCCAAATGTCGCATAGGCTCAGATATCATTTTGGATGCACCCGGTGGTACTCCTAGGTGACGAGGGTCAACTAGCTGCTCATTTTGGTCCGTTTGGTGAAAGTGCTAATCTTGATGCAAGATAGGTGCATGGTTAGCGGCGAACGTACCATAGGCTTTGAAATCATTTTGGACGCACCCAATGGAACTCCTAGGTGACGTGGGTCTTGTGCAGTCTCGTTTCGGTCCTTTTGGAGATTGTGTTAGCGTCGGTGCAAGATACGTGCACGGTTTGCGCCACATGTAGAGCTCAGAAATCGTTTTGGACGCAGCCGATGGTACTCCTAGGTGATGAGGCTCGTGTGGAATATCAAGTTTCAGTCAATTTGGAGATAGTGCTAATCTTGATGCAACATAGGTGCACGGTTTGCATTGAACGTACCATAGGCTTGAAAATCATTTTGGACGCACCCGATGGAACTCCTATGTGACGTGGGTCTTGTGGAATCTCGTTTCAGTCCATTTGTAGACAGGGTTAGTGTCGGTGCAAGATACCTGCACGGTTTGCACCACATGTACCATTGGCTCATAAATCGTTTTGGACGCAGCCGATGGTACTCCTAGGTGATGAGGCTCGTGTGCAGTATCTCGTTTCAGTCAGTTTGTATATAGTGCTAATCTTGATGCAAGATAGGTTCACGGTTTCCGCCGAACGTACCATAGGCTCGGAAATCGTTTTGGATGCACCCGATGGAACTCCTAGGTGACGTGGGCCATGTGGAACCTTGTTTCGATCTGTTTGGAGATAGTGTTAGTGTTGGTGCAAGATACATGCACGGTTTGCGCCAAATGTAGCATAGCCTCAGATATCATTTTGGACGCACCCGGTGGTACTCCTAGGTGACGAGGGTCAACTAGCAGCTCATTTTGGTCCGTTTGGTGAAAGTGCTAATCTTGACGCAAGATAGGTGCACGGTTAGCGGTGAACATACCATAGGCTTTGAAATCATTTTGGACGCACCCGATGGAACTCCTAGGTGACGTGGGTCTTGTGCAGTCTCGTTTTGGTCCTTTTGGAGATAGTGTTAGCGTCGGTGCAAGATACGTGCACGGTTTGCGCCACATGTAGAGCTCAGAAATCGTTTTGGACGCAGCCGATGGTACTCCTAGGTGATGAGGCTCGTGTGGAATATCAAGTTTTAGTCAATTTGGAGATAGTGCTAATCTTGATGCAACATAGGTGCACGGTTTGCGTTGAATGTACCATAGGTTCAAAAATCGTTTTGGACGCACCCGATGGAACTCCTATGTGATGTGGGTCTTGTGGAATCTCGTTTCGGTCCGTTTGTAGACAGGGTTAGTGTCGGTGCAAGATAGGTGCACGGTTTGCGCCAAACGTACCATAGGCTCAGAAATAGTTTTGGACGCACCAGGTGGTACTCCTAGGTGTCAAGGGTGAACTGGATGCTCGTTTCGGTCCATTTGGAGATAGTGCTAATCTTGACGCAATATAGGTGCACGGTTTGCGCCGAACATACCATAGGCTCGGAAATTGTTTTGGATGCACCCGAAGGAACTACTAGGTGACGTGGGTCTTGTGGAATCTCGTTTTGGTCCGTTTGGAGACAGTATTAGTGTCGGTGCAAGATACCTGCACGATTTGCGCCACATGTACCATTGGCTCAGAAATCGTTTTGGACGCAGCCGATGGTAGTCCTAGGTGACGAGGTTCATGTGCAATATCTCGTTTTAGTCAATTTGGAGATAGTGCAAATCTTGATGCAAGATAGGTGCATGGTTTGCGCCGATCGTACATAGGGTCGAAAATCGTTTTGGGCGCACCCGATGGAACTCCTATGTGATGTGGGTCTTGTGGAATCTCGTTTCGGTCCGTTTGTAGACATTGTTAGTGTTGGTGCCAGATAGGTGCACGGTTTGCGCCAAACATACCATAGGCTTAGAAATAGTTTTGGACGCACCCGGTGGTACTCCTAGGTGTCAAGGGTGAACTGGATGCTCGTTTTGGTCCATTTGGAGATAGAGCTAATCTTGACGCAATATAGGTGCACGGTTTGCGCCGAATATACCATCGGCTCTGAAATCGTTTTGGACACACCTGTTGGAACACCTAGGTGACATGGGTCTTGTGCAGTCTCGTTTCGGTCCGTTTGGAGATAGTGTTAGTGTCGGTGCAAGATATGTGCACGGTTTGCGCCACATGTAGGGCTCAGAAATCATTTTAGACGCAGCTGATGGTACTCCTAGGTGACGAGGCTCATGTGGAATATCTCGTTTCAGTCAATTTGGAGATAGTGCTAATATTGATGCAAGATATGTGCACGGTTTGCGTTGAACATACCATAGGCTCGGAAATCATTTTGGACGCACCCGATGGAACTCCTATGTGACGTGGGTCTTGTGGAATCTCATTTCGGTCCGTTTGTAGATAGTGTTAGTGTTGGTGCAAGATAGGTGCACGGTTTGCGCCAAACGTACCATAGGCTCAGAAATAGTTTTGGACGCACCCGGTGGTAGTCCTAGGTGTCGAGGGTGAACTGGACGCTCGTTTTGGTCCATTTGGAGATAGTGCTAATCTTTTCGCAATATAGGTGCACCGTTTGCGCCGAACATACCATAGGCTCGAAAATTGTTTTGGATGCACCCAAACGAACTCCTTGGTGACGTGGGTCTTGTGGAATCTCGTCTCGGTCCATTTGGAGACAGTATTAGTGTCGGTGCAAGATACCTGCACGGTTTGTGCCAAATGTACCATTGGCTCAGAAATCGTTTTGGACATAGCCGATGGTACTCCTAGGTGACGAGGCTCATGTGCAATATCTCGTTTCAGTCAATTTGTATATAGTGCTAATCTTGTGGCAAGATAGGTGCATGGTTTGCGCCGAACGTACCATAGCCTCGGAAATCGTTTTTGATGCAATCGATGGAACTCCTAGGTGACGTGGGTCATCTGGAACCTCGTTTCGATCCGTTTGGAGATAGTTTTAGTGTTGGTGCAAGATAGGTGCACGGTTTGCGCCAAACGTACCATAGGCTCAGATATCGTTTTGGACGCACCCGGTGGTACTCCTAGGTGATGAGGGTCAACTAGCATCTCGTTTTGGTCCATTTCGTGATAGTGCTAATCTTGATGCAAGATAGGTGCACGGTTAGTGGCGAATGTACCATAGGCTCTAAAATCATTTTGGACGCACCCGATGGAACTCCTAGGTGATGTGGGTCTTGTGCAGTCTCGTTTCAGTCCGTTTGGAGATAGTGTTAGCATCGGTGCAAGATACGTGCACGGTTTGTGCCACATGTGCCATTGGCTCATAAATCATTTTGGATGCAGCCGATGGTACTCCTAAGTGACGAGGCCCGTGTGGAATATCTCATTTCAGTCAATTTGGAGATAGTGCAAATCTTGATGCAAGATAGGTGCACGGTTTGCGCCGAAAGTGCCGTAGGCTTGGAAATTATTTTGGACGCACCTGATGGAACTCCTATGTGACGTGGGTCTTGTGGAATCTCGTTTCGGTCTGTTTGTACACATTGTTAGTGTCGGTGCAAGATAGGTGCACGGTTTGCGCCAAACGTACCATAGGCTCAGAAATTGTTTTGGATGCACCCGGTGGTACTCCTTGGTGTCGAGGGTGAACTGGTGCTCGTTTCAATCCATTTGGAGATAGTGCTAATCTTGACGCAATATACGTGCACGGTTAGCGGCGAACGTACCATAGGCTCTGAAATCATTTTCGACACACCCGATGGAACTCCTAGGTGACGTGGGTCTTGTGCAGTCTCGTTTCGGTCCGTTTGGAGATAGTGTTAGCGTCGGTGCAAGATACGTGTACGGTTTGCGCGACATGTACCATTGGCTCAGAAATCATTTTTCACGCAGTCGATGGTACTCCTAGGTGACGAGCCTCGTGTGGAATATCTCGTTTCAGTCAATTTGGATATAGTAAGAATCTTGATGCAATATAGGTGCATGGTTTGCGCCGAATGTACCATAGGCTCAGAAATTGTTTTGGATGCACCCAATGGAACTCCTAGGTGACGTGGGTCATGTGGAACCTCGTTTCGAACTGTTTGGAGATAGTTTTAGTGTTGGTGCAAGATAGGTGCACGGTTTGCGCCAAACGTACGATAGGCTCAGATATCGTTTTGGACGCACCCGGTGGTACTCCTAGGTGACGAGGGTCAACTAGCAGCTCGTTTTGGTCTGTTTGGTGAAAGTGCTAATCTTGACGCAAGATAGGTGCACGGTTAGCGGCGAACGTACCATAGGCTTTGAAATCATTTTGGACGCACCCGATGGAACTCGTAGGTGACGTGGGCCATGTGGAACCTCATTTCGATTTGTTTGGAGATAGTGTTAGTGTTGGTGCAAGATACATGCACGGTTTGCGCCAAATGTAGCATAGGCTCAGATATCATTTTGGACGCACCCGGTGGTACTCCTAGGTGACGAGGGTCAACTAGCAGCTCATTTTGGTCCGTTTGGTGAAAGTGCTAATCTTGACGCAAGATAGGTGCACGGTTAGCGGCGAACGTACCATAGGCTTTGAAATCATTTTGGACGCACCCAATGGAACTCCTAGGTGACGTGGGTCTTGTGCAGTCTTGTTTTGGTCCTTTTGGAGATAGTGTTAGCGTCGGTGCAAGATACGTGCACGGTTTGCACCACATGTAGAGCTCAGAAATCATTTTGGACGCAGCCGATGGTACTCCTAGGTGACGAGGCTCGTGTGGAATATCAAGTTTCAGTCAATTTGGAGATAGTGCTAATCTTGATGCAACATAGGTGCACGGTTTGCGTTGAACGTACCATAGGCTCGAAAATCGTTTTGGACGCACCCGATGGAACTCCTATGTGACGTGGGTCTTGTGGAATCTCGTTTCGGTCCATTTGTAGACAGGGTTAGTGTCGGTGCAAGATACCTGCATGGTTTGCGCTACATGTACCATTGGCTCATAAATCGTTTTGGACGCAGCCGATGGTACTCCTAGGTGACGAGGCTCGTGTGCAATATCTCGTTTCAGTCAGTTTGTATATAGTGCTAATCTTGATGCAAGATAGGTGCACGGTTTCCACCAAACATACCATAGGCTCAGAAATCGTTTTGGATGCACACGATGGAACTCCTAGGTGACGTGGGCCATGTGGAACCTCGTTTCGATCCGTTTGGAGATAGTGTTAGTGTTGGTGCATGATACATGCACGGTTTGCGCCAAATGTCGCATAGGCTCAGATATCATTTTGGATGCACCCGGTGGTACTCCTAGGTGACGAGGGTCAACTAGCTGCTCATTTTGGTCCGTTTGGTGAAAGTGCTAATCTTGATGCAAGATAGGTGCATGGTTAGCGGCGAACGTACCATAGGCTTTGAAATCATTTTGGACGCACCCAATGGAACTCCTAGGTGACGTGGGTCTTGTGCAGTCTCATTTCGGTCCTTTTGGAGATAGTGTTAGCGTCGGTGCAAGATACGTGCATGGTTTGCGCCACATGTAGAGCTCAGAAATCGTTTTGGACGCAGCCGATGGTACTCCTAGGTGATGAGGCTCGTGTGGAATATCAAGTTTCAGTCAATTTGGAGATAGTGCTAATCTTGATGCAACATAGGTGCACGGTTTGCATTGAACGTACCATAGGCTTGAAAATCATTTTGGACGCACCCGATGGAACTCCTATGTGACGTGGGTCTTGTGGAATCTCGTTTCAGTCCATTTGTAGACAGGGTTAGTGTCGGTGCAAGATACCTGCACGGTTTGCACCACATGTACCATTGGCTCATAAATCGTTTTGGACGCAGCCGATGGTACTCCTAGGTGATGAGGCTCGTGTGCAGTATCTCGTTTCAGTCAGTTTGTATATAGTGCTAATCTTGATGCAAGATTGGTTCACGGTTTCCGCCGAACGTACCATAGGCTCGGAAATCGTTTTGGATGCACCCGATGGAACTCCTAGGTGACGTGGGCCATGTGGAACCTTGTTTCGATCTGTTTGGAGATAGTGTTAGTGTTGGTGCAAGATACATGCACGGTTTGCGCCAAATGTAGCATAGGCTCAGATATCATTTTGGACGCACCCGGTGGTACTCCTAGGTGACGAGGGTCAACTAGCAGCTCATTTTGGTCCGTTTGGTGAAAGTGCTAATCTTGACGCAAGATAGGTGCACGGTTAGCGGTGAACATACCATAGGCTTTGAAATCATTTTGGACGCACCCAATGGAACTCCTAGGTGACGTGGGTCTTGTGCAGTCTCGTTTTGGTCCTTTTGGAGATATTGTTAGCGTCGGTGCAAGATACGTGCACGGTTTGCGCCACATGTAGAGCTCAGAAATCGTTTTGGACGCAGCCGATGGTACTCCTAGGTGACGGGGCTCGTGTGGAATATCTTGTTTTAGTCAATTTGGAGATAGTGCTAGTCTTGATGCAAGATAGGTGCACGGTTTGCGTTGAACGTACCATAGGCTCGGAAATTGTTTTGGACCCACCCAAAGGAACTCCTAGGTGACATGGGTCTTGTGGAATCTCGTTTCGGTCCGTTTGGAGATAGTATTAGTGTCGGTGCAAGATACCTGCACGGTTTGCGCCACATGTACCATTGCCTCAGAAATTGTTTTGGACGCAGTCGATGATGGTACTCCTAGGTGACTAGGGTCGTCTGCAATATCTCGTTTCAGTCAATTTGTATATAGTGCTAATCTTGACGCAAGATAGGTGCACGGTTAGCGGCGAACGTACCATAGGCTTTGAAATCATTTTGGATGCACCCGATGGAACTCCTAGGTGACATGGGCCATGTGGAACCTCATTTCGATCTGTTTGGAGATAGTGTTAGTGTTGGTGCAAGATACATGCACGGTTTGCGCCAAATGTAGCATAGGCTCAGATATCATTTTGGACGCACCCGGTGGTACTCCTAGGTGATGAGGGTCAACTAGCAGCTCATTTTGGTCCGTTTGGTGAAAGTGCTAATCTTGACGCAAGATAGGTGCACGGTTAGCGGCGAACGTACCATAGGCTTTGAAATCATTTTGGACGCACCCAATGGAACTCCTAGGTGACGTGGGTCTTGTGCAGTCTTGTTTCGGTCCTTTTGGAGATAGTGTTAGCATCGGTGCAAGATACGTGCACGGTTTGCACCACATGTAGAGCTCAGAAATCATTTTGGACGCAGCCGATGGTACTCCTAGGTGACGAGGCTCGTGTGGAATATCAAGTTTCAGTCAATTTGGAGATAGTGCTAATCTTGATGCAACATAGGTGCACGGTTTGCGTTGAACGTACCATAGGCTCGAAAATCATTTTGGACGCACCCGATGGAACTCCTATGTGACGTGGGTCTTGTGGAATCTCGTTTCGGTCCGTTTGTAGACAGGGTTAGTGTCGGTGCAAGATACCTGCATGGTTTGCGCTACATGTACCATTGGCTCATAAATCGTTTTGGACGCAGCCGATGGTACTCCTAGGTGACGAGGCTCGTGTGCAATATCTCGTTTTAGTCAGTTTGTATATAGTGCTAATCTTGATGCAAGATAGGTGTACGGTTTCCACCGAACATACCATAGGCTCAGAAATCGTTTTGGATGCACACGATGGAACTCCTAGGTGACGTGGGCCATGTGGAACCTCGTTTTGATCCGTTTGGAGATAGTGTTAGTGTTGGTGCATGATACATGCACGGTTTGCGCCAAATGTCGCATAGGCTCAGATATCATTTTGGATGCACCCGGTGGTACTCCTAGGTGACGAGGGTCAACTAGCTGCTCATTTTGGTCCATTTGGTGAAAGTGCTAATCTTGACGCAAGATAGGTGCACGGTTAGCGGCGAACGTACCATAGGCTTTGAAATCATTTTGGACGCACCCAATGGAACTCCTAGGTGACGTGGGTCTTGTGCAGTCTCGTTTCGGTCCTTTTGGAGATAGTGTTAGCGTCGGTGCAAGATACGTGCACGGTTTGCGCCACATGTAGAGCTCAGAAATCGTTTTGGACGCAGCCGATGGTACTCCTAGGTGATGAGGGTCGTGTGGAATATCAAGTTTCAGTCAATTTGGAGATAGTGCTAATCTTGATGCAACATAGGTGCACGGTTTGCATTGAACGTACCATAGGCTTGAAAATCGTTTTGGACGCACCCGATGGAACTCCTATGTGACGTGGGTCTTGTGGAATCTCGTTTCGGTCCATTTGTAGACAAGGTTAGTGTCGGTGCAAGATACCTGCACGGTTTGCACCACATGTACCATTGGCTCATAAATCGTTTTGGACGCAGCCGATGGTACTCCTAGGTGACAAGGCTCGTGTGCAGTATCTCGTTTCAGCCAGTTTGTATATAGTGCTAATCTTGATGCAAGATAGGTTCACGGTTTCTGCCGAACGTACTATAGGCTCGGAAATCATTTTGGATGCACCCGATGGAACTCCTAGGTGACGTGGGCCATGTGGAACCTTGTTTCGATCTGTTTGGAGATAGTGTTAGTGTTGGTGCAAGATACATGCACGGTTTGCGCCAAATGTAGCAAAGGCTCAGATATCATTTTGGACGCACCCGGTGGTACTCCTAGGTGACGAGGGTCAACTAGCAGCTCATTTTGGTCCGTTTGGTGAAAGTGCTAATCTTGACGCAAGATAGGTGCACGGTTAGCGGTGAACGTACCATAGGCTTTGAAATCATTTTGGACGCACCCGATGGAACTCCTAGGTGACGTGGGTCTTGTGCAGTCTCGTTTTGGTCCTTTTGGAGATATTGTTAGCGTCGGTGCAAGATACGTGCATGGTTTGCGCCAGATGTAGAGCTCAGAAATCGTTTTGGACGCAGCCGATGGTACTCCTAAGTGACGGGGCTCGTGTGGAATATCTTGTTTCAGTCAATTTGGAGATAGTGCTAGTCTTGATGCAAGATAGGTGCACGGTTTGCGTTGAACGTACCATAGGCTCGGAAATTGTTTTGGACCCACCCGAAGGAACTCCTAGGTGACATGGGTCTTGTGGAATCTCGTTTCGGTCCGTTTGGAGATAGTATTGGTGTCGGTGCAAGATACCTGCACGGTTTGCACCACATGTACCATTGGCTCAGAAATTGTTTTGGACGCAGTCGATGGTACTCCTAGGTGACTAGGGTCGTCTGCAATATCTCGTTTCAGTCAATTTGTATATAGTGCTAATCTTGATGCAAGATAGGTGCACGGTTTGCGCCGAACGTCCCATTGGCTCAGAAATCGTTTTGGAGGCACCCGATGGAACTCCTAGGTGACGTGGGTCATGTGGAACCTCGTTTCGATCCGTTTGGAGATAGTGTTAGTGTTGGTGCAAGATAGGTGCACGGTTTGTGCCAAACGTACCATAGGCTCAGATATCATTTTGGATGCACCCGGTGGAACTCCTAGGTGACGAGGGTCAACTAGCATCTAGTTTTGGTCCGTTTGGTGAAAGTGCTAATCTTGAAGCAAGATAGGTGCATGGTTAGCGGCGAACATACCATAGGCTCTAAAATCATTTTGGACGCACCCGATAGAACTCCTAGGTGACGTGGGTCTTGTGCAGTCACGTTTCGGTCCGTTTGGAGATAGTATTAGCGTCGGTGCAAGATATGTGCACGGTTTGCGCCACATGTACCATTGGCTCAGAAATCGTTTTGGACGCAGCCAAGGGTACTCCTAGGTGACGAGGCTCGTGTGGAATATCTTGTTTCAGTCAATTTGGAGATAGTGCAAATCTTGATGTAAGATAGGTGCACGGTTTGCGCCGAACGTACCATTGGCTCGGAAATCATATTGGACGCACCCGATGGAACTCCTATGTGACGTGGGTCCTATGGAATCTCGTTTCGGTCCATTTGTAGACATTGTTAGTGTCGATGCAAGATAGGTGCACGGTTTGCACCAAACGTACCATAGGCTCAGAAATAGGTTTGGACGCACCCGGTGGTACTCCTAGGTGTCGAGGGTGAACTGGATGCTCGTTTCGGTCCATTTGGAGATAGTGCTAATCTGGACGCAATATAGGTGCATGGTTTGCGCCGAACATACCATAGGCTCAGAAATTGTTTCGGACACACCCAAAAGAACACCTAGGTGACGTGGGTCTTGTGGAATCTTGTTTCGGTCCATTTGGAGACAGTATTAGTGTCGGTGCAATATACCTGCACAGTTTGCGCCACATGTACCATTAGCTCTAAAATGGTTTTGGTCACAGCCGATGGTACTCCAAGGTGACGAGGCTCATGTGGAATATCTCGTTTCAGTCAATATGGAGATAGTGCTAATCTTGATGTAAGATAGGTGCACGGTTTGCGTTGAACGTACCATAGGCTTTGAAATCATTTTGGACGCACCCGATGGAACTCCTAGGTGACGTGGGTCTTGTGCAGTCTTGTTTCGATCCTTTTGGAGATAGTGTTAGCGTCGGTGCAAGATACGTGCACGGTTTGCTCCACATGTAGAGCTCAGAAATCGTTTTGGACGCAGCCGATGGTGCTCCTAGGTGACGAGGCTCGTGTGGAATATCTCGTTTCAGTCAATTTGGGGATAGTGCTAATCTTGATGCAAGATAGGTGCACGGTTTGCGTTGAATGTACCATAGGCTCAGAAATCGTTTTGGACGCTCCCGATGGAACTCCAATGTGATGTGGGTCTTGTGGATTCTCGTGTCGGTCCGTTTGTAGATAGGGTTAGTGTCGGTGCAAGATACCTACACTATTTGCGCCACATGTACCATTGGCTCAGAAATTGTTTTGGACGCAGCCGATGGTAGTCCTAGGTGACGAGGCTCATGTGCAATATCTCATTTTAGTCAATTTGGAGATAGTGCAAATCTTGATGCAAGATAGGTGCATGGTTTGCGCCGAACGTACATAGGCTCGAAAATCGTTTTGGACGCACCCAATGGAACTCCTATGGGATGTGGGTCTTTGTGGAATCTTGTTTCGGTCCATTTGTAGACATTGTTAGTGTCAGTGCAAGATAGGTGCATGGTTTGCGCCAAACATACCATAGGCTCAAAAATAGTTATGGATGCACCCGGTGGTACTCCTAGGTGTCGAGGGTGAACTGGATGCTCGTTTCGGTCCATTTGGAGATAGAGCTAATCTTTTCTCAATATAGGTGCACGGTTTTGCAATATAGTGCTAATCTTGATGCAAGATAGGTGCATGGTTTTGCGCCGAACGTACCATAGGCTCGGAAAATTGTTTTGGATGCACCCGATGGAACTCCTAGGTGACGTGGGTCATGTGGAACCTCGTTTCGATCTGTTTGGAGACAGTGTTAGTGTTGGTGCAAGCTATGTGCATAGTTTGCGCCAAACATACCATAGGCTTAGATATCGTTTTGGACGCACCCGGTGGTACTCCTAGGTGACGAGGGTCAACTAGCATCTCATTTTGGTCCATTTGGTGAAAGTGGTAATCTTGACGCGAGATAGGTGCACAGTTAGCGACGAACGTACCATAGGCTCTGAAATCATTTTGGACACACCTGATGGAACTCCTAGGTGACGTGGGTCTTGTGCAGTCTCGTTTCGGTCCGTTTGGAGATATTGTTAGCGTCGGTGCAAGATACGTGCACGGTTTGCGCCACATATACCATTGGCTCAGAAATCATTTTGGACGCAGCCAATGGTACTCCTAGGTGACGAGTATCGTGTGGAATATCTTGTTTCAGTCAATTTGGAGATAGTGCTAATCCTGATGCAAGATTGGTGCACGGTTTGCGCCGAACGTACCATGGGCTCAGAAATTGTTTTGGACACACCCGATGGAACTCCAATGTGACGTGGGTCTTGAGGAATCTCGTTTCGGTCCGTTTGTAGATAGTGTTAGTGTCGGTGCAAGATAGGTGCACGGTTTGCGCCAAACGTAGGCTCAGAAATAGTTATGGACGCACCCGGTGGTACTCCTAGGTGTCGAGGGTGAACTAGATGCTCGTTTCGGTCTATTTGGAGATAGTGGTAATCTTAACACAATATAGGTGCACGGTTTGTGCTGAACATACCGTAGGCTCAAAAATTGCTTTGGACACACCCAAAGGAACACCTAGGTGACGTGGGTCTTGTGGAATCTCATTTCAATCCATTTGGAGACAGTATTAGTGTCAGTGCAAGATGCCAACACGGTTTGCGCCACATGTACCATTGGCTCAGAAATCGTTTTGGACTCAGCCGATCGTACTCCAAGGTGACGAGGCTCGTGTGCAATATCTCGTTTCAGTCAATTTGTATATAGTGCTAATCTTGATGCAAGATAGGTGCACGGTTTTCGCCGAACGTACCATTGGCTCGGAAATCATTTTGGATGCACCCGATGGAACTCCTAGGTGACGTGGGTCATGTGGAACCTCATTTCGATCCATTTGCAGACAGTGTTAGTGTTGGTGCAAGATAGGTGCACGGTTTGCGCCAAATGTATCATAGGCTCAGATATCGTTTTGGACGCACCCGGTGGTACTCCTAGGTGACGATGGACAACTAGCATCTCGTTTTGGTCCGTTTGGTGAAAGTGGTAATCTTGACGCAATATAGGTGCACGGTTAGCGGCGAACGTACCATAGGCTCTAAAATCATTTTGGACGCACCCGATGGAACTCCTAGGTGACATGGGTCTTATGCAGTCTTGTTTCGGTCCGTTTGGAGATAGTGTTAGCGTCGGTGCAAGATACGTGCATGGTTTGCGCCAATATACCATTGGCTCAGAAATTGTTTTGGACTCAGCCGATGGTACTCCAAGGTGACGAGGCTCGTGTGCAATTGTTGTTTGAGTCAATTTGTATATAGTGCTAATCTTGATGCAAGATATGTGCACGGTTTGCGCCGAACGTACCATAGGCTCGGAAATCATTTTGGACGCACCCGATGGAACTCCTATGTGACGTGGGTCTTGTGGAATCTCGTTTCGGTCCGTTTGGAGATAGGGTTAGTGTCGGTGCAAGATAGGTGCACGGTTTGCGCCAAACGTACCATAGGCTTAGATATCATTTTGGACGCACCTGGTGGCACTCCTAGGTGACGAGGGTCAACTAGCATCTCGTTTTGGTTCGTTTTGTGAAAGTGGTAATCTTGAGGCAATATAGGTGCACGGTTAGCGCCGAACGTACCATAGGCTCTGAAATCATTTTGGACGCACCCGATGGAACTCCTTGGTGACGTGGGTCTTGTGCAGTCTCGTTTCGGTCCGTTTGGAGATAGTGTTAGCGTCGGTGCAAGATACGTGCATGGTTTGGGCCACATGTACCATTAGCTCAAAAATCATTTTGGACGCAGCCGATGGTACTCCTAGGTGACGAGGCTCGTGTGGAATATCTCGTTTCAGTCAATTTGGAGATAGTGCAAATCTTGATGCAAGATAGGTGCACGGTTTGCACCAAACGTACCATAGGCTCGGAAATCATTTTGGACACGCCCAATGGAACTCCTATGTGACGTGGGTCTTGTGGAATCTCATTTCGGTCCGTTTGTAGGCATTGTTAGTGTCAGTGCAAAATAGGTGCATGGTTTGCGCCAAACGTACCATAGGCTCAGAAATAGTTTTGGACGCACCCGGAGATACTCCTAGGTGTCGAGGGTGAACTGGATGCTCGTTTTGGTCCATTTGGATATAGTGCTAATCTTGACGCAATATAGGTGCACGGTTTGCGCCGAACATACCATAGGCTCAGAAATTGTTCTGGACACACCCGAAGGAACTCCTAGGTGATGTGGGTCTTGTGGAATCTCGTTTCGGTCCATTTGGAGACAGTATTAGTCTCGGTGCAAGATACATGCATGGTTTGCGCCACATGTACCATTGGCTCAGAAATTGTTTTGGACGCAGCCGATGGTACTCCAAGGCGACGAGGCTCGTGTGCAATATCTCGTTTTAGTCAATTTGTATATAGTGCTAATCTTGATGCAAGATAGGTGCACGGTTTTGCGCCGAATGTATCATAGGCTCAGAAATCATTTTGGATGCACCCGATGGAAGTCCTAGGTGATGTGGGTCATGTGGAACCTCGTTTTGATCCATTTGGAGACAGTGTTAGTGTTGGTGCAAGCTATGTGCACGGTTTGCGCCAAACATACCATAGGCTCAGATATCGTTTTGGACGCACCCGGTGGTACTCCTAGGTGACGAGGGTCAACTAGCATCTCGTTTCGGTCCGTTTGGAGATAGTGTTAGCGTCGGTGCAAGATACGCGCACGGCTTGCGCCACATATACCATTGGCTCAGAAATCATTTTGGACTCAGCCGATGGTACTCCAAGGTGATGAGGCTCGTGTGCAATATCTTGTTTCAGTCAATTTGTATATAGTGCTAATCTTGATGCAAGATAGGTGCACGGTTTGCGCCGAACGTACCATAGGCTCAGAAATCATTTTGGATGCACCCGATGGAACTCCTAGGTGACGTGGGTCTTGTGGAACCTCGTTTCGATCTGTTTGGAGACAGTGTTAGTGTTGGTGCAAGCTATGTGCACGGTTTGTGCCAAACATACCATAGGCTCAGATATCGTTTTGGACGCAGCCGGTGGTACTCCTAGGTTACGAGGGTCAACTAGCATCTCGTTTTGGTCCGTTTGGTGAAAGTGGTAATCTTGACGCAATATAGGTGCACGGTTAGCGACGAACGTACCATAGGCTCTGAAATCATTTTGGATGCACCCGATGGAACTCCTAGGTGACGTGGGTCTTGTGCAGTCTCGTTTCGTTCCGTTTGGAGATTGTGTTAGCGTCGGTGCAAGATACGTGCACAGTTTGCACCACATGTACCATTGGCTCAGAAATCATTTTGGACGCAGCCGATGGTACTCCTAGGTGACGAGGCTCGTGTGGAATATCTCGTTTTAGTCAATTTGGAGATAGTGCAAATCTTGATGCAAGATAGGTGCACGGTTTGCACCGAACGTACCATAGGCTCGGAAATCATTTTGGAGGCACCCGATGGAACTCCTATGTGACGTGGGTCTTGTGGAATCTCGTTTTGGTCCGTTTGTAGACAATGTTAGTTTCAGTGCAAGATAGGTGCATGGTTTTTGCCAAACGTACCATAGGCTCAGAAATAGTTTTGGACACACCCGGTGGTACTCCTAGGTGTTGAGGGTGAACTGGATGCTCTTTTTGGTCTCTTTGGAGATAGTGCTAATCTTGACGCAATATAGGTGCACGGTTTGTGCCGAACATACCATAGCCTCAGAAATTGTTTTGGACACACCCGAAGGAACTCCTAGGTGATATGGGTCTTGTGGAATCTCGTTTCGGTCTGTTTGGAGATAGTATTAGTCTCGGTGCAAGATACCTGCACGGTTTGCGCCACATGTACCATTGGCTCAGAAATCGTTTTGGATGTAGCCGATGGTACTCCTAGGTGATGAGGCTAGTGTGCAATATCTCATTTCAGTCAATTTGGAGATAGTGCAAATCTTGATGCAAGATAGGTGCATGGTTTGCGCCGAACGTACCATAGGCTCGAAAATCATTTTGGACGCACCCGTTGGAACTCCTATGTGACGTGAGTCTTGTGGAATCTTGTTTCGGTACGTTTGTAGACATTGTTAGTGTCGGTGCAAGATAGGTGCACGGTTTGCGCCAAACATACCATAGGGTCATAAATAGTTTTGGACGCACCCGGTGGTACTCCTAGGTGTCGAGGGTGAACTGGATGCTCGTTTTGGTCCATTTGGAGATAGTGCTAATCTTGACGCAATATAGGTGCACGGTTTGTGCCGAACATACCATAGGCTTAGAAATTGTTTTGGACGCACCCGATGGAACTCCTAGGTGACATGGGTCTTATGCAGTCTTGTTTCGGTCCGTTTGGAGATAGTGTTAGCGTCGGTGCAAGATACGTGCATGGTTTGCGCCAATATACCATTGGCTCAGAAATTGTTTTGGACTCAGCCGATGGTACTCCAAGGTGACGAGGCTCGTGTGCAATTGTTGTTTGAGTCAATTTGTATATAGTGCTAATCTTGATGCAAGATATGTGCACGGTTTGCGCCGAACGTACCATAGGCTCGGAAATCATTTTGGACGCACCCGATGGAACTCCTATGTGACGTGGGTCTTGTGGAATCTCGTTTCGGTCCGTTTGGAGATAGGGTTAGTGTCGGTGCAAGATAGGTGCATGGTTTGCGCCAAACGTACCATAGGCTTAGATATCATTTTGGACGCACCTGGTGGCACTCCTAGGTGACGGGGGTCAACTAGCATCTCGTTTTGGTTCGTTTTGTGAAAGTGGTAATCTTGAGGCAATATAGGTGCACGGTTAGCGCCGAACGTACCATAGGCTCTGAAATCATTTTGGACGCACCCGATGGAACTCCTTGGTGACGTGGGTCTTGTGCAGTCTCGTTTCGGTCCGTTTGGAGATAGTGTTAGCGTCGGTGCAAGATACGTGCATGGTTTGGGCCACATGTACCATTAGCTCAGAAATCATTTTGGACGCAGCCGATGGTACTCCTAGGTGACGAGGCTCGTGTGGAATATCTCGTTTCAGTCAATTTGGAGATAGTGCAAATCTTGATGCAAGATAGGTGCACGGTTTGCACCAAACGTACCATAGGCTCGGAAATCATTTTGGACACGCCCAATGGAACTCCTATGTGACGTGGGTCTTGTGGAATCTCGTTTCGGTCCGTTTGTAGGCATTGTTAGTGTCAGTGCAAAATAGGTGCATGGTTTGCGCCAAACGTACCATAGGCTCAGAAATAGTTTTGGACGCACCCGGAGATACTCCTAGGTGTCGAGGGTGAACTGGATGCTCGTTTTGGTCCATTTGGATATAGTGCTAATCTTGACGCAATATAGGTGCACGGTTTGCGCCGAACATACCATAGGCTCAGAAATTGTTCTGGACACACCCGAAGGAACTCCTAGGTGATATGGGTCTTGTGGAATCTCGTTTCGGTCCATTTGGAGACAGTATTAGTCTCGGTGCAAGATACATGCATGGTTTGCGCCACATGTACCATTGGCTCAGAAATTGTTTTGGACGCAGCCGATGGTACTCCAAGGCGACGAGGCTCGTGTGCAATATCTCGTTTTAGTCAATTTGTATATAGTGCTAATCTTGATGCAAGATAGGTGCACGGTTTTGCGCCGAATGTATCATAGGCTCAGAAATCATTTTGGATGCACCCGATGGAAGTCCTAGGTGATGTGGGTCATGTGGAACCTCGTTTTGATCCATTTGGAGACAGTGTTAGTGTTGGTGCAAGCTATGTGCACGGTTTGCGCCAAACATACCATAGGCTCAGATATCGTTTTGGACGCACCCGGTGGTACTCCTAGGTGACGAGGGTCAACTAGCATCTCGTTTCGGTCCGTTTGGAGATAGTGTTAGCGTCGGTGCAAGATACGCGCACGGCTTGCGCCACATATACCATTGGCTCAGAAATCATTTTGGACTCAGCCGATGGTACTCCAAGGTGATGAGGCTCGTGTGCAATATCTTGTTTCAGTCAATTTGTATATAGTGCTAATCTTGATGCAAGATAGGTGCACGGTTTGCGCCGAACGTACCATAGGCTCAGAAATCGTTTTGGATGCACCCGATGGAACTCCTAGGTGACGTGGGTCTTGTGGAACCTCGTTTCGATCTGTTTGGAGACAGTGTTAGTGTTGGTGCAAGCTATGTGCACGGTTTGTGCCAAACATACCATAGGCTCAGATATCGTTTTGGACGCAGCCGGTGGTACTCCTAGGTTACGAGGGTCAACTAGCATCTCGTTTTGGTCCGTTTGGTGAAAGTGGTAATCTTGACGCAATATAGGTGCACGGTTAGCGACGAACGTACCATAGGCTCTGAAATCATTTTGGATGCACCCGATGGAACTCCTAGGTGACGTGGGTCTTGTGCAGTCTCGTTTCGTTCCGTTTGGAGATTGTGTTAGCGTCGGTGCAAGATACGTGCACAGTTTGCACCACATGTACCATTGGCTCAGAAAATCATTTTGGACGCAGCCGATGGTACTCCTAGGTGACGAGGCTCGTGTGGAATATCTCGTTTTAGTCAATTTGGAGATAGTGCAAATCTTGATGCAAGATAGGTGCACGGTTTGCACCGAACGTACCATAGGCTCGGAAATCATTTTGGAGGCACCCGATGGAACTCCTATGTGACGTGGGTCTTGTGGAATCTCGTTTTGGTCCGTTTGTAGACAATGTTAGTTTCAGTGCAAGATAGGTGCATGGTTTTTGCCAAACGTACCATAGGCTCAGAAATAGTTTTGGACACACCCGGTGGTACTCCTAGGTGTTGAGGGTGAACTGGATGCTCTTTTTGGTCTCTTTGGAGATAGTGCTAATCTTGACGCAATATAGGTGCACGGTTTGTGCCGAACATACCATAGCCTCAGAAATTGTTTTGGACACACCCGAAGGAACTCCTAGGTGATATGGGTCTTGTGGAATCTCGTTTCGGTCTGTTTGGAGATAGTATTAGTCTCGGTGCAAGATACCTGCACGGTTTGCGCCACATGTACCATTGGCTCAGAAATCGTTTTGGATGTAGCCGATGGTACTCCTAGGTGATGAGGCTAGTGTGCAATATCTCATTTCAGTCAATTTGGAGATAGTGCAAATCTTGATGCAAGATAGGTGCATGGTTTGCGCCGAACGTACCATAGGCTCGAAAATCATTTTGGACGCACCCGTTGGAACTCCTATGTGACGTGAGTCTTGTGGAATCTTGTTTCGGTACGTTTGTAGACATTGTTAGTGTCGGTGCAAGATAGGTGCACGGTTTGCGCCAAACATACCATAGGGTCATAAATAGTT
Organism: Miscanthus floridulus; assembly: GCF_019320115.1. Classification (NCBI taxonomy): domain Eukaryota; kingdom Viridiplantae; phylum Streptophyta; class Magnoliopsida; order Poales; family Poaceae; genus Miscanthus; species Miscanthus floridulus. The sequence continues at coordinate 87,778,540 of NC_089581.1, read as the reverse complement.
TTGGACGCACCCGGTGGTACTCCTAGGTGTCGAGGGTGAACTGGATGCTCGTTTTGGTCCATTTGGAGATAGTGCTAATCTTGACGCAATATAGGTGCACGGTTTGTGCAGAACATACCATAGGCTCAGAAATTGTTTTGGACACACCCGAAGGAACTCCTAGGTGATGTGGGTCTTGTGGAATCTCGTTTCGGTCCATTTGGAGACAGTATTAGTGTCGGTGCAACATACCTACACAGTTTGCGCCACTTGTACCATTGGCTCGAAAATTGTTTTGGACGCAGCCGATGGTACTCCAAGGCGACGAGGCTCGTGTGCAATATCTCGTTTCAGTCAATTTGTATATAGTGCTAATCTTGATGCAAGATAGGTGCACGGTTTTGCGTCGAATGTACCATAGGCTCGGAAATCGTTTTGGATGCACCCGATGGAACTCCTAGGTGATGTGGGTCATGTGGAACCTCGTTTTGATCCATTTGGAGACAGTGTTAGTGTTGGTGCAAGCTATGTGCACGGTTTGCGCCAAACATACCATAGGCTCAGATATCGTTTTGGACGCACCCGGTGGTACTCCTAGGTGACGAGGGTCAACTAGCATCTCATTTTGGTCCATTTGGAGATAGTGTTAGCGTTGGTGCAAGATACGTGCACGGCTTGCGCCACATATACCATTGGCTTAGAAATCATTTTGGACTCAGCCGATGGTTCTCCAAGGTGACGAGGCTCATGTGCAATATCTTGTTTCAGTCAATTTGTATATAGTGCTAATCTTGATGCAAGATAGGTGCACGGTTTGCGCCGAACGTACCATAGGTTCAGAAATCGTTTTGGATGCACCCAATGGAACTCCTAGGTGACGTGGGTCTTGTGGAACCTCGTTTCGATCTGTTTGGAGACAGTGTTAGTGTTGGTGCAAGATAGGTGCACGGTTTGCGCCAACCGTACCATAGGCTCAGATATTGTTTTGGACGCACCCGGTGGTACTCCTAGGTGACGAGGGTCAACTAGCATCTCGTTTTGGTCCGTTTGGTGAAAGTGGTAATCTTGATGCAATATAGGTGCACGGTTAGCAGCAAACGTACCATAGGCTCTGAAATCATTTTGGACGCACCCGATGGAACTCCTAGGTGACGTGGGTCTTGTGCAGTCTCGTTTTGTTCCATTTGGAGTTAGCGTCGGTGCAAGATACGTGCACGGTTTGCGCCACATGTACCATTGGCTCAGAAATCGTTTTGGACATAGCCGATGGTACTCCTAGGTGACGAGGCTTGTGTGGAATATCTCGTTTTAGTCAATTTGGAGATACTGCAAATCTTGATGCAAGATAGGTGCACGGTTTGCACCGAACGTACCATAGGCTCGGAAATCGTTTTGGACGCACCTGATGGAACTCCTATGTGACATGGGTCTTGTGGAATCTCGTTTTGGTCCGTTTGTAGACATTGTTAGTGTCGGTGCAAGATAGGTGCACGGTTTGCGCCAAACGTACCATAGGCTCAGAAATAGTTTTGGACGCACCCGGTGGTACTCCTAGGTGTTGAGGCTGAACTGGATGCTCTTTTCGGTCTCTTTGGAGATAGTGCTAATCTTGATGCAATATAGGTGCATGGTTTGCGCCGAACATACCAAAGCCTCAGAAATTGTTTTGGACACACCCGAAGGAACCCTAGGTGACGTGGGTCTTGTGGAATCTCGTTTCGGTCCATTTGGAGACAGTATTAGTCTCGGTGCAAGATACCTGCATGGTTTGCTCCACATGTACCATTGGCTCAGAAATCATTTTGGACGCAGCCGATGGTACTCCTAGGTGATGAGGCTAGTGTGCAATATCTCATTTCAGTCAATTTGGAGATAGTGCAAATCTTGATGCAAGATAGGTGCATGGTTTGCGCCGAACGTACCATAGGCTCAAAAATCGTTTTGGACGCACCCGTTGGAACTCCTATGTGACGTGGGTCTTGTGGAATCTCGTTTTGGTCCGTTTGTAGACATTGTTAGTGTCGGTGCAAGATAGGTGCACGATTTGCGCCAAACATACCATAGGCTCAGAAATAGTTTTGGATGCACCCGGTGATACTCCTAGGTGTCGAGGGTGAACTGGATGCTCGTTTCGGACCATTTGGAGATAGTGCTAATCTTGATGCAATATAGGTGCACGGTTTGCGCCGAACATACCATAGGCTCAGAAATTGTTTTGGACACACCCGAAGGAACTTCTAGGTGATGTGGGTCTTGTGGAATCTCATTTCGGTCCATTTGGAGACAGTATTAGTGTCGGTGCAACATACCAGCACGGTTTGCACCACATGTACCATTGGCTCAGAAATTGTTTTGGACGCAGCCGATGGTACTCCAAGGTGATGAGGCTCGTGTGCAATATCTCATTTCAGTCAATTTGTATATAGTGCTAATCTTGATGCAAGATAGGTGCACGGTTTTTGCGCCGAACGTACCATAGGCTCGGAAATCGTTTTGGATGCACCCGATGGAACTCCTAGGTGACGTGGGTCTTGTGGAACCTCGTTTCGATCCGTTTGGGGACAGTGTTAGTGTTGGTGCAAGACAGGTGCATGGTTTGCGCCAACCGTACCATAGGCTCAAATATCGTTTTGGACGCACCCGGTGGTACTCCAAGGTGACGAGGGTCAACTAGCAACTCGTTTTGGTCCGTTTGGTGAAAGTGGTAATCTTGACGCAATATAGGTGCACAGTTAGCGGCGAACGTACCATAGGCTCTGAAATCATTTTGGACGCACCCGATGGAACTCCTAGGTGACGTGGGTCTTGTGCAGTCTCGTTTCGGTCCATTTAGAGATAGTGTTAGCGTCGGTGCAAGATACGTGCACGGTTTGCGCCACATGTACCATTGGATCAGAAATCGTTTTGGACGCAGCCAATGGTACTCCTAGGTGATGAGGCTCGTGTGGAATATCTCGTTTCAGTCAATTTGGAGATAGTGCAAATTTTGATGCAAGATAGGTGCACGGTTTGCACCGAACGTACCATAGGTTCGGAAATCGTTTTGGACGCACCCGATGGAACTCCTATGTGACGTCAGTCTTGTGGAATCTCGTTTTGGTCCGTTTGTAGACATTGTTAGTGTTGGTGCAAGATAGGTACACGGTTTGCACTAATCGTAGCATAGGCTCAGAAATAGTTTTGGACGCACCCGGTGGTACTCCTTGGTGTCGAGGGTGAACTGGATGCTCTTTTCGGTCCATTTGGAGATAGTGCTAATCTTGACGCAATATAGGTGCATGGTTTGCGCCGAACATACCATAGGCTTAGAAATTGTTTTGGATGCACTCGAAGGAACTCCTAGGTGACGTGGGTCTTGTGGAATCTCGTTTCGGTCCATTTGGAGACAGTATTAGTCTCGGTGCAAGATGCCTGCACGGTTTGTGCCACATGTACCATTGGCTCAGAAATCGTTTTGGACATAGACGATGGTAGTCCTAGGTGACGAGGCTCGTGTGCAATATCTCATTTCAGTCAATTTGGAGATAGTGCAAATCTTGATGCAAGATAGTTGCATTGTTTGCGCCGAACGTACCATAGGCTCGAAAATCGTTTTGGACGCACCCGATGGAACTCCTATGTGACGTGGGTCTTGTGGAATCTCGTTTTGGTCCACTTGTAGACATTGTTAGTGTCGGTGCAAGATAGGTGCACAGTTTGCGTCAAATGTAGCATAGGCTCAGAAATAGTTTTCGACGCATCCGGTGGTACTCCTAGGTGTCGAGGGTGAACTGGTGCTCGTTTCGGTCCATTTGGAGATAGTGCTAATCTTGACGCAATATAGGTGCACGGTTTGCGCCGAACAAACCATAGGCTCAGAAATTGTTTTGGACACACCCGAAGGAACTCCTAGGTGATGTGGGTCTTGTGGAATCTCGTTTCGGTCCATCTAGAGACAATATTAGTGGCAGTGCAAGATACCTGCATGGTTTGCGCCACATGTACCATTGGCTCAGAAATCGTTTTGGACGCAGCCGATGGTACTCCAAGGTGACGAGGCTCGTGTGCAATATCTCATTTCAGTCAATTTGTATATAGTGCTAATCTTGATGCAAGATAGGTGCACAGTTTTGCGCCGAACGTACCATAGGCTCAGAAATCGTTTTGGATGCACCTGATGGAACTCCTAGGTGACGTGGGTCATGTGGAACCTCGTTTCGATCCATTTGGAGACAGTGTTAGTGTAGGGGCAAGCTATGTGCATGGTTTGGCCAAACATACCATAGGTTCAGATATCGTTTTGGACGCAGCCGGTGGTACTCCTAGGTGACGAGGGTCAACTAGCATCTCGTTTTGGTCCGTTTGGTGAAAGTGGTAATCTTGACGCAAGATAGTTGCACGGTTAGCAGCGAACGTACTATAGGCTCTGAAATCATTTTGGACGCACCCGATGGAACTCCTAGGTGACGTGGGTCTTGTGTAGTCTCATTTCGGTCCGTTTGGAGATATTGTTAGCGTCGGTGCAAGATGCATGCACGGTTTGCGCCACATATACCATTGGCTCAGAAATCATTTTGGACGCAGCCGATGGTACTCCTAGGTGACGAGTATCGTGTGGAATATCTCGTTTAAGTCAATTTGGAGATAGTGCTAATCCTGATGCAAGATAGGTGCACGGTTTGCGCCGAACATACCATAGGCTTGGAAATCGTTTTGGACGCACCCGATGGAACTCTTAGGTGACGTGGGTCTTATGGAATCTCATTTTGGTCCGTTTGTAGACAGTGTTAGTGTTGGTGCAAGATAGGTGCATGGTTTGCGCCAAACGTACCATAGGCTTAGATATCGTTTTGGACGCACCCAGTGGTACTCCTAGGTAACGAGGGTCAACTAGCGTCTCGTTTTGGTCCGTTTGGTGAAAGTGGTAATCTTGACGCAAGATAGGTGCATGGTTAATGGTGAACGTACCATGGGCTCTGAAATCATTTTGGACGCAGCCGATGGAACTCCTAGGTGACGTGGGTCTTGTGCAGTCTCGTTTCGGTCTATTTGGAGACAATGTTAGCGTCGGTGCAATATACGTGCATGGTTTGCGCCACATGTACCATTGGCTCAGAAATCATTTTGGACGCAGCCGATGGTACTACTAGGTGACGAGGCTCATGTGGAATATCTCGTTTAAGTCAATTTGGAGATAGTGTTAATCTTGATGCAAGATAGGTGCACGGTTTGCGCCAAACATACCATAGGCTCGGAAATCGTTTTGGATGCACCCGATGGAACTCCTAGGTGATGTGGGTCATGTGGAACCTTGTTTCGGTCCATTTGGAGACAGTGTTAGTGTTGGCGCAAGCTATGTGCACGGTTTGCACCAGACATACCATAGGCTCATATAACGTTTTGGACGCACCCGATGCTACTCCTAGGTGACGAGGGTCAACTAGCATCTCATTTTGGTCCGTTTGGAGATAGTGTTAGCGTCGGTGCAAGATACGTGCACGGTTTGCGCCACATATACCATTGGCTCAGAAATCATTTTGGACTCAGCCGATGGTACTCCAAGGTGACGAGGCTCGTGTGCAATATCTCGTTTCAGTCAATTTGTATATAGTGCTAATCTTGATGCAAGATAGGTGCACGGTTTGCCCCGAACATACCATAGGCCTGGAAATCGTTTTGGATGCACCTGATGGAACTCCTAGGTGACGTGGGTCTTGTGGAACCTCGTTTTGATCCATTTGGAGATAGTGTTAGTGTTGGCGCAAGATAGGTGCATGGTTTGCACCAACCGTACCATATGCTCAGATATCATTTTGGACGCACCCGGTGGTACTCCTAGGTGATGAGGGTCAACTAACATCTCGTTTTGGTCCGTTTGGTGAAAGTGGTAATCTTGACGCAATATAGGAGCACGGTTAGCGGCGAACGTACCATAGGCTCTGAAATCATTTTGGACGCACCCGATGGAACTCCTAGGTGACCTAGGTCTTGTGCAGTCTCGTTTCGGTCCGTTTGGAGGTAGTGTTAGCGTCGGTGCAAGATACGTGCACGGTTTGTGGCACATGTACCATTAGCTTAGAAATCATTTTGGACGCAGCCGATGGTACTCCAAGGTGACGAGGCTCGTGTGGAATATCTCGTTTCAGTCAATTTGGAGATAGTGCAAATCTTGATGCAAGATAGGTGCATGGTTTTGCGCCAAACGTACCATAGGCTCGGAAATCGTTTTGGATGCACCCAATGGAACTCCTAGGTGACATGAGTCATGTGGAACCTCGTTTCGATCCGTTTGGAGACAGTGTTAGTGTTGGTGCAAGCTATGTGCACAGTTTGCGCCAAACATACCATAGGCTCAGATATCGTTTTGGACGCACCCGGTGGTACTCCTAGGTGACGAGGGTCAACTAGCATCTTGTTTTGGTCCGTTTGGTGAAAGTGGTAATCTTGACGCAAGATAGGTGCATGGTTTGCGGTGACGTACCATAGGCTCTGAAATCATTTTGGACGCACCCGATGGAACTCCTAGGTGACATGGGTCTTGTGCAGTCTCGTTTCGGTCTATTTGGAGATATTGTTAGTGTCGGTGCAAGATACGTGCACGGTTTGCGCCACATATACCATTAGCTCAGAAATCGTTTTGGACGCAGCCGATGGTACTCCTACAAACGGACATACCATAGTCTCGGAGATCATTTTAAGTATCGTGTGGAATATCTCATTTAAGTCAATTTGGAGATAGTGCTAATCCTGATGCAAGATAGGTGCACGGTTTGTGCCGAAGATACCATAGTCTCGGAGATCATTTTGGACGCACCCGATGGAACTCCTATGTGATGTGGGTCTTGTGGAATCTCGTTTCAGTCCGTTTGTAGACAGTGTTAGTGTCGGTGCAAGATGGGTGCATGGTTTGCGCCAAACGTACCATAGGCTCAGAAATAGTTATGGACGCACCCGGTGGTACTCCTAGTTGTCGATGGTGAACTGGATGCTCGTTTCAATCCATTTGGAGATAGTGCTAATCTTAACGCAATATAGTTGCACGGTTTGCGCCGAACATACCGTAGGCTCGGAAATTGCTTTGGACACACCCGAAGGAACTCCTAGGTGATGTGGGTCTTGTGGAATCTCGTTTCTGTCCGTTTGGAGACAGTATTAGTGCCAGTGCAAGATACCTGCACGGTTTGCGCCACATGTTCCATTGGCTCAGAAATCATTTTGGACGCAGCCGATGGTACTCCAAGGTGACGAGGCTCGTGTGCAATATCTCGTTTCAGTCAATTTGGAGATAGTGCTAATCTTGATGCAAGATAGGTGGACGGTTTGAGCCGAACATACCATAGGCTCGAAAATTGTTTTGGACACACCCGATGGAACTCCTATGTGACGTGGGTCTTGTGGAATCTCGTTTCGGTCCATTTGTAGATAGTGTTAGTGTCGGTGCAAGATAGGTGCACGGTTTGCGCCAAACATACCATAGGCTCAGATATAGTTATGGATGCACCCGGTGGTACTCCTAGGTGTCGAGGGTGAACTAGATGCTCGTTTCAGTCCATTTGGAGATAGTGTTAATCTTAACGCAATATAGGTGCACGGTTTGCGCCAAACATACCGTAGGCTCGGAAATTGCTTTGGGCACACCCAAAGGAACTCCTAGGTGACGTGGGTCTTGTGGAATCTCCTTTTAGTCCATTTGGAGACAGTATTAGTGTCGGTGCAAGATACCTACACGGTTTGCGCCACATGTACCATTGGCTCAGAAATCATTTTGGACGTAGCCGATGGTACTCCAAGGTGACGAGGCTCGTGTGCAATATCTCATTTCAGTCAATTTGTATATAGTGCTAATCTTGATGCAAGATAGGTGCACGGTTTGTGCCGAACGTACCGAAGGCTTAGAAATCATTTTGGATGCACCCAAAGGAACTCCTAGGTGACATGGGTCATGTGGAACCTTGTTTCGATCCGTTTGGAGACAGTGTTAGCGTTGGTGCAAGATAGGTGCACGATTTGCGCCAAACGTACCATAGGCTCATATATCGTTTTGGACACACCCGGCGGTACTCCTAGGTGACGAGGGTCAACTAGCATCTCGTTTTGGCCCGTTTGGTGAAAGTGGTAATCTTGACGCAATATAGGTGCATGGTTAGCGGCGAACGTACCATAGGCTCTGAAATCATTTTGGACGCACCCGATGGAACTTCTAGGTGATGTGGGTCTTGTGCAGTCTCATTTCGGTCCGTTTAGAGATAGTGTTAGTGTCGGTGCAAGATACGTGCACGGTTTGCGCCACATGTACCATTGGCTCAGAAATCATTTTGGACGTAGCCGATGGGTACTCCTGGGTGACGAGCCTCATGTGGAATATCTCGTTTCAGTCAATTTGGAGATAGTGCAAATCTTGATGCAAGATAGTGCATGGTTTGCACCGAACATACCATAGGATCAAAAATCGTTTTGGACGCACTTGATGGAACTCCTATGTGACGTGGGTCTTGTGGAATCTCGTTTCGGTCCGTTTGTAGACATTGTTAGTGTCAGTGCAAGATAGGAGCACGGTTTGCGCCAAACGTACCATAGGCTCAGAAAATAGTTTTGGACGCACCCAGTGGTACTCCTAGGTGTCGAGGGTGAACTGGATGCTCGTTTTGGTCCATTTGGAGATAGTGCTAATATTAACGCAATATAGGTGCACGGTTTGCGCCGAACAAACCGTAGGCCCAGAAATTGCTTTGGACACACCCGAAGGAACTCCTAGGTGATGTGGGTCTTGTGGAATCTCGTTTCAGTCCGTTTGGAGATAGTATTAGTGTCGGTGCAAGATACCTACATGGTTTGCGCCACATGTACTATTGGCTCAGAAATCGTTTTGGACGCAGCCGATGGTACTCCAAGGTGACGAGGCTCGTGTGTAATATCTCGTTTCAGTCAATTTGTATATAGTGCTAATCTTGATGCGAGATAGGTGCATGGTTTGCACCGAACGTAGCATAGGCTCAGATATCGTTTTGGACGCACCCGGTGGTACTCCTAGGTGACGAGGGTCAACTAGCATCTTGTTTTGGTCTGTTTGGTGAAAGTGGTAATCTTGACGCAATACAGGTGCACGATTAGCGGCGAACGTACCATAGGCTCTGAAATCATTTTCGACGCACCCGATGGAACTCCTAGGTGACATGGGTCTTATGCAGTCTTGTTTCGGTCCGTTTGGAGATAGTGTTAGCTTTGGTGCAAGATACGTGCACGGTTTGCGCCACATATACCATTGGCTCAGAAATCGTTTTGGACTCAGCCGATGGTACTCCAAGGTGACGAGGCTCGTGTGCAATTGTTGTTTCAGTCAATTCGTATATAGTGCTAATCTTGATGCAAGATAGGTGCACGGTTTGCGCCGAACGTACCATAGGCTCGAAAATCATTTTGGATGCACCCGATGGAACTTCTAGGTGACGTGGGTCTTGTGGAACCTTGTTTCGGTCCATTTGGAGACAGTGTTAGTGTTGGTGCAAGATAGTTGCACGATTTGCGCCAAATGTACCATAGGCTCAGATATCGTTTTGGACACACCCGGTGGTACTCCTAGGTGATGAGGGTCAACTAGCATCTCGTTTTGGTCCGTTTGGTGAAAGTGGTAATCTTGACGCAATATAGGTGCACGGTTAGCGGCGAACGTACCATAGGCTCTGAAATCATTTTGGACGCACCCGATGGAACTCCTAGGTGACGTGGGTCTTGTGTAGTCTCGTTTCGGTCCGTTTGGAGATAGTGTTAGCGTCGGTGCAAGATACGTGCACGGTTTGCGCCACATGTACCATTGGCTCAGAAATCATTTTGGATGCAGCCGATGGTACTCCTAGGTGACGAGGCTCGTGTGGAATATCTTGTTTCAGTCAATTTGGAGATAGTTCAAATCTTGATGCAAGATAGGTGCACGGTTTGCACCAAACGTACCATAGGCTCGAAAATTGTTTTGGACGCACCCGATGGAACTCCTATCTGACGTGGGTCTTGTGGAATCTCGTTTCGGTCCATTTGTAGACATTGTTAGTGGTAGTGCAACATAGGTGCACGGTTTGCGCCAAACGTACCATAGTCTCAGAAATAGTTTTGGACACACCCTGTGGTACTCCTAGGTGTCGAGGGTGAACTGGATGCTCGTTTCTGTCCATTTTGAGATAGTGCTAATCTTAACGCAATATAGGTGCACGGTTTGCGCCGAACATAGCGTAGGCTCGGAAATTGCTTTGGACACACCTGAAGGAACTCCTAGGTGATGTGGGTCTTGTGGAACCTCGTTTCAGTCCGTTTGGAGACAGTATTAGTGTCGGTGCAAGATACCTGCACGGTTTGCGCCACATGTACCATTGGCTCAGAAATCATTTTGGACGTAGCCGTTGGTACTCTAAAGTGACGAGGCTCGTGTGCAATATCTCGTTTCAGTCAATTTGTATATAGTGCTAATCTTGATGCAAGATCGGTGCATGGTTTGCCCCAAATGTACCATAGGCTCAGAAATCGTTTTGGATGCACCCAAAGGAACTCCTAGGTGACGTGGGTCCAGTGGAACCTCGTTTCGATCCATTTGCAGACAGTGCTAGTGTTGGTGCAAGATAGGTGCACGGTTTGCGCCAAACATACCATAGGCTCAGATATCGTTTTGGATGCACCCGGTGGTACTCGTAGTTGACGAGGGTCAACTAGCATCTCGTTTTGGTCTGTTTGGTGAAAGTGGTAATCTTGACGCAAGATAGGTGCACGGTTAGCGGTGCACGTACCATAGGCTCTAAAATCATTTTGGACGCACCCGATGGAACTCCTAGGTGATGTGGGTCTTGCGTAGTCTCGTTTCGGTCCATTTGGAGACAGTGTTAGCATCGGTGCAAGATATGTGCACGGTTTGCGCCACATCTACCATTGCCTCAGAAATCGTTTTGGATGCAGCCGGTGGTACTCATAGGTGATGAGGCTCATGTGGAATATCTCGTTTAAGTCAATTTGGAGATAGTGCTAATCTTGATGCAAGATAGGTGCACGGTTTGTGCCGAACGTACCATAGGCTCGGAAATCGTTTTGGACGCACCCGATGGAACTCCTATGTGACGTGGGTCTTGTGGAATCTAGTTTCGGTCTGTTTGTAGATAGTGTTAGTGTCGGTGCAAGATAGGTGCACGGTTTGCGCCAAACATACCATAGGCTCAGAAATAGTTATGGACGCACCCAGTGGTACTCCTAGGTGTCGAGGGTGAACTGGATGCTCATTTCGGTCCATTTGGAGATAGTGCTAATCTTAACGCAATATAGGTGCACGGTTTGCGCCGAACATACCGTAGGCTCGGAAATTGCTTTGGACACACCCGAAGGAACTCCTAGGTGACGTGGGTCTTGTGGAATCTCCTTTCAGTCCATCTGGAGACAGTATTAGTGTCAGTGTAAGGTACCTACACGGTTTGCGCCACATGTACCATTGGCTCAGAAATCGTTTTGGACGCAGCCGATGGTACTCCAAGGTGACGAGGCTCATGTGCAATATCTCGTTTCAGTCAATTTGTATATAGTGCTAATCTTGATGCAAGATAGGTGCACGGTTTGCGCCAAACGTACCATAGGCTTGGAAATCGTTTTGGATGCACCCAAATGAACTCCTAGGTGACATGGGTAATGTGAAACCTCGTTTCGATCTGTTTGGAGACAGTTTTAGTGTTGGTGCAAGATAGGTGCATGGTTTGCGCCAAACGTACCATAGGCTCAGATATCGTTTTGGACACACCCGGTGGTACTCCTAGATGACGAGGGTCAACTAGCATCTTGTTTTGGTCCGTTTGGTGAAAGTGGTAATCTTGACGCAATCTATGTGCACAGTTAGCGGCGAACGTACCATAGGCTCTGAAATCATTTTGGACGCACCCGATGGAACTCCTAGGTGACGTGGGTCTTGTGCAGTCTCGTTTCGGTCCGTTTGGAGATAGTGTTAGCGTCGGTGCAAGATATGTGCACGGTTTGCGCCACATGTACCATTGGCTCAGAAATCATTTTGGACGCAGCCGATGGTACTCCTAGGTGACGAGGCTCGTGTGGAATATCTCGTTTCAGTCAATTTGGAGATAGTGCAAATCTTGATGCAAGATAGGTGCACGGTTTGCACCGAACGTACCATAAGCTCTGAAATCGTTTTGGACGCAACCGATGAAACTCCTATGTGACGTGGGTCTTGTGGAATCTCGTTTCGGTCCGTTTGTAGACATTGTTAGTGTCAGTGCAAGATAGGTGCACGGTTTGCGCCAAATGTACCATAGGCTCAGAAATAGTTTTGGACGCACCTGGTGGTACTCCTAGGTGTCGAGGGTGAACTAGATGCTCGTTTCGGTCTATTTGGAGATAGTGCTAATCTTAACGCAATATAGGTGCACGGTTTGTGCCGAACATACCGTAGGCTCGGAAATTGCTTTGGACACACCCGAAGGAACTCCTAGGTGATGTGGGTCTTGTGGAATCTCATTTCAGTCCATTTGGAGAAAGTATTAGTGTCGGTGCAAGATACCTGCACGGTTTGCGCCACATGTACCATTGGCTCAGAAATCATTTTGGACGCAGCCGATGGTACTCCAAGGTGACGAGGCTCGTGTGCAATATCTCATTTCAGTCAATTTGTATATAGTGCTAACCTTGATGCAAGATAGGTGCACAGTTTGCGCCGAACGTACCATAGGCTCGGAAATCATTTTGGATGCACCCGATGGAACTCCTGTGTGACGTGGGTCTTGTGGAACCTCGTTTCGATCTGTTTGGCGACAGTGTTAGTATTGGTGCAAGATAGGTGCACGGTTTGCGCCAAACGTACCATAGGCTCAGATATCGTTTTGGACGCACCCGGTGGTACTCTTAGGTGACGAGGGTCAACTACCATCTCGTTTTGGTCCATTTGGTGAAAATGGTAATCTTGACACAATATAGGTGCACGGTTAGCGGCGAACGTACCATAGGCTTTGAAATCATTTTGGACGCACCCGATGGAACTTCTAGGTGACGTGGGTCTTGTGCAGTCTCGTTTCGGTCCGTTTGTAGATAGTGTTAGCGTCGATGCAAGATACGTGCACGGTTTGCGCCACATGTACCATTGGCTTAGAAATCATTTTGGACTCAGCCGATGGTACTCCAAGGTGATGAGGCTCGTGTGCAATATCTTGTTTCAGTCAATTTGTATATAGTGCTAATCTTGATGCAAAATAGGTGCACGGTTTGCGCCGAACGTACCATAGGCTCGAAAATAGTTTTGGATGCACCCGATGGAACTCCTAGGGGACGTGGGTCTTGTGGAACCTCGTTTTGGTCCGTTTGGAGATAGTGTTAGTGTTGGTGCAAGATAGTTGCACGGTTTGCGCCAAACGTACCATAGGCTCAGAAATAGTTATGGATGCACCCGGTGGTACTCCTAGGTGTCGAGGGTGAACTGGATGCTTGTTTCGGTCAATTTGGAGATAGTGCTAATCTTAACGCAATATAGGTGCACGGTTTGCGCCGAACATACCGTAGGCTCGGAAATTGCTTTGGACACACCTGAAGGAACTCCTAGGTGACGTGGGTCTTATGGAATCTCCTTTCAGTCCATTTGGAGACAGTATTAGTATCGGTGCAAGATACCTGCACGGTTTGCGCCACATGTACCATTGGCTCAGAAATCGTTTTGGACACAGTCGATGGTACTCCAAGGTGACAAGGCTAGTGTGCAATATCTCGTTTCAGTCAATTTGTATATGGTGCTAATCTTGATGCAAGATAGGTGCACGGTTTGCGCCAAATGTACCATAGGCTTGGAAATCGTTTTGGATGCACCCAAATGAACTCCTAGGTGACATGGGTCATGTGGAACCTCGTTTCGATCTGTTTGGAGACAGTGTTAGTGTTGGTGCAAGATAGGTGCACGGTTTGCGCCAAACGTACCATAGGCTCAGATATCGTTTTGGACACACCCAGTGGTACTCCTAGATGACGAGGGTCAACTAGCATCTCGTTTTGGTCTGTTTGGTGAAAGTGGTAATCTTGATGCAATATAGGTGCACGGTTAGCGGCGAACATACCATAGGCTCTGAAATCATTTTGGACGCACCCGATGGAACTCCTAGGTGATGTGGGTCTTGTGCAGTCATGTTTCGGTCCGTTTGTAGATTGTGTTAGCGTCGGTCCAAGATACGTGCACGGTTTGCGCCACATGTTCCATTGGCTCAGAAATCATTTTGGACGCAGCCGATGGTACTCCTAGGTGACGAGGCTCATGTGGAATATCTCGTTTCAGTCAATTTAGAGATAGTGCAAATCTTAATGCAAGATAGGTGCATGGTTTGCACCGAACTTACCATAGGCTCGGAAATCGTTTTGGACACACCCAATGGAACTCCTATGTGACGTGGGTCGTGTGGAATCTAGTTTCAGTCTGTTTGTAGATAGTGTTAGTGTCTGTGCAAGATAGGTGCACGGTTTGCGCCAAATGTACCATAGGCTCAGAAATAGTTTTGGACGCACCTGGTGGTACTCCTAGGTGTCGAGGGTGAACTAGATGCTCGTTTCGGTCCATTTGGAGATAGTGCTAATCTTAACGCAATATAGGTGCACGGTTTGCGCCGAACATACTGTAGGCTCAGAAATTGCTTTGGACACACCCGAAGGAAGTCCTAGCTGATGTGGGTCTTGTGGAATCTCCTTTCAGTCCATTTGGAGATAGTATTAGTGTCGGTGTAAGATACCTGCACGGTTTGCGCCACATGTACCATTGGCTCAGAAATCGTTTTGGACGCAGCCGATGGTACTCCAAGGTGACGAGGCTCGTGTGCAATATCTCATTTCAGTCAATTTGTATATAGTGCTAACCTTGATGCAAGATAGGTGCATAGTTTGCGCCGAACGTACCATAGGCTCAGAAATCATTTTGGATGCACCCGATGGAACTCCTGTGTGACGTGGGTCTTGTGGAACCTCGTTTCGATCCGTTTGGCGACAGTGTTAGTATTGGTGCAAGATAGGTGCACGGTTTGCGCCAAACGTACCATAGGCTCAGATATCGTTTTGGACGCACCCGGTGGTACTCCTAGGTGACGAGGGTCAACTAGCATCTCGTTTTGGTCCATTTGGTGAAAATGGTAATCTTGACACAATATAGGTGCACGGTTAGCGGCGAACGTACCATAGGCTTTGAAATCATTTTGGACGCACCCGATGGAACTTCTAGGTGACGTGGGTATTGTGCATTCTCGTTTCGGTCCGTTTGTAGATAGTGTTAGCGTCGGTGCAAGATATGTGCATGGTTTGCGCCACATGTACCATTGGCTCAGAAATCATTTTGGACTCAGCCGATGGTACTCCAAGGTGGCGAGGCTCGTGTGCAATATCTTGTTTCAGTCAATTTGTATATAGTGCTAATCTTGATGCAAAATAGGTGCACGGTTTGCGCCGAACGTACCATAGGCTCGAAAATAGTTTTGGATGCACCCGATGGAACTCCTAGGGGACGTGGGTCTTGTGGAACCTCGTTTTGGTCCGTTTGGAGATAGTGTTAGTGTTGGTGCAAGATAGTTGCATGGTTTGCGCCAAACGTACCATAGGCTCAGAAATAGTTATGGATGCACCCGGTGGTACTCCTAGGTGTCGAGGGTGAACTGGATGCTCGTTTCGGTCAATTTGGAGATAGTGCTAATCTTAACGCAATATAGGTGCACGGTTTGCGCCGAACATACCGTAGGCTCAGAAATTGCTTTGGACACACCTGAAGGAACTCCTAGGTGACGTGGGTCTTGTGGAATCTCCTTTCAGTCCATTTGGAGACAGTATTAGTGTCGGTGCAAGATACCTGCACGGTTTGCGCCACATGTACCATTGGCTCAGAAATCATTTTGGACACAGTCGATGGTACTCCAAGGTGACAAGGCTAGTGTGCAATATCTCGTTTCAGTCAATTTGTATATGGTGCTAATCTTGATGCAAGATAGGTGCACGGTTTGCGCCAAATGTACCATAGGCTTGGAAATCGTTTTGGATGCACCCAAATGAACTCCTAGGTGACATGGGTCATGTGGAACCTCGTTTCGATCTGTTTGGAGACAGTGTTAGTGTTGGTGCAAGATAGGTGCACGGTTTGCGCCAAACGTACCATAGGCTCAGATATCATTTTGGACACACCTAGTGGTACTCCTAGATGACGAGGGTCAACTAGCATCTCGTTTTGGTCTGTTTGGTGAAAGTGGTAATCTTGACGCAACATAGGTGCACGGTTAGCGGTGAACATACCATAGGCTCTGAAATCATTTTGGACGCAGCCGATGGAACTCCTAGGTGATGTGGGTCTTGTGTAGTCGTGTTTCGGTCCGTTTGTAGATTGTGTTAGCGTCGGTGCAAGATACATGCACGGTTTGCGCCACATGTTCCATTGGCTCAGAAATCATTTTGGACGCAGCCGATGGTACTCCTAGGTGACGAGGCTCGTGTGGAATATCTCATTTCAGTCAATTTAGAGATAGTGCAAATCTTAATGCAAGATAGGTGCATGGTTTGCACCGAACTTACCATAGGCTCGGAAATCATTTTGGACGCACCCGATGGAACTCCTATGTGACGTGGGTCTTGTGGAATCTAGTTTCAGTCTGTTTGTAGATAGTGTTAGTGTCGGTGCAAGATAGGTGCATGGTTTGTGCCAAACATACCATAGGCTCATAAATAGTTATGGACGCACCCGATGGTACTCCTAGGTGTCGAGGGTGAACTGGATGCTCGTTTCGGTCCATTTGGGGATAGTGCTAATCTTAACGCAATATAGGTGCATGGTTTGCGCCGAACATACTGTAGGCTCAGAAATTGCTTTGGACACACCCGAAGGAAGTCCTAGGTGACGTGGGTCTTGTGGAATCTCCTTTCAGTCCATTTGGAGATAGTATTAGGGTCGGTGTAAGATACCTGCACGGTTTGCGCCACATGTACCATTGGCTCAGAAATCGTTTTGGACGTAGTCGATGGTACTCCAAGGTGACGAGGCTCGTGTGCAATATCTCATTTCAGTCAATTTGTATATAGTGCTAATCTTGATGCAAGATAGGTGCACGGTTTGCGCCAGATATACCATAGGCTTGGAAATCATTTTGGATGCACCCAAATGAACTCCTAGGTGACATGGGTCATGTGGAACCTCGTTTCGATCTGTTTGGAGACAGTGTTAGTGTTGGTGCAAGATAGGTGCATGGTTTGTGCCAAACGTACCATAGGCTCAGATATCATTTTGGACACACCCGGTGGTACTCCTAGATGACGAGGGTCAACTAGCATCTCGTTTTGGTCCGTTTGGTGAAAGTGGTAATCTTGACGCAATCTATGTGCACGGTAAGCGGCGAACGTACCATAGGCTCTGAAATCATTTTGGACGCACCCGATGGAACTCCTAGGTGATGTGGGTCTTGTGCAGTCTCGTTTCGGTCCGTTTGGAGATAGTGTTAGCGTCGGTGCAAGATATGTGCACGGTTTGCGCCACATGTACCATTGGCTCAGAAATCATTTTGGACGCAGCCGATGGTACTCCTAGGTGACGAGGCTCGTGTGGAATATCTCGTTTCAGTCAATTTGGAGATAGTGCAAATCTTGATGCAAGATAGGTGCACGGTTTGCACCGAACGTACCATAAGCTCGGAAATCATTTTGGACGCAACCGATGGAACTCCTATGTGACGTGGGTCTTGTGGAATCTTGTTTCGGTCCGTTTGTAGACATTGTTAGTGTCAGTGCAAGATAGGTGCACGGTTTGTGCCAAACGTACCATGGGCTCCGAAATAGTTTTGGACGCACCCGGTGGTACTCCTAGGTGTCGAGGGTGAACTAGATGCTTGTTTCGGTCCATTTGGAGATAGTGCTAATCTTAACGCAATATAGGTGCACGGTTTGCGCCGAACATACCGTAGGCTCAGAAATTGCTTTGGACACACCCGAAGGAACTCCTAGGTGATGTGGGTCTTGTGGTATCTCATTTCAGTCCGTTTGGAGAAAGTATTAGTGTCGGTGCAAGATACCTGCACGGTTTGCGCCACATGTACCATTGGCTCAGAAATCGTTTTGGACGCAGCCGATGGTACTCCAAGGTGACGAGGCTCGTGTGCAATATCTCATTTTAGTCAATTTGTGTATAGTGCTAACCTTGATGCAAGATAGGTGCACGGTTTGCGCCGAACGTACCATAGGCTCGGAAATCATTTTGGATGCACCCGATGGAACTCCTGTGTGACGTGGGTCTTGTGGAACCTCATTTCGATCCGTTTGGCGACAGTGTTAGTATTGGTGCAAGATAGGTGCACGGTTTGCGCCAAATGTACCATAGGCTCAGATATCGTTTTGGACGCACCCGGTGGTACTCCTAGGTGACAAGGGTCAACTAGCATCTCATTTTGGTCCATTTGGTGAAAGTGGTAATCGTGACACAATATAGGTGCACGGTTAGCGGCGAACATACCATAGGATCCAAAATCATTTTGGACGCACCCGATGGAACTTCTAGGTGACGTGGGTCTTGTGCAGTCTCGTTTCGGTCCGTTTGTAGATAGTGTTAGCGTCGGTGTAAGATACGTGCACGGTTTGCGCCACATGTACCATTGGCTCAGAAATCATTTTGGACTCAGCCGATGGTACTCCAAGGTGACGAGTGTAACACCCCAGGTGTTTGTCACCAGTTAAGCAATGGGTTTGAGCTCAAACATGACATGTCGAGTGGTAATGAAGGTGTCAAGATCAAATCTACATGATGGAGCTCCAACTTAAACTTGGGCCATGCACATTTGCTTACATATGGACCCTTGTTAAGATTATGCAAGAGTAATGTTAAACATGCTTATTCCATGTACATTACATCCCCATGCATCCATCTAGACCCGTGGAAGAGTTTCATGAAGTTTGGAATCAAAAAGTCACAAGAAATGATAAGTCATATCTTGCATGAATTACTTTATCAAGTAGATGGAAACCTATGACGTCAACCAAACCTTGCAACCTCGCTCCAACAACTCTAATTGAACTCTACAACAAAAGTTATGAAGGGTTCGTGTTGAGCAAAGATGGAGAAAATATCCGAAAATCATGGTAACCCTAGATTCTATAGCAAAAAGGGCTTTGCGTTGACCGAGAAATAAAGTTGACTTCTGGACCAGATATGAGGTTTGACCAAAAATGAAAGTTGAATAAAAGTTTGATTATAACAAACTTTGTTAAAAGACCAAGTCATGATTTGGTTTCAAAATGGATCAAAACAAGGCTCAAAGTCTAATAGAAAAGCTGAAATCAGCCCGACAGTGTTTGCAGTCCGGAATTCACTAACATCGACATTGACATCCCGTGTTCTCCAAATTTTGCTAAGCAACTTGAGTTGGTCCAAAAATAAAAGTTGAAGGTTATATTATGGAGAGTAGTATACAAAAAGTTGCACTGAGTTTGACCGAGTTTTGACCTCCGAAAGTGAATTTCCGTGACCGTTATCAATGTGTTGACACTAGCAGTTTGTAGCTTAATTACCTACTAATCCATAGCTCAAATGACTTGGCACCCTTAATAAGAAAGGTAGAGCTGACCAGGGTGAGCAAACTTCATTTTGGGCCCATTGCTAAATTCAGCCTGGAAGCAGCCCAAATTGGCTCCCCACGTCGGCCATACCGTCGCCCGCCACGTGCTCGGTAAAAGGCCTCAAAGGACGCCGCGTGCCCGTGGACGTGGCCACCATTGCCGAGTTTTCTTGCCGCGTGGCTGCCCTGTCGCGTCCCCGGCGCCCTTCTGGAGTGAAAGCCGAGCGGCCCTCGCCTCCTCACTCGCCTCTCTGCTCGCCCTGCTCGCCTCCTCCCTCGCCTCTGTGCCGCACGCGCGCGCCAGAGCGCGTCCACCATGGATAAGCCGAGCTGAGCTCCTCACCGCTGCTACTGCCTCCACTCTGTCCCTCCTCCATCCGAACCAAGCTCGGCATCACCTTCCCCATCGTGCGCCGCCCCTTCGGCTCCCCTTTTCCGGCCACCGCAGCCGCCATAGCGCCGTCGCCGCTGTAGCAGCCGCCGGCGCTCCGCTGCTCGCGCGGCCGGTAGGCCACAAGCCGCCTCAGGCCGAGCTGGGAAGCCCAGAGGGTGCGCACGGGCCCATGGTCCCTCCCCACCACTTCCCCCGCCGGCGACGAGGCTCCTCCGGCCGGCAAACAGCGAGCTCCTGCGCTGCCCTTCAAAAATTCACGTCAGGGACCTCGTCTTAGAATTCGACTAAAGGGAAGGGCTTAAATGCAATGTTTGAATTAATTGTCTCAGTTAAGTTATGAATCATGATTTGATTACAATACATGAGTTTTAGTACTTTTCTTAAGCTTTCCAAAAAGTTAAATATCATGATTTTTGGCTAAGTAGATCTTGAGTTATACTTGCTTAAATCTCTGTGGCTGTTTCTGCCCAAACCCAGACAGGGTTTCCTTGTTCTTACTGTGGGGCCTTCTTAGTAGTAGAATTAGCTTTAGGTGTTTACAACAAAGTTGTTTAGAATTTTCTAAGATTTCTAAAGAGTCTAGAACCACATTTATTGGACATGTATAACTCTATTTATAGCTGTTTAAAGTGGCATGTCAGTTTCTGTCTATGTTTTGGACAGAGATGCAATTATTGGATTAATTGACCCTTCTAACTGTAGAATCATCTTAATATGAGAATAAGAAAGTTGTAGGTAACTTCCTAAGCTTTTCAAAAAGTTATGGTTCATGTTTGTTGGAGGTCTAGAACTCCAGTTATGCTTCTCTGAAGATGCTATCAGTTTTCTATACCACTGCTGTTGGGCTGGATTTGCAGTTTTGCTTGTGCAATTATTTTCGTTGTGTAAATGATGTTTGCTATGGTTGTAGTGAATACAAAAGTTGTAGCACATTTCATGATCTTGCTTGTGTTCAAATTGTAAGGTCATAGGCCAGATAGTGTAGGAGTTACATGACTTTTAAGTCTTCTGTCAGGTTTTGATTTTAGTCTGAGCAGATCTGAAAGATGATAGGGTTTGATCTAGTTAGCATTTGAATGAGTTTTTGGTGATAATAACAAAGTTGTAGATAATTCATGTATCTATCTCCTTTTAAAATTTGGTGGTATTTGGCCTTGTGGTTTGTGAGTTATGCCTGTTTAAAGTTGGGTTACAGAATTGATTACTCTCTGCCTTGTTTAGACCAGTTTCTGTAAATGGGTATATTTGGCTTAGTTAACTTGAGAATCATGCTAAGATGATTAAATATCAATTGTCTAAAATTTCATAAGCTTTCCAGAATGTCTTCTTGCAAGTCATTTGGATTTGTGTAACTCCAGTTATGGCTAAATCTTATAGCTGCTATTTGCATGTCCAGAAATTGACAGATTCCCATTTTTGTTGTTTGCTTGTATATTGCTAAGTGTGGCTCATACCTTTGATGATGGTTGAGTTAGAGTACCTGAGATCTTGGGAAACTTGTGTCATGCTTGGTGTTGACATCTTCTTTGCTATCGTGGCATGATAAATTGTGCGATATTTATAGTAAGCAATGTGAAGTGCTTGTGCATGTTAATGTAACATTGTGCTTGTCTTAATTACTGCATGCTATGCATTGCCTATTGCACTTCCATGTATTCATACACTTGCATCTTGCATCTCATTTAGGTACGCTAGATAAACCACATGAAGGATGTGATGTGGAGCCGAACTTGAAGATTGGGTTTGGTGGATCTATCCCAAAGATGGAAGGACTAAGCAAGTGCTAGGACCGGAGATGTCACCAAGTCGATGCAAGCTAAGTGAACTGACTTGTGTTGGATCCCAGGCAAGCCCCGGAGCATTATAAGTCTCCCAGTAATTTACAAATGTTTACTTACGTACTTATGATTGATGCATTAGGTTATAAGAGTTGAATGAAACCACTTGATGCATGTAAATTCCTTGTCCAGATATTAACCCTTTAACCAGTATAGGTCCAGGATCGAATATATGCTTAGCCATGCTTAGACCGGTAGAAGTCGGGTGATGTCCTGTCACCTGCGAGATGTAGGTGGATACCGGAGCATGGTTGGCTATATCTGCTATCGTGGAATAGAACCATGAAGTAAAAGTAAATCGAGACCGGATGGGAAGTCGATAGAGAAGCAACAAGACATGGAGGTCTTGGGTGTGGATTTATCCCCGTCTGTGTCGATTAAGGACCGTACCGTTGTTGGCGCTTCTAACAAGATTGAATGCATGCCTCTCACTTAGCTGGCCGGATAACTCGTTCCGACCGCGAAGCCGAGTAATTCAACTCAGGCCAGGAACCGTTCTGTTGTGCGCTCCTTCCGGGGAACAATCAGACTGAGCCCAAGGGCAGGCTTGGCCTGAGCATCCTGGCATCTAGTGTTCTAGATTGTGCGGTGCGGTACGGACCCGCGAAATGTGTACCTGAGTTGTACCAAAGGTGACCTAAGGTGACCGTTGATCTGGTCTGCCTGGGTTTGTGTTAGGAATAAATTCCTAGCTGGTCGAAATCGATTCGAATCGCCGTCTCTCCCGGATAGTGAGAAACTTGGCTAGTCCCAACATCGTAGTAATTGGATTATGGAATGTGATGGTTCGGATAAACATGGAATTACTATACCTACTATGGTTACTATTGTATGCTCTAAAAAGATATACCACATGTTTGGCACAGGATAGTTGCTAATCTAGAGATGGAGAGTTCTAATTAACTTGATGACAGAATTATAATTGTATAATTGAGTTAATCGCTTTTTATGCAAAATGTTGTCAAGCTACCTCCACTTATAAAGCCTTGCATACTCCTTGGAGTCAATTTTATTTCTGGTTATGCCGGTTAAGTCTAGCTGAGTACATTCAAGTACTCAGGGTTTATCCCACCATGTTGCAGGTAAGGTTTTGGCCTGCTGAAGATGGTGGCTAACCACCGGCGGGCTCGGTGACTCTATATTCACTTCTCATCTACATGCTTTTGTCTGAGGATGTCACTTATGCTAGCAATGTATTTGGAACTCATATTAATGAAATCCTTCGAAAGCAATGTTGTTTTCACTAATCGGTTTTGAAATCCAAACTCGTATTATTATTTATGAACCTATTTGTAATATTATTTCCGCTGCAACTCTGCGTATGTGATGTCTATTTGCTTAATCACGCGATCTTGGTTGTGATGTTGATTTACCGAGGTCCTGCATGACACTCGGCGGACTACCGGGTTTATATAAGTGAGAGTATGCGCGTGTCAACATGTTAAGCGGGGACAGCTGTACTTGATCTTGTATAAATTGGGCAGTTCTGTCACAACGAGGCTCGTGTGCAATATCTTGTTTCAGTCAATTTGTATATAGTGCTAATCTTGATGCAAAATAGGTGCATGGTTTGCGCCGAACGTACCATAGGCTCGAAACTAGTTTTGGATGCACCCGATGGAACTCCTAGGGGACGTGGGTCTTGTGGAACCTCGTTTCGGTCCGTTTGGAGATAGTGTTAGTGTTGGTGCAAGATAGTTGCACAATTTGCGCCAAACGTACCATAGGCTCAGAAAAGTTATGGACGCACCCGGTGGTACTCCTAGGTGCCGAGGGTGAACTGGATGCTCGTTTCGGTCAATTTGGAGATAGTGCTAATCTTAACGCAATATAGGTGCACGGTTTGCGCCGAACATACCGTAGGCTCGGAAATTGCTTTGGACACACCCGAAGGAACTCCTAGGTGATGTGGGTCTTGTGGAATCTCCTTTCAGTCCATTTGGAGACAGTATTAGTGTCAGTGCAAGATACCTGCACGGTTTGTGCCACATGTACCATTGGCTCAGAAATCGTTTTGGACGCAGCCGATGGTACTCCAAGGTGATGAGGCTAGTGTGCAATATCTCATTTCAGTCAATTTGTATATGGTGCTAATCTTAATGCAAGGTAGGTGCACGGTTTGCGCCAAATGTACCATAGGCTTGGAAATCGTTTTGGATGCACCCAAATGAACTCCTAGGTGACATGGGTCATGTGGAACCTCGATTCGATCTGTTTGGAGACAGTGCTAGTGTTGGTGCAAGATTGGTGCACGTTTTGCGCCAAACGTACCATAGGCTCAGATATCGTTTTGGACACACCCGGTGGTACTCCTAGATGACGAGGGTCAACTAGCATCTCATTTTGGTCCGTTTGGTGAAAGTGGTAATCTTGACGCAATATAGGTGCACGGTTAGCGGCGAACGTACCATAGGCTCTAAAATCATTTTGGACGCACCCGATGGAACTCCTAGTTGATGTGGGTCTTGTGCAGTCGTGTTTTGGTCCGTTTGTAGATTGTGTTAGCATCGGTGCAAGATATGTGCACGGTTTGCGCCACATGTTCCATTGGCTCATAAATCATTTTGGACGTAGCCGATGGTACTCCTAGGTGACGAGGCTCGTGTGGAATATCTCGTTTCAGTCAATTTAGAGATAGTGCAAATCTTAATGCAAGATAGGTGCACGGTTTGCACCGAATGTACCATAGGCTCAGAAATCGTTTTGGACGCACCCGATGGAACTCCTATGTGACGTGGGTCTTGTGGAATCTCGTTTTGGTCCGTTTGTAGACAATGTTAGTGTCGGTGCAAGATAGGTGCACGGTTTGCACAGAACGTACCATAGGCTCGGAAATCGTTTTGGACGCACCCGATGGAACTCCTATATGACGTGGGTCTTATGGAATCTCGTTTCGGTTCGTTTGTAGACATTGTCAGTGTCAGTGCAAGATAGGTGCACGGTTTGCGCCGAACATACCGTAGGCTCAGAAAATAGTTTTGGACGCACCCAGTGGTACTCCTAGGTGTCGAGGGTGAACTGGATGCTCGTTTTGGTCCATTTGGAGATAGTGCTAATCTTAACGCAATATAGGTGCACGGTTTGCACCGAACATACCGTAGGCCCAGAATTGCTTTGGACACACCTGAAGGAACTCCTAGGTGACGTGGGTCTTGTGGAATCTTGTTTCAGTCCGTTTGGAGACAGTATTAGTGTCGGTGCAAGATACCTGCACGGTTTGCGCCACATGTACCATTGGCTCAGAAATCGTTTTGGACACAGCCGATGGTACTCCAAGGTGACGAGGCTAGTGTGCAATATCTCGTTTCAGTCATTTTGTATATGGTGCTAATCTTGATGCAAGATAGGTGCACGGTTTGCACCGAACGTACCATAGGCTCGGAAATCGTTTTGGATGCACCCAAAGGAACTCCTATGTGACGTGGGTCTTGTGGAACCTCGTATCGATCCGTTCAGACAAAGTGTTAGTATTGGTGCAAGATAGGTGCACGGTTTGTGCCAAACGTACCATAGGCTCAGATATCATTTTGGACGCACCCGGTGGTACTCCTAGGTGCATCTCGTTTTGTTCTGTTTGGTGAAAGTGGTAATCTTGACGCAATATAGGTGCACGGTTAGCAGCGAACGTACCATAGGCTCTGAAATCATTTTGGACGCACCCGATGGAACTTCTAGGTGACATGGGTCTTGTGCAGTCTCATTTCGGTTCGTTTGTAGATAGTGTTAGCGTCGGTGCAAGATACGTGCACGGTTTGCGCCACATGTACCATTGGCTCAGAAATCATTTTGGACTCAGCCGATGGTAGTCCAAGGTGACCAGGCTCGTGTGCAATATCTCATTTTAGTCAATTTGTATATAGTGCTAATCTTGATGCAAGATAGGTGCAGGGTTTGCCTCGAACATACCATAGGCTCGGAAATCATTTTGGATGCATCCAAAGGAACTCCTCGTTTCGATCCGTTTGTAGACAGTGTTAGTGTTGGTGCAAGATAGGTGCACGGTTTGCGCCAAACGTACCATAGGCTCATATATCATTTTGGACGGATCCGGTGGTACTCCTAAGTGAGGAGGGTCAACTAGCATCTCGTTTTGGTCCATTTGGTGAAAGTGGTAATCTTGACGCAATATAGGTGCACGGTTAGCGACGAACGTACCATAGGCTCTGAAATCATTTTGGACGCATCCGATGGAACTCCTAGGTGACGTGGGTCTTGTGCAGTCTCGTTTCGGTCCATTTGGAGATAGTGTTAGCGTCGGTGCAAGATACGTGCACGGTTTGCGCCACATGTACCATTGGCTCAGAAATCGTTTTGGACTCAGCCGATGGTACTCCAAGGTGACGAGGCTCGTGTGCAATATCTTGTTTCAGTCAATTTGTATATAGTGCTAATCTTGACGCAAGATAGGTGCACAGTTTGCACCGAACGTACCATAGGCCCGAAAATCGTTTTGGACGCACCCGATGGAACTCCTAGGGGACGTGGGTCTTGTGGAACCTCGTTTCAGTCCGTTTGGAGACAGTGTTAGTGTTGGTGCAAGATAGTTGCACGGTTTGCGCCAAACGTACCATAGGCTCAGAAATAGTTATGGACGCACCCGGTGGTACTCCTAGGTGTCGAGGGTGAACTGGATGCTCATTTCGGTCCATTTGGAGAAAGTGCTAATCTTAACGCAATATAGGTGCACGGTTTGCGCTGAACATATCATAGGCTCGGAAATTGCTTTGGACACACCCGAAGGAACTCCTAGGTGACGTGGGTCTTGTGGAATCTCGTTTCAGTCCATTTGGAGACAGTATTAGTGTCGGTGCAAGATAGTTGCACGGTTTGCGCCAAACGTACCATAGGCTTGGAAATCATTTTGGATGCACCCAAATGAACTCCTAGGTGACATGGGTCATGTGGAACCTCGTTTCGATCTGTTTGGAGACAGTGTTAGTGTTGGTGCAAGATAGGTGCATAGTTTGCGCCAAACGTACCATGGGCTCAGATATCGTTTTGGACACACCCGGTGGTACTCCTAGATGACGAGGGTCAACTAGCATCTCGTTTTGGTCCATTTGGTGAAAGTGGTAATCTTGACGCGATATAGGTGCACGGTTAGCGGTGAACGTACCATAGGCTCTGAAATCATTTTGGACGCACCTGATGGAACTCCTAGGTGATGTGGGTCTTGTGCAGTCTCATTTCGGTCCGTTTGTAGATAGTGTTAGCGTCGGTGCAAGATACGTGCACGGTTTGCGCCACATGTACCATTGGCTCAGAAATCATTTTGGACGCAGCCGATGGAACTCCTAGGTGACGAGGCTCGTGTGGAATATCTCGTTTCAGTTAATTTAGAGATAGTGCAAATCTTGATGCAAGATAGGTGCACGGTTTGCACCGAACGTACCATAGGCTCGAAAATCATTTTGGACGCACCCGATGGAACTCCTATGTGATGTGGGTCTTGTGGAATCTCGTTTCTGTCCGTTTGTAGACATTGTTAGTGTCAGTGCAAGATAGGTGCACGGTTTGCGTCAAACGTACCATAGGCTCAGAAAATAGTTTTGGACACACCTGGTGGTACTCCTAGGTGTCGAGGGTGAACTGGATGCTCATTTTGGTCCATTTGGAGATAGTGCTAATCTTAACGCAATATAGGTGCATGGTTTGCGCCGAACATACCGTAGGCTCGAAAATTGCTTTGGATACACCCGAAGGAACTCCTAGGTGACGTGGGTCTTGTGGAATCTCGTTTCAGTCCATTTGGAGACAGTATTAGTGTTGGTGCAAGATACCTGCACGGTTTGCGCCACATGTACCATTGGCTCAGAAATCATTTGGACGCAGCCGATGGTACTCAAAGGTGACCAAGCTCGTGTGCAATATCTCATTTTAGTCAATTTGTATATAGTGCTAATCTTGATGCAAGATAGGTGCACGGTTTGCCCCGAACGTACCATAGGCTCCGAAATCATTTTGGATGCACCCAAAGGAACTCCTAGGTGACGTGGGTCATGTGGAACCTCGTTTCGATCCGTTTATAGACAGTGTTAGTGTTGGTGCAAGATAGGTGCACGGTTTGCGCCAAACGTACCATAGGCTCAGATATCGTTTTGGACACACCCGGTGGTACTCCTAAGTGAGGAGGGTCAACTAGCATCTCGTTTTGGTCCGTTTGGTGAAACCGGTAATCTTGACGCAATATAGGTGCACGGTTAGCGGCGAACGTACCATAGGCTCTGAAATCATTTTGGACGCACCCGATGGAACTCCTAGGTGACGTGGATCTTGTGCAGTCTTGTTTCGGTCCATTTGGAGATAGTGTTAGCATCGGTGCAAGATACGTGCACGGTTTGCGCTACATGTACCATTGGCTCAAAAATCGTTTTGGACTCAGTCGATGGTACTCCAAGGTGACGAGGCTCGTGTGCAATATCTTGTTTTAGTCAATTTGTATATAGTGTTAATCTTGATGCAAGATAGGTGGACGGTTTGCGCCAAACGTACCATAGGCTCGAAAATCGTTTTGGATGCACCCGATGGAACTCCTTGGGGACGTGGGTCTTGTGGAACCTCGTTTCAGTCCGTTTGGAGACAGTGTTAGTGTTGGTGCAAGATAGTAGCACGGTTTGCGCCAAATGTACCATAGGCTCAGAAATAGTTATGGACGCACCCGGTGGTACTCCTAGGTGTCGAGGGTGTACAGGATGCTCGTTTCGGTCCATTTGGAGATAGTGCTAATCTTAACGCAATATAGGTGCACGGTTTGCGCCGAACATACCGTAGGCTCGGAAATTGCTTTGGACACACCCGAAGGAACTCCTAGGTGACGTGGGTCTTATGGAATCTCCTTTCAGTTCATTTGGAGACGGTATTAGTGTCGGTGCAAGATACCTGCACGGTTTGCGCCACATGTACCATTGGCTCAGAAATCGTTTTGGACACAGCCGATGGTACTCCAAGGTGACGAGGCTCGTGTGCAATATCACGTTTCAGTCAATTTGTATATAGTGCTAATCTTGATGCAAGATAGGTGCACGGTTTGCGCCAAACGTAACATAGGCTTGGAAATCATTTTGGATGCACCCAAAGGAACTCCTAGGTGATGTGGGTCATGTGGAACCTCGTTTCGATCCGTTTGTAGATAGTGTTAGTGTTGGAGCAAGATAGGTGCACGGTTTGCGCCAAACGTACCATAGGCTCAGATGTTGTTTTGGACGCACCCGGTGGTACTCCTAGGTGAGGAGGGTCAACTAGCATCTCATTTTGGTCCGTTTGGTGAAAGTGGTAATCTTGACGCAATATAGGTGCACGGTTAGCGGCGAACGTACCATAGGCTCTGAAAATCATTTTGGACGCACCCGATGGAACTCCTAGGTGATGTGGGTCTTGTGCAGTCTTGTTTTGGTCCATTTGGAGATAGTGTTAGCGTCGGTGCAAGATACGTGCACGGTTTGCGCCACATGTTCCATTGGCTCAGAAATCGTTTTGGACTCAGCCGATGGTACTCCAAGGTGACGAGGCTCGTGTGCAATATCTTATTTCAGTCAATTTGTATATAGTGCTAATCTTGTTACAAGATAGGTGCATAGTTTGCGCCGAACGTACCATAGGCTCGAAAATCATTTTGGATGCACCCGATGGAACTCCTAGGTGACGTGGGTCTTGTGGAACCTCGTTTCGGTCCGTTTGGAGACAGTGTTAGTGTTGGTGCAAGATAGTTGCACGGTTTGCGCCAAACGTACCATAGGCTCAGATATCATTTTGGACGCACCCGGTGGTACTCCTAGGTGACGAGGGTCAACTAGCATCTCGTTTTGGTCCGTTGGGTGAAAGTGGTAATCTTGACGCAATATAGGTGCACGGTTAGCGGCAAACGTACCATAGGCTCTGAAATCATTTTGGACGCACTCGATGGAACTCCTAGGTGATGTGGGTCTTGTGTAGTCTCGTTTTGGTCTGTTTGGAGATAGTGTTAGCGTCGGTGCAAGATACGTGCATGGTTTGCGCCACATGTACTATTGGCTCAGAAATCATTTTGGACGCAGCCGATGGTACTCCTAGGTGACGAGGCTCATGTGGAATATCTCGTTTCAGTCAATTTGGAGATAGTGCAAATCTTGATGCAAGATAGGTGCACGGTTTGCACCGAACGTACCATAAGCTCGGAAATCATTTTGGACGCACCCGATGGAACTCCTATGTGACCTGGGTCCTGTGGAATCTCGTTTCGGTTCGTTTGTAGATAGTGTTAGCGTCGGTGCAAGATACCTGCACGGTTTGCGCCACATGTACCATTGGCTCAGAAATCATTTGGTTGCAGCCGATGGTACTCAAAGGTGACCAAGCTTGTGTGCAATATCTCATTTTAGTCAATTTGTATATAGTGTTAATCTTGATGCAAGATAGGTGCACGGTTTGCCCCGAACGTACCATAGGCTCGGAAATCATTTTGGATGCACCCAAAGGAACTCCTAGGTGACGTGGGTCATGTGGAACCTCGTTTCGATCCATTTATAGACAGTGTTAGTGTTGGTGCAAGATAGGTGCACGGTTTGCGCCAAACGTACCATAGGCTCAGATATCGTTTTGGACACACCCGGTGGTACTCCTAAGTGAGGAGGGTCAACTAGCATCTCGTTTTGGTCCGTTTGGTGAAACCGGTAATCTTGACGCAATATAGGTGCACGGTTAGCGGCGAACGTACCATAGGCTCTGAAATCATTTTGGACACACCCGATGGAACTCCTAGGTGACGTGGATCCTGTGCAGTCTCGTTTCGGTCCATTTGGAGATAGTGTTAGCGTCGGTGCAAGATACGTGCACGGTTTGCGCTACATGTACCATTGGCTCAAAAATCGTTTTGGACTCAGTCGATGGTACTCCAAGGTGACGAGGCTCGTGTGCAATATCTTGTTTTAGTCAATTTGTATATAGTGCTAATCTTGATGCAAGATAGGTGGACGGTTTGCGCCAAACGTACCATAGGCTCGAAAATCGTTTTGGATGCACCCGATGGAACTCCTTGGGGACGTGGGTCTTGTGGAACCTCGTTTCAGTCCGTTTGGAGACAGTGTTAGTGTTGGTGTAAGATAGTTGCACGGTTTGCGCCAAATGTACCATAGGCTCAGAAATAGTTATGGACGCACCCGGTGGTACTCCTAGGTGTCGAGGGTGTATAGGATGCTCGTTTCGGTCCATTTGGAGATAGTGCTAATCTTAACGCAATATAGGTGCACGGTTTGCGCCGAACATACCGTAGACTCGGAAATTGCTTTGGACACACCCGAAGGAACTCCTAGGTGACGTGGGTCTTGTGGAATCTCCTTTCAGTTCATTTGGAGACGGTATTAGTGTCGGTGCAAGATACCTGCACGGTTTGCGCCACATGTACCATTGGCTCAGAAATCGTTTTGGACACAGCCGATGGTACTCCAAGGTGACGAGGCTCGTGTGCAATATCTCGTTTCAGTCAATTTGTATATAGTGCTAATCTTGATGCAAGATAGGTGCACGGTTTGCGCCAAACGTACCATAGGCTTGGAAATCATTTTGGATGCACCCAAAGGAACTCCTAGGTGATGTGGGTCATGTGGAACCTCGTTTCGATCCGTTTGTAGATAGTGTTAGTGTTGGAGCAAGATAGGTGCACGGTTTGCGCCAAACGTACCATAGGCTCAGATGTTGTTTTGGACGCACCCGGTGGTACTCCTAGGTGAGGAGGGTCAACTAGCATCTCATTTTGGTCCGTTTGGTGAAAGTGGTAATCTTGACGCAATATAGGTGCACGGTTAGCGGCGAACGTACCATAGGCTCTGAAATCATTTTGGACGCACCCGATGGAACTCCTAGGTGATGTGGGTCTTGTGCAGTCTTGTTTCGGTCCATTTGGAGATAGTGTTAGCGTCGGTGCAAGATACGTGCACGGTTTGCGCCACATGTTCCATTGGCTCAGAAATCGTTTTGGACTCAGCCGATGGTACTCCAAGGTGACGAGGCTCGTGTGCAATATCTTATTTCAGTCAATTTGTATATAGTGCTAATCTTGTTACAAGATAGGTGCACAGTTTGCGCCGAACGTACCATAGGCTCAAAAATCATTTTGGATGCACCCGATGGAACTCCTAGGTGACGTGGGTCTTGTGGAACCTCGTTTCGGTCCGTTTGGAGACAGTGTTAGTGTTGGTGCAAGATAGTTGCACGGTTTGCGCCAAACGTACCATAGGCTCAGATATCATTTTGGATGCACCCGGTGGTACTCCTAGGTGACGAGGGTCAACTAGCATCTCGTTTTGGTCCGTTGGGTGAAAGTGGTAATCTTGACGCAATATAGGTGCACGGTTAGCGGCAAACGTACCATAGGCTCTGAAATCATTTTGGACGCACTCGATGGAACTCCTAGGTGATGTGGGTCTTGTGTAGTCTCGTTTCGGTCTGTTTGGAGATAGTGTTAGCATCGGTGCAAGATACGTGCACGGTTTGCGCCACATGTACTATTGGCTCAGAAATCATTTTGGACGCAGCCGATGGTACTCCTAGGTGACGAGGCTCATGTGGAATATCTCGTTTCAGTCAATTTGGAGATAGTGCAAATCTTGATGCAAGATAGGTGCACGGTTTGCACCGAACGTACCATAAGCTCGGAAATCGTTTTGGACGCACCCGATGGAACTCCTATGTGACGTGGGTCTTGTGGAATCTCGTTTCGGTCCGTTTGTAGACATTGTTAGTGTCAGTGCAAGATAGGTGCATGGTTTGCGCCAAACGTACCATAGGCTTAGAAATAGTTTTGGATGCACCCGGTGGTACTCCTAGGTGTCGTGGGTGAACTGGATGCTCGTTTCGGTCCATTTGGAGATAGTGCTAATCTTAATGCAATATAGGTGCACGGTTTGCGCCGAACATACCATAGGCTCGGAAATTGCTTTGGACACACCCAAAAGAACTCCTAGGTGATGTGGGTCTTGTGGAATCTCATTTCAGTTCGTTTGGAGACAGTATTAGTGTCGGCACAAGATACCTGCACGGTTTGCGCCACATGTACCATTGGCTCAGAAATCATTTTGGACGCAGCCAATGGTACTCCAAGGTGACGAGGCTCGTGTGCAATATCTTGTTTCAGTTAATTTGTATATAGTGCTAATCTTGATGCAAGATAGGTGCACGGTTTGCCCCGAACGTACCATAGGCTCGGAAATCGTTTTGGATGCACCCAAGGGAAATCCTAGGTGACGTGGGTCATGTGGAACCTCGTTTCGATCCGTTTGCAGACAGTGTTAGTGTTCGTGCAAGATAGGTGCATGGTTTGCGCCAAACGTACCATCAGCTCAGATATCATTTTGGACGCACCTGGTGGTACTCCTAGGTGACAAGGGTCAACTAGCATCTCGTTTTGGTCCGTTTGGTGAAAGTGGTAATCTTGACGCAAGATAGGTGCACGGTTAGTGGCGAATGTACCATAGGCTCTAAAATCATTTTGGACGCACCCGATGGAACTCCTAGGTGATGTGGGTCTTGTGCAGTCTCGTTTCGGTCCGTTTGGAGATAGTGTTAGCGTCGGTGCAAGATACGTGCACGGTTTGCTGCTCAGAAATCGTTTTGGACTCAGCCGATGGTACTCTAAGGTGACAAGGCTCGTGTGCAATATCTTGTTTCAGTCAATTTGTATATAGTGCTAATCTTGATGCAAGATAGGTGCACGGTTTGCGCCGAATGTACCATAGGCTCGGAAATCATTTTGGATGCACCCGATGGAACTCCTATGTGACGTGGGTCTTGTGGAACCTCGTTTCGATCCATTTGGAGACAATGTTAGTGTCGGTGCAAGATAGTTGCACGGTTTGCACCAAACGTACCATAGGCTCAGATATCGTTTTGGACGCACCCAGTGGTACTCCTAGGTGACGAGGGTCAACTAGCTTCTCGTTTCGGTCCATTTGGAGATAGTGTTAATCTTAATGCAATATAGGTGCACGGTTTGCGCCAAACATACCGTAGGCTCAGAAATAGCTTTGGACACACCCGAAGGAACTCCTAGGTGACGTGGGTCCTGTGGAATCTACTTTCAGTCCATTTGGAGACAGTATTAGTGTCGGTGCAAGATACCTGCACGGTTTGCGCCACATGTACCATTGGCTCAGAAATCATTTTGGACGTAGTCGATGGTACTCCTAGGTGACGAGGCTCGTGTGGAATATCTCGTTTCAGTCAATTTGGAGATAGTGCAAATCTTGATGCAAGATAGGTGCACGGTTTGCACCGAACGTACCATAAGCTCGGAAATCGTTTTGGACGCACCCGATGGAACTCCTATGTGACGTGGGTCTTGTGGAATCTCGTTTCGGTCCGTTTGTAGACATTGTTAGTGTCAGTGCAAGATAGGTGCATGGTTTGCGCCAAACGTACCATAGGCTTAGAAATAGTTTTGGACGCACCCGGTGGTACTCCTAGGTGTCGTGGGTGAACTGGATGCTCGTTTCGGTCCATTTGAAGATAGTGCTAATCTTAACGCAATATAGGTGCACGGTTTGCGCCGAACATACCGTAGGCTCGGAAATTGCTTTGGACACACCCAAAAGAACTCCTAGGTGATGTGGGTCTTGTGGAATCTCATTTCAGTCCATTTGGAGACAGTATTAGTGTCGGCACAAGATACCTGCATGGTTTGCGCCACATGTAGCATTGGCTCAGAAATCGTTTTGGACGCAGCCAATGGTACTCCAAGGTGACGAGGCTCGTGTGCAATATCTTGTTTCAGTCAATTTGTATATAGTGCTAATCTTGATGCAAGATAGGTGCACGGTTTGCCCCGAACGTACCATAGGCTCGAAAATCGTTTTGGATGCACCCAAAGGAACTCCTAGGTGACGTGGGTCTTGTGGAACCTCGTTTCGGTCCGGTTGGAGACAGTGTTAGTGTTGGTGCAAGATAGTTGCACGGTTTGCGCCAAACGTACCATAGGCTCAGATATCGTTTTGGACGCACCCGGTGGTACTCCTAGGTGACGAGGGTCAACTAGCATCTCGTTTTGGTCCGTTGGGTGAAAGTGGTAATCTTGACGCAATATAGGTGCACGGTTAGCGGCAAACGTTCCATAGGCTCTGAAATCATTTTGGACGCACTCGATGGAACTCCTAGGTGACGTGGGTCTTGTGTAGTCTCGTTTCGGTTTGTTTGGAGATAGTGTTAGCGTCGGTGCAAGATATGTGCACGGTTTGCGCCACATGTACCATTGGCTCAGAAATCGTTTTGGACGCAGCCGATGGTACTCCTAGGTGACGAGGCTCGTGTGGAATATCTCGTTTCAGTCAATTTGGAGATAGTGCAAATCTTGATGCAAGATAGGTGCACGGTTTGCACCGAACGTACCATAAGCTCGGAAATCGTTTTGGATGCACCCAAAGGAACTCCTAGGTTACGTGGGTCTTGTGGAACCTCGTTTCGGTCCGTTTGGAGACAGTGTTAGTGTTGGTGCAAGATAGTTGCCCGGTTTGCGCCAAACGTACCATAGGCTCAGATATCGTTTTGGACGCACCCGGTGGTACTCCTAGGTAACGAGGGTCAACTAGCATCTCGTTTTGGTCCGTTGGGTGAAAGTGGTAATCTTGACGCAATATAGGTGCACGGTTAGCGGCAAACGTACCATAGGCTCTGAAATCATTTTGGACGCACTCGATGGAACTCCTAGGTGACGTGGGTCTTGTGTAGTCTCGTTTTGGTCTGTTTGGAGATAGTGTTAGCGTCGGTGCAAGATATGTGCATGGTTTGCGCCACATGTACCATTGGCTCAGAAATCATTTTGGACGCAGCCGATGGTACTCCTAGGTGACGAGGCTCGTGTGGAATATCTCGTTTCAGTCAATTTGGAGATAGTGCAAATCTTGATGCAAGATAGGTGCACGGTTTGCACCGAACGTACCATAAGCTCGGAAATCGTTTTGGACGCACCCGATGGAACTCCTATGTGACGTGGGTCTTGTGGAATCTCGTTTCGGTCCGTTTGTAGACATTGTTAGTGTCAGTGCAAGATAGGTGCACGGTTTGCGCCAAACGTACCATAGGCTTAGAAATAGTTTTGGACGCACCCGGTGGTACTCCTAGGTGTCGTGGGTGAACTGGATGCTCGTTTCGGTCCATTTGGAGATAGTGCTAATCTTAACGCAATATAGGTGCACGGTTTGCGCCGAACATACCGTAGGCTCAGAAATTGCTTTGGACACACCCAAAAGAACTCCTAGGTGATGTGGGTCTTGTGGAATCTCATTTCAGTCCATTTGGAGACAGTATTAGTGTCGGCACAAGATACCTGCATGGTTTGCGCCACATGTAGCATTGGCTCAGAAATCGTTTTGGACGCAGCCAATGGTACTCCAAGGTGACGAGGCTCGTGTGCAATATCTTGTTTCAGTCAATTTGTATATAGTGCTAATCTTGATGCAAGATAGGTGCATGGTTTGCCCCGAACGTACCATAGGCTCGGAAATCGTTTTGGATGCACCCAAAGGAACTCCTAGGTGACGTGGGTCTTGTGGAACCTCGTTTCGGTCCGGTTGGAGACAGTGTTAGTGTTGGTGCAAGATAGTTGCACGGTTTGCGCCAAACATACCATAGGCTCAGATATCATTTTGGACGCACCCAGTGGTACTCCTAGGTGACGAGGGTCAACTAGCATCTCGTTTTGGTCCGTTGGGTGAAAGTGGTAATCTTGACGCAATATAGGTGCACGGTTAGCGGCAAACGTTCCATAGGCTCTGAAATCATTTTGGACGCACTCGATGGAACTCCTAGGTGACGTGGGTCTTGTGTAGTCTCGTTTCGGTCCGTTTGGAGACAGTGTTAGTGTTGGTGCAAGATAGTTGCACGGTTTGCGCCAAACGTACCATAGGCTCAGATATCGTTTTGGACGCACCCGGTGGTACTCCTAGGTAACGAGGGTCAACTAGCATCTCGTTTTGGTCCGTTGGGTGAAAGTGGTAATCTTGACGCAATATAGGTGCACGGTTAGCGGCAAACGTACCATAGGCTCTGAAATCATTTTGGACGCACTCGATGGAACTCCTAGGTGACGTGGGTCTTGTGTAGTCTCATTTCGGTCTGTTTGGAGATAGTGTTAGTGTCGGTGCAAGATATGTGCACGGTTTGCGCCACATGTACCATTGGCTCAGAAATCGTCTTGGACGCAGCCGATGGTACTCCTAGGTGACGAGGCTCGTGTGGAATATCTCGTTTCAGTCAATTTGGAGATAGTGCAAATCTTGATGCAAGATAGGTGCACGGTTTGCACCGAACGTACCATAAGCTCGGAAATCATTTTGGACGCACCCGATGGAACTTCTATGTGACGTGGGTCTTGTGGAATCTCGTTTCGGTCCGTTTGTAGACATTGTTAGTGTCAGTGCAAGATAGGTGCACGGTTTGCGCCAAACGTACCATAGGCTTAGAAATAGTTTTGGACGCACCCGGTGGTACTCCTAGGTGTCGTGGGTGAACTGGATGCTCGTTTCGGTCCATTTGGAGATAGTGCTAATCTTAACGCAATATAGGTGCACGGTTTACGCCGAACATACCGTAGGCTCGGAAATTGCTTTGGACACACCCAAAAGAACTCCTAGGTGATGTGGGTCTTGTGGAATCTCATTTCAGTCCATTTGGAGACAGTATTAGTGTCGGCACAAGATACCTGCATGGTTTGCGCCACATGTAGCATTGGCTCAGAAATCGTTTTGGACGCAGCCAATGGTACTCCAAGGTGACGAGGCTCGTGTGCAATATCTTGTTTCAGTCAATTTGTATATAGTGCTAATCTTGATGCAAGATAGGTGCACGGTTTGCCTCCAATGTACCATAGGCTCAGAAATCGTTTTGGATGCACCCAAAGGAACTCCTAGGTGACGTGGGTCTAGTGGAACCTCGTTTCGGTCCGTTTGGAGACAGTGTTAGTGTTGGTGCAAGATAGTTGCACGGTTTGCTTCAAACGTACCATAGGCTCAGATATCGTTTTGGACGCACCCGGTGGTACTCCTAGGTGACGAGGGTCAACTAGCATCTCGTTTTGGTCCGTTGGGTGAAAGTGGTAATCTTGACGCAATATAGGTGCACGGTTAGCGGCAAACGTACCATAGGCTCTGAAATCATTTTGGACGCACTCGATGGAACTCCTAGGTGACGTGGGTCTTGTGTAGTCTCGTTTCGGTCTGTTTGGAGATAGTGTTAGCGTCGGTGCAAGATATGTGCACGGTTTGCGCCACATGTACCATTGGCTCAAAAATCGTTTTGGACGCAGCCGATGGTACTCCTAGGTGACGAGGCTCATGTGGAATATCTCGTTTCAGTCAATTTGGAGATAGTGCAAATCTTGATGCAAGATAGGTGCACGGTTTGCACCGAACGTACCATAAGCTCGGAAATCGTTTTGGACGCACCCGATGGAACTCCTATGTGACGTGGGTCTTGTGGAATCTCGTTTTGGTCCGTTTGTAGACATTGTTAGTGTCAGTGAAAGATAGGTGCACGGTTTGCGCCAAACGTACCATAGGCTTAGAAATAGTTTTGGACGCACCCGGTGGTACTCCTAGGTAACGAGGGTCAACTAGCATCTCGTTTTGGTCCGTTGGGTGAA
Source organism: Miscanthus floridulus (assembly GCF_019320115.1). NCBI lineage: Eukaryota > Viridiplantae > Streptophyta > Magnoliopsida > Poales > Poaceae > Miscanthus > Miscanthus floridulus. Next base: position 87,740,176 of record NC_089581.1, on the reverse strand, counting down.
AGTGGTAATCTTGACGCAATATAGGTGCACGGTTAGCGGCAAACGTACCATAGGCTCTGGAATCATTTTGGACGCACTCGATGGAACTCCTAGGTGACGTGGGTCTTGTGTAGTCTCGTTTTGGTCTGTTTGGAGATAGTGTTAGCGTCGGTGCAAGATATGTGCACGGTTTGCGCCACATGTACCATTGGCTCAGAAATCATTTTGGACGCAGCCGATGGTACTCCTAGGTGACGAGGCTCGTGTGGAATATCTCGTTTCAGTCAATTTGGAGATAGTGCAAATCTTGATGCAAGATAGGTGCACGGTTTGCACCGAACGTACCATAAGCTCGGAAATCGTTTTGGACGCACCCGATGGAACTCCTATGTGACGTGGGTCTTGTGGAATCTCGTTTCGGTCCGTTTGTAGACATTGTTAGTGTCAGTGCAAGATAGGTGCACGGTTTGCGCCAAACGTACCATAGGCTTAGAAATAGTTTTGGACGCACCCGGTGGTACTCCTAGGTGTCGTGGGTGAACTGGATGCTCGTTTCGGTCCATTTGGAGATAGTGCTAATCTTAACGCAATATAGGTGCACGGTTTGCGCCGAACATACCGTAGGCTCGGAAATTGCTTTGGACACACCCAAAAGAACTCCTAGGTGATGTGGGTCTTGTGGAATCTCATTTCAGTCCATTTGGAGACAGTATTAGTGTCGGCACAAGATACCTGCATGGTTTGCGCCACATGTAGCATTGGCTCAGAAATCGTTTTGGACGCAGCCAATGGTACTCCAAGGTGACGAGGCTCGTGTGCAATATCTTGTTTCAGTCAATTTGTATATAGTGCTAATCTTGATGCAAGATAGGTGCATGGTTTGCCCCGAACGTACCATAGGCTCGGAAATCGTTTTGGATGCACCCAAAGGAACTCCTAGGTGACGTGGGTCTTGTGGAACCTCGTTTCGGTCCGGTTGGAGACAGTGTTAGTGTTGGTGCAAGATAGTTGCACGGTTTGCGCCAAACATACCATAGGCTCAGATATCATTTTGGACGCACCCAGTGGTACTCCTAGGTGACGAGGGTCAACTAGCATCTCATTTTGGTCCGTTGGGTGAAAGTGGTAATCTTGACGCAATATAGGTGCACGGTTAGCGGCAAACGTTCCATAGGCTCTGAAATCATTTTGGACGCACTTGATGGAACTCCTAGGTGACGTGGGTCTTGTGTAGTCTCGTTTCGGTCCGTTTGGAGACAGTGTTAGTGTTGGTGCAAGATAGTTGCACGGTTTGCGCCAAACGTACCATAGGCTCAGATATCGTTTTGGACGCACCCGGTGGTACTCCTAGGTAACGAGGGTCAACTAGCATCTCGTTTTGGTCCGTTGGGTGAAAGTGGTAATCTTGACGCAATATAGGTGCACGGTTAGCGGCAAACGTACCATAGGCTCTGGAATCATTTTGGACGCACTCGATGGAACTCCTAGGTGACGTGGGTCTTGTGTAGTCTCGTTTTGGTCTGTTTGGAGATAGTGTTAGCGTCGGTGCAAGATATGTGCACGGTTTGCGCCACATGTACCATTGGCTCAGAAATCATTTTGGACGCAGCCGATGGTACTCCTAGGTGACGAGGCTCGTGTGGAATATCTCGTTTCAGTCAATTTGGAGATAGTGCAAATCTTGATGCAAGATAGGTGCACGGTTTGCACCGAACGTACCATAAGCTCGGAAATCGTTTTGGACGCACCCGATGGAACTCCTATGTGACGTGGGTCTTGTGGAATCTCGTTTCGGTCCGTTTGTAGACATTGTTAGTGTCAGTGCAAGATAGGTGCACGGTTTGCGCCAAACGTACCATAGGCTTAGAAATAGTTTTGGACGCACCCGGTGGTACTCCTAGGTGTCGTGGGTGAACTGGATGCTCGTTTCGGTCCATTTGGAGATAGTGCTAATCTTAACGCAATATAGGTGCACGGTTTGCGCCGAACATACCGTAGGCTCGGAAATTGCTTTGGACACACCCAAAAGAACTCCTAGGTGATGTGGGTCTTGTGGAATCTCATTTCAGTCCATTTGGAGACAGTATTAGTGTCGGCACAAGATACCTGCATGGTTTGCGCCACATGTAGCATTGGCTCAGAAATCGTTTTGGACGCAGCCAATGGTACTCCAAGGTGACGAGGCTCGTGTGCAATATCTTGTTTCAGTCAATTTGTATATAGTGCTAATCTTGATGCAAGATAGGTGCATGGTTTGCCCCGAACGTACCATAGGCTCGGAAATCGTTTTGGATGCACCCAAAGGAACTCCTAGGTGACGTGGGTCTTGTGGAACCTTGTTTCGGTCCGGTTGGAGACAGTGTTAGTGTTGGTGCAAGATAGTTGCACGGTTTGCGCCAAACGTACCATAGGCTCAGATATCATTTTGGACGCACCCGGTGGTACTCCTAGGTGACGAGGGTCAACTAGCATCTCGTTTTGGTCCGTTGGGTGAAAGTGGTAATCTTGACGCAATATAGGTGCACGGTTAGCGGCAAACGTTCCATAGGCTCTGAAATCATTTTGGACGCACTCGATGGAACTCCTAGGTGACGTGGGTCTTGTGTAGTCTCGTTTCGGTCTGTTTGGAGATAGTGTTAGTGTCGGTGCAAGATATGTGCACGGTTTGCGCCACATGTACCATTGGCTCAGAAATCGTCTTGGACGCAGCCGATGGTACTCCTAGGTGACGAGGCTCGTGTGGAATATCTCGTTTCAGTCAATTTGGAGATAGTGCAAATCTTGATGCAAGATAGGTGCACAGTTTGCACCGAACGTACCATAAGCTCGGAAATCATTTTGGACGCACCCGATGGAACTTCTATGTGACGTGGGTCTTGTGGAATCTCGTTTCGGTCCGTTTGTAGACATTGTTAGTGTCAGTGCAAGATAGGTGCACGGTTTGCGCCAAACGTACCATAGGCTTAGAAATAGTTTTGGACGCACCCGGTGGTACTCCTAGGTGTCGTGGGTGAACTGGATGCTCGTTTCGGTCCATTTGGAGATAGTGCTAATCTTAACGCAATATAGGTGCACGGTTTGCGCCGAACATACCGTAGGCTCGGAAATTGCTTTGGACACACCCAAAAGAACTCCTAGGTGATGTGGGTCTTGTGGAATCTCATTTCAGTCCATTTGGAGACAGTATTAGTGTCGGCACAAGATACCTGCATGGTTTGCGCCACATGTAGCATTGGCTCAGAAATCGTTTTGGACGCAGCCAATGGTACTCCAAGGTGACGAGGCTCGTGTGCAATATCTTGTTTCAGTCAATTTGTATATAGTGCTAATCTTGATGCAAGATAGGTGCACGGTTTGCCTCCAATGTACCATAGGCTCAGAAATCGTTTTGGATGCACCCAAAGGAACTCCTAGGTGACGTGGGTCTAGTGGAACCTCGTTTCGGTCCGTTTGGAGACAGTGTTAGTGTTGGTGCAAGATAGTTGCACGGTTTGCTTCAAACGTACCATAGGCTCAGATATCGTTTTGGACGCACCCGGTGGTACTCCTAGGTGACGAGGGTCAACTAGCATCTCGTTTTGGTCCGTTGGGTGAAAGTGGTAATCTTGACGCAATATAGGTGCACGGTTAGCGGCAAACATACCATAGGCTCTGAAATCATTTTGGACGCACTCGATGGAACTCCTAGGTGACGTGGGTCTTGTGTAGTCTCGTTTCGGTCTGTTTGGAGATAGTGTTAGCGTCGGTGCAAGATATGTGCACGGTTTGCGCCACATGTACCATTGGCTCAGAAATCATTTTGGACGCAGCCGATGGTACTCCTAGGTGACGAGGCTCATGTGGAATATCTCGTTTCAGTCAATTTGGAGATAGTGCAAATCTTGATGCAAGATAGGTGCACGGTTTGCACCGAACGTACCATAAGCTCGGAAATCGTTTTGGACGCACCCGATGGAACTCCTATGTGACGTGGGTCTTGTGGAATCTCGTTTTGGTCCGTTTGTAGACATTGTTAGTGTCAGTGCAAGATAGGTGCACGGTTTGTGCCAAACGTACCATAGGCTTAGAAATAGTTTTGGACGCACCCGGTGGTACTCCTAGGTGTCATGGGTGAACTGGATGCTCGTTTCGGTCCATTTGGAGATAGTGCTAATCTTAACGCAATATAGGTGCACGGTTTGCGCCGAACATACCGTAGGCTCGGAAATTGCTTTGGACACACCCAAAAGAACTCCTAGGTGATGTGGGTCTTATGGAATCTCATTTCAGTCCATTTGGAGACAGTATTAGTGTCGGCACAAGATACCTGCATGGTTTGCGCCACATGTAGCATTGGCTCAGAAATCGTTTTGGACGCAGCCAATGGTACTCCAAGGTGACGAGGCTCGTGTGCAATATCTTGTTTCAGTCAATTTGTATATAGTGCTAATCTTGATGCAAGATAGGTGCACGGTTTGCCCCGAATGTACCATAGGCTCGGAAATCGTTTTGGATGCACCCAAAGGAACTCCTAGGTGACGTGGGTCTTATGGAACCTCGTTTCGGTCCGTTTGGAGACAGTGTTAGTGTTGGTGCAAGATAGTTGCACGGTTTGCGCCAAACGTACCATAGGCTCAGATATCGTTTTGGATGCACCCGGTGGTACTCCTAGGTGACGAGGGTCAACTAGCATCTCGTTTTGGTCCGTTGGGTGAAAGTGGTAATCTTGACGCAATATAGGTGCACGGTTAGCGGCAAACGTACCATAGGCTCTGAAATCATTTTGGACGCACTCGATGGAACTCCTAGGTGACGTGGGTCTTATGTAGTCTCGTTTCGGTCTGTTTGGAGATAGTGTTAGCGTCAGTGCAAGATATGTGCACGGTTTGCGCCACATGTACCATTGGCTCAGAAATCGTTTTGGACGCAGCCGATGGTACTCCTAGGTGACGAGGCTCGTGTGGAATATCTCATTTCAGTCAATTTGGAGATAGTGCAAATCTTGATGCAAGATAGGTGCACGGTTTGCACCGAACGTACCATAAGCTCGGAAATCGTTTTGGACGCACCCGATGGAACTCCTATGTGACGTGGGTCTTGTGGAATCTCGTTTCGGTCCGTTTGTAGACATTGTTAGTGTCAGTGCAAGATAGGTGCACGGTTTGCGCCAAACGTACCATAGGCTTAGAAATAGTTTTGGATGCACCCGGTGGTACTCCTAGGTGTCGTGGGTGAACTGGATGCTCGTTTCGGTCCATTTGGAGATAGTGCTAATCTTAACGCAATATAGGTGCATGGTTTGCGCCGAACATACCGTAGGCTCGAAAATTGCTTTGGACACACCCAAAAGAACTCCTAGGTGATGTGGGTCTTGTGGAATCTCATTTCAGTCCATTTGGAGACAGTATTAGTGTCAGCACAAGATACTTGCATGGTTTGCGCCACATGTACCATTGGCTCAGAAATCATTTTGGACGCAGCCAATGGTACTCCAAGGTGACGAGGCTCGTGTGCAATATCTTGTTTTAGTCAATTTGTATATAGTGCTAATCTTGATGCAAGATAGGTGCACGGTTTGCCCCGAACGTACCGTAGGCTCGGAAATCGTTTTGGATGCACCCAAAGGAACTCCTAGGTGACGTGGGTCATGTGGAACCTCGTTTCAATCCGTTTGCAGACAGTGTTAGTGTTGGTGCAAGATAGGTGCACGGTTTGCGCCAAACGTACCATAAGCTCAGATATCGTTTTGGACGCACCCGGTGGTACTCCTAGGTGACAAGGGTCAACTAGCATCTCATTTTGGTCCGTTTGGTGAAAGTGGTAATCTTGACGCAATATAGGTGCACGGTTAGCGGCGAATGTACCATAGGCTCTGAAATCATTTTGGACGCACCCGATGGAACTCCTAGGTGATGTGGGTCTTGTGCAGTCTCGTTTCGGTCCGTTTGGAGATAGTGTTAGCGTCGGTGCAAGATACGTGCACAGTTTGCTGCTCAGAAATCGTTTTGGACTTAGCCGATGGTACTCTAAGGTGACAAGGCTCGTGTGCAATATCTTGTTTCAGTCAATTTGTATATAGTGCTAATCTTGATGCAAGATAGGTGCACGGTTTGCGTCGAACGTACCATAGGCTCGGAAATCATTTTGGACGCACCCGATGGAACTCCTATGTGACGTGGGTCTTGTGGAACCTCATTTCGATCCGTTTGGAGACAATGTTAGTGTCGGTGCAAGATAGGTGCACGGTTTGCACCAAATGTACCATAGGCTCAGATATCGTTTTGGACGCACCCGGTGGTACTCCTAGGTGACGAGGGTCAACTAGCATCTCGTTTCGGTCCATTTGGAGATAGTGTTAATCTTAATGCAATATAGGTGCACGGTTTGCGCCAAACATACCGTAGGCTCAGAAATTGCTTTGGACACACCCGAAGGAACTCCTAGGTGACGTGGGTCTTGTGGAATCTCCTTTCAGTCCATTTGGAGACAGTATTAGTGTTGGTGCAAGATACCTGCACGGTTTGCGCCACATGTCCATTGGCTCAGAAATCGTTTTGGACGCAGCCAATGGTACTCCTAGGTGACGAGGCTCATGTGGAATATCTCATTTCAGTCAATTTGGAGATAGTCCTAATCTTGATGCAAGATAGGTGCACGGTTTGCACCGAACATACCATAAGCTCGGAAATCGTTTTGGACGCACTCGATGGAACTCCTATGTGACGTGGGTCTTGTGGAATCCCATTTCGGTCCGTTTGTAGACATTGTTAGTGTCAGTGCAAGATAGGTGCACGGTTTGCGCCAAACGTGCCATAGGCTCAGAAATAGTTTTGGACGCACCCGGTGGTACTCCTAGGTGTCGAGGGTGAACTGGATGCTCGTTTCGGTCCATTTGGAGATAGTGCTAATCTTAACGCAATATAGGTGCACGGTTTGTGCCGAACATACTGTAGGCTCAGAAATTGCTTTGGACACACCCGAAGGAACTCCTAGGTGACATGGGTCTTGTGCAATCACATTTTAGTCCGTTTGGAGACAGTATTATTGTCGGCGCAAGATACCTGCACGGTTTGTGCCTCATGTACCATTGGCTCAGAAATCGTTTTGGACATAGCCGATGGTACTCCAAGGTGATGAGGCTCGTGTGCAATATCTTGTTTTAGTCAATTTGTATATAGTGCTAATCTTGATGCAAGATAGGTGCACGGTTTGCCCCGAATGTACCATAGGCTCAGAAATCGTTTTGGATGCACCCAAAGGAACTCCTAGGTGACGTGGGTCATGTGGAACCTCGTTTCGATCCGTTTGCAGATAGTGTTAGTGTTGGAGCAAGATAGGTGCACAGTTTGCGCCAAACGTACCATAGGCTCAGATGTCGTTTTGGACGCACCCGGTGGTACTCCTAGGTGACAAGGGTCAACTAGCATCTCGTTTTGGTCCGTTTGGTGAAAGTGGTAATCTTGACGCAATATAGGTGCACGGTTAGCGGTGAACGTACCATAGGCTCTGAAATCATTTTGGACGCACCTGATGGAACTCCTAGGTGACGTGGGTCTTGTGTAGTCTCATTTCGGTCCATTTGGAGATTGTGTTAGCGTCGGTGCAAGATATGTGCACGGTTTGCGCCACATGTTCCATTGGCTCAGAAATCATTTTGGACTCAGCCGATGGTACTCCAAGGTGATGAGGCTCATGTGCAATATCTTGTTTCAGTCAATTTGTATATAGTGCTAATCTTGTTGCAAGATAGGTGCACGGTTTGCGCCGAATGTACCATAGGCTCGAAAATCGTTTTGGATGCACCTGATGGAACTCCTAGGTGACGTGGGTCTTGTGGAACCTCGTTTCGGTCCGTTTGGAGACAGTGTTAGTGTTGGTGCAAGAAAGTTGCACGGTTTGCGCCAAACGTACCATAGGCTCAGATATCGTTTTGGACGCACTCGGTGGTACTCCTAGGTGACGAGGGTTAACTAGCAACTCGTTTTGGTCCGTTTGGTGAAAGTGGTAATCTTGACGCAATATAGGTGCACGGTTAGCGGCGAACGTACCATAGGCTCTGAAATCATTTTGGACGCACTCGATGGAACTCCTAGGTGACGTGGGTCTTGTGTAGTCTCATTTTGGTCTGTTTGGAGATAGTGTTAGCGTTGGTGCAAGATACGTGCATGGTTTGCGCCACATGTACCATTGGCTTAGAAATCATTTTGGACGCAGCCGATGGTACTCCTAGGTGATGAGGCTCGTGTGGAATATCTCGTTTCAGTCAATTTGGAGATAGTGCAAATCTTGATGCAAGATAGGTGCACGGTTTGCACCGAACGTACCATAAGCTCGGAAATCTTTTTGGACGCACCCGATGGAACTCGTATGTGACGTGGGTCTTGTGGAATCTCGTTTCCGTCCGTTTGTAGACATTGTTAGTGTCAGTGCAAGATAGGTGCACGGTTTGCGCCAAACGTACCATAGGCTCAGAAATAGTTTTGGATGCACCCGGTGGTACTCCTAGATGTCGAGGGTGAACTGGATGCTCGTTTTGGTCCATTTGGAGATAGTGCTAATCTTAATGCAATATAGGTGCACGGTTTGCGCCGAACATACCGTAGGCTCAGAAATTGCTTTGGACACACCCAAAAGAACTCCTAGGTGACGTGGGTCTTGTGGAATCTCATTTCAGTCCATTAGGAGACAGTATTAGTGTCGGCACAAGATACCTGCATGGTTTGCGCCACATGTACCATTGGCTCAGAAATCATTTTGGACGCAGCCGATGGTACTCCAAGGTGACGAGGCTCGTGTGCAATATCTTGTTTCAGTCAATTTGTATATAGTTCTAATCTTGATGCAAGATAGGTGCATGGTTTGCCTCGAACATACCATAGGCTTGGAAATCGTTTTGGATGCACCCAAAGGAACTCCTAGGTGACGTGGGTCATGTGGAACCTCATTTCGATCCGTTTGCAGATAGAGTTAGTGTTGGTGCAAGATAGGTGCACTGTTTGCGCCAAACGTACCATAAACTCAGATATCGATTTGGACGCACCCGGTGGTACTCCTAGGTGACAAGGGTCAACTAGCATCTCGTTTTGGTCTATTTGGTGAAAGTGGTAATCTTGACGCAATATAGGTGCACGGTTAGCGGCGAATGTACCATAGGCTCTGAAATCATTTTGGACGGACCCGATGGAACTCCTAGGTGATGTGGGTCTTGTGCAGTCTCATTTCGGTCCGTTTGGAGATAGTGTTAGCGTCGGTGCAAGATACATGCACGGTTTGCTGCTTAGAAATCGTTTGGACTCAGCCGTTGGTACTCCAAGGTGACGAGGCTCGTGTGCAATATCTTGTTTCAGTCAATTTGTATATAGTGCTAATCTTGATGCAAGATAGGTGCACGGTTTGCGCCGAACATACCATAGGCTCGGAAATCATTTTGGATGCACCCGATGGAACTCCTATGTGACGTGGGTCTTGTGGAACCTCGTTTCGATCCGTTTGGAGACAATGTTAGTGTTGGTGCAAGACAGGTGCACGGTTTGCGCCAAACGTACCATAGGCTCAGATATCGTTTTGGACGCACCCGGTGGTACTCCTAGGTGCCGAGGGTCAACTAGCATCTCGTTTTGGTCCGTTCGGTGAAAGTGGTAATCTTGACGCAATATAGGTGCACGGTTAGCGGCGAATGTACCATAGGCTCTAAAATCATTTTGGATGCACCCGATGGAACTCTTAGGTGACATGGGTCTTGTGTAGTCTCGTTTCGGTCCGTTTGGAGATAGTGTTAGCATCGGTGTAAGATACGTGCATGGTTTGCGCCACATGTACCATTGGCTCAGAAATCGGTTTGGACGTAGCCGATGGTACTCCTAGGAGATGAGGCTCGTGTGGAATATCTCGTTTCAGTCAATTTGGAGATAGTGCAAATCTTGATGCAAGATAGGTGCACGGTTTGCACCGAACGTACCATAGGCTCGGAAATCATTTTGGACGCACCTGATAGAACTCCTATGTGATGTGGGTCTTGTGGAATCTCGTTTCGGTCCATTTGTAGATAGTGTTATTGTCGGTGCAAGATAGGTGCACGGTTTGTGCCAAACGTACCATAGGCTCAGATATAGTTTTGGACGCACCCGGTGGTACTCCTAGGTGTCAAGGGTCAACTGGATGCTCGTTTCGGTCCATTTGGAGATAGTGTTAATCTTAACGCAATATAGGTGCACGGTGTGCGCCAAACATACCGTAGGCTCGGAAATTGCTTTGGACACACTCGAAGGAACTCCTAGGTGACGTGGGTCTTGTGGAATCTCCTTTCAGTCCATTTGGAGATAGTATTAGTGTCGGTGCACGGATTGCGCCACATGTACCATTGGCTTAGAAATTGTTTTGGACGTAGCCAATGGTACTCCAAGGTGATGAGGCTCGTGTGCAATATCTCGTTTCAGTCAATTTATATATAGTGCTAATCTTGATGCAAGATAGGTGCACGGTTTGCGCCGAACGTACCGTAGGCTTAGAAATTATTTTGGATGCACCCAATGGAACTCCTAGGTGACATGGGTCATGTGGAACCTTGTTTCGGTCTGTTTGGAGACAGTGTTAGTGTTGGTGCAAGATTGGTGCACGGTTTGCGCCAAACGTACCATAGGCTCATATATTGTTTTGGACACACCCGGCGGTACTCCTAGGTGACGAGGGTCAACTAGCATCTCGTTTTGGTCCGTTTGGTGAAAGGGGTAATCTTGACGCAATATAGGTGCATGGTTAGCAGTGAACGTACCATAGGCTCTGAAATCATTTTGGACGCACCCGATGGAATTTCTAGGTCACGTGGGTCTTGTGCAGTCTCGTTTTGGTCTGTTTGTAGATAGTGTTAGCGTCGGTGCAAGATACGTGCACGGTTTGCGCCACATGTACCATTGGCTCAGAAATCATTTTGGACGCAGCCGAGGGTACTCCTAGGTGACGAGGCTCGTGTGGAATATCTCATTTCAGTCAATTTGGAGATAGTGCAAATCTTGATGCAAGATAGGTGCACGGTTTGTACTGAACGTACCATAGGCTCGGAAATCGTTTTGGAAGCACCCGATGGAACTCCTATGTGACGTGGGTCTTGTGGAATATTGTTTCGGTCCGTTTGTAGACATTGTTAGTGTTCGTGCAAGATAGGTGCATGGTTTGCGCCAAACGTACCATAGGCTCAGAAAATAGTTTTGGACGCACCCAGTGGTACTCCTAGGTGTCGAGGGTGAACTAGATGCACATTTCGGTCCATTTGGAGATAGTGCTAATTGATGAGGACATCAACACCGATCATACATCCACGCCATCCACGCCGACACCTGCTGGTCCTATTACTCATGCTCGTGCTCGAAAACTTAATCATCAAGTGAGTTCCTTCTTGAGCTCTTGTCCATCCTGTTTAGATCTTGGAGACACATGCACTCTTGTTTTGATTAGGAATCAAGGAGAAGACCGAAAGGGAAAAGGACTCGCGTAGGCTGGATTCGGACTGCAGCAGACCTCCAACTAGCGACGGTCGCCACGGTTACATACGGAGTCGGATTGGGGTGATTCTAGACTTGTTGGAAAGCTAATAAAGTCTACTTTCATACGGATCTGACCTCGTACTCATACCTGCTCAGAAGCGGCATCAACAGTCCAAAAATCACCAAGAGGTCTATTCTGTCCAGGGTACTGTGCCACCTTAAGTTAGCCCAATGGGCTTGTATCGTTTAGAGTCCAGTAGCGACGCGTCCTAGGGTTGGAGCATGACCACAATGATGAGGACATCCTCCACTATTAACCGCTAGCAAAGACGCAACAAAGGGGCCAAGTGGCCTAGTTGTAGTCGGGCGGCGACCGTGTGAGCCTCTGAATAATCCCACCTTGCTTAGCTTGGGAGGAGGAAGCCACCTTAAAAGGGAGAGCCACCCTTCCCCTATTGGACTAGTCTTTTAGGGATATTGGGCCTTTCCCCGAGTGGGTGTGCCTGAGAACTGTTGGGGTCCGGGCAGCCTTAATTTATTGGGCCTCGGCCAACCCCACTTGGGCCGGATGCATCATTTGGTATCAGAGCTGGGCCCTTGTTTAAGGGGGTGGGAATGATGAGGACATCCTCCACTATTAACCACTGGCAAAGACACAACAAAGGGGCCAAGTGGCCTAGTTGTAGTCGGGTGGCGACCGTGTGAGCCTCTGAATAATCCCACCTTGCTTAGCTTGGGAGGAGGAAGCCACCTTAAAAGGGAGAGCCACCCTTCCCCTATTGGACTAGTCTTTTAGGGATATTGGGCCTTTCCCTGAGTGGGTGTGCCTAAGAACTGTTGGGGTCCGAGCAGCCTTAATTTATTGGGCCTCGGCCAACCCCACTTGGGCTGGATGCATCATTCATCATGAGCATATCGGTCTTTAATTGTTTCTAACCCAAAGATCTTGTAATCAAGTTGATTCAGCAAAGTATATCTCCTAGACAATGCATCTGCAATGATATTATCCTTCCCTTTCTTGTGTTTGATAACATAAGGAAAAGATTCAACAAATTCAACCCATTTTGCATGTCTACGATTTAGTTTTCCTTGACTACGAATATGCTTCAAAGATTCATGATCAGAATGTATAACAAATTCTTTGGGCCACAAATAATGCTGCCATGTTTCTAATGTCCGCACTAGAGCATATAATTCCTTATCATATGTAGAATAATTAAGAATAGGCCCGCTCAATTTCTCACTAAAGTATGCAACAGGTTTGCCTTCTTGTAACAAAACACCACCCAATCCAATTCCACTCGCATCACATTCAAGCTCGAAAGTCTTATTAAAATCAGGGAGTTGGAGTAGAGGTGCATGTGTTAACTTATCTTTCAGCACATGGAAGGCGTGCTCTTGTGCTTTGCCCCAAGAAAAGGGCACTCCCTTCTTTGTAAGCTCATTCAATGGTGCAGCAATGGTGCTGAAGTCCTTCACAAAATGGCGATAGAAACCAGCAAGTCCTAGGAAACTCCGCACTTGTGTGACCGTCGTGGGTACAGGCCATCCTTGTATAGCTTCCACCTTGGCTTTATCAACCTCAATTCCCTGTGGAGTGACAACATAGCCAAGAAACGATACTCGATCGGTGCAGAAAGTGCACTTCTCAAGGTTACCAAACAAACGTGCATCACGTAGAGCATTGAAAACAGCATGTAAGTGATCAAGGTGTTCATCTATGGATTTGCTATAAATCAGTATATCATCAAAGTAGACGACAACAAATTTCCCAATGAAAGCACGCAAAACCTCGTTCATAAAACTACATGAAACCACTAAAGAAAACATAGAGCGCATGAATGCTAAGTACAAATTTGCTGGAGATAAAGGTAGAAGGGAATTGATTCTTGAACCTAGAGATTTGGTTTGGTTGCATTTGCGAAAGGATAGGTTTCCTGAATTAAGAAAATCTAAATTGATGCCTAGAGCGGATGGTCCTTTTAAAGTGATGCAACGAATAAATGAGAATGCATATAAGCTTGATCTTCCTACAGATTTTGGGGTTAGTCCCACATTTAACATTGCAGATTTGAAGCCTTATTTGGGTGAGGAAGATGAGCTTGAGTCGAGGACGACTCAAACTCAAGAAAGGGAGGATGATGAGGACATCAACACCGATCATACATCCACGCCGTCCACGCCGACACCTGCTGGTCCTATTACTCGTGCTCGTGCTCGAAAACTTAATCATCAAGTGAGTTCCTTCTTGAGCTCTTGTCCATCCTGTTTAGATCTTGGAGACACGTGCACTCTTGTTTTGATTAGGAATCAAGGAGAAGACCGAAAGGGAAAAGGACTCGCGTAGGCTGGATTCGGACTGCAGCACACCTCCAACTAGCGATGGTCGCCACGGTTACATATGGAGTCGGATTGGGGTGATTCTGGACTTGTTGGAAAGCTAATAAAGTCTACTTTCATACGGATCTGACCTCGTACTCATACCTGCTCAGAAGCGGCATCAACAGTCCAAAAATCAACGAGAGGTCTATTCTGTCCAGGGTGCTGCGCCACCTTAAGTTAGCCCAATGGGCTTGTATCGTTTAGAGTCCAGTAGGGACGCGTCCTAGGGTTGGACCACAACCCAAACTCTCTTGTGGTCGTCCTCCACACATCATATACCCCTTAGCCGCCACCAGGAACACTTGGGTTTTGTTTAGATCAAGTTTAGCCTTTGCTACTTGCTTGTAGGCGCGCGTGCTGATCCAGCCGCCCGTCTCCTTGTCTTCGGAACCCCACTCATAATAAGATTCAGTTTGAGGCTTTCAATTTCATCTTGCAAATTCAGTGCTTGTTTCGTTGTTCTTGCTAGTTCTTCGATTGCTTGCAGGACGGGAGCCCTAGTGGCTGGTTGTCGCGCTCCACAAGATCGTGACGGCCTTTGGAGGTGGTGTATCGGTTGCTAAGGCGTAGTCTTGGAAGGCTGTAGTCGGGCCGTGAACGTCATCTCCATCCACCAAATCGAGTTGTCTCACGCCTCTCATCAAAAGATCATCCATAAACCATAGCGGGTTCTTATCACTAATCTTAACGCAATATAGGTTCACGGTTTGCGCCGAACATACCATAGGCTCGGAAATTGCTTTGGACACACCCGAAGGAACTCCTAGGTGACGTGGGACTTGTGGAATCTCGTTTCAGTCTGTTTAGAGACAGTATTAGTGTCGATGCAAGATACCTACATGGTTTGCGCCACATGTACCATTGGCTTAGAAATCGTTTTGGACACAGCCGATGCTACTCCAAGGTGACCAGGCTCATGTGCAATATCTCATTTCAGTCAATTTGTATAGTGCTAATCTTTATGCAAGATAGGTGCACGGTATGCCCCGAACATACCATAGGCTCGGAAATCATTTTGGATGCACCCAAAGAAACTCCTAGGTGACGTGGGTCATGTGGAACCTCATTTCGATCCGTTTGCAGACAGTGTTAGTGTTGGTGCAAGATAGGTGCACGGTTTGCGCCAAATGTACCATAGGCTTAGATATCATTTTGTACGCACCCGGTGGTACTCCTAAGTGACGAGGGTCAACTAGCATCTCGTTTTGGTCCATTTGGTGAAAGTGGTAATCTTGACGTAATATAGGTGCACGGTTAGCAGCGAACGTACCATAGGCTCTAAAATCATTTTGGGCACACCCGATGGAACTCCTAGGTGACGTGGGTCTTGTGCAGACTCATTTCGGTCCATTTGGAGATAGTGCTAGCGTCGGTGCAAGATACGTGCACGGTTTGCGCCACATGTACCATTGGCTCAGAAATCGTTTTGGACTCAGCCGATGGTACTCCAAGGTGATGAGGCTCGTGTGCAATATCTTGTTTCAGTCAATTTGTATATTGTGCTAATCTTGATGCAAGATAGGTGCACGGTTTGCGTCGAACGTACCATAGGCTCGAAAATTGTTTTGGATGCACCCGATGGAACTCCTAGGTGACGTGGGTCTTGTGGAACCACGTTTTGGTCCGTTTGGAGACAGTGTTAGTGTTGGTGCAAGATAGTTGCACGGTTTGCGCCAAACGTACCATAGGCTCAAATATCATTTTGGACGCACCCGGTGGTACTCCTAGGTGTCGAGGGTCAACTAGCATCTCGTTTTGGTCCGTTTGGTGAAAGTGGTACTCTTGACGCAATATAGGTGCATGGTTAGCGGTGAACGTACCATAGACTCTGAAATCATTTTGGACACACCTGATGGAACTCCTAGGTGACGTGGGTCTTGTGCAGTCTCGTTTTGGTCCGTTTGGAGATAGTGTTAGCGTCGGTGCAAGATACGTGCACGGTTTGCGCCACATGTACCATTGGCTCAGAAATCATTTTGGATGTAGCTGATGGTACTCCAAGGAGACGAGGCTTGTGTCGAATATCTCGTTTCAGTCAATTTGGAGATAGTGCTAATCTTGATGCAAGATAGGTGCACGGTTTGCGCTGAACGTACCATAGGCTCCGAAATCGTTTTGGACGCACCCGATGGAACTCCTATGTGACGTGGGTCTTGTGGAATCTTGTTTCGGTCCGTTTGTAGACAGTGTTAGTGTCGGTGCAAGATAGGTGCCCAGTTTGCGCCGAACGTACCATAGGCTCAGAAATCGTTATGGACGCACCCGGTGGTACTCCTAGGTGTCGAGGGTGAACTGGATGCTCGTTTCGGTCCATTTGGAGATAGTGCTAATCTTAACGCAATATAGGTGCACGGTTTGCGCCGAACATACCGTAGGCTCGGAAATTGATTTGGACACACCCAAAGGAACTCCTAGGTGACGTGGGTCTTGTGGAATCTTATTTTAGTCCATTTGGAGATAGTATTAGTGTCGGCACAAGATACCTGCACGGTTTGCGCCACATGTACCATTGGCTCAGAAATCGTTTTGGACGCAGCCGATGGTACTCCAAGGTGACGAGGCTCGTGTGCAATATCTTGTTTCAGTCAATTTGTATATAGTGCTAATCTTGATGCAAGATAGGTGCACGGTTTGCCCCGAACATACCATAGGCTTGGAAATCATTTTGGATGCACCCAAAAGGAACTCCTAGGTGACGTGGGCCATGTGGTACCTCGTTTCGATCCAATTGCAGACAGTGTTAGTGTTGGTGCAAGATAGGTGCATGGTTTGCGCCAAACGTACCGTAAGCTCATATATCATTTTGGACGCACCCGATGGTACTCCTAGGTGACAAGGGTCAACTAGCATCTCGTTTTGGTCCGTTTGGTGAAAGTGGTAATCTTGACGCAATATAGGTGCACGGTTAGCGGCGAATGTACCATAGGCTCTGAAATCATTTTGGACACACCCGATGGAACTCCTAGGTGATGTGGGTGTTGTGCAGTCTCGTTTCGGTCCGTTTGGAGATAGTGTTAGCGTCGGTGCAAGATACGTGCACGGTTTGCTGCTCAGAAATCATTTTGGACTTAGCCGATGGTACTCCAAGGTGACGAGGCTCGTGTGCAATATCTTGTTTCAGTCAATTTGTATATAGTGCTAATCTTGATGCAAGATAGGTGCACGGTTAGTGCTGAACGTACCATAGGCTCTGAAATCATTTTGGATGCACCCGATGGAACTCCTATGTGATGTGGGTCTTGTGGAACCTCGTTTCGATCTGTTTGGAGACAATGTTAGTGTTGGTGCAAGATAGGTGCACGGTTTGCGCCAAACGTACCATAGGCTCAGATATCATTTTGGATGCACCCGATGGTACTCCTAGGTGACGAGGGTCAACTAGCATCTCGTTTTGGTCCATTTGGTGAAAGTGGTAATCTTGACGCAATATAGGTGGGTTAGCAGCGAACGTACCATAGGCTCTGAAATTATTTTGGATGCACCCGATGGAACTCCTAGGTGACGTGGGTCTTGTGTAGTCTCGTTTCGGTCCGTTTGGAGATAGTGTTAGCATCGGTGCAAGATACGTGCACGGTTTGCGCCACATGTACCATTGGCTCAGAAATCATTTTGGACGTAGCCGATGGTACTCCTAGGAGACGAGGCTCGTGTGGAATATCTTGTTTCAGTCAATTTGGAGATAGTGCAAATCTTGATGCAAGATAGGTGCACGGTTTGCACCGAACGTACCATAGGCTCGGAAATCATTTTGGACGCACCTGATGAAACTCCTATGTGACGTGGGTCTTGTGGAATCTGGTTTCGGTCCGTTTGTAGATAGTGTTATTGTCGGTGCAAGATAGGTGCACGGTTTGCGCCAAACATACCATAGGCTCAGATATAGTTTTGGATGCACCCGGTGGTACTCCTAGGTGTTGAGGGTGAACTGGATGCTCGTTTCGGTCCATTTGGAGATAGTGTTAATCTTAACGCAATATAGGTGCACGGTTTGCGCCAAACATACCGTAGGCTCGGAAATTGCTTTGGACACACTCGAAGGAACTCCTAGGTGACGTGGGTCTTGTGGAATCTCCTTTCAGTCCATTTGGAGACAGTATTAGTGTTGGTGCAAGATACCTGCACGGTTTGCGCCACATGTACCATTGGCTCAGAAATTGTTTTGGATGCAGCCGATGGTACTCCTAGGTGACGAGGCTCGTGTGGAATATCTCGTTTTAGTCAATTTGGAGATAGTCCTAATCTTGATGCAAGATAGGTGCACGGTTTGCACCGAACGTACCATAGGCTCGAAAAATCGTTTTGGACGCACCTGATGGAACTCCTATGTGACGTGGGTCTTGTGGAATCTCATTTCGGTCCATTTGTAGATAGTGTTATTGTCGGTGCAAGATAGGTGCACGGTTTGCGCCAAACGTACCATAGGCTCAGAAATAGTTTTGGACGCACCCGGTGGTACTCCTAGGTGTCGAGGGTGAACTGGATGCACGTTTCGGTCCATTTGGAGATAGTGCTAATCTTAACGCAATATAGGTGAATGGTTTGCGCCAAACATACCGTAGGCTCAGAAATTGCTTTGGACACACCCGAAGGAACTCCTAGGTGACGTGGGTCTTGTGGAATCTCCTTTCAGTCCATTTGGAGACAGTATTAGTGTCGGTGCACGGTTTGCGCCACATGTACCATTGGCTCAGAAATCGTTTTGGACGCAGCCGATGGTACTCCAAAGTGACGAGGCTCGTGTGCAATATCTCATTTCAGTCAATTTGTATATAGTGCTAATCTTGATGCAAGATAGTTGCACAGTTTGCGCCGAACGTACCATAGGCTCGGAAATCATTTTGGATGCACCCAAAGGAACTCCTAGGTGACATGGGTCATGTGGAACCTCGTTTCGATCCGTTTGGAGACAGTGTTAGTGTTGGGGCAAGATAGGTGCACGGTTTGCGCCAAACGTACCATAGGCTCATATATCATTTTGGACACACCCGGCGGTACTGCTAGGTGACGAGGGTCAACTAGCATCTCGTTTTGGTCCGTTTGCTGAAAGTGGTAATCTTGATGCAATATAGGTGCACGGTTAGCGGCTGAAGGGTCGAGATGGTAGACTAGAGGGGGGGTGAATAGTCTTTTCTAAAATTAATCGTGTCGGCTAACCGATACAAATGCGGAATTAAAACTATCGGTCTAGCCAAGATTATACCCCACTATATATGTTCACTAGCACCTTGCAAAGATAACAATTATGCAACAAAGGTGCCGGGCTAGCTAGAGCTCTCCTAAACAATTCTAGGAGCAAGGTTACACAAACCTATGCCACTAGTACTTTAAGCAACAAGGGAGCTCCTACACATGCTAGTAAGCAAAAGCACAAAGCTAACTAAGCTCACTAGCAATGCTCAATAACAAGGCAATCAATGCCTAATTAGAGAGCGCAAATACTTAGCTACACAAACTAAGCAATGTGACTAACAAGGTTACTAAAACCAAATTAGCCACGCAAGGGAGCTACTTCTATGCTACACAAGCAAGAAGGTAATTAGCAAGCTACACAAGCTATCTAATTACAAGAGCAACTACACAAGCTTAATATGTATAAAAGTAATTGCAAGCTTGTGTAATGGGGATGCAAACCAACGGGAAGAACAAAGTTGACACGATGATTTTTCTCCTGAGGTTCACGTGTTTGCCAACACGCTAGTCCCCATTGTGTCGACTGCTCACTTGGTGGTTCGGCGGCTAATTAGCATCACCCACTAAGCCCGCACGTCGGGCGCCGCAAGAACCTACCCCTTGAGTGAGGGTAGCTCAATGACATGCTTTACTAAAGTTGCTCTTCACGACTCCCGTGGGGCGAGCACAAGTACCCCTCACAAGCACTTCTCCGGAGCGCCGCACAAGCTTCTTGCGGGCTTCGACGGAGACCACCACCAAGCCGTCTAGGAGGTGGCAACCTCCAAGAGTAACAAGCACCACCGGCTTGCAACTCGATCACCTAGTGCCACTCGATGCAACCTCACAATGCAATCGCACTAGAATCGCTCACTCACACAATCGAATGATCACTATCAAGTATATGTGTGATGGAGGGCTCCCAAGCACTCACAAGCTTGGACACTAAGTCCCTTGAGGTGCTCAGCCCCAGCCATGGCCGAAGGCCACTTCTATTTATAGCCCCAAGGGCTAAACTAGCCGTTACCCCTTCACTGGGCAACGGTCGGGCCGACCGGATGCTCCGGTCGTGTTGATCGGATGCTGGACCTCAGCGTCCGGTCGCTCACAGACGACCATGTGTCTCGGTTCCAACGGTCACTTGACCTGACCGGACGCAGCAGCTTCAACTGACCAGACACAGAACCCCCAGTGTCCGGTCGTTTCTAGTAAGCTCCCGAGCATGATCGGACGCGTCCGGTCGAACATGATCGGACGCAGCCAGCGTCTGGTCACTCTCCAGCTACTGCTACACTCCACGTCAGCGCGACCGGACGCAGCCTGCCAGCGTCCGGTGCATTCAGATCCAGCGTCCGGTCAGTTGACCGACGCCAGCATCTTCTCCATTCTCTTCACCCTTGCTCAAGTGTGCTAACCACAAGAATTTGCATCCGGCGCAATAGCAAATAGGCATTCCATTTTCCCGAAAGCGCCGAATCCTGCCGAACAAGCTCGGCGGGAGGGAGAGAGGGACCCAAACCCATCTCAACCCTGCAAACACCACCTCCTTTGTAAATGTGCCAACACCACCAAGTGTACACCACCATGTGTAAGTGTGTTAGCATTTTCACAATCATTTCCCAAAGGATGTTAGCCACTCAACTTGCCACGCCACTCGATCCTAGCGATAATGCAAAGTTAGATCACTCAAGTGGCACTAGATGACCGATATGCAAACAAGTTTGCCCCTCTTGATAGTATGGCCATCTATCCTAAACCCGATCATAAACTTCTCTACGCACCTATGACCGGTGAAATGAAATGCCCTAGGTTATACCTTTGCCTTGTGCATTCCATTCCATCTCCTTCAATGTCGATGCAACACATGCACCAACATGATCAACAATGATATGATCCACTTCATATCATCACATGATCATATTGGTTCATCGATCTTCACTTTACTTGCTCTTCACCGTTGCCATCGTCCATCGGCGCCAAGTCTTGCTCAAGCTTCACCGCCACGCGGTCCATCACTCCAAAGCCTTCGACTTGCCCTTCACGCTTGCAACCGGTCCATCAAGCCAAGTCTTGTCTTGATCTTCTCCACCTTGATCACATGACTCAATGTCATGTCTCATGTGCATTTAAGCTCCTTCATCATCACATGTGTGAGCTTTGCAACATCTTCAAGCCATTTTCACCTTCATGGCATATGTTGCTCACACACATGTACCTGTGGACTAATCACCTATGTATCTCACATAAACACAATTAGTCCAACTAGGTTGTCACTCAATTACCAAAACTAAACAAGGACCTTTCAGCGGCGAACATACCATAGGCTCTGAAAATCATTTTGGACGCACCCAATGGAACTCCTAGGTGACATGGGTGAACTAGACGCTCTTTTCGGTCCATTTGGAGATAGTGCTAAGCTTGATGCAATATAGGTGCACAGTTTTCGCCGAACATACCATAGGCTCAGAAATTGTTTTGGATGCACTCGAAGGAACTCCTAGGTGACGTGGGTCTTGTGGAATCTCGTTTTGGTCCATTTGGAGACAGTATTAGTCTCGGTGCAAGATACCTGCATGGTTTGCGCCACATGTACCATTGGCTCAGAAATCGCTTTGGACGTAGCCGATGGTAGTCCTAGGTGTCGAGGCTCATGTGCAATATCTCATTTCAGTCAATTTGGAGATAGTGCAAATCTTGATGCAAGATAGGTGCATGGTTTGCGCTGAACGTACCATAGGCTCGGAAATCATTTTGGACGCACCCGATGGAACTCCTATGTGACGTGGGTCTTGTGGAATCTTGTTTCGGTCCATTTGTAGACATTGTTAGTGTCGGTGCAAGATAGGTGCATGGTTTGCGCCAAACGTACCATAGGCTCAGAAATTGTTTTGGACGCACCCAGTGGTACTCCTAGGTGTCGAGGGTGAACTAGACGCTCTTTTCGGTCCATTTGGAGATAGTGCTAAGCTTGACGCAATATAGGTGCACAGTTTGCGCCGAACATACCATAGGCTCAGAAATTGTTTTGGATGCACTCGAAGGAACTCCTAGGTGACATGGGTCTTGTGGAATCTCGTTTTGGTCCATTTGGAGACAGTATTAGTCTCGGTGCAAGATACCTGCATGGTTTGCGCCACATGTACCATTGGCTCAGAAATCGCTTTGGACGCAGCCGATGGTAGTCCTAGGTGTCGAGGCTCATGTGCAATATCTCGTTTCAGTCAATTTGGAGATAGTGCAAATCTTGATGCAAGGTAGGTGCATGGTTTGCGCCGAACGTACCATAGGCTCGGAAATCATTTTGGACGCACCCGATGGAACTCCTATGTGACGTGGGTCTTGTGGAATCTCGTTTCGGTCCATTTGTAGACATTGTTAGTGTCGGTGCAAGATAGGTGCATGATTTGCGCCAAACATACCGTAGGCTCAAAAATAGTTTTGGACTACCCGGTGGTACTCCTAGGTGTCGAGGGTGAACTGGATGCTTGTTTCGGTCCATTTGGAGATAGTGCTAATCTGGACGTAATATAGGTGCATGATTTGCGCCGAACATACCATAGGCTCGGAAATTGTTTCGGACACACCCGAAGGAACTCCTATGTGACGTGGGTCTTGTGGAATCTCGTTTCGATCCGTTTGTAGATAGTGTTATTATCGGTGCAAGATAGGTGCACGGTTTGCGCCAAACGTACCATAGGCTCAGATATAGTTTTGGACGCACCCGGTGGTACTCCTAGGTGTCGAGGGTGAACTGGATGCCCGTTTCGGTCCATTTGGAGATAGTGTTAATCTTAACGCAATATAGGTGCACGGTTTGTGCCAAACATACCGTAGGCTCAGAAATTGCTTTGGACACACCCGAAGGAACTCCTAGGTCATGTGGGTCTTATGGAATCTCCTTTCAGTCCATTTGGAGACAGTATTAGTGTCGGTGCACGGTTTGCGCCACATGTACCATTGGCTCAGAAATCGTTTTGGACGCAGCCGATGGTACTCCAAAGTGACGAGGCTTGTGTGCAATATCTCGTTTCAGTCAATTTGTATATAGTGCTAATCTTGATGCAAGATAGTTGCACGGTTTGTGCCGAACGTACCATAGGCTCGAAAATCATTTTGGATGCACCCAAAGGAACTCCTAGGTGACATGGGTCATGTGGAACCTCGTTTCGATCCATTTGGAGATAGTGTTAGTGTTGGGGCAAGATAGGTGCACGGTTTGCGCCAAACGTACCATAGGCTCAGATATCATTTTGGACACACCCGGCGGTACTGCTAGGTGATGAGGGTCAACTAGCATCTTGTTTTGGTCCGTTTGGTGAAAGTGGTAATCTTGACG
The DNA here is from genome assembly GCF_019320115.1 of Miscanthus floridulus. NCBI lineage: Eukaryota > Viridiplantae > Streptophyta > Magnoliopsida > Poales > Poaceae > Miscanthus > Miscanthus floridulus. Next base: position 87,716,851 of record NC_089581.1, on the reverse strand, counting down.
CAATATAGGTGCACGGTTAGCGGCGAACGTACCATAGGCTCTAAAATCATTTTGGGCGCACCCGATGGAACTCCTAGGTGACGTGGGTCTAGTGTAGTCTTGTTTCGGCCCAGTTGGAGATAGTGTTAGCGTCGGTGCAAGATACATGCACGGTTTGCGCCACATGTACCACTGGCTCAGAAATCGTTTTGGACTCAGCCGATGGTACTCCAAGGTGATGAGGCTCGTGTGCAATATCTTGTTTTAGTCAATTTGTATATTGTGCTAATCTTAATGCAAGATAGGTGCATGGTTTGCGTCGAACGTACCATAGGCTCGAAAATTGTTTTGGATGCACCCGATGGAACTCCTAGGTGACGTGGGTCTTGTGGAACCTCGTTTCGGTCCATTTGGAGATAGTGTTAGTGTTGGTGCAAGATAGTTGCACGGTTTGCGCCAACGTACCATAGGCTCAGATATCGTTTTGGACGCACCCGGTGGTACTCCTAGGTGTCAAGGGTCAAGTAGCATCTCGTTTTGGTCCGATTGGTGAAAGTGGTACTCTTGACGCAATATAGGTGCACGGTTAGCGGTGAACGTACCATAGGCTCTGAAATCATTTTGGACACACCTGATGGAACTCCTAGGTGACGTGGGTCTTGTGCAGTTTCGTTTCAGTCCGTTTGGAGATAGTGTTAGCGTCGGTGCAAGATACGTGCACGGTTTGCGCCACATGTACCATTGGCTCAGAAATCATTTTGGATGCAGCCGATGGTACTCCTAGGAGATGAGGCTCGTGTCGAATATCTCGTTTCAGTCAATTTAGAGATAGTGCTAATCTTGATGCAAGATAGGTGCACGGTTTGCGCCGAACGTACCATAGGCTCCAAAATCGTTTTGGACGCACCCGATGGAACTCCTATGTGACGTGGGTCTTGTGGAATCTCATTTCGGTCCGTTTGTAGACAGTGTTAGTGTCGGTGCAAGATAGGTGCACGGTTTGCGCCAAACGTACCATAGGCTCAGAAATAGTTATGGACGCACCCGGTGGTACTCCTAGGTGTCGAGGGTGAACTGGATGCTCGTTTCGGTCCATTTGGAGATAGTGCTAATCTTAACGCAATATAGGTGCACGGTTTGCGCCGAACATACCGTAGGCTCAGAAATTGCTTTGGACACACCCAAAGGAACTCCTAGGTGACGTGGGTCTTGTGGAATCTCATTTCAGCCCGTTTGGAGACAGTATTAGTGTCGGCACAAGATACCTGCACGGTTTGCGCCACATGTACCATTGGCTCAGAAATCATTTTGGACGCAGCCGATGGTACTCCAAGGTGATGAGGCTCGTGTGCAATATCTTGTTTCAGTCAATCTGTATATAGTGCTAATCTTGATGCAAGATAGGTGCATGGTTTGCCCCGAACGTACCATAGGCTCGGAAATCATTTTGGATGCACCCAAAAGGAACTCCTAGGTGACGTGGGTCATGTGGAACCTCGTTTCAATCCATTTGCAGACAGTGTTTGTGTTGGTGCAAGATAGGTGCACGGTTTGCGCCAAACGTACCATAAGCTCAGATATCGTTTTGGATGCACCCGGTGGTACTCCTAGGTGACAAGGGTCAACTAGCATCTCGTTTTGGTCCGTTTGGTGAAAGTGGTAATCTTGACGCAATATAGGTGCACGGTTAGCGGCGAATGTACCATAGGCTCTGAAATCATTTTGGACGCACCCGATGGAACTCCTAGGTGATGTGGGTCTTGTGCAGTCTCGTTTCGGTCCGTTTGGAGATAGTGTTAGCGTTGGTGCAAGATACGTGCACGGTTTGCTGCTCAGAAATCATTTTGGACTCAGCTGATGGTACTCCAAGGTGACGAGGCTCGTGTGCAATATCTTGTTTCAGTCAGTTTGTATATAGTGCTAATCTTGATGGAAGATAGGTGCATGGTTTGCGCCGAACGTACCATAGGCTCGGAAATCATTTTGGATGCACCCGATGGAACTCCTATGTGACGTGGGTCTTGTGGAACCTTGTTTCGATCTGTTTGCAGACAATGTTAGTGTTGGTGCAAGATAGGTGCACGGTTTGCGCCAAACGTACCATAGGCTCAGATATCATTTTGGACGCACCTGGTGGTACTCCTAGGTGACGAGGGTCAACTAGCATCTCGTTTTGGTCCATTTGGTGAAAGTGGTAATCTTGACGCAATATAGGTGCACGGTTAGCGGTGAACGTACCATTGGCTCTGAAATCATTTTGGATGCACCCGATAGAACTCCTAGGTGACGTGGGTCTTGTGTAGTCTCGTTTCGGTCCGTTTGGAGATAGTGTTAGCATTCGTGCAAGATACGTGCACGGTTTGCGCCACATGTACCATTGGCTCAGAAATCGTTTTGGACGTAGCCGATGGTACTCCTTGGAGACGAGGCTCATGTGGAATATCTCATTTCAGTCAATTTGGAGATAGTGCAAATCTTGATGCAAGATGGGTGCACGGTTTGCACCGAACGTACCATAGGCTCGGAAATTGTTTTGGACGCACCTGATGAAACTCCTATGTGACGTGGGTCTTGTGGAATCTCGTTTCGGTCCGTTTGTAGATAGTGTTATTGTCGGTGCAAGATAGGTGCACAGTTTGTGTCAAACATACCATAGGCTCAGATATAGTTTTGGATGCACCCGGTGGTACTCCTAGGTGTCGAGGGTGAACTGGATGCTCGTTTCGTTCCATTTGGAGATAGTGTTAATCTTAACGCAATATAGGTGCACGGTTTGCGCCAAACATACCATAGGCTCAGAAATTGCTTTGGACACACCCAAAGGAACTCCTAGGTGACGTGGGTCTTGTGGAATCTCATTTCAGCCCGTTTGGAGACAGTATTAGTGTCGGCACAAGATACCTGCACGGTTTGCGCCACATGTACCATTGGCTCAGAAATCATTTTGGACGCAGCCGATGGTACTCCAAGGTGATGAGGCTCGTGTGCAATATCTTGTTTCAGTCAATCTGTATATAGTGCTAATCTTGATGCAAGATAGGTGCATGCTTTGCCCCGAACGTACCATAGGCTCAGAAATCATTTTGGATGCACCCAAAAGGAACTCCTAGGTGACGTGGGTCATGTGGAACCTCGTTTCAATCCATTTGCAGACAGTGTTTGTGTTGGTGCAAGATAGGTGCACGGTTTGGGCCAAACGTACCATAAGCTCAGATATCGTTTTGGATGCACCCGGTGGTACTCCTAGGTGACAAGGGTCAACTAGCATCTCGTTTTGGTCCGTTTGGTGAAAGTGGTAATCTTGACGCAATATAGGTGCACGGTTAGCGGCGAATGTACCATAGGCTCTGAAATCATTTTGGACGCACCCGATGGAACTCCTAGGTGATGTGGGTCTTGTGCAGTCTCGTTTCGGTCCGTTTGGAGATAGTGTTAGCGTTGGTGCAAGATACGTGCACGGTTTGCTGCTCAGAAATCATTTTGGACTCAGCTGATGGTACTCCAAGGTGACGAGGCTCGTGTGCAATATCTTGTTTCAGTCAGTTTGTATATAGTGCTAATCTTGATGGAAGATAGGTGCATGGTTTGCGCCGAACGTACCATAGGCTCGGAAATCATTTTGGATGCACCCGATGGAACTCCTATGTGACGTGGGTCTTGTGGAACCTTGTTTCGATCTGTTTGCAGACAATGTTAGTGTTGGTGCAAGATAGGTGCACGGTTTGCGCCAAACGTACCATAGGCTCAGATATCATTTTGGACGCACCTGGTGGTACTCCTAGGTGACGAGGGTCAACTAGCATCTCGTTTTGGTCCATTTGGTGAAAGTGGTAATCTTGACGCAATATAGGTGCACGGTTAGCGGTGAACGTACCATTGGCTCTGAAATCATTTTGGATGCACCCGATAGAACTCCTAGGTGACGTGGGTCTTGTGTAGTCTCGTTTCGGTCCGTTTGGAGATAGTGTTAGCATTCGTGCAAGATACGTGCACGGTTTGCGCCACATGTACCATTGGCTCAGAAATCGTTTTGGACGTAGCCGATGGTACTCCTTGGAGACGAGGCTCATGTGGAATATCTCATTTCAGTCAATTTGGAGATAGTGCAAATCTTGATGCAAGATGGGTGCACGGTTTGCACCGAACGTACCATAGGCTCGGAAATTGTTTTGGACGCACCTGATGAAACTCCTATGTGACGTGGGTCTTGTGGAATCTCGTTTCGGTCCGTTTGTAGATAGTGTTATTGTCGGTGCAAGATAGGTGCACAGTTTGTGTCAAACATACCATAGGCTCAGATATAGTTTTGGATGCACCCGGTGGTACTCCTAGGTGTCGAGGGTGAACTGGATGCTCGTTTCGTTCCATTTGGAGATAGTGTTAATCTTAACGCAATATAGGTGCACGGTTTGCGCCAAACATACCATAGGCTCAGAAATTGCTTTGGACACACCCAAAGGAACTCCTAGGTGACGTGGGTCTTGTGGAATCTCATTTCAGCCCGTTTGGAGACAGTATTAGTGTCGGCACAAGATACCTGCACGGTTTGCGCCACATGTACCATTGGCTCAGAAATCATTTTGGACGCAGCCGATGGTACTCCAAGGTGATGAGGCTCGTGTGCAATATCTTGTTTCAGTCAATCTGTATATAGTGCTAATCTTGATGCAAGATAGGTGCATGCTTTGCCCCGAACGTACCATAGGCTCAGAAATCATTTGGATGCACCCAAAAGGAACTCCTAGGTGACGTGGGTCATGTGGAACCTCGTTTCAATCCATTTGCAGACAGTGTTTGTGTTGGTGCAAGATAGGTGCACGGTTTGGGCCAAACGTACCATAAGCTCAGATATCGTTTTGGATGCACCCGGTGGTACTCCTAGGTGACAAGGGTCAACTAGCATCTCGTTTTGGTCCGTTTGGTGAAAGTGGTAATCTTGACGCAATATAGGTGCACGGTTAGCGGCGAATGTACCATAGGCTCTGAAATCATTTTGGACGCACCCGATGGAACTCCTAGGTGATGTGGGTCTTGTGTAGTCTCGTTTCGGTCCGTTTGGAGATAGTGTTAGCGTTGGTGCAAGATACGTGCACGGTTTTGCTGCTCAGAAATCATTTTGGACTCAGCTGATGGTACTCCAAGGTGACGAGGCTCGTGTGCAATATCTTGTTTCAGTCAGTTTGTATATAGTGCTAATCTTGATGGAAGATAGGTGCATGGTTTGCGCCGAACGTACCATAGGCTCGGAAATCATTTTGGATGCACCCGATGGAACTCCTATGTGACGTGGGTCTTGTGGAACCTTGTTTCGATCTGTTTGCAGACAATGTTAGTGTTGGTGCAAGATAGGTGCACGGTTTGCGCCAAACGTACCATAGGCTCAGATATCATTTTGGACGCACCTGGTGGTACTCCTAGGTGACGAGGGTCAACTAGCATCTCGTTTTGGTCCATTTGGTGAAAGTGGTAATCTTGACGCAATATAGGTGCACGGTTAGCGGTGAACGTACCATTGGCTCTGAAATCATTTTGGATGCACCCGATAGAACTCCTAGGTGACGTGGGTCTTGTGTAGTCTCGTTTCGGTCCGTTTGGAGATAGTGTTAGCATCCGTGCAAGATACGTGCACGGTTTGCGCCACATGTACCATTGGCTCAGAAATCGTTTTGGACGTAGCCGATGGTACTCCTTGGAGACGAGGCTCATGTGGAATATCTCATTTCAGTCAATTTGGAGATAGTGCAAATCTTGATGCAAGATGGGTGCACGGTTTGCACCGAACGTACCATAGGCTCGGAAATTGTTTTGGACGCACCTGATGAAACTCCTATGTGACGTGGGTCTTATGGAATCTCGTTTCGGTCCGTTTGTAGATAGTGTTATTGTCGGTGCAAGATAGGTGCACAGTTTGCGTCAAACATACCATAGGCTCAGATATAGTTTTGGATGCACCCGGTGGTACTCCTAGGTGTCGAGGGTGAACTGGATGCTCGTTTCGTTCCATTTGGAGATAGTGTTAATCTTAACGCAATATAGGTGCACGGTTTGCGCCAAACATACCATAGGCTCGGAAATTGCTTTGGACACACCCGAAGGAACTCCTTGGTGACGTGGGTCTTGTGGAATCTCCTTTCAATCCATTTGGAGACAGTATTAGTGTCGGTGCAAGATACCTGCACGGTTTGCGCCACATGTACCATTGGCTCAGAAATCATTTTGGACGCAGCTGATGGTACTCCTAGGTGACGAGGCTCGTGTGGAATATCTCGTTTCAGTCAATTTGGAGATAGTCCTAATCTTGATGCAAGATAGGTGCACGGTTTGCACCGAACGTACCATAGCCTCAAAAAATCGTTTTGGACGTACCTAATGGAACTCCTATGTGACGTGGGTCTTGTGGAATCTCGTTTCGGTCCGTTTGTAGATAGTGTTATTATCGGTGCAAGATAGGTGCACGGTTTGCGCCAAACGTACCATAGGCTCAGATATAGTTTTGGACGCACCCGGTGGTACTCCTAGGTGTCGAGGGTGAACTGGATGCTCGTTTCGGTCCATTTGGAGATAGTGTTAATCTTAACGCAATATAGGTGCACGGTTTGCGCCAAACATACCGTAGGCTCGGAAATTGCTTTGGACACACCCGAAGGAACTCCTAGGTGACGTCGGTCTTGTGGAATCTCCTTTCAGTCCATTTGGAGACAGTATTAGTGTCGGTGCACGGTTTGCGCCATGTGTACCATTGGACCAGAAATTGTTTTGGACGCAGCCGATGGTACTCCAAGGTGATGAGGCTCGTGTGCAATATCTCGTTTCAGTCAATTTGTATATAGTGCTAATCTTGATGCAAGATAGGTGCACGGTTGCGTCGAACGTACCGTAGGCTCAGAAATTATTTTGGATGCACCCAAAGGAACTCCTAGGTGACATGGGTCATGTGGAACCTTGTTTCGATCCGTTTGGAGACAATGTTAGTGTTGGTGCAAGATAGGTGCACGGTTTGCGCCAAACATACCATAGGCTCATATATTGTTTTGGACACACCCGACGGTACTCCTAGGTGACAAGGGTCAACTAGCATCTCATTTTGGTCCGTTTGGTGAAAGTGGTAATCTTGACACAATATAGGTGCACGGTTAGCGGCGAACGTACCATAGGCTCTGAAATCATTTTGGACGCACCCGATGGAATTTCTAGTTGACGTGGGTCTTGTGTAGTCTCGTTTCAGTCTATTTGTAGATAGTGTTAGCGTCGGTGCAAGATACGTGCACGGTTTGCGCCACATGTACCATTGGCTCAGAAATCATTTTGGACGCAGCCGAGGGTACTCCTAGGTGACGAGGCTCGTGTGGAATATCTCGTTTCAGTCAATTTGGAGATAGTGCAAATCTTGATGCAAGATAGGTGCACGGTTTGTACCAAACGTACCATAGGCTCAGAAATCGTTTTGGACACACCTGATGGAACTCCTATGTGACGTGGGTCTTGTGGAATATCTCATTTCAGTCAATTTGGAGATAGTGCAAATCTTGATGCAAGATAGGTGCATGGTTTGCGCCAAACGTACCAAAGGCTCAGAAAATAGTTTTGGATGCACCCGATGGTACTCCTAGGTGTCGTGGGTGAACTGGATGCACGTTTTGGTCCATTTGGAGATAGTGCTAATCTTAACGCAATATAGGTGCACGGTTTGCGCCGAACATACCGTAGGCTCGGAAATTGCTTTGGACAACACCCAAAAAAAACTCCTAGGTGATGTGGGTCTTGTGGAATCTCATTTCAGTCCGTTTGGAGACAGTATTAGTGTCGGTGCAAGATACCTGCATGGTTTGCGCCACATGTACCATTGGCTCAGAAATCGTTTTGGACGCAGCCAATGGTACTCCAAGTGACCAGGCTCGTGTGCAATATCTTTGTTTTAGCCAATTTGTATATAGTGCTAATCTTGATGCAAGATAGGTGCACGGTTTGCCCCGAACGTACCATAGGCTCGGAAATCATTTTAGATGCACCCAAAGGAAACTCCTAGGTGACGTGGGTCATGTGGAACCTCGTTTCGATCCGTTTGCAGACAGTGTTAGTGTTAGTGCAAGATAGGTGCACGGTTTGCGCCAAACGTACCATAAGCTCAGATATCGTTTTGGACGCACCCGGTGGTACTCCTAGGTGACAAGGGTCAACTAGCATCTCGTTTTGGTCCGTTTGGTGAAAGTGGTAATCTTGACGCAATATAGGTGCACGGTTAGCGGCGAATGTAACATAGGCTCTAAAATCATTTTGGGCGCACCCGATGGAACTCCTAGGTGACGTGGGTCTTGTGTAGTCTCGTTTCGGTCCGTTTGGAGATAGTGTTAGCGTCGGTGCAAGATACGTGCACGGTTTGCTGCTCAGAAATCATTTTGGACTCAAGCCGATGGTACTCTAAGGTGACAAGGCTCGTGTGCAATATCTTGTTTCAGTCAATTTGTATATAGTGCTAATCTTGATGCAAGATAGGTGCACGGTTTGCGTCGAACCGTACCATAGGCTCGGAAATCATTTTGGATGCACCCGATGGAACTCCTATGTGACGTGGGTCTTGTGGAACCTTGTTTCGATCCGTTTGGAGACAATGTTAGTGTCGGTTGCAAGATAGGTGCACGTTTGCACCAAACGTACCATAGGCTCAGATATCGTTTTGGACGCACCCGGTGGTACTCCTAGGTGACGAGGGTCAACTAGCATCTCGTTTCGGTCCATTTGGAGATAGTGTTAATCTTAATGCAATATAGGTGCACGGTTTGCGCCAAACATACCGTAGGCTCAGAAATAGCTTTGGACACACCCGAAGGAACTCCTAGGTGACGTGGGTCTTGTGGAATCTCCTTTCAGTCCATTTGGAGACAGTATTAGTGTCGGTGCAAGATACCTGCACGGTTTGCGCCACATGTACCATTGGCTCAGAAATCGTTTTGGACGCAAGCCGATGGTACTCCTAGGTGACGAGGCTCATGTGGAATATCTTATTTCAGTCGATTTGGAGATAGTCCTAATCTTGATGCAAGATAGGTGCACGGTTTGCACCGAACATACCACAAGCTCGGAAATCATTTTGGGATGCACTCGATGGAACTCCTATGTGACGTGGGTCTTGTGGAATCCCGTTTCGGTCCGTTTGTAGACATTGTTAGTGTCAGTGCAAGAGAGGTGCACGGTTTGCGGCCAAACGTGCCATTGGCTCAGAAATAGTTTTGGACGCACCCGGTGGTACTCCTAGGTGTCGAGGGTGAACTGGATGCTCATTTCGGTCCATTTGGAGATAGTGCTAATCTTAACGCAATATAGGTGCACGGTTTGTGCCGAACATACTGTAGGCTCAGAAAATGCTTTGGACACACCCGAAGGAAACTCCTAGGTGGACATGGGTCTTGTGCAATCGCATTTTAGTCCATTTGGAGACAGTATTAGTGTCGGCACAAGATACCCGCATGGTTTGCGCCTCATGTACCATTGGCTCAGAAATAGTTTTGGACGTAGCCGATGTGTACTCCAAGGTGATGAGGCTCGTGTGCAATATCTTGTTTCAGTCAATTTGTATATAGTGCTAATCTTGATGCAAGATAGGTGCATGGTTTGCCCCGAACGTTACCATAGGCTCGGAAATCGTTTTGGATGCACCCAAAGGAACTCCTAGGTGACGTGGGTCGTGTGGAACCTCGTTCGGTCCGTTTGGAGACAGTGTTAGTGTTGGTGCAAGATAGTTGCACGGTTTGCGCCAAACGTACCATAGGCTCAGATATTGTTTTGGATGCACCCGGTGGTACTCCTAGGTTACGAGGGTCAACTAGCATCTCGTTTTGGTCCGTTGGGTGAAAGTGGTAATCTTGATGCAATATAGGTGCACGGTTAGCGGCAAACGTACCATATGCTCTGAAATCATTTTGGACGCACTCGATGGAACTCCTAGGTGATGTGGGTCTTGTGTAGTCTCGTTTCGGTCTGTTTGGAGATAGTGTTAGCGTCGGTGCAAGATACGTGCACGGTTTGCGCCACATGTACCATTGGCTCAGAAATCGTTTTGGACGCAGCCGATGGTACTCCTAGGTGATGAGGCTTGTGTGGAATATCTCGTTTCAGTCAATTTAGAGATAGTGCAAATCTTGATGCAAGATAGGTGCACGGTTTGCACCGAACGTACCATAAGCTCGGAAATCGTTTTGGACGCACCCGATGGAACTCCTATGTGACGTGGGTCTTGTGGAATCTCGTTTTGGTCCGTTTGTAGACATTGTTAGTGTCAATGCAAGATAGGTGCACGGTTTGCGCCAAACGTACCATAGGCTCAGAAATAGTTTTGGACGCACCCGGTGGTACTCCTAGGTGTCGTGGGTGAACTAGATGCTCCTTTCGGTCCATTTGGAGATAGTGCTAATCTTAACGCAATATAGGTGCACGGTTTGCGCCGAACATACCGTAGGCTCAGAAATTGCTTTGGACACACCCAAAGAACTCCTAGGTGATGTGGGTCTTGTGGAATCTCTTTTCAGTCCGTTTGGAGATAGTATTAGTGTCGGCACAAGATACCTGCATGGTTTGCGCCACATGTACCATTGGCTCAGAAATTGTTTTGGACGCAGCCAATGGTACTCCAAGGTGATGAGGCTCATGTGCAATATCTTGTTTTAGTCAATTTGTATATAGTGCTAATCTTGATGCAAGATAGGTGCACGGTTTGCCCCGAACGTACCATAGGCTCGGAAATCGTTTTGGATGCACCCAAAGGAACTCCTAGGTGGCGTGGGTCATGTGGAACCTCGTTTCGATCCGTTTGCAGACAGTGTTAGTGTTGGTGCAAGATAGGTGCATGGTTTGCGCCAAACGTACCATAAGCTCAGATATCGTTTTGGACGCACCCGGTGGTACTCCAAGGTGACAAGGGTCAACTAGCATCTCGTTTTGGTCCGTTTGGTGAAAGTGGTAATCTTGACACAATATAGGTGCACGGTTAGCGGCGAATGTACCATAGGCTCTGAAATCATTTTGGACGCACCCGATGGAACTCCTAGGTGATGTGGGTCTTGTGCAGTCTCGTTTCGGTCCGTTTGGAGATAGTGTTAGCGTCGGTGCAAGATACGTGCACGGTTTGCTGCTCAGAAATCGTTTTGGACTCAGCCGATGGTACTCTAAGGTGACAAGGCTCGTGTGCAATATCTTGTTTCAGTCAATTTGTATATTGCGCTAATCTTGATGCAAGATAGGTGCACGGTTTGCGCCGAACGTACCATAGGCTCGGAAATCATTTTGGATGCACCCGATGGAACTCCTATGTGACGTGGGTCTTGTGGAACCTCGTTTCGATCCGTTTGGAGACAATGTTAGTGTCGGTGCAAGATAGGTGCACGGTTTGCACCAAATGTACCATAAGCTCAGATATCGTTTTGGACGCACCCGGTGGTACTCCTAGGTGACGAGGGTCAACTAGCATCTCGTTTCGGTCCATTTGGAGATAGTGTTAATCTTAATGCAATATAGGTGCACGGTTTGCGCCAAACATACCGTAGGCTCAGAAATTGCTTTGGACACACCCGAAGGAACTCCTAGGTGACGTGGGTCTTGTGGAATCTCCTTTCAGTCCATTTGGAGACAGTATTAGTGTCGGTGCAAGATACCTGCACGGTTTGCGCCACATGTACCATTGGCTCAGAAATCGTTTTGGACGCAGCCGATGGTACTCCTAGGTGACGAGGCTCATGTGGAATATCTCGTTTCAGTCAATTTGGAGATAGTCCTAATCTTGATGCAAGATAGGTGCACGGTTTGCACCGAACATACCATAAGCTCAGAAATCGTTTTGGACGCACTCGATGGAACTCCTATGTGACGTGGGTCTTGTGGAATCCCGTTTCGGTCCATTTGTAGACATTGTTAGTGTCAGTGCAAGATAGGTGCACGGTTTGCGCCAAACGTGCTATAGGCTCAGAAATAGTTTGGATGCACCCGGCGGTACTCCTAGGTGTCGAGGGTGAACTGGATGCTCGTTTCGGTCCATTTGGAGATAGTGCTAATCTTAACGCAATATAGGTGCACGGTTTGTGCCGAACATACTGTAGGCTCAGAAATTGCTTTGGACACACCCGAAGGAACTCCTAGGTGACATGGGTCTTGTGCAATCGCATTTTAGTCCATTTGGAGATAGTATTAGTGTCGGCGCAAGATACCTGCACGGTTTGTGCCTCATGTACCATTGGCTCAGAAATCGTTTTGGACATAGCCGATGGTACTCCAAGGTGATGAGGCTCGTGTGCAATACCTTGTTTCAGTCAATTTGTATATAGTGCTAATCTTGATGTAAGATAGGTGCACGGTTTGCCCCGAACGTACCATAGGCTCGGAAATCATTTTGGATGCACCCGATGGAACTCCTATGTGACGTGGGTCTTGTGGAACCTCGTTTCGATCCATTTGGAGACAATGTTAGTGTTGGTGCAAGATAGGTGCACGGTTTGCGCCAAACGTACCATAGGCTCAGATATCATTTTGGACGCACCTGGTGGTACTCCTAGGTGACGAGGGTCAACTACATCTCGTTTTGGTCCGTTCGGTGGAAGTGGTAATCTTGACGCAATATAGGTGCACGGTTAGCGGCGAATGTACCATAGGCTCTAAAATCATTTTGGATGCACCCGATGGAACTCTTAGGTGACATGGGTCTTGTGTAGTCTCGTTTCGGTCCGTTTGGAGATAGTGTTAGCATCGGTGTAAGATACGTGCATGGTTTGCGCCACATGTACCATTGGCTCAGAAATCGTTTTGGACGTAGCCGATGGTACTCCTAGGAGATGAGGCTCGTGTGGAATATCTCGTTTCAGTCAATTTGGAGATAGTGCAAATCTTGATGCAAGATAGGTGCACGGTTTGCACCGAACGTACCATAGGCTCGGAAATCATTTTGGACGCACCTGATAGAACTCCTATGTGATGTGGGTCTTGTGGAATCTCGTTTCGGTCCATTTGTAGATAGTGTTATTGTCGGTGCAAGATAGGTGCACGGTTTGTGCCAAACGTACCATAGGCTCAGATATAGTTTTGGACGCACCCGGTGGTACTCCTAGGTGTCAGGGTCAACTGGATGCTCGTTTCGGTCCATTTGGAGATAGTGTTAATCTTAACGCAATATAGGTGCACGGTGCGCCAAACATACCGTAGGCTCGGAAATTGCTTTGGACACACTCGAAGGAACTCCTAGGTGACGTGGGTCTTGTGGAATCTCCTTTCAGTCCATTTGGAGATAGTATTAGTGTCGGTGCACGGATTGCGCCACATGTACCATTGGCTTAGAAATTGTTTTGGACGTAGCCAATGGTACTCCAAGGTGATGAGGCTCGTGTGCAATATCTCGTTTCAGTCAATTTATATATAGTGCTAATCTTGATGCAAGATAGGTGCACGGTTTGCGCCGAACGTACCGTAGGCTTAGAAATTATTTTGGATGCACCCAATGGAACTCCTAGGTGACATGGGTCATGTGGAACCTTGTTTCGGTCTGTTTGGAGACAGTGTTAGTGTTGGTGCAAGATTGGTGCACGGTTTGCGCCAAACGTACCATAGGCTCATATATTGTTTTGGACACCCCGGCGGTACTCCTAGGTGACGAGGGTCAACTAGCATCTCGTTTTGGTCCGTTTGGTGAAAGGGTAATCTTGACGCAATATAGGTGCATGGTTAGCAGTGAACGTACCATAGGCTCTGAAATCATTTTGGACGCACCCGATGGAATTTCTAGGTCACGTGGGTCTTGTGCAGTCTCGTTTTGGTCTGTTTGTAGATAGTGTTAGCGTCGGTGCAAGATACGTGCACGGTTTGCGCCACATGTACCATTGGCTCAGAAATCATTTGGACGCAGCCGAGGGTACTCCTAGGTGACGAGGCTCGTGTGGAATATCTCATTTCAGTCAATTTGGAGATAGTGCAAATCTTGATGCAAGATAGGTGCACGGTTTACTGAACGTACCATAGGCTCGGAAATCGTTTTGGAAGCACCCGATGGAACTCCTATGTGACGTGGGTCTTGTGGAATATTGTTTCGGTCCGTTTGTAGACATTGTTGTGTTCGTGCAAGATAGGTGCATGGTTTGCGCCAAACGTACCATAGGCTCAGAAAATAGTTTTGGACGCACCCAGTGGTACTCCTAGGTGTCGAGGGTGAACTAGATGCACATTTCGGTCCATTTGGAGATAGTGCTAATTGATGAGGACATCAACACCGATCATACATCCACGCCATCCACGCCGACACCTGCTGGTCCTATTACTCATGCTCGTGCTCGAAAACTTAATCATCAAGTGAGTTCCTTCTTGAGCTCTTGTCCATCCTGTTTAGATCTTGGAGACACATGCACTCTTGTTTTGATTAGGAATCAAGGAGAAGACCGAAAGGGAAAAGGACTCGCGTAGGCTGGATTCGGACTGCAGCAGACCTCCAACTAGCGACGGTCGCCACGGTTACATACGGAGTCGGATTGGGGTGATTCTAGACTTGTTGGAAAGCTAATAAAGTCTACTTTCATACGGATCTGACCTCGTACTCATACCTGCTCAGAAGCGGCATCAACAGTCCAAAAATCACCAAGAGGTCTATTCTGTCCAGGACTGTGCCACCTTAAGTTAGCCCAATGGGCTTGTATCGTTTAGAGTCCAGTAGCGACGCGTCCTAGGGTTGGAGCATGACCACAATGATGAGGACATCCTCCACTATTAACCGCTAGCAAAGACGCAACAAAGGGGCCAAGTGGCCTAGTTGTAGTCGGGCGGCGACCGTGTGAGCCTCTGAATAATCCCACCTTGCTTAGCTTGGGAGGAGGAAGCCACCTTAAAAGGGAGAGCCACCCTTCCCCTATTGGACTAGTCTTTTAGGGATATTGGGCCTTTCCCGAGTGGGTGTGCCTGAGAACTGTTGGGGTCCGGGCAGCCTTAATTTATTGGGCCTCGGCCAACCCCACTTGGGCCGGATGCATCATTTGGTATCAGAGCTGGGCCCTTGTTTAAGGGGGTGGGAATGATGAGGACATCCTCCACTATTAACCACTGGCAAAGACACAACAAAGGGGCCAAGTGGCCTAGTTGTAGTCGGGTGGCGACCGTGTGAGCCTCTGAATAATCCCACCTTGCTTAGCTTGGGAGGAGGAAGCCACCTTAAAAGGGAGAGCCACCCTTCCCCTATTGGACTAGTCTTTTAGGGATATTGGGCCTTTCCCTGAGTGGGTGTGCCTAAGAACTGTTGGGGTCCGAGCAGCCTAATTTATTGGGCCTCGGCCAACCCCACTTGGGCTGGATGCATCATTCATCATGAGCATATCGGTCTTTAATTGTTTCTAACCCAAAGATCTTGTAATCAAGTTGATTCAGCAAAGTATATCTCCTAGACAATGCATCTGCAATGATATTATCCTTCCCTTTCTTGTGTTTGATAACATAAGGAAAAGATTCAACAAATTCAACCCATTTTGCATGTCTACGATTTAGTTTTCCTTGACTACGAATATGCTTCAAAGATTCATGATCAGAATGTATAACAAATTCTTTGGGCCACAAATAATGCTGCCATGTTTCTAATGTCCGCACTAGAGCATATAATCCTTATCATATGTAGAATAATTAAGAATAGGCCCCGCTCAATTTCTCACTAAAGTATGCAACAGGTTTGCCTTCTTGTAACAAAACACACCACCCAATCCAATTCCACTCGCATCACATTCAAGCTCGAAAGTCTTATTAAAATCAGGGAGTTGGAGTAGAGGTGCATGTGTTAACTTATCTTTCAGCACATGGAATGGCGTGCTCTTGTGCTTTGCCCCAAGAAAAGGGCACTCCCTTCTTTGTAAGCTCATTCAATGGTGCAGCCATGGTGCTGAAGTCCTTCACAAATGGGCGATAGAAACCAGCAAGTCCTAGGAAACTCCGCACTTGTGTGACCGTCTTGGGTACAGGCCATCCTTGTATAGCTTCCACCTTGGCTTTATCAACCTCAATTCCCTGTGGAGTGACAACATAGCCAAGAAACGATACTCGAGCGGTGCAGAAAGTGCACTTCTCAAGGTTACCAAACAAACGTGCATCACGTAGAGCATTGAAAACAGCATGTAAGTGATCAAGGTGTTTCATCTATGGATTTGCTATAAATCAGTATATCATCAAAGTAGACGACAACAAATTTCCCATGAAGCACGCAAAACCTCGTTCATAAAAACTACATGAAAACCACTAAAGAAAACATAGAGCGCATGAATGCTAAGTACAAATTTGCTGGAGATAAAGGTAGAAGGGAATTGATTCTTGAACCTAGAGATTTGGTTTGGTTGCATTTGCGAAAGGATAGGTTTCCTGAATTAAGAAAATCTAAATTGATGCCTAGAGCGGATGGTCCTTTTAAAGTGATGCACCGAATAAATGAGAATGCATATAAGCTTGATCTTCCTACAGATTTTGGGGTTAGTCCCACATTTAACATTGCAGATTTGAAGCCTTATTTGGGTGAGGAAGATGAGCTTGAGTCGAGACGACTCAACTCAAGAAGGGAGGATGATGAGGACATCAACACCGATCATACATCCACGCCGTCCACGCCCGACACCTGCTGGTCCTATTACTCGTGCTCGTGCTCGAAAACTTAATCATCAAGTGAGTTCCTTCTTGAGCTCTTTCATCCTGTTTAGCTCTTGGAGACACGTGCACTCTGTTTTGATTAGGAATCAAGGAGAAGACCGAAAGGGAAAAGGACTCGCGTAGGCTGGATTCGGACTGCAGCACACCCCAACTAGCGATGGTCGCCACGGTTACATATGGAGTCGGATTGGGGTGATTCTGGACTTGTTGGAAAGCTAATAAAGTCTACTTTCATACGGATCTGACCTCGTACTCATACCTGCTCAGAAGCGGCATCAACAGTCCAAAATCAACGAGAGGTCTATTCTGTCCAGGGTGCTGCGCCACCTTAAGTTAGCCCAATGGGCTTGTATCGTTTAGAGTCCAGTAGGGACGCGTCCTAGGGTTGGACCACAACCCAAACTCTCTTGTGGTCGTCCTCCACACATCATATACCCCTTAGCCGCCACCAGGAACACTTGGGTTTTGTTTAGATCAAGTTTAGCCTTTGCTACTTGGCTTGTAGGCGCGCCGTGCTGATCCAGCCGCCCGTCTCCTTGTCTTCGGAACCCCACTCATAATAAGATTCAGTTTGAGGCTTCAATTTCATCTTGCAAATTCAGTGCTTGTTTCGTTGTTCTTGCTAGTTCTTCGATGCTTGCAGGACGGGAGCCCTAGTGGCTGGTTGTCGCGCTCCACAAGATCGTGACGGCCTTTGGAGGTGGTGTATCGGTTGCTAAGGCGTAGTCTTGGAAGGCTGTAGTCGGGCGTGAACGTCATCTCCATCCACCAAATCGAGTTGTCTCACGCCTCTCATCAAGAAGATCATCCCTAAACCATAGCGGGTTCTTATCACTAATCTTAACGCAATATAGGTTCACGGTTTGCGCCGAACATACCATAGGCTCGGAAATTGCTTTGGACACACCCGAAGGAACTCCTAGGTGACGTGGGACTTGTGGAATCTCGTTTCAGTCTGTTTAGAGACAGTATTAGTGTCGATGCAAGATACCTACATGGTTTGCGCCACATGTACCATTGGCTTAGAAATCGTTTTGGACACAGCCGATGCTACTCCAAGGTGACCAGGCTCATGTGCAATATCTCATTTCAGTCAATTTGTATAGTGCTAATCTTTATGCAAGATAGGTGCACGGTATGCCCCGAACATACCATAGGCTCGGAAATCATTTTGGGATGCACCCAAAGAAACTCCTAGGTGACGTGGGTCATGTGGAACCTCATTTCGATCCGTTTGCAGACAGTGTTAGTGTTGGTGGCAAGATAGGTGCACGGTTTGCGCCAAATGTACCATAGGCTTAGATATCATTTTGTACGCACCCGGTGGTACTCCTAAGTGACGAGGGTCAACTAGCATCTCGTTTTGGTCCATTTGGTGAAAGTGGTAATCTTGACGTAATATGGTGCACGGTTAGCAGCGAACGTACCATAGGCTCTAAAATCATTTTGGGCACACCCGATGGAACTCCTAGGTGACGTGGGTCTTGTGCAGACTCATTTCGGTCCATTTGGAGATAGTGCTAGCGTCGGTGCAAGATACGTGCACGGTTTTGCGCCACATGTACCATTGGCTCAGAAATCGTTTTGGACTCAGCCGATGGTACTCCAAGGTGATGAGGCTCGTGTGCAATATCTTGTTTCAGTCAATTTGTATATTGTGCTAATCTTGATGCAAGATAGGTGCACGGTTTGCGTCGAACGTACCATAGGCTCGAAATTGTTTTGGATGCACCCGATGGAACTCCTAGGTGACGTGGGTCTTGTGGAACCACGTTTTGGTCCGTTTGGAGACAGTGTTAGTGTTGGGTGCAAGATAGTTGCACGGTTTGCGCCAAACGTACCATAGGCTCAAATATCATTTTGGACGCACCCGGTGGTACTCCTAGGTGTCGAGGGTCAACTAGCATCTCGTTTTGGTCCGTTTGGTGAAAGTGGTACTCTTGACGCAATATAGGTGCATGGTTAGCGGTGAACGTACCATAGACTCTGAAATCATTTTGGACACACCTGATGGAACTCCTAGGTGACGTGGGTCTTGTGCAGTCTCGTTTTGGTCCGTTTGGAGATAGTGTTAGCGTCGGTGCAAGATACGTGCACGGTTTGCGCCACATGTACCATTGGCTCAGAAATCATTTTGGATGTAGCTGATGGTACTCCAAGGAGACGAGGCTTGGTGTCGAATATCTCGTTTCAGTCAATTTGGAGGATAGTGCTAATCTTGATGCAAGATAGGTGCACGGTTTGCGCTGAACGTACCATAGGCTCCGAAATCGTTTTGGACGCACCCGATGGAACTCCTATGTGACGTGGGTCTTGTGGAATCTTGTTTCGGTCCGTTTGTAGACAGTGTTAGTGTCGGTGCAAGATAGGTGCCCAGTTTGCGCCGAACGTACCATAGGCTCAGAAATCGTTATGGACGCACCCGGTGGTACTCCTAGGTGTCGAGGGTGAACTGGATGCTCGTTTCGGTCCATTTGGAGATAGTGCTAATCTTAACGCAATATAGGTGCACGGTTTGCGCCGAACATACCGTAGGCTCGGAAATTGATTTGGACACACCCAAAGGAACTCCTAGGTGACGTGGGTCTTGTGGAATCTTATTTTAGTCCATTTGGAGATAGTATTAGTGTCGGCACAAGATACCTGCACGGTTTGCGCCACATGTACCATTGGCTCAGAAATCGTTTTGGACGCAGCCGATGGTACTCCAAGGTGACGAGGCTCGTGTGCAATATCTTGTTTCAGTCAATTTGTATATAGTGCTAATCTTGATGCAAGATAGGTGCACGGTTTGCCCCGAACATACCATAGGCTTGGAAATCCATTTTGGATGCACCCAAAAGGAACTCCTAGGTGACGTGGGCCAATGTGGTACCATCTTTCGATCCAATTGCAAGACAGTGTTAGTGTTGGTGCAAGATAGGTGCATGGTTTGCGCCAAACGTACCGTAAGCTCATATATCATTTTGACGCACCCGATGGTACTCTACTAGGTGACAAGGGTCAACTAGCATCTCGTTTTGGTCCGTTTGGTGAAAGTGGTAATCTTGACGCAATATAGGTGCACGGTTAGCGGCGAATGTACCATAGGCTCTGAAATCATTTTGGACACACCCGATGGAACTCCTAGGTGATGTGGGTGTTGTGCAGTCTCGTTTCGGTCCGTTTGGAGATAGTGTTAGCGTCGGTGCAAGATACGTGCACGGTTTGCTGGCTCAGAAATCATTTTGGACTTAGCCGATGGTACTCCAAGGTGACGAGGCTCGTGTGCAATATCTTGTTTCAGTCAATTTGTATATAGTGCTAATCTTGATGCAAGATAGGTGCACGGTTAGTGCTGAACGTACCATAGGCTCTGAAATCATTTGGATGCACCCGATGGAACTCCTATGTGATGTGGGTCTTGTGGAACCCTCGTTTCGATCTGTTTGGAGACAATGTTAGTGTTGGTGCAAGATAGGTGCACGGTTTGCGCCAAACGTACCATAGGCTCAGATATCATTTTGGATGCACCCGATGGTACTCCTAGGTGACGAGGGTCAACTAGCATCTCGTTTTGGTCCATTTGGTGAAAGTGGTAATCTTGACGCAATATAGGTGGGTTAGCAGCGAACGTACCATAGGCTCTGAAATTATTTTGATGCACCCGATGGAACTCCTAGGTGACGTGGGTCTTGTGTAGTCTCGTTTCGGTCCGTTTGGAGATAGTGTTAGCATCGGTGCAAGATACGTGCACGGTTTGCGCCACATGTACCATTGGCTCAGAAATCATTTTGGACGTAGCCGATGGTACTCCTAGGAGACGAGGCTCGTGTGGAATATCTTGTTTCAGTCAATTTGGAGATAGTGCAAATCTTGATGCAAGATAGGTGCACGGTTTGCACCGAACGTACCATAGGCTCGGAAATCATTTTGGACGCACCTGATGAAACTCCTATGTGACGTGGGTCTTGTGGAATCTGGTTTCGGTCCGTTTGTAGATAGTGTTATTGTCGGTGCAAGATAGGTGCACGGTTTGCGCCAAACATACCATAGGCTCAGATATAGTTTTGGATGCACCCGGTGGTACTCCTAGGTGTTGAGGGTGAACTGGATGCTCGTTTCGGTCCATTTGGAGATAGTGTTAATCTTAACGCAATATAGGTGCACGGTTTGCGCCAAACATACCGTAGGCTCGGAATTGCTTTTGGACACACTCGAAGGAACTCCTAGGTGACGTGGGTCTTGTGGAATCTCCTTTCAGTCCATTTGGAGACAGTATTAGTGTTGGTGCAAGATACCTGCACGGTTTGCGCCACATGTACCATTGGCTCAGAAATTGTTTTGGATGCAGCCGATGGTACTCCTAGGTGACGAGGCCTCGTGTGGAATATCTCGTTTTAGTCAATTTGGAGATAGTCCTAATCTTGATGCAAGATAGGTGCACGGTTTGCACCGAACGTACCATAGGCTCGAAAAATCGTTTTGGACGCACCTGATGGAACTCCTATGTGACGTGGGTTCTTGTGGAATCTCATTTCGGTCCATTTGTAGATAGTGTTATTGTCGGTGCAAGATAGGTGCACGGTTTGCGCCAAACGTACCATAGGCTCAGAAATAGTTTTGGACGCACCCGGTGGTACTCCTAGGTGTCGAGGGTGAACTGGATGCACGTTTCGGTCCATTGGAGATAGTGCTAATCTTAACGCAATATAGGTGAATGGTTTGCGCCAAACATACCGTAGGCTCAGAAATTGCTTTGGACACACCCGAAGGAACCCTAGGTGACGTGGGTCTTGTGGAATCTCCTTTCAGTCCATTTGGAGACAGTATTAGTGTCGGTGCACGGTTTGCGCCACATGTACCATTGGCTCAGAAATCGTTTTGGACGCAGCCGATGGTACTCCAAAGTGACGAGGCTCGTGTGCAATATCTCATTTCAGTCAATTTGTATATAGTGCTAATCTTGATGCAAGATAGTTGCACAGTTTGCGCCGAACGTACCATAGGCTCGGAAATCATTTTGGATGCACCCAAAGGAAACTCCTAGGTGACATGGGTCATGTGGAACCTCGTTTCGATCCGTTTGGAGACAGTGTTAGTGTTGGGGCAAGATAGGTGCACGGTTTGGCGCCAAACGTACCTAGGCTCATATATCATTTTGGACACACCCCGCGGTACTGCTAGGTGACGAGGGTTCAACTAGCATCTCGTTTTGGTCCGTTTGCTGAAAGTGGTAATCTTGATGCAATATAGGTGCACGGTTAGCGGCTGAAGGGTCGAGATGGTAGACTAGAGGGGGGGTGAATAGTCTTTTCTAAAATTAATCGTGTCGGCTAACCGATACAAATGCGGAATTAAAACTATCGGTCTAGCCAAGATTATACCCCACTATATATGTTCACTAGCACCTTGCAAAGATAACAATTATGCAACAAAGGTGCCGGGCTAGCTAGAGCTCTCCTAAACAATTCTAGGAGCAAGGTTACACAAAACCTATGCCACTAGTACTTTAAGCAACAAGGGAGCTCCTACACATGCTAGTAAGCAAAAGCACAAAGCTAACTAAGCTCACTAGCAATGCTCAATAACAAGGCAATCAATGCCTAATTAGAGAGCGCAAATACTTAGCTACACAAACTAAGCAATGTGACTAACAAGGTTACTAAAACCAAATTAGCCACGCAAGGGAGCTACTTCTATGCTACACAAGCAAGAAGGTAATTAGCAAGCTACACAAGCTATCTAATTACAAGAGCAACTACACAAGCTTAATATGTATAAAAGTAATTGCAAGCTTGTGTAATGGGGATGCAAACCAACGGGAAGAACAAGTTGACACGATGATTTTTCTCCTGAGGTTCACGTGTTTGCCAAACACGCTAGTCCCCATTGTGTCGACTGCTCACTTGGTGGTTCGGCGGCTAATTAGCATCACCCACTAAGCCCGCACGTCGGGCGCCGCAAGAACCTACCCTTGAGTGAGGGTAGCTCAATGACATGCTTTACTAAAGTTGCTCTTCACGACTCCCGTGGGGCGAGCACAAGTACCCCTCACAAGCAACTTCTCCGGAGCGCCGCACAAGCTTCTTGCGGGCTTCGACGGAGACCACCACCAAGCCGTCTAGGAGGTGGCAACCTCCAAGAGTAAACAAGCACCACCGGCTTGCAACTCGATCACCTAGTGCCACTCGATGCAACCTCACAATGCAATCGCACTAGAATCGCTCACTCACACAATCGAATGATCACTATCAAGTATATGTGTGATGGAGGGCTCCCAAGCACTCACAAGCTTGGACACTAAGTCCCTTGAGGTGCTCAGCCCCAGCCATGGCCGAAGGCCACTTCTATTTATAGCCCCAAGGGCTAAACTAGCCGTTACCCCTTCACTGGGCAACGGTCGGGCCGACCGGATGCTCCGGTCGTGTTGATCGGATGCTGGACCTCAGCGTCCGGTCGCTCACAGACGACCATGTGTCTCGGTTCCAACGGTCACTTGACCTGACCGGACGCAGCAGCTTCAACTGACCAGACACAGAACCCCCAGTGTCCGGTCGTTTCTAGTAAGCTCCCGAGCATGATCGGACGCGGTCCGGGCGAACATGATCGGACGCCAGCCAGCGTCTGGTCACTCTCCAGCTACTGCTACACTCCACGTCAGCGCGACCGGACGCAGCCTGCCAGCGTCCGGTGCATTCAGATCCAGCGTCCGGTCAGTTGACCGACGCCAGCATCTTCTCCATTCTCTTCACCCTTGCTCAAGTGTGCAACCACAAGAATTTGCATCCGGCGCAATAGCAAATAGGCATTCCATTTTCCCGAAAGCGCCGAATCCTGCCGAACAAGCTCGGCGGGAGGAGAGAGGAACCCAAACCCATCTCAACCCTGCAAACACCACCTCCTTTGTAAATGTGCCAACACACCACCAAGTGTACACCACCATGTGTAAGTTGTGTTAGCATTTTCACAATCATTTCCCAAAGGATGTTAGCCCACTCAACTTGCCACGCCACTCGATCCTAGCGATAATGCAAAGTTAGATCACTCAAGTGGCACTAGATGACCGATATGCAAACAAGTTTGCCCCTCTTGATAGTATGGCCATCTATCCTAAACCCGATCATAAACTTCTCTACGCACCTATGACCGGTGAAATGAAATGCCCTAGGTTATACTTTGCCTTGTGCATTCCATTCCATCTCCTTCAATGTCGATGCAACACATGCACCAACATGATCAACAATGATATGATCCACTTCATATCATCACATGATCATATTGGTTCATCGATCTTCACTTTACTTGCTCTTCACCGTTGCCATCGTCCATCGGCGCCAAGTCTTGCTCAAGCTTTCATCACCGCCACGCGGTCCATCACCTCCAAAGCCTTCGACTTGCCCTTCACGCTTGCAACCGGTCCATCAAGCCAAGTCTTGTCTTGATCTTCTCCACCTTGATCACATGACTCAATGTCATGTCTCATGTGCATTTAAGCTCCTTCATCATCACATGTGTGAGCTTTGCAACATCTTCAAGCCATTTTCACCTTCATGGCATATGTTGCTCACACACATGTACCTGTGGACTAATCACCTATGTATCTCACATAAACACAATTAGTCCAACTAGGTTGTCACTCAATTACCAAAACTAAACAAGGACCTTTCAGCGGCGAACATACCATAGGCTCTGAAAATCATTTTGGACGCACCCAATGGAACTCCTAGGTGACATGGGTGAACTAGACGCTCTTTTCGGTCCATTTGGAGATAGTGCTAAGCTTGATGCAATATAGGTGCACAGTTTTCGCCGAACATACCATAGGCTCAGAAATTGTTTTGGATGCACTCGAAGGAACTCCTAGGTGACGTGGGTCTTGTGGAATCTCGTTTTGGTCCATTTGGAGACAGTATTAGTCTCGGTGCAAGATACCTGCATGGTTTGCGCCACATGTACCATTGGCTCAGAAATCGCTTTGGACGTAGCCGATGGTAGTCCTAGGTGTCGAGGCTCATGTGCAATATCTCATTTCAGTCAATTTGGAGATAGTGCAAATCTTGATGCAAGATAGGTGCATGGTTTGCGCTGAACGTACCATAGGCTCGGAAATCATTTTGGACGCACCCGATGGAACTCCTATGTGACGTGGGTCTTGTGGAATCTTGTTTCGGTCCATTTGTAGACATTGTTAGTGTCGGTGCAAGATAGGTGCATGGTTTGCGCCAAACGTACCATAGGCTCAGAAATTGTTTTGGACGCACCCAGTGGTACTCCTAGGTGTCGAGGGTGAACTAGACGCTCTTTTCGGTCCATTTGGAGATAGTGCTAAGCTTGACGCAATATAGGTGCACAGTTTGCGCCGAACATACCATAGGCTCAGAAATTGTTTTGGATGCACTCGAAGGAACTCCTAGGTGACATGGGTCTTGTGGAATCTCGTTTTGGTCCATTTGGAGACAGTATTAGTCTCGGTGCAAGATACCTGCATGGTTTGCGCCACATGTACCATTGGCTCAGAAATCGCTTTGGACGGCAGCCGATGGTAGTCCTAGGTGTCGAGGCTCATGTGCAATATCTCGTTTCAGTCAATTTGGAGATAGTGCAAATCTTGATGCAAGGTAGGTGCATGGTTTGCGCCGAACGTACCATAGGCTCGGAAATCATTTTGGACGCACCCGATGGAACTCCTATGTGACGTGGGTCTTGTGGAATCTCGTTTCGGTCCATTTGTAGACATTGTTAGTGTCGGTGCAAGATAGGTGCATGATTTGCGCCAAAACATACCGTAGGCTCAAAAATAGTTTTGGACTACCCGGTGGTACTCCTAGGTGTCGAGGGTGAACTGGATGCTTGTTTCGGTCCATTTGGAGATAGTGCTAATCTGGACGTAATATAGGTGCATGATTTGCGCCGAACATACCATAGGCTCGGAAATTGTTTCGGACACACCCGAAGGAACTCCTATGTGACGTGGGTCTTGTGGAATCTCGTTTCGATCCGTTTTGTAGATAGTGTTATTATCGGTGCAAGATAGGTGCACGGTTTGCGCCAAACGTACCATAGGCTCAGATATAGTTTTGGACGCACCCGGTGGTACTCCTAGGTGTCGAGGGTGAACTGGATGCCCGTTTCGGTCCATTTGGAGATAGTGTTAATCTTAACGCAATATAGGTGCACGGTTTGTGCCAAACATACCGTAGGCTCAGAAATTGCTTTGGACACACCCGAAGGAACTCCTAGGTCATGTGGGTCTTATGGAATCTCCTTTCAGTCCATTTGGAGACAGTATTAGTGTCGGTGCACGGTTTGCGCCACATGTACCATTGGCTCAGAAATCGTTTTGGACGCAAGCCGATGGTACTCCAAAGTGACGAGGCTTGTGTGCAATATCTCGTTTCAGTCAATTTGTATATAGTGCTAATCTTGATGCAAGATAGTTGCACGGTTTGTGCCGAACGTACCATAGGCTCGAAAATCATTTTGGATGCACCCAAAGGAACTCCTAGGTGACATGGGTCATGTGGAACCTCGTTTCGATCCATTTGGAGATAGTGTTAGTGTTGGGGCAAGATAGGTGCACGGTTTGCGCCAAACGTACCATAGGCTCAGATATCATTTTGGACACACCCGGCGGTACTGCTAGGTGATGAGGGTCAACTAGCATCTTGTTTTGGTCCGTTTGGTGAAAGTGGTAATCCTTGACGCAATATAGGTGCACGGTTAGCGGCGAACGTACCATAGGCTCTAAAATCATTTTGGGCGCACCCGATGGAACTCCTAGGTGACGTGGGTCTAGTGTAGTCTTGTTTCGGCCCAGTTGGAGATAGTGTTAGCGTCGGTGCAAGATACATGCACGGTTTGCGCCACATGTACCACTGGCTCAGAAATCGTTTTGGACTCAGCCGATGGTACTCCAAGGTGATGAGGCTCGTGTGCAATATCTTGTTTTAGTCAATTTGTATATTGTGCTAATCTTAATGCAAGATAGGTGCATGGTTTGCGTCGAACGTACCATAGGCTCGAAATTGTTTGGATGCACCCGATGGAAACTCCTAGGTGACGTGGGTCTTGTGGAACCTCGTTTCGGTCCATTTGGAGATAGTGTTAGTGTTGGTGCAAGATAGTTTGCACGGTTTTGCGCCAACGTACCATAGGCTCAGATATCGTTTTGGACGCACCCGGTGGTACTCCTAGGTGTCAAGGGTCAAGTAGCATCTCGTTTTGGTCCGATTGGTGAAAGTGGTACTCTTGACGCAATATAGGTGCACGGTTAGCGGTGAACGTACCATAGGCTCTGAAATCATTTTGGACACACCTGATGGAACTCCTAGGTGACGTGGGTCTTGTGCAGTTTCGTTTCAGTCCGTTTGGAGATAGTGTTAGCGTCGGTGCAAGATACGTGCACGGTTTGCGCCACATGTACCATTGGCTCAGAAATCATTTTGGACGCAGCCGATGGTACTCCAAGGTGATGAGGCTCGTGTGCAATATCTTGTTTCAGTCAATCTGTATATAGTGCTAATCTTGATGCAAGATAGGTGCATGGTTTGCCCCGAACGTACCATAGGCTCGGAAATCATTTTGGATGCACCCAAAAGGAACTCCTAGGTGACGTGGGTCATGTGGAACCTCGTTTCAATCCATTTGCAGACAGTGTTTGTGTTGGTGCAAGATAGGTGCACGGTTTGCGCCAAACGTACCATAAGCTCAGATATCGTTTTGGATGCACCCGGTGGTACTCCTAGGTGACAAGGGTCAACTAGCATCTCGTTTTGGTCCGTTTGGTGAAAGTGGTAATCTTGACGCAATATAGGTGCACGGTTAGCGGCGAATGTACCATAGGCTCTGAAATCAATTTTGGACGCACCCGATGGAACTCCTAGGTGATGTGGGTCTTGTGCAGTCTCGTTTCGGTCCGTTTGGAGATAGTGTTAGCGTTGGTGCAAGATACGTGCACGGTTGCTGCTCAGAAATCATTTTGGACTCAGCTGATGGTACTCCAAGGTGACGAGGCTCGTGTGCAATATCTTGTTTCAGTCAGTTTGTATATAGTGCTAATCTTGATGGAAGATAGGTGCATGGTTTGCGCCGAACG
Source organism: Miscanthus floridulus (assembly GCF_019320115.1). NCBI lineage: Eukaryota > Viridiplantae > Streptophyta > Magnoliopsida > Poales > Poaceae > Miscanthus > Miscanthus floridulus. The sequence continues at coordinate 87,689,157 of NC_089581.1, read as the reverse complement.
TACCATAGGCTCGGAAATCATTTGGATGCACCCGATGGAACTCCTATGTGACGTGGGTCTTGTGGAACCTTGTTTCGATCTGTTTGCAGACAATGTTAGTGTTGGTGCAAGATAGGTGCACGGTTTGCGCCAAACGTACCATAGGCTCAGATATCATTTTGGACGCACCTGGTGGTACTCCTAGGTGACGAGGGTCAACTAGCATCTCGTTTTGGTCCATTTGGTGAAAGTGGTAATCTTGACGCAATATAGGTGCACGGTTAGCGGTGAACGTACCATTGGCTCTGAAATCATTTTGGATGCACCCGATAGAACTCCTAGGTGACGTGGGTCTTGTGTAGTCTCGTTTCGGTCCGTTTGGAGATAGTGTTAGCATTCGTGCAAGATACGTGCACGGTTTGCGCCACATGTACCATTGGCTCAGAAATCGTTTTGGACGTAGCCGATGGTACTCCTTGGAGACGAGGCTCATGTGGAATATCTCATTTCAGTCAATTTGGAGATAGTGCAAATCTTGATGCAAGATGGGTGCACGGTTTGCACCGAACGTACCATAGGCTCGGAAATTGTTTTGGACGCACCTGATGAAACTCCTATGTGACGTGGGTCTTGTGGAATCTCGTTTCGGTCCGTTTGTAGATAGTGTTATTGTCGGTGCAAGATAGGTGCACAGTTTGTGTCAAACATACCATAGGCTCAGATATAGTTTTGGATGCACCCGGTGGTACTCCTAGGTGTCGAGGGTGAACTGGATGCTCGTTTCGTTCCATTTGGAGATAGTGTTAATCTTAACGCAATATAGGTGCACGGTTTGCGCCAAACATACCATAGGCTCAGAAATTGCTTTGGACACACCCAAAGGAACTCCTAGGTGACGTGGGTCTTGTGGAATCTCATTTCAGCCCGTTTGGAGACAGTATTAGTGTCGGCACAAGATACCTGCACGGTTTGCGCCACATGTACCATTGGCTCAGAAATCATTTTGGACGCAGCCGATGGTACTCCAAGGTGATGAGGCTCGTGTGCAATATCTTGTTTCAGTCAATCTGTATATAGTGCTAATCTTGATGCAAGATAGGTGCATGCTTTGCCCCGAACGTACCATAGGCTCAGAAATCATTTTGGATGCACCCAAAAGGAACTCCTAGGTGACGTGGGTCATGTGGAACCTCGTTTCAATCCATTTGCAGACAGTGTTTGTGTTGGTGCAAGATAGGTGCACGGTTTGGGCCAAACGTACCATAAGCTCAGATATCGTTTTGGATGCACCCGGTGGTACTCCTAGGTGACAAGGGTCAACTAGCATCTCGTTTTGGTCCGTTTGGTGAAAGTGGTAATCTTGACGCAATATAGGTGCACGGTTAGCGGCGAATGTACCATAGGCTCTGAAATCATTTTGGACGCACCCGATGGAACTCCTAGGTGATGTGGGTCTTGTGCAGTCTCGTTTCGGTCCGTTTGGAGATAGTGTTAGCGTTGGTGCAAGATACGTGCACGGTTTGCTGCTCAGAAATCATTTTGGACTCAGCTGATGGTACTCCAAGGTGACGAGGCTCGTGTGCAATATCTTGTTTCAGTCAGTTTGTATATAGTGCTAATCTTGATGGAAGATAGGTGCATGGTTTGCGCCGAACGTACCATAGGCTCGGAAATCATTTTGGATGCACCCGATGGAACTCCTATGTGACGTGGGTCTTGTGGAACCTTGTTTCGATCTGTTTGCAGACAATGTTAGTGTTGGTGCAAGATAGGTGCACGGTTTGCGCCAAACGTACCATAGGCTCAGATATCATTTTGGACGCACCTGGTGGTACTCCTAGGTGACGAGGGTCAACTAGCATCTCGTTTTGGTCCATTTGGTGAAAGTGGTAATCTTGACGCAATATAGGTGCACGGTTAGCGGTGAACGTACCATTGGCTCTGAAATCATTTTGGATGCACCCGATAGAACTCCTAGGTGACGTGGGTCTTGTGTAGTCTCGTTTCGGTCCGTTTGGAGATAGTGTTAGCATTCGTGCAAGATACGTGCACGGTTTGCGCCACATGTACCATTGGCTCAGAAATCGTTTTGGACGTAGCCGATGGTACTCCTTGGAGACGAGGCTCATGTGGAATATCTCATTTCAGTCAATTTGGAGATAGTGCAAATCTTGATGCAAGATGGGTGCACGGTTTGCACCGAACGTACCATAGGCTCGGAAATTGTTTTTGGACGCACCTGATGAAACTCCTATGTGACGTGGGTCTTGTGGAATCTCGTTTCGGTCCGTTTGTAGATAGTGTTATTGTCGGTGCAAGATAGGTGCACAGTTTGTGTCAAACATACCATAGGCTCAGATATAGTTTTGGATGCACCCGGTGGTACTCCTAGGTGTCGAGGGTGAACTGGATGCTCGTTTCGTTCCATTTGGAGATAGTGTTAATCTTAACGCAATATAGGTGCACGGTTTGCGCCAAACATACCATAGGCTCAGAAATTGCTTTGGACACACCCAAAGGAACTCCTAGGTGACGTGGGTCTTGTGGAATCTCATTTCAGCCCGTTTGGAGACAGTATTAGTGTCGGCACAAGATACCTGCACGGTTTGCGCCACATGTACCATTGGCTCAGAAATCATTTTGGACGCAGCCGATGGTACTCCAAGGTGATGAGGCTCGTGTGCAATATCTTGTTTCAGTCAATCTGTATATAGTGCTAATCTTGATGCAAGATAGGTGCATGCTTTGCCCCGAACGTACCATAGGCTCAGAAATCATTTTGGATGCACCCAAAAGGAACTCCTAGGTGACGTGGGTCATGTGGAACCTCGTTTCAATCCATTTGCAGACAGTGTTTGTGTTGGTGCAAGATAGGTGCACGGTTTGGGCCAAACGTACCATAAGCTCAGATATCGTTTTGGATGCACCCGGTGGTACTCCTAGGTGACAAGGGTCAACTAGCATCTCGTTTTGGTCCGTTTGGTGAAAGTGGTAATCTTGACGCAATATAGGTGCACGGTTAGCGGCGAATGTACCATAGGCTCTGAAATCATTTTGGACGCACCCGATGGAACTCCTAGGTGATGTGGGTCTTGTGTAGTCTCGTTTCGGTCCGTTTGGAGATAGTGTTAGCGTTGGTGCAAGATACGTGCACGGTTTGCTGCTCAGAAATCATTTTGGACTCAGCTGATGGTACTCCAAGGTGACGAGGCTCGTGTGCAATATCTTGTTTCAGTCAGTTTGTATATAGTGCTAATCTTGATGGAAGATAGGTGCATGGTTTGCGCCGAACGTACCATAGGCTCGGAAATCATTTTGGATGCACCCGATGGAACTCCTATGTGACGTGGGTCTTGTGGAACCTTGTTTCGATCTGTTTGCAGACAATGTTAGTGTTGGTGCAAGATAGGTGCACGGTTTGCGCCAAACGTACCATAGGCTCAGATATCATTTTGGACGCACCTGGTGGTACTCCTAGGTGACGAGGGTCAACTAGCATCTCGTTTTGGTCCATTTGGTGAAAGTGGTAATCTTGACGCAATATAGGTGCACGGTTAGCGGTGAACGTACCATTGGCTCTGAAATCATTTTGGATGCACCCGATAGAACTCCTAGGTGACGTGGGTCTTGTGTAGTCTCGTTTCGGTCCGTTTGGAGATAGTGTTAGCATCCGTGCAAGATACGTGCACGGTTTGCGCCACATGTACCATTGGCTCAGAAATCGTTTTGGACGTAGCCGATGGTACTCCTTGGAGACGAGGCTCATGTGGAATATCTCATTTCAGTCAATTTGGAGATAGTGCAAATCTTGATGCAAGATGGGTGCACGGTTTGCACCGAACGTACCATAGGCTCGGAAATTGTTTTGGACGCACCTGATGAAACTCCTATGTGACGTGGGTCTTATGGAATCTCGTTTCGGTCCGTTTGTAGATAGTGTTATTGTCGGTGCAAGATAGGTGCACAGTTTGCGTCAAACATACCATAGGCTCAGATATAGTTTTGGATGCACCCGGTGGTACTCCTAGGTGTCGAGGGTGAACTGGATGCTCGTTTCGTTCCATTTGGAGATAGTGTTAATCTTAACGCAATATAGGTGCACGGTTTGCGCCAAACATACCATAGGCTCGGAAATTGCTTTGGACACACCCGAAGGAACTCCTTGGTGACGTGGGTCTTGTGGAATCTCCTTTCAATCCATTTGGAGACAGTATTAGTGTCGGTGCAAGATACCTGCACGGTTTGCGCCACATGTACCATTGGCTCAGAAATCATTTTGGACGCAGCTGATGGTACTCCTAGGTGACGAGGCTCGTGTGGAATATCTCGTTTCAGTCAATTTGGAGATAGTCCTAATCTTGATGCAAGATAGGTGCACGGTTTGCACCGAACGTACCATAGCCTCAAAAAATCGTTTTGGACGTACCTAATGGAACTCCTATGTGACGTGGGTCTTGTGGAATCTCGTTTCGGTCCGTTTGTAGATAGTGTTATTATCGGTGCAAGATAGGTGCACGGTTTGCGCCAAACGTACCATAGGCTCAGATATAGTTTTGGACGCACCCGGTGGTACTCCTAGGTGTCGAGGGTGAACTGGATGCTCGTTTCGGTCCATTTGGAGATAGTGTTAATCTTAACGCAATATAGGTGCACGGTTTGCGCCAAACATACCGTAGGCTCGGAAATTGCTTTGGACACACCCGAAGGAACTCCTAGGTGACGTCGGTCTTGTGGAATCTCCTTTCAGTCCATTTGGAGACAGTATTAGTGTCGGTGCACGGTTTGCGCCATGTGTACCATTGGACCAGAAATTGTTTTGGACGCAGCCGATGGTACTCCAAGGTGATGAGGCTCGTGTGCAATATCTCGTTTCAGTCAATTTGTATATAGTGCTAATCTTGATGCAAGATAGGTGCACGGTTTGCGTCGAACGTACCGTAGGCTCAGAAATTATTTTGGATGCACCCAAAGGAACTCCTAGGTGACATGGGTCATGTGGAACCTTGTTTCGATCCGTTTGGAGACAATGTTAGTGTTGGTGCAAGATAGGTGCACGGTTTGCGCCAAACATACCATAGGCTCATATATTGTTTTGGACACACCCGACGGTACTCCTAGGTGACAAGGGTCAACTAGCATCTCATTTTGGTCCGTTTGGTGAAAGTGGTAATCTTGACACAATATAGGTGCACGGTTAGCGGCGAACGTACCATAGGCTCTGAAATCATTTTGGACGCACCCGATGGAATTTCTAGTTGACGTGGGTCTTGTGTAGTCTCGTTTCAGTCTATTTGTAGATAGTGTTAGCGTCGGTGCAAGATACGTGCACGGTTTGCGCCACATGTACCATTGGCTCAGAAATCATTTTGGACGCAGCCGAGGGTACTCCTAGGTGACGAGGCTCGTGTGGAATATCTCGTTTCAGTCAATTTGGAGATAGTGCAAATCTTGATGCAAGATAGGTGCACGGTTTGTACCAAACGTACCATAGGCTCAGAAATCGTTTTGGACACACCTGATGGAACTCCTATGTGACGTGGGTCTTGTGGAATATCTCATTTCAGTCAATTTGGAGATAGTGCAAATCTTGATGCAAGATAGGTGCATGGTTTGCGCCAAACGTACCAAAGGCTCAGAAAATAGTTTTGGATGCACCCGATGGTACTCCTAGGTGTCGTGGGTGAACTGGATGCACGTTTTGGTCCATTTGGAGATAGTGCTAATCTTAACGCAATATAGGTGCACGGTTTGCGCCGAACATACCGTAGGCTCGGAAATTGCTTTGGACACACCCAAAAAAACTCCTAGGTGATGTGGGTCTTGTGGAATCTCATTTCAGTCCGTTTGGAGACAGTATTAGTGTCGGTGCAAGATACCTGCATGGTTTGCGCCACATGTACCATTGGCTCAGAAATCGTTTTGGACGCAGCCAATGGTACTCCAAGGTGACCAGGCTCGTGTGCAATATCTTGTTTTAGCCAATTTGTATATAGTGCTAATCTTGATGCAAGATAGGTGCACGGTTTGCCCCGAACGTACCATAGGCTCGGAAATCATTTTAGATGCACCCAAAGGAACTCCTAGGTGACGTGGGTCATGTGGAACCTCGTTTCGATCCGTTTGCAGACAGTGTTAGTGTTAGTGCAAGATAGGTGCACGGTTTGCGCCAAACGTACCATAAGCTCAGATATCGTTTTGGACGCACCCGGTGGTACTCCTAGGTGACAAGGGTCAACTAGCATCTCGTTTTGGTCCGTTTGGTGAAAGTGGTAATCTTGACGCAATATAGGTGCACGGTTAGCGGCGAATGTAACATAGGCTCTAAAATCATTTTGGGCGCACCCGATGGAACTCCTAGGTGACGTGGGTCTTGTGTAGTCTCGTTTCGGTCCGTTTGGAGATAGTGTTAGCGTCGGTGCAAGATACGTGCACGGTTTGCTGCTCAGAAATCATTTTGGACTCAGCCGATGGTACTCTAAGGTGACAAGGCTCGTGTGCAATATCTTGTTTCAGTCAATTTGTATATAGTGCTAATCTTGATGCAAGATAGGTGCACGGTTTGCGTCGAACGTACCATAGGCTCGGAAATCATTTTGGATGCACCCGATGGAACTCCTATGTGACGTGGGTCTTGTGGAACCTTGTTTCGATCCGTTTGGAGACAATGTTAGTGTCGGTTGCAAGATAGGTGCACGGTTTGCACCAAACGTACCATAGGCTCAGATATCGTTTTGGACGCACCCGGTGGTACTCCTAGGTGACGAGGGTCAACTAGCATCTCGTTTCGGTCCATTTGGAGATAGTGTTAATCTTAATGCAATATAGGTGCACGGTTTGCGCCAAACATACCGTAGGCTCAGAAATAGCTTTGGACACACCCGAAGGAACTCCTAGGTGACGTGGGTCTTGTGGAATCTCCTTTCAGTCCATTTGGAGACAGTATTAGTGTCGGTGCAAGATACCTGCACGGTTTGCGCCACATGTACCATTGGCTCAGAAATCGTTTTGGACGCAGCCGATGGTACTCCTAGGTGACGAGGCTCATGTGGAATATCTTATTTCAGTCGATTTGGAGATAGTCCTAATCTTGATGCAAGATAGGTGCACGGTTTGCACCGAACATACCACAAGCTCGGAAATCATTTTGGATGCACTCGATGGAACTCCTATGTGACGTGGGTCTTGTGGAATCCCGTTTCGGTCCGTTTGTAGACATTGTTAGTGTCAGTGCAAGAGAGGTGCACGGTTTGCGCCAAACGTGCCATTGGCTCAGAAATAGTTTTGGACGCACCCGGTGGTACTCCTAGGTGTCGAGGGTGAACTGGATGCTCATTTCGGTCCATTTGGAGATAGTGCTAATCTTAACGCAATATAGGTGCACGGTTTGTGCCGAACATACTGTAGGCTCAGAAAATGCTTTGGACACACCCGAAGGAACTCCTAGGTGACATGGGTCTTGTGCAATCGCATTTTAGTCCATTTGGAGACAGTATTAGTGTCGGCACAAGATACCCGCATGGTTTGCGCCTCATGTACCATTGGCTCAGAAATAGTTTTGGACGTAGCCGATGGTACTCCAAGGTGATGAGGCTCGTGTGCAATATCTTGTTTCAGTCAATTTGTATATAGTGCTAATCTTGATGCAAGATAGGTGCATGGTTTGCCCCGAACGTACCATAGGCTCGGAAATCGTTTTGGATGCACCCAAAGGAACTCCTAGGTGACGTGGGTCTTGTGGAACCTCGTTTCGGTCCGTTTGGAGACAGTGTTAGTGTTGGTGCAAGATAGTTGCACGGTTTGCGCCAAACGTACCATAGGCTCAGATATTGTTTTGGATGCACCCGGTGGTACTCCTAGGTTACGAGGGTCAACTAGCATCTCGTTTTGGTCCGTTGGGTGAAAGTGGTAATCTTGATGCAATATAGGTGCACGGTTAGCGGCAAACGTACCATATGCTCTGAAATCATTTTGGACGCACTCGATGGAACTCCTAGGTGATGTGGGTCTTGTGTAGTCTCGTTTCGGTCTGTTTGGAGATAGTGTTAGCGTCGGTGCAAGATACGTGCACGGTTTGCGCCACATGTACCATTGGCTCAGAAATCGTTTTGGACGCAGCCGATGGTACTCCTAGGTGATGAGGCTTGTGTGGAATATCTCGTTTCAGTCAATTTAGAGATAGTGCAAATCTTGATGCAAGATAGGTGCACGGTTTGCACCGAACGTACCATAAGCTCGGAAATCGTTTTGGACGCACCCGATGGAACTCCTATGTGACGTGGGTCTTGTGGAATCTCGTTTTGGTCCGTTTGTAGACATTGTTAGTGTCAATGCAAGATAGGTGCACGGTTTGCGCCAAACGTACCATAGGCTCAGAAATAGTTTTGGACGCACCCGGTGGTACTCCTAGGTGTCGTGGGTGAACTAGATGCTCCTTTCGGTCCATTTGGAGATAGTGCTAATCTTAACGCAATATAGGTGCACGGTTTGCGCCGAACATACCGTAGGCTCAGAAATTGCTTTGGACACACCCAAAAGAACTCCTAGGTGATGTGGGTCTTGTGGAATCTCTTTTCAGTCCGTTTGGAGATAGTATTAGTGTCGGCACAAGATACCTGCATGGTTTGCGCCACATGTACCATTGGCTCAGAAATTGTTTTGGACGCAGCCAATGGTACTCCAAGGTGATGAGGCTCATGTGCAATATCTTGTTTTAGTCAATTTGTATATAGTGCTAATCTTGATGCAAGATAGGTGCACGGTTTGCCCCGAACGTACCATAGGCTCGGAAATCGTTTTGGATGCACCCAAAGGAACTCCTAGGTGGCGTGGGTCATGTGGAACCTCGTTTCGATCCGTTTGCAGACAGTGTTAGTGTTGGTGCAAGATAGGTGCATGGTTTGCGCCAAACGTACCATAAGCTCAGATATCGTTTTGGACGCACCCGGTGGTACTCCAAGGTGACAAGGGTCAACTAGCATCTCGTTTTGGTCCGTTTGGTGAAAGTGGTAATCTTGACACAATATAGGTGCACGGTTAGCGGCGAATGTACCATAGGCTCTGAAATCATTTTGGACGCACCCGATGGAACTCCTAGGTGATGTGGGTCTTGTGCAGTCTCGTTTCGGTCCGTTTGGAGATAGTGTTAGCGTCGGTGCAAGATACGTGCACGGTTTGCTGCTCAGAAATCGTTTTGGACTCAGCCGATGGTACTCTAAGGTGACAAGGCTCGTGTGCAATATCTTGTTTCAGTCAATTTGTATATTGCGCTAATCTTGATGCAAGATAGGTGCACGGTTTGC